>NC_136710.1:6614787-7214787 GCF_947650265.1 Symphodus melops
CCCCAGTGATATAAAGTGCAAGAAAGTCCAAGTCATTTAGAAGACCAGTGTCCATTTCTCTGAAGTTTAAAACCAAACCAAAAGTCAAGTTAAAGTAAATGACTTAAGATAAATTACATGGTGTTTGTTATTTCACATACATGATGTAACTTGCATACATACATTTGTTGCTTCTAACTCACCAGTCTGTGGCTAGTTGCCCCATGTTAAACCTGTTCTTCCAGTTTGACCGCTTGTACCCTCAAATGGTCATCCAGTATATATGCCAGTGTAAAAAAAAAATTCTGTCAATTAGGGATGAGGATGTGTTGGAACTGACTTTCTCTCTCTTCCTCCCCATCCACCCATCCATCATCAAGGGCATCATAAGAACCGCCATAGGCCCTTCTTATCTTTGCAGAATAATCAGCATTCCCTCTGACCCCCTTGTTTAGCCGTCCCCTTTTTTCTTTGGGCTGACACGGATTGGTAATGATTTTTCCCCAGGCTGCCTCTTTCAATACCCCAAACACACGCACATATACACACACACAAACGCACACACACACCACCACCGTTTCCTCTTTGTTGTGGGCGGTGAGCTCAGGGAGCGCTCTGTCTCCTCTATCACATATGGTAAACAAACAAACAATTACAGCTCATATAACCATTTACATAACAGTTTTTGAGGATTACTATACTTCCAGTTTGTTGTCTCGTCCTTTTTTGAAGCATCTGGTTCACGAGTGGTTGCAGGGGAAAAAAAGTAGACTCCTTAAATGCCAAGTTGGGACTTTTTAAATTCTGAAAAAAATACTGTAATTTGAAGCATACGCATGCGAACAAAGACAACTATGTTCTCCGCAACTGCACCAACTTCCCAATCAGCACTGTTCAAGACGCTGCCTCATTTCCTCATGATTTTCTGTACTAATAATTTTGATGAATGGCAGGAGTTGCTGCTCCAAATGTGAGAAACCATCTTTGGTGGTTTCCCCTCACTCTAGAAAACACACACACTTGCCTGGGTTAAGTCAAGCTTTTAATATCAGTGCTAACGCAACAACTCCCTCTGCAGTACACCGAAAATGCCTTAATCTTTGCACCACATCACTGTCATTATAATGATTTCTTAGGTAATGTTGAAAAAGGCATTGTATCTGATAACTAGTCCTTATCATTTAAATGTGAGAAACAGTCCTCGGGTGCTGCTGCACTGGTAAAGATTGATACAGGTTTCTTTGTCAGAGTTCTTGCACTTGATGAAACTAGTAGTAAAATATATTTCTGCACGATTGGCTGTACGACACAGGTTTCAATAACTTGTTCATGTACATTTTATGGTTTGCTTTCATTCCTTATTCGGCCTGCAAGCTACTTTACTGAAGTGAAATATAGCATTCTTTACTCCCTCCATCATAAACAGTGCATGCATCCAACCTCTTTGCAATAAGGCAGCCTATTTAAACATCCATGGCTCTGCCAAAAGCTGCCTCTGCCAAACCGCTTGTAAACTCTTTGCAAACTTTTTGCAACACTGCTTACATGTATGCTCTAAAAGCATACTTCAAGCAAGCTCCCTCTCCCGAAGCTTCACTGATACTGCATTTTGGAGTAGTTAGGAATGCAAGTCTTTTCAACAATCTCATGCTGCTGCTAGGAATCCATTTTTGGTTTTTTATTTCACTTTAATGCAGAGCTATTACTTGTCCTTTTGGTGCTACTGTGCAAATCACAAAAGACTATCCTTTCATTTCGTGCCATTTCTATATGCATTCTCTAAACCAGGTCATTAAATACATCCGCTGCACGGTCACATGCAACTTGCTAATTCAGATTCACAGAGTACTTTGACTTTTATCTGTGGTAAAGTGAGTAAAAAATGGAAGCGGTATAAACAATATTGCAACACAGGATTCATATCCTGTTCTGCTGGGTGCAGGTCATGGGTTGTCTGTTTGAATGAGACTCACTCTTGCCTTTACAGAGCATCAATATTTTGCCGCCTTCAGAATACGAATGGATTGACATTTAAAAAGGCTTTTTTGCTTTGATCAATGCTGGCTGTTTTGTTGCGTTTCAGCTTTGATGGCGGTCTTTTTTAGCAATAGTCCTTCCGGAAAACAGTCCATTCTGTGTTTCTGTGTTTAAAGTGCTTTAAAACGGGCCAGCCATTCACAAACTGTTCAAACATGGTCACACAGATTGTTGTGCAACCATCCATCAGAAACACTTTTACCTTTGATCAGTCTTCCTATTGCTGGATCTTTGCAAACAAAGTGATGATGTAATGACAAAAATGAGTCCTGGAATAAATGCATGTATCTATATTTATACCATAACACTTTCTAAAGAGTAAATCCATTTTAATATGCCTTTGCCCCAATTTGATCTTCAGTTAAATAAGACACGGTTTTCCTTGTTGCCGGGAAGTTGAGAATGTAATACCTCATCTTTATGGTGCCCCAGAAAGGGCATTCTTAGCTGCTTCATCCTGGACTTCATTGCTGTCGCAGGTATAATGTACAACCTGGGTATAATGTCATCTTAGGTTTTGGACCTTTCGTTCTTTTGGAAAGGATGGATGATTTGGCATGTTATTACCTCGGCTGAGAAAGATCATGTCTTAGCTCCACAAAAGGCAAAGACAAAATACAGCAATTACCCTGGAGAATTGAAATGTCAAGGCAGGTTTAGCATTTCCAGCTACAGAAAATTGGATTTCGGACATACTTCCAAACTTTGACGAAGTAAGAAAGTAAAGTCTCAATAAAAGTCAGAGCTCACCTGTTTGAGCATTTTTTGAACCCAACTTTCAAGTTTCTAATCGCCAAGGGTTGATGCAAGCAAACATTTTGTCTAAGTTTACTGCAGGCTCAATCATTTAATCAATGCCAGTTAACTTGGCATGCTTCTTGATGACCTGACACTTTAATGACCTAAGCTGTTGGTGTAAATTTAAGGATACTTTTAATTGGTAATCAAACCTTTAGATGCGGTGGGTAAAAGAGGGTAAAAAAGCAGATTAATTAATTTCTTAAGACTTTTTAATAGGACACTTCCTTGCTGTATTAATAAGTCAGCTATAATTACTTTAAGAGTTGTAGCAAGTTATTCAATTAAAATTTGCAATGGATCAGCAACTATGTGTCTGAGAAAAAGATACCTGGCAAGAGCAAATTTATCATTCTCATATATGGAGTCTCAATATCTGCAAAAGTTGAGTTGTGATGGTAGAAAAAGTTTTGAGAAATTTAAAAAGCTTATATTGTTTGTAAGAAACTGTCAATAGATTATTTAAGAACAAAGAACATGGAAAAGGGTGAAGATTATCATAACATATGCTACCGATCTGTCAAAAGGTTTGTCCTCCTTCCCCTCTGCTGCTGAGAGATTTGAAACCAAGTCAAAACCTCTTTTGCTTACATGCAGCTGTCACCACCTGCCAAAGAATTCAGAAAAGCAGTTTCGGTGAAGTCAAAACAGCTCTTGACCTTGTCTGAGGCATCTAACCTCTCTCCAGGTCTCCCATGTTCTGCTTCTTGCACCATGGGAGGCACCTGTCTCCCTGACTTCCTCAAATACACTCAGGACATCCCCCACTGCTGTTCACTTACCCTTAAAGGAACATTAAATGTAGTCCAGAAACAGGAAGCTGGGAGAGGTCTATGCATTCGGCATGTGCTAAAGCACTAACGGAAGATGCGACAAAGCATTTTCAAGGAGGAAAATTTGGAGGGTAGAGGGGAATGTCTCTGGTATGGGAAATGTCAGCTGTCGGACATGGACTTTGATGAAAGGCATTATGAGAGGGCTTGATGACTGAAAAAGGACATCATTCCAAAACATGTTGTCTCATTTGAAGTCATTTCTCAATTCTGGAGTCACATCTTGCTATCAGAATTCTCTGAAGAGAATAATTGTCTATTCATGTCACATGCTTAATTCATTTCACTTTGACAGATATTGTGGTCTTCATAGAACAAGAAGATGTTCCCAAGAGGCTGCCCCTCTGCCGTGATAAAAGACAGAGCCTTTTACATCCTCCTCTGTCTCTCCACAATGACTGCACAACCCCAGTGTCTGTCGTTGGGGTGAACTTTGAGTAAAGACAGGTTGCTAAGGTTGGAGACTCATGCCGAGCTCTTAATTCCCACACCCTCCTCCTTCCTCGAGTCTCTTTTTCCTTTGCATCATCCACCTGGCACCGGCACAACTTAGAGCAGGGCCCATGATCTAACTCCAGCTACACACTCCACAAATCACACAACAACAAATGGGTGAAGGGGCTTTTCATGCCCGGGGTGTACTACGCTTAGCCTCTGTGGTAAACTTTCACATGCGTAATGTGTTCTGGCAATGTCACACTCATGTCCTATGTCTTGTTATGTGACAGGGTGACAACTGAGCTGTTTACTGATTGTAGGACAACACTGGTCTTTATTGTGTGTTTGACACAGCTTGTACAGTCTCACTGATACAAAAGAAGCTACAGGAAAACTTTGGGGTGGCGGGTTAATTTATAGTATCTACTGAACATGTCTGAGAAACCATTGGACTACTTTCCATTGAACATCTCATTGTCTGTATTGGGTTTGTCTATTGTCAATCAAAGCCTTTGGGAACAGACACTATAGTCAAGTGATACATTGACAGTAGTGGTACTTATCTTCCCAACAATTTCAGATATCCTTGTATATCTACACTCTAAGAATTAATGATAAGCAGCCAGATAGCTTAGCTTAGCATACACATCTGAATGGGGGGAAGTAGTTAGCTTGACTCTGTCCAAAGGTTTATTTCAAAAACAGTTCAACATAACACATTAAATCCACAACTCTCCTTTTTGCATTTAAATGTTTGTTTACATCAAACAAATATATAAAGTGTCAACTAGTGAGTTGTAACGGTACTGGAAGCTCGAAACTGCTAGCTGTTTCCTTCTGGTGCTGTGTTAGTACCAGAAGCTATAGTTGTCATTTCACTTTGGATAAAGACTGGAAACAGGGGGATGCACGCCTAGCTTTGACTAAAAAGGGAAAAAAACAAACATGTTACCTTTGTAAGAACCAAGTGAACTGACATGAGTTAAATTTAGATACAGAGATAAATATACATCTTATCTTTCCATAAAGATGAATAACCTTTGACTGTTTTTTTAAAGCATTAGTTATAGCCCAGTTATTTTAGCATGTTAGTTAACTTAAAAAGGGAATACTTTAGTCGAGTTGTATGACATGCATTTTGTCACAGTCAAAATCATGGACGCACACAGTCAGACATTCAGCAGTGAGGTAAACCTTGGCGAAACCAACCTGGGGCCACTTAATACCCTGGTCCAAGCCTGTTCCTATACCCTTAAAGGCCCATTCAATTAAAAGTTATGTGGAAACCATTGTTGCAGGATTATTGTAGTGTGGCTGTAAATTGTGTGTAAGGCTCATTATCAAAGGGGCCTCCCTGGCAGAGCTTTGGCACAGGGGAGCCTGACAAGCCGGGGTCTCACCATCTGTAACTGCTGCATGGAGGGGGAAAAACGTGTTCTTCCACTGTGTACATGCATTAGAGAACTCTTTTGTTTTGGGCTAAGGCCAAAGCTGAACAAAGTTTCCCAAGCTTTATTAGGCATGGTAAAACCTTTGACTATGGTGGAGGAAGGGAGAGGAGGAACTACCAGTTCTGGAGCAGAACGAGGCATATCGTGAGAATTTAAGACTGGATTCCCACAGGGGAGGTAAATCAGGTATATATATATTTGATGAAGTAGACGTTTTAAAAAATATATTATCTATGATGTGATCCTTGTAATGACACGAATTTCAGTAGTATCCCAGTGGTGACGAGAGCTTATCAGATCTACTTTGTTGTCCCCAGGTGATTTCATTCGTTGACAGTAGAAAAATAAGACATTTTATCATTAAGAATAGCTGCTTCGAAGAGACCTTTTTTATTAATAGTTTTTTTGTGGCTACGCTTATAAATGGTGCAGCTTTCATAACAGATTCTGGCTGGAGCACGAAGAACATGTCGTTACCTCTCATGATTGCTAATGCTGGCTGCAGGTGAAAAGGGCAATCAGAGTCTTCTCAAGTGCCACCAGGAGAGTTCACTGAAACTTTTCAAACTCACTAAGAGAACCCTTATGCCTTTATATGTAATTGTCTTCCTGTCTGCTGTGATAATTAGCTGATCAGAACTGTGAGCATGCCAGCCCAAAGATGTTTCCCTGTGTTTTCTTGAGGGTAGATACCACTGCAGTTACAAGCTTATTGAATTGAAAGGTTGACAACCTGCATTAAATGACATGATTAGGCACTAAAATGAAAATAAGATACATCTGTCATTCCAAGATGTTCCAATAGAGAGACGTCTGCTTATATTTAGCGGTGATTCTCCCCCAGCGTTGTCCTAAATCAGCCTCAATCAATGCAGCCGGGCACATCGGTTTGATTTGTTGCACTCCCAGTAATCATGCTGAAGTTATTAAGGTGTCGGTTTCTCCTTCGGGTTAGAAAAAAAGCACGCTAATGTAACAATTTTCTCTTGAAATTGTCACAGCAGGATTCCAAAACAGAGAAAGAAAACCCAAACGGTATTTGAAGCGCATTTGTACAAACAATGGATGACCTCTCTCTCTCTTCATTGCAGCTTTACTTATAAATGAGTAGTTCAATATTCTAGGAAATATACTTTTCTTCTTTCAAGTGGAGAGTTGGATGAACATACTATATTCCACATACTATAGAGAATATGACCATAGCAAGAAACATGATGTTGGCATGGAAACATCTGGCCTCTCTACCTTTAGCGTCTCTAAAGCTCACAAATACACTGAAGAGGTATCTTGTTTGCTAAAATCCACATGAAAACCTAAATATACAACTAAGAAATACAGTGTTACAGGGTCTATTCCATGTGTGGTTTGAATCAAGCACAGGACTGGCAGATTTGGCCATGACAACATGGATTTACAGAAGGAACCGACATTGACTTATTATTGCAGATGGAATTCTCTCCACAAGTAGCAAAATAGGTTTTTATTTCAAAATAATAATGGCTGATCCTCCGATGCCATAGACCTTCAAGTTAAACTACATTTTAATCTACATCACCTGGTTTTAATAATGCACATCTGTAAGTGTTCAGTGTTTACGTAAATCACAGTAAATCAACTGTGTTAGCACGCACAAAGTGATCCACCAAAATTACCACTGAGGGCCTCTGTTCAGGCACTTTCTCTGTAGTGATGATAAAGTGGAGCTTGTGGAAAAATCAGGCTGCCAGGAAAGGTGTTATACGTACAACCTCGCAGGCCGCTAATCAAGCAGCACATGACAGCTCGTGAGTTACAGTGCATGACAAGAAGACGGTTGATGCAGCAGCCCATCGTTTCAGAGGCTGGTCAATTTCAAAGAGAATTGTCATGGATGGCTCGGTGCAGAATTTGGACCAGAACATCTTCCCCAGCAGGCTTTGAATAAATGAACCTCTCTTTGGGAGTACAGTAACGCATTGCTTGTGCCTTTTATCTGCTGCCCACAAGTGCAAGGCAGTGACAAGTTCTCATGGAACATTATGCAGCTTTAAACAGTGTAACACAGCAATTGTAATGCGACCCGGATGCTGCCATTGAGCGACAAATTGACTTCTGCAGACCTACAATCAGTGCCGTTTGCAGAAATGAAGCCCATTTCTTTACTGTAAGAGTGTCCAACAGAAGGACGATGCTTTCTTTTCTCTCTCCGTCCTACAAGCTACATAAACACTTTGATTTTTATCTCAGAGACAAACAATGTTGTTCATCCTTTTTTATGGCCCTACTTTAATGAAACCCAATTACACCAGTCAACATGAACCATAATCCAAATGTATTTCCTCACTCTAAAGACTAGAAAACAGTCATTGTTTATAATGGCATCCCTTGATATGTCCCTTTTATGAAAAATGCACAAAGCAAATGGCCTTTCATTACTTTGAATGAAAAATGCGTGCGTGGCTGTAAATAATGAAACATGCATAGGCTTCTGTGTAATCCCATTTTCATTAGCGTTTTGAAATTCAAACTGCAGGAAACTCTAAAGAGATGCCAGTTATGATACTTGTCACTTTATTTGGTCAGAAAACCAAATCTGATCCACCCAAAAAGCTTCTTTCTCAGGCTCCAGAACTTTCCCCAATGGCATCATCTGTGGCCTAGTTCTGTCTTCTAATGAAGCAAGCAAAAGCTTTGTAGTTTGATTAAACGGCGACATTGTGGAAGGTGACAGCAACATACATGTTCAATGATCTGTAGACATGAAAGTCTTATGTGGATTAAAAGTAATGAAAGAGATCATTAAAAATGCACTTTATGGGGAAAGACAGTTTGCTTTCGCTTTTCTTCATTTTCTGTTTGAGTGGCGGCTTGTTATGCCACGAAGGTAATCCGTAACAGAATGCTTTCTTGCATGCTTATGGAAACACAAGCTCTAAATAAGAATAGATTTTATCACAGCCCCATCCAGGGACTCAATAGCTGCATTGTATGCTGAAGGATTTCTTCTCTGGCCTGAACTGGAACAAACGGGTGGCCTGAAAATAGCATCCAGGTTCTGCTCCTAAGCCATTTAACCAAAAGATACCCCACAACACTGCGTCTTTCGCTCACTGTTTATCTAATAACAATCTCGACTCCTTGCTTTTTGGCTATGCTTATTAGTTTGTTTGCCATTCACTGGTACAGCCTACCTCCACAAATCTCTTTTGTAAATACCTCTCAGACGGAGCTCACGGTATTTGGTTTGGTGTGCAATTTCCGTGCTGCCGAGGCTAAGCGAGCAGGACTAATTGAATCTTGCATGTCTTCTTATGATTTATGGTGGAACAGAATAGATGCAGAGGCTTGATCTCCTTTAATCTCTCTCATTACGGCAGATGTAAGAGGAGATGATTGTCCAGCTTAATTGAAAACGTCTGCAAATGTCTTATAAAGTCATTGGTTCTGCGCCGGCTCTCATGTGCAAACAGCCGATTATGTTGTACGCCTGCCAGCTGGACCCTGTGCAGACAAGGTGCTCCCCACCCCGAACTTAAAGATCAGATTTAATTCATGAGCTCATTAAAATTCTTACATTTTTCCACCGTTGCTGTAGTTGTTTTATAGTATAACACAATCGTAAAGCACAACCACAAGAGCGGAGATCAAATAATGTGAAAAAACACTTTTCTCCCCAGCCCTGATGTGCACCTACACCTCATAATACAAAGTGACTGTTCTCTCTCTCCCAATTACACCGTACACGTTGGCGCTTCAGCTAACCTTCTTCTGAAGTAGCTACAGTCTAAGAATCATTTGAGGAGGCAAGTCGCCCTCTGAATTACCATGCAGCAGTGTTTCCAGGACTTCTGAGCCACTTTCATCGTTCACCTTGTCCTCCCTATACTCGCTCTATGCCCTGTCTAAACTTCCTGTTTTACTGGAAATGTTTTAGCATGGAAGCTTTACTGTATATTTGTTTACATTTGACTATTTACCCTTCAAAAAAACTGCAAAGCTTCATGGGTAAGAACCATGTGTTGAAGTCATGCAATTGTTACCTTCAAGAAAAAAACGTTTGCTTTTGTGAGGTTTGATACCACACTCGTATTTGTGCTGTAAACAAACAGCTACAGCCAACAGCCAGACTGCTAAACTTAGTATAAAACATAATTGTCAATGTCAGTGAAATTCACATAATTATGATTTAAATGTTCTATCAATTAACAACATTAGAAAGAAATGTAACTTAATTCCATTATTTTTATTGATACATTGATGTCTGAACTAGTCATTGGCTAGGTGAGAAGGTGTTCTATGAGCCCTTATACAGATTATTACAGCACTTTCACTTACATCTTCAAGTAGCTTTCTGCTTTCAGAGTTGATTCCAAGTCATCCAAGTTTCAGGCTCAAAGCTAAGTAGTTGGCCGGAGGACGGCATGCTGGTATTTGTAGCTTTGTCGCTCAAGCTCTTCAGGATCGAATCCATAATCAGAAGAAGGTGTATTGATGAGGAGCAGCTTAGCCTTGGCCCTGCAACCACCTGAATCTACAGGTCAGGATTATAACTGGTCCCAAGAGTATGAGCCCCCCTCCTCCTCCTCCTTTGACCTTTGACTTGGTCAGTTTGAGTGACACACAGGGGGGAAACATGATGCAAAGGTACTTTGCCTGAACGCTTTCAAAACACCCTTTGTTGTTGTTTCTGTGGACTTCAAGGAATCGGGGGGAGAAAAAAAATCTCCTGCAGTTATTTCTCATGTGGCATTTTGTTACCGTGTCTGGCATTTCATTAATTAGAGGACAAAGTGCTCCTGCCCTCCAGGTGTCAAACATGATTTGCACATTTTTACACTTACTAATGCCATCACTTTGCTGTTAAACAGTCTTATTATCCACCAAATATTTCAGTTAATACAATTATACTAATTTTGTTCCTCATATTACAGCCAACATTTACCCTAAGTTTAAAAGCCATGAAAGCAGGGAATGCAATGGTTTACATGTATGATCTTTGCCATTGCTTTAAAGTGCGAGAAGCTGGAAACTTCTCTAAGCTTTGTTAATAAATTAAAATCCTTTATCATAAGGCTTCCCTGATTTTAATACAGCCATACCGCTTTTCCACCACGTACTGCAGTCCAAAAAGAACAAGACGTACAAAGCTCATTGTTGCCGGCTATGACTCAGCTCCAGAGGAAGGTCCTGAAAGGAACTTTGATTGCTTTTAAAGGGGAATTAATGCCTCACAGAAGTAAGTGAAGGTGCAGTGGTGTGCATCTATTCTGTGTGTTTCTCAGAAGGAAATATTGACTGCCTTTAGAAAAACAGGAGCCAAGGGAATTCAAGTTTTTTTTACTTGCCGATCCATTCCCACTTTGCCGTCTGCGGCTGCATTCTTTGTGCTCCTGTTGTACGTTTCTGTTCCAACAACTCATCCTTGGCACGTCTTTAGCTGCAAGATAACTATATCTTGCGGGTTAGGGTTAGGGTTAGCTGCTCTGTCTATAAAAATGTTCTTCGAGAGTGTTTCATTTTGTTGTAGTTGTTTTGCGGATGTTTTTGGGAAATTGGACAAGAGGCATGCACATCTCAGAGAGCTTCACACTGGTTTGGGAAAATAAACTCTGAGCTGGCGGACTCTTTGGGCCTGACAACTTGATGATGACTGTTTATTTTGTTTCCACTCAGGACAAATGAAGGGCCAAAAGACACTTCCAGCATTCTCACAGTGCTCATCTTCACTGTCTTCATGCCACGGAGAATACATGAAACTCAGTAGTACGCCCTTTATTAGTCTTCTACAAGGGATTTTCTGATGTGATGGGGCATATGATGTCTGATGTACTGTATATGTAAGATGTGCGTGCAGATATACACAGGGGTTTAACCTGACAGAAACGGAACCATCTGTGTATGTTATATAGCTTTGCAGGAGGCTGACAGTTAGTTGTTTTGATATCCAGATGCTTCTCTTGGTAACTGCACACCCACCTGCCCTTCTGGAGCAGCCACCTTCCATATCAGTCTGTCAGCACCCACGGGTCTTGAAAAAGTCCTCTTGCATTCTCATGATGGACTTTATTCTTTTGGATACAACCATAGCTGATTTGACATTCAGCTCTGTGATATTATGATTCACTAGAGTACTAAATGGGAAATTGTGATTGTACTTTTCGCAGGCTGTGCCTAGCAGAGGCTTAAATTGTCACTTGTCTTTAGTGCGTGCAGTTTTTTAGAGCTCAGTAGTGCGTTTTCTTTCGTTCTTGTTATAATGACCTCAGTCTAATATGAAATGATAAAAGGTCCTAAAGCTGTCCTTTTATATCTAATGTAGCTGGAGAGTAACAGCCAAAACATCTGCTCTGACTGAGGGGTTTTCTGTGAACAGTGAATTCAACAACTTGATGCAACACACTAAAAAAAAAAAAAAACCTCCACTCCAGACTCTCGACTTTCCATTTTGCTCTTAAATCTTTCATCCCTCTATTCCACTCAGAAATCTCCCTCCCAGCTTCTCTTCCTCTCCCCCTCCTCATCGCAGCCTCTCTATCAAACATTTTCCTCCGCTGCTGACAAGATAGGGTATCTATGACATAAGAGCCTGTGCCCGTCATGCTCGCGTGCTCACACTGTTGCAGGAATAATCCAACGTAGGTCATGCAGCGCTCAAGTAAACAGCCTCAGACCACACACGCCGGCTGATAAGTTGAAAGATAGTGAAAGTGAAGCCCTGTGAGCTTTTGGGATAAACGCAGCAGACTAAAGGAGGAAAATAAAGATATTACAGTCCACAGCTTAGATTGCAGATCAAAGGAGAGGGAAGCCACAGTGAAATTGCAGGTTAGCTGACCAATGTGAAACAATATCAGTATACACTTATTATTTAGGATTAGAGATGAGTTCACCAACTAAAAAAATCACATTTTTTTCACTTATTATTTTATTTAGTGTATGGTCTGGAGTTTGTTTGTGGCTGATTAAAGATGGATGACAAAGCTGAGGCTGAAATCAAAGAGTAACTCATTCTCTTCTTCCTTTTATGTTTACACTTACTGCTCTAAAGTAAAAAGTCAGGTTAGATTTTTGAATTTCAGAATGCATTATACTGTTGCTTCAGAGGATGCTCTTTTTTTATTTGAGAAACCTGCATGCACAATTGTATGGCGGACATTGTTTATTTTAGAGTAAAAATGCATTTCACACAAAGCCAAAACAATTTAATAAGCTTTATTCAATCCTGTTAGAATTGTTGCAAACTGAATGTGACCTTATCACAGGTGAGCTCTGCCCTCTTCTTAGCAGAAAAAGAAAACAAGACAACAGCACACAGACAGAAATAGATCAACTAAAATAACACAATGGTTCTAAATCTGGCAGCTGATTTGGGGGAATGGGTTGACAAGTTTTTTTTTTAAATATTTGTCACTTTTCCACCTAATGGACCCCTTTTGAAAATGCAAAATCAGGTACCTCCCTGATAATTTCAGATTTTCAAGGGACATTAAAAAATGTTGCAGAGAAAAATTCCAACAAATCAGAGCATGGAAATTTGACGAACTGTCAGTGGTAAGGTTATAAGTTCAGCATTATATGTGCAAAATATATTCAATGTAAATAAGTTTATATCATCCACAAAACTATGGACTGTTCATCTAACTAGTGAGTACATTATTATCCAACAGCTGATTTCAGACATCCCACATTAGCATCAGTGTCATTAAGAAAGTCATCTATACGTTTAATTATAGAGACGTTGTAATAATTAACAAAATCTGAATCAGGCCAGATGGAAACCAGTCTGTACGGAAAAATAGTAGTGAAGAAATCCCAAACCTATTAGCATTTTGTTGTTGTTTTAATTGAAGATTGTTTACATTTGGCACTTCTGTGAATGGACGGACGAAATATAACCATAGGATACTGTAGTAATAACATGAGAAAATCATTGCAACCCAGACATGAATAACGTATAATAATTTAAGCATGGATGGTGTTGTATGACTGTGTGAATTTGCCCAGTATAAAGGAAAGGAAATGCATTATTGCAACATTTGTTTCCTTGGGTAAGCAGTCTATACTAGTGGACAGCCATCCAAAGGGTAGGCAGTGAAGTTTATTCAAATATCTGATGAGTGTAAAAACGTTTTTGATTTAAGCACAGTTGACTTTTCTCTGGTGACTTCATCCCAGTTGATGAGCGGTGATGAGTGTCCTTGGACAGTTTGAAGCTCTGCGTCTCTAAATCCATCTGCACATACACCACAGATACATACGCACTGTGCACACACAGGCTCACACATCCCTGGCGGAGATAAGGTCAGCCAGCAGTCATGTCGTCCGTTTGTGGCAGGTATTGGGTTTCACATGATTTGAATGTGACATCCAATAGCCACAGAAGTCTTAAACACAGATAGAGTATTCCATTTGAACTTGAACAAGAGAGGGATCATTTGATGCTAATCATGCACTGTATGTCCCATTTGCCTTCTGGCATCCGGGTTGACAATTTCTTCCAGGGACCAGAAATGCTCCTGCAACTATTTCAGCAACTTAAGCACTCCAGTGAATGTACAGGCAAAGGCGCGCAAAAACATACACACCTACACACACACATGCACACACACAGGTCAACATCAGACTGACACAATCAGTATGCTCAGTATATTATTCACCAAAAAAATCCCACCATGGTACACCCTTATAGTAAGACTCTAAAGCATCTATTGACTTAAGGCCTCAACCTTCATACCTTAACTTTAATCATGAACCCTAACCCATAACACACATGACATTTTCCAGAAGAATAAGTCATGATCCTACCGGCGAAATGTCCAATTAGTTTATCTTGTAGGAATGCAAATGATTGCAAACTACATATATATTTGCTTGCCTCTGCATCTCAGTATTTTGAGGTTTAATTAGGGATATTGATTGACTACCAGAGTACTTAGCTTGACTCTGTAAATGACTGCTGCTGATCAATGTTTCCTCGGTTAAGCAGAGGTTGTGTTTCTCTGTCCGCATATGCTGAGTGGATTAATGAACTCTTGACCTTGCTACCCGCCCATTTTCTGTGTTTAATATGGTAGTTTGTGCAAACCCGATTCCACTCCTGATGAGACCTGTAGTCCTTCAAGTTTTGGCTGCCTGTGTTTTTTTTTGGGTTTTTTTCTCAGACTCTCTGTGAACATGATTCCAACCATAGCAGTGATTTTACAACACAGGTGGGAGACGATACGGTTCAATGCTATGTGGCTTTTCTCTTTGCTTTACATGGCCACAATGTCATGACAACTAAAATCCTTTTTTTTAATCATGTGGACACCTAAGCCCCTAAGCATGCAGGGAGAACAAGCTAATATTTAACTCAGTTAACACTCAAACAAACCATTGATTTCCATTTTGGATAGCACTTCAGCCAAACCAAGCTGGGCTTATCCTAGTGTTTTCTCTTTTTCATTTGCAAGACATGAAATTGTTTAATTTGTCAAATTTCTTGCTAAGTTACCCAAAAGTCACACTCCTTTTGTATGCAAGTGTAGGTTTTGTTACTTGGAGTATCCTCAGTGAAGCTTTCAGATAGAGCCGTCAGGGTTGGCCGCCTCTGCCAGTTTAACTCGCAGCATAAATTGATGGGAATCGGCCAATCGATCGGCTTATTACCGACCTCCCCCTCATCAGGGATTGTGTTGTGCTTCCATAACAACCGCAGTCAGTCCTGCGGGGAGGATAATTGCAGCGTGCAGCGCACAGGGTGGGTCTCAAGTATCCCAGCACTCAGCCTGTTGCCAGAGGAAAACACATTGATCTCTGAAGGTGATGAAAAGACTCTCTCAAAGGGCTCGCTTCCTCCTCAGAAGCGTTCCAGCCTAGACACTGAACCAGAGCAAAAACGTAGATGATCCGTGCACGCCTTCCAACCGTAGTAATTTTCATGTCATTCTGTCTGTCGATGTGTGTCTAAGGAAAATCTAGAGAAGGACAGCTTGTTCTATGACTTTCAGGAGAAAACTGTCTTCCTCTAAGTCTTCGCTGTTAAAGCCACTGCAAGCTAAAACTACTGGATCAATAGAGGTATTCTAAAGTACATAAGCAGGTACATCGTCCACATTAAGTCCAAGCCTTGGCAAGTCTATGTTATTCTGCTGGCCCGGGTAGAGAGACAAAATGCAGTTTTAAAACCAGTTTCAATCTGCTTGACGCAGTGTTAATGGAGCCTGCAGTCGCAGACAAATTCCTTCCACCCTAATTGATTGACTTGTGGTTTAATGAACTGATAACTGGCATCTGGACAAACAGGACCCAATAGACACACAGACACACAAACACACACACACAGGCACCAGATTGCGGTATTCATCAGGGATGGGTGGAGAAATGAATTTATTTTAAGAAGATAACATCCACTGGTCGATACTTAGAGTACACACATAGAGGTGCTCACAGACTTTTTTTTTTTTAATCGCCTGATGTCTCAGCATCCTAATGGATGCTGCTTGGTATAATTACTTTCAGATTCCTGTTGTGTGGTGTCGTGTGACATGCTGACATTAACAAGTGTCCTGTTGGTACTGTAAATGAGTTTCAACTTTAACATAATGATGGACCCTTGAGTATATCAGAACTCTATTTTCATCATGCCTCGTAATTGAAAACTGCAGAACAGAGTTTCGTTAGTGTGTGGAGCAGGCGTCACTGTTCATTACCCCTCATCTCATGACTGTTGGTTAGATTTTATTCAACCCCTAATCAGTGGGACGTCTTACTTTACAACTGTTACATAAATCAAACTGTAAAATTCCAGCGAACTAATCATGCTCTCTTGAGTAGCAATCTAAACACATGTCGATATACATTTAGCATTACATTTATTGCAAAGCTGTTCTGAAAGTAAGACGTTGAACTTGCCGGAGCCATGTTACACTTTTAAAGAAAAGTGTTTGTTCACAATTAAACGTACTGCACAGGATATAATGTGGTGGCAGAACAAGTGAACCTTAACAGTACGATGAGTAAATTTAGAACCAAGACATAGTGGTCGCTTTTATGGGCAGGAGATTAGAAATAATTGCAAATAATTATTTAGGAAATGGCTGTAATCATCATATTTAACAGGAAATGGTTGCATTGGAGTTACGTGCAGTTGGAAATAAAGATAATGAAGATATATGCCACAAAATGAGAGAATAATGGGAATTAACCTTTAGAACATTGTTTTTCCTGGTCAAGATGGGATTCAAATGTGGATCTTGGGACAATTTAAATGACCTCCTGAGTTTAATGCAGGATTTGGTGTATATATTGTTTAGCCAAAATCATTCTGGAGTTGGCAATAAATCACTGTACACAAAGATCTCGTTATTTAGCACTTAGTAATAGCTTAGCAATCTTTAAATAAGGTAGCAAACTTTAGAGTTGGGTCCTGTTGTGAAATCCACATCGTATCTGTGGCCTTTTGGCCTAAAGAACCCCCACTGCTAAACAAGGTTGATAATAGGGTTGCCCTTTTGAAATGTCTTAACTTCTCATGCTAACCATGCGGCAGTCTGCTCCTCGTATCTGGTTGCAGGAATGTGAAACCTGCCTCTTTTTTCCAAAAGTTGAACTTTCATTGACACAGTGTAAAAGTGGCTTAAAGTGAATCGCAAAACTGCATAGTATGTTTTAGATTTGGGGAAAAAAATGACACTCAAGGTAAAGTTTGTGTTTAGGTTCAATGTCGACACTTCTGTATTAGATTTTAGGTTTCTTAAATGAGCTACGCGTGCTATATAAGCAAGGGTCAAGTTGAAGAGCAATATGGAAATTTAACAACCAGCATTTGAGGTTCCGGAGACTTCCATGGGAATGAATGATTGTTATTTGAGAGGGAACTCTTGCTGCTTCTGCTTTGTGTCTCCTCAACCCTGTTAATTTGAAGTGGTTTGAGGAAGTTCAGGGATTAGCAAAAGTAGTTATGAAAGGTCAGCCTGAGTACAATGTCTTCTTTTCCAGAGAAATGTCGAAGGGTTACAAGTTCAAAAGGAATTTTCTGTTTTTCTCAAAAATACTTGTGACCAAAGGCCTCAAGAGGAACTCCAAGCTGCTGTAGACACAGTCCACATATTTATCTTGATTTACCATTATCTGTTGACTGTGTTAGACTTTGAGTGTTTGTGCCGGAGACAAACGGATGCAGTAAGCTTTGCGACCTAATTAGTAGACCCGGGCAGTGGAATTTTCAATAACTCTATATGTACTAAATGAGCCTTTTCAGGAACATACATCTACTTAATGCCTACTTTCCCACTTATGATGCTATACCTGAAGTGATTGAAGGCCAGCCCAAACAGGCTTCTTCCTTGTCCATCTTTCTCCAGACTCTCCTTTTTGTTTTTCTCTTCTCTTTTTTCATATGTGGGTATGCTGGGTGATGAGAGTGGGCACTGAGTTTAGTGGTTCCTGGGTGTTGGAGGAAGTTGTTCAGCCTTATGACGAAACACTAGTGTCCACTTGAATAAACGCAGTGACGTATTGGGTCTTGCTGCACATCCATGGCCATGTGGTAGGTTAGGTGACGGACCAGCAAGGAATCATTGCAAGGAGGGGTTTACATACTGAGCGTCAACCTTCTTCCAAACGGCTCAATTTTTTTTTTGTTTTATTTTAAGTATCCAGCAAATCCATCAAAACCAAACCAAGTACCATATGGTGGAAATAAGGTTGTTTGTTAGTATCAAGTGAGGGGAATAAAAGTAAAATCTGATACAACTTTTGGGGAATCTTTAACAAAAACAATTGGATTTCCACAACCACTGGATGTCAGCATTGTGAGATTTAAATATTAGCATGTAAAAGTAATCCTAACGCTTGTCAGTCAGGTTTTAAAATAAATTCGTCAGTGTCTTGAGGAGAATCAAATTGTAAACTTGGCATTTCATGAGAAGCATCGTTTCTCTACTTAATTCTGTTGAAGAAGTGCACATATTGGAAAGCTGTTGTCTGCCAAGGCCCTCTGTATTGGCTGTTTGGTTTTGCAATTTATAATTTGACAACAATAAACATCCCCCTCAAGATAAAGAAAGCAGTGACATTCACAGATGACGATGATTGTAAAATCGTGGTTCATTTCCATTCTTTCCATTGGACAGTGGACCCACTGTTCCATGAATTAGCATTTCATGTATTGATTTATTCATTGTCATGCATAGCAGGAAGGATCTTGGATCAAAATCACTGTCCTCTGTGCCAAATGTTTCCACAAAAATGTACTTGCAGAGTAACAAATGATTGTACGGCAGAAAGCCAGCTTTTGTGGAGCTTTAGTTCCGATGACCTGGATACCAAAGTGTTGCCAGGTTTAATAAATTCATCCATCCATGTTGTGGGATTAAATCGACTATAATAAAGTCTGTTTTGACTTAATCTACCTAAATCTTTTGAATACTTGAAGAGCCATTGATCATCAGATTTTCCTGAGTATCATTCTGAGAATAGGATAGGTGCTTTATTGTCACTGATTTTGGAACCAGCGAAACTTTAAACTTTGAAACTAATGTCAGTCAACCAAACTATATGGGCCAACGTCTGATTGTGAGCCACCTTGGAAAGGCCCAATAAACTGTTTATGTTGCACAGCTCATGAATCAATCTGATATTGACAGACACTGATGAAATTAAACACACAGAGGCTGTTTGAAATCACTAAAATGACCAGAAAATTCCAGCAAATCCTTGTTAAACCGTTGATCATTTCAAACAGGAAAGGGAAAGAACTGTGTATTTATACATTGGTGTACAAAAGATTAATGGTTAATGGCAGCAGAATATTTAAAGAAACAAATCATACAAAGGCAATTTTGTCCGTCTACCCTGGGTGTAATTCAACCAAACACCAGCAAAACAACTTCTCAAAAACATTGGCATTTGCAATATAGTGCCATCATGAAATTGCTCCCAAATATTCATGCTGGACATTACTGGTTTATGACTCATAGAGTACATAAAAAGTAAGGTCACGATGTAAAGCTTTTTGTGTATCCATGCAAAAGGCTGGTTATGTATAATAAAGTTTGACAGAAGGTAAACTATCTTTTATTAAACTTGGAAAACATAATTTAACAAGAAGGCGCTTTCTTTCACATCCAAGATGTGTGATTTGAAGTTGGTTTTGAGGGATTAAAACACTGACAATGTAGGCCTGAAAACAAACATCAATATATTGGAATTATCACTGTATTTCAGCTGATATTTGATTTTATTTGCACACAGAGAACAGGGCTGGTGTCTTTCTGAGAAATAAAACAAAAGTGAAGTTTCACTTTTTAATTGATTAACAATTGAACATGGGTAATAAATCTCTCTCTCAGACACTGTCCACATTTATTCCCTCATCTAGAAGGTACAGTCGGGTTTCCTTTAAGTCTAAAGCCAATTCTCCTCAAACCTGGTTTACTTTGGAGGTTGGAGCTGGTACCCAGTTTGCTATTTTTGGCACAACTTTTATTCTGAGGAATAGCTGTATTACTTTGTAAGAGAGGCATTGAGTGCTCTGATTATGTATATCAAGCTCTGAAACAATGCTGGTATTGTGAATGAGTCAGGCCACGGCTGGTTCACTGATTGGTTTGGTGGAAAAAGAGAAATAAAGCAGAGGTGCAGTTCTGTTTGCTGTTCAGGGCCCATCAATATTTTATAGCTGATGGGTAGATAATACAACGTAGTCCCAAATGTAAAGCAGAAAAGAAAGAGGTTTATTAAGTCAAGAAATACGTAACTTTGAAAAAGCAGAATGATGAACAGCATGAGCAGAAGTGTTTACAAAGATAAAATAATAAACACAGCTTAAAAACAGAAG
This sequence comes from Symphodus melops, assembly GCF_947650265.1. Taxonomy (NCBI): domain Eukaryota; kingdom Metazoa; phylum Chordata; class Actinopteri; order Labriformes; family Labridae; genus Symphodus; species Symphodus melops. The sequence goes on from NC_136710.1 coordinate 6,635,124, forward strand.
GTTTCCAAATGCTGCCAATTATTTTGATTTAGTTTCCTTAAAATGGCATTAAAATGATGACTACCATCAGTAGTGGACAATATCTTAATGTGGGATTGTAAAAAAAACAATCAGATTTTGTTTAGCAATTTGTGAAAATATAAAAAAATAAATAAATGTTGACCCATCAAAGTGTTGTTAAAAAGCTTTCATGTTGCTTCAGCTGCTAGCTTGGTGCCATTAACATCACAAACTATAACCGTCATATTATCATGTACAAAGACCGATGAATTTGTGTGTGCAATATGAAAAACTTTTGCAACTGGAAATCAAAATTCCAATTTCTGTTTGTGAAATGTGTTTCGATGTTTCACAATATTGGCTCCAGAAAGCCTGATGGTGAGGACCAAACTGCTAAACTTGAGGCTTCAAAAGGCAGTTGCAAACCAATAGAAAAAAAAAACTATTGTGAGGGTGGAAATATGTTCTTATTTACATCAAATGCTAATCATAGCCTAATCAGAATTTTGTTATGCAGATATTAGGAATGTTCCGGGCGGGTTCAAAGTTAATCGGAGTAATTTGGATTCATCCATTGGAGGACCATGAGCCATCCATAACTAAAAATAAAGCCAAACAGCACATCTATGCCTGTTCTCTCTCTCTCTCTCTCTCTCTCTGAATAGTACAGCATTTATTTTGTAGTTTCTTTCTAAAATACAAAATAAATAAGTTGACAAAACAAATAACACCAGACCCCAAACCCTATTTTGATACGTCTGACCAAACACTTGAATGAACATCAAGTTTACTTGGATTTGTTTCACTCTTAGACTCAAAAGCTGTTGAAAGGGTGGAAAAGATTTCAACGGATTGTTCATAGTTGTTGACCCTCATCATTAGTTCCTTGCCACAATTTTTTTCTAAAGCTGCTGTTTCACAACGGTTCTTGGGCTGCTGTGAGAAAATAGAAGGCCAAAAAAGTTTTTCAGCAAGACTGATGTTTGCCTTGACAAGCAACATAAGATCTCTCAGCACTTTAGGACTGACTGAGCCTCATATTAATTTCATTCAGACAAGAGTTCTTAAAATAAATGATCACAATTCTTGGTCCTAATTCATTTCAACGCATCTGCTCTGAAAACCGGTTTGAGTTCCGATTGACTTTGTTAAGTTATTCTTTCAATTGTGTCTCATTAAGTGAAATGTAAGAATGTTTTTGTTGGCACACTTTCCAAAGAGTTTGTAACGTTATCGTAGAAGTTGGGTTGTAACAGAATCTCTTTTCACACTCTATAATCAGAATGATAAATATTGTGATGAATATTGTGAATCATGATGATATCTGAAAATAACGTAAGGGATATTTTGTCTGCACCACCAACTCCCATGTGATTGTACTTTCTTAGTAGCTGTCAAAAATCTACCACCAAAATCAGGAGGACGTCGTATCACCCCACAAAATATTCCTCTCGGAGTTGTCAAGTGTCATTTCAAAGTGAGCTATAGCATCGAGTCTGCCAAGTGCAGTAAACTCCACTTCTGTTTCCTTTAGAACCTCAAAAACCAACCTATGGAGAAAGCAGGGTTGATGTGAACCATAGTAAAGGGAAAGTCAAACTCCACCTGTGGTTACATACTTTAAACTGTGCCTGGACCCTTCGCTGCCAGCGCCTGACATTATCCTGGAAAATGTCCAAAAGTAGTAGAGTTGGAGGCTGAAGTGGAGCCAAAGAGTGGGATCAAATCGAGGACTAAGAATCATTCAAAGAGTAGTGCAACATAATCCTGCATTTTGCACCATACTTACACATCTGGAGTGTCCCAAATCAGCCAAACACTGTGTAAAAGGCATTGGTCTTCTGTTTCAGTTTTACCCATACCGATAGAGGAATATAAGAAGCACTTTTCACATTGAGTATGCAACACTGCGGTAACAACGCTCTGCCATCACTACACCTGAATACTTTCACACTGAATGCACAACGCTAATTTCTGTCCCAGTTTGTACATTTTACATTACATTTACAAGATTTCAGAGGCACAAGAAGCACAACATGAAAACGAACAGCAGGGCTGACACACATACTCAGTCATGCATGCATTGACATATACAGTGATGCTGTTCTGCCTCTTTTATGTCTCGGTGATATGCCTCAGGATTGGAATTTCCTCTACCACTATTAGGATTCTCTGACAACATTGACAGCAGGGGTGGAGCAGGGACATACAGTACCACAAGTCCCAACTTGAACTGTCCATGTAAAAGAGGCTAAGGAAGAGGAAAAAGTTTGACAAAAAAGTTAGTTAAATTATAAATTGGGAGTCTTTTTGGACATGCTTGGGGTTGAAAGTCAGATCAGGTTATTTAGATTAGTTGACTTATTTTCTCTATTTTGCATTTTAAAGGCCTGTTTTTCAGCAGCTGAATAAAAGCTCAGTCTCAGAAAGTCATTGTTGCAAGAACCTTTTGACACCAAAGCAATTAATGTCAACCGTTCAAAAACTTTCTCTATAAAGAGCCTCTAATATGAAGACAGAATGCTCTTCTTTGGCAGTATCGGGGTCAAAAGAGTTTTCAAAGGGATTTACATAATAACTCTTCACTGCATTGTTACTGCCTGAAATTGAATCTGGATATTTTCTGTGATGCAGAACCAGACAGGGATGATTGTTCCTCTTGGTTACAGTAGCTTTCAATCTTTTCTATCCTGACAGGTCTTCTAATGTTGAGTGGAAAGAGCAATTTTCCTTCTTCGATATTATTTATTCCTGCAAGTTGACAAGCCCACCTCTGATGTGGAGCTTTCCCATGAACTACTGTGTAACCAGAAGATCTTCAACTTTTAATTTACAGTTTATTGAAGAAAAGGGAGAAAGTTTTTTCAGGAACGGAACAAACGAAAGAATCTGTGGCAGAGGAGGTCATATTGGGAGCAATGCTACCAATTTTCAAATTGAGTACCACCTGCGTACAACACGACCCAGTCACGTCTTCAACATGTAAAACCTGGCGAAGCGTGTAATTGTTTTTGCTCCTCCAGCTGAGCTTTTGCAGACTGATAGTGTTGACAGGAACAGGCAAACAGGAAACATTGCGTAGATAAACAAATTATACAGCAGGGCATCCGTGCTGAAAGGAAAGAATGGGGAAAACGAACAGGGATGTCGGCATAAAGCAAACTTTTGTGGCAAGACAGTGTTACCCCTTTCCTCTTTAGCTTATGTATAGATACTTAAAGCCATTTCTAGTAAAGACAACATCTAGCTGTGTCTCTTCCTCATCCGGCTGCAGCCAAGTTTGACTGTGGGAATACTCGAAGAATATGGAACTTTTACAAACTAATTACTGACTTAAGTATATTATGTTCTTCTTTTTTGAAGGACCTCCAGGAAAGCGAGGAAGAAGAGGTCGCGATGGAGAACCTGGTATGTACATTTGTCTGAGTTTTGTGTGTGTTTCTGTGTGTGGCCAGAGATCACAGGCGTCTCAATCCAGAAACATTCAAGGAATAATTCAGTAGGACATCAGCAAATCATACTGCACTTACAATCACATAAAAAGTATACTGTATATCTTTAGAGGACAAAATAGGTTATAGATATGTAATTTGTGGTCTGGCGGTTTCAGTGTTTGCTTGGATTGTTTCAGCTTCAGTGCTATAGAAACATGAGATTTTCAAAGTAGAAAGAGACGGTGCAGTTTGAGAAGGTCAAAATAATGGCCCAAGATTTCTGGAGCTGAAAACCTCCTTTTCTTAATCCTGAGACACTTAAAACCCTCTCTTTTGGATCACCTTTTACTCATCTTTACATCATCTTTGTTAGCCTTCAGAACTTCAGAAAAGAAACTGTCAAAACCATTCACGATCTTCCCTCCTCCCGTCACACACATACACACCCTCTTGAGCTGACTCAACAAAGCTGGCAAGGCAATTGAGGTCTCGGGTCTCTAGGAAAAGGACGTGTGCAGCGACACTCCACCAAACGAACAGTGTCACCACAAATTAAATTTGCAGTGAGAACATGCACTTGGCAGGAAGCTCTGCTCACCTGATAGTGAAAGTGCTAATGGTCTCTGGAGCGCAGCGTCTTTCACGAGATCCTAGCGTAGCAGAGCACAGCCAGTGCCCTGGAACAAAAGAAGTACCCTCGTAAAAAGAAAATAGACAGGGCAGAGCAAGGTCCCAGATTTAAGTCAGGTGAGTAATAAGGGAGCAGTTTGGTTTCCCATCCTGAGAAAACAACAGTTTATGAGTGTCGGAACATTTTTTGCTGGCTTTGCCACCAAATCCAGACACTACATTTTAAAGTCAAACATATCAGATGAGCTAAGATCTTTGAGCATCAAAGACTCTATTTCTTCTTCCTTTTGTTGTGATTTTTTCAAATTCATTTACAATCCTGACATGGCCATGTTTCACTGCTCAGTCAACTCTGGCTTTCTGTGTTCCTCTTTTATGCTTTGCAAAAATGTAAGTTCCCCTAGTGTATAGATTGTAGGCGTTATACAAATGAGAAATCAAACGACAGACAACAGTTCAATGTTCTGGTTGGCTGCAGGACTGAAATACCGCCAGCTTTCGTTGATGCAGTGCATAACTTTCCAGTGAACATCCCATGTACCAGCGTACTTTAAATGGCACCATTGTGCTAAGACAGTTTTGTTTTCCTCCTCCTACTCAGCCGGAGCTAATGTGAATGGCTTCCTCTTGACAAAGCAATTGGAAATAAGCAATCATAACCAGTCGCAACGTCTGGACTGGAATGGAAGAGTGGTCTATTAAGAGACGACAATAGGGAACAATTGGGATGACAGGCTTTACCATCTGTGTTATAACTCAAACTGTAGTGTACAAAACAAGGCTTTAGTATGTTGCCACATTGGACACTTTGAGCTCTGTTTGTGTACTTGACTAAATCCCTCACCTGCGAAAGAGGCTGTTTTTATTAATGTCATGAACGATCACGCTAAGCAGTATACACAGCCTTTCATCCGATGTTTACTGGTTATCAGCAGGTTCCACAAAATCTCTTGAAATGGCTTTACAAAGGCAATGCTTGGAAAGTCATTGAAGAACGAGTGTAATTAAAAATGTTGTGCTCAAAAAGGAATACTGTATAATTACATGCAGTTTTAGCTGAGATGTTTCTGCTACATTTACTTTTTTGCCAGCCAAAATAAGGCAAATCAGTATTCTGTTTGAAACTCACGGACACATTCAACCTAACAAATATGATTGCACCATGGTGCCTTAAGGGAGACTGGAGTCGCACTCACTTCTACTGGATAAAAACTATTTAGGAGACACTTTTCATAGAACTTAAAAAACTTAGACCTTGACAGGCCCAGCAGGGCTGTGTACATTCTGCACTGTAAGCCTTCTGCCAATCCAATTTCCCTCTTTTAAGTTCCCAGCACTGGTAGATGTTGAAGGGACACATATTTAATTCATGATGTGCTCAAACCAAAAGTAACTAAACCCCAGCAACTTTCCAACAAATTCGTGGTGAGGTGTTTTGCAGTTTACTCATCCTCAAAGGTGAGGGGAAGCTTCTGCCCACACTGGGCTGCATCTGACAGGGGGAACAAACAGGGAAAGGACATGGTGATATTTACCCCTGCATTAAAATGAATGGGACACTTCATCAGGATCTCATGTTTATTCACTGGGAACATATGGAAAGGAAAGTTTGGGATGAAGCTTAGGGATGAAAAAAATTTAATAACAGTCAAAGAGACACTCTGAAACTGTCCAAGCAGAAGGTAAATGCTGGAAAGTGTTCATTGGATCCTCACATATTTTCCTTATGGGAATAATCAGGACTGTTTCTTATGTACCTGCCTTTACAAAAGGAAAAGTTGATGCTTAAGCTGTGCCGGTTGAGCATTCTAACCATAAAGTGAGAAGGTTTTTTTTAGCTGCAAAATCAAAAAAGATGATGAGATAAATGATTGATGAGATTTTTTTAATTTCTATTTTCAATGTCTGCACAGAGCTGCGGGGTAGGTGTTAAGCAGGACAACAGGATGAGATTATTGAAAAGAAAACATGACATACTTATTGATAAGACAAAATCAGGAAAGACCACAGAACTAACATCAACCAAAACCTCCCCACAGGAGCTTTAAAGTGGTGCTTCAAGCTTAGAAAAAAAGCAGTTTTCTTTGTTGAATCTCCTCTTTTAAGGCCTTAATACTTTAAAAGCCCCTTTACATGTTCTGTACATTGGCATGGCCATTTGGGTCACAATCTAAACCTCGACAATCAAGTGATGAATCATTAAAGCTGTCCAGTGATAATCCAGTGAGCTAAGTAACCATAGCACTGTGTTTTGGTTTTGGCTAAAGCTAGAAGGTGACAAAAATCTTAAAAGAAATGACCAGACGTGCTGCTGTGAGAACAGAAAGTGAACCTACTGTATATCTGAAACAAGAGCTTTGAGGGTTGATTATTTAATAGTATGTCACAGACTATTTAATTTAACATGGATTATAATTCCAATAAAAAACTCTTTAAGGTCATCAAATGTAAGAAATTGAACGTAAACCTTTTGAGGGGGCTGTTAGGTGCTTTGTAGCATGTCTCAAATTTCTAACTCATAATTGCTGGTTGAAAACTTCATACTGAGCCATTCGACACAGTGGGACACGTCAAAAAAACACAGTGGAGCAGGTTTATTAAAAGCTAAGTGGTCTACTGTAACTCAACCATCCATAAAACAACAGAAGTGCAGCCCAGCGAGCCTCAAACACACAGCTCCTTAAATGCTCCAGCTGCTGGAGCCATTTGCACTTTCCCCTGTTCAGGAAGAACAGTTCAAGGATAAAGGACTTGTGAAGAAAAAAAATAATTCTTTCATTTAAGGGTTAAAGCAGCTGGGTACCTTTTTTTTAATAAGAACTTAAAGACCTAGCATGATTTGCAGAGTTGTGAGGGGCCATGGAGTGAGTTGGAACACCGTCCTTTGTGCAGCAGTAATTGGGGAAAAAGACGAGTGTCACCTCACAAATTCTTGAGGGTGTTTTTTTTTTAACTAGCTAACCCTTGTAGAAGTGAAATCAGAGCCTTTCAATGTAAAAAGTAGTCATCACAGTTGGTGGCCATTGTTGAGCCAACAGCATGGAAAGTAGATACATTGAAATTTTGTGTATTGTAAAGCTGTTACAGCTAGGATTTTTGAGTTATCCCTGAGTGGATTGGCTGTCCATTGTGCATAGTCAGTAAATGCATCATGATAAGGGATGTCTTTTTAAAATGTTCCTCCCATAAGAAATTACCCTCAGCAGGAGTCTAATCGAGTTATTTGGTATATGTGGTTTTAATGGAACATTGGTGATTTGAGTCAGTTTGATCACTGATTGAAAACATACTAACACACTGTTTTTTCCTCTCTTGCAGGACCTCCTGTAAGTATGCCTGCTTCACATCTTCTCCAACTGTGGTAGCCATGGGAAGGTAATAGCATTTACTGTGAAAACGACGACGCGGTCATACATAAATGTTTTGACATTAAGAGGTTTTTTTTTTTTTTAGATCGAATTATTGCTCTCAAATAAATCCAAAAGGTCACAGAAAATCCATATGGTCACAGAAAAGATTAAAACACTTTAGACTGAGCTGAGAGTTGACACAAAAAATCACTGTTTTTGGAAAGAAAATACAAAACAATAACAAGCAACTACCATTAGCTTAGCATAGACAGAAGTAACCGGACGGAAACTGCCACACTGGTTCCCTCTAAAGGTGTAAAGTCCATTTGCCACTTTTCAATAGCCCATCAGCAGGAAGGTAGGAAAAACAAGTTTTCTTACTGTAGAAAACAGCTTTTATTTCAGCTACACACCAAGCAGAAACCTCTGAGGTTGCAAAATGAAGCCAATACAGACTTGCAAGAAACTGTAGTTCCTCGAGTGCCCACTTGAGGTTTGCTGCAAAAGCCAAGGAAGTCCCTTAAGTCCTATGTTAGGAGAAGTAAGAACCATGCTAGCTTTGTACTTCTGTTTTTTTTCCCGGTGTTATTGTTTAACTAGGCCAAGTGTCTCGCAGCTTTGGATACATACACTCTCTGCAAGAAAGTGAAATTCCCACAATGCCAAACTATTCCTTTAAGTATGACACAGACATCCAACAGTGAACATGGTAATAGCTACAAAGTATGAAATAGTTTGTACAACTGATGTAAAAGACATCATCTTAGACCAACTCTATTATTAAAATAATCACTTGATCCGAGCCGTCCCCTAATAGAGAGCCTCTTCTCTATCATTTGGGCAGTCTGGTTTGTAATATCCTCGCTACCAGCCTCCATCTCTGCCAGCTCGCTGCACCCGAATAGATTATCTCACCTCATTACGCTGCCGGGTAATCACAGATGGAAAACTTCAGAGTTCCCCCACAAAGATGAAGACAAACCCATACATACACAAGCATGGGGGAGTTTGTGACAGTTCTCAGTACAACCAGGTCAAGCGTGCTCTGTAGTTTTGTGCTCTGTTAGAATTATTTATAGTCCAGAGGCAAATGGGATTGAATAGGTATAATACTGTGTGCTGACTGAGCTGTAAAAGTTGTAAGTTAATCCTCAGAGCCTTCTCAGGCACTCGCTCCTGGGGTTCTGGGACATAAGTAAGTGCAGGTGGTCTCTTGTCTCAGCCTCTCTTGCCAGATCTAACATCTGACAAATACAATCATACTAAGAAGAGCAGACCAAAGCCGAGAAGTGAAAAATATGTATGGAATGACCGTACCTTTAGAATTGTTCCTTTAGGTGTGACACATAGTAAATCCAGTGTGCAAATCACTTTCTGATGAAGTCATTATAAGTAGCAGAAGTGTTGTAAATGTTTGATAGAGGGACTAGTTTTACTTTTGGCAAAGCAACCAGACTAAAGCAGACCTTCATGAACAAAAAAAGGCTTTATTTACTTGACAGACTGGAAAAAAAGAAATCTGGATGTTTGACTGCATTTCTTAAAGCAGACAAGTCCATAAAAATGCAACGATCTGAGAATGACTCACCCGATGGTCACCAAATCTGTTCCCCCTCAACAAAAAAAAAATCTTTGCCAATTCTTAAAAAAAAAAAAGTAAGTGATTACATGTGTTTTTTCATTCGGCATGCCCACCCGGGGGATGGCAGGGGATATGTTGCTATGAATATTCAGCAGCTCCCCACCATAACTCTGCGAACACTGTGTAAATTGTACACAGCCCTGAGAGCCAAACAAACCAACCACTGCTTAAACCATTACAGATCTCTGTGACTTTATCGTTACTCAGCCGCTGATGAATGGACGGAGACCTGCGGTTGTGGTAACAGAAAAAAAGTCTCCTCAGACAAAAGTCATCAGGGAAGATCCTCACTCGCAGCTTGTGATCGGCATTCAGAAATGGAAAAGTGATTTGTTTTTTTTCATATTTTCCCCCTACTTGTGCTATACTGTCAATTGCGCTTGGTATCATAGGGGTCAGATATATTGAAAAATATTCAGGAAGGCCAGTGAAAGATATGAGAAGAAGTGCTTTTCAACTGAAGAAGTATTTAGTATTTTGTCTTTACTCACCAGAAAAATGCTTTTTATTCAGCACAAAAAAACGAATCTCTTTGCTTCTCATTTTATCTTCCTTTCACATCTTTCTTTGGCCCCTCAAGGGCAATGTGTCAAAACATCAACCCAAAGCACCCACCGCCATGTGCGCACACCATTTAGCACCAATCAAGCATTAAACACCATCCCCAAGGCTGCACTCAAGCACCCACCGACACCACATGCTGACTGTACTTCCTAAGCGCAGACTGAATGCCGTAGTAAATTAGAATTATGCAGACCGAGAACGAAACTTGACTTGTTTTGAAATCTGGTTAAAAGGAAGGCAAAATATTCGAAAATGATACAATGGTGGAAATTATAAACCCGCTCCGGCCCGCAAAGCATGCCTCCACACACCACACTGGATTCTTGAGCCAGGCCAGTTACAGCAAAGCCCGGGAGCCCTTGCAAGAGTTTAGTCATGTTTGAAATGAGGTAAATAAAGCTGGTTGCATCTGTATCTGAAGTTCACAAGAAGTCACCACCTGGATGCTGAGATTCAAGAGACACGGGTCGAGGAAGATCTGTCACTGTGCTTGAATTATGCAGCTGCGTTACAGGGATTAGAGGCAAAGTCGGGGTGAAGCAGAGGAGCTCAGGCGCCCTCAACCCTTCATCCTTCATCTGCTATGCACCTCGGCACCACACCTGTTAATAAAACATATTCCAGCTGGACTTTGATCACTTTTGCCCTGCAGAGGTGGAGAAGGTGCCAGATTAACTGCAGTGAAACTCTATCCTGTTTTTTAAGAAGGCGCCCGCCTGCTCCCATGCTGCGTTATTTTACAGATTTGTCACATGTTGCGAGTTTCACATCAGAGTAGGGGGCATAAAGTACAGACACACAAAGGATTTTGTACTGTCCTGAGAACATGATGATCTATCTGATATGACAGCTTTAATTTTGGCTCATAAGGGTGTTGGTGCCTGAGGGAGCAGGCTGTCACTCGATGTGACAGCATTAAGAGTTTGACCTTTTCGATGTCGGTACTCTGTTCATGCCGTTAACATCAGCAGCACGTGGCTGTCAGTAAAAGTAGAGAGGAAGCTCTCAGGCCAACAGAGAGGTTTACTCACAGTAATTTAAAGCAGTCAATAGTGCACTTTAGATTGCTGAGCAGGCTGAATACTCAGTGGGAACTAACTGTCACTACATTAGAATGCTTGGAAAATTAGCATGAAGGTGATGCTCGGTAACAACAACAACAAAAAAAAAGCTCAACAGCTTTTTGATTGAAAGAAGTTTTCCTCCAACTCATAACATGAAATGATTTGAAAAGTTGAGCTGCCACAATGTGGTTGTAATTGACTCAACAGAAGAATTGAAAGAAATACTTTTCCAAATGGAATATTGTCTCTTGTTCAACATTTCATATCCACGACAGGAATTTTGTGGGTCAGAAATTTGCCTACGTATTGAGCAAAAAAAATGTTTTGGCTGCAGTGGTTGGCTTTTAATGCCTACAATTTGGTTAAAGCTGTTAAAATTTTTCCCATCCTCAGGAATAACAGATTTTAAATAAGAGTCTTCTCCATGCATGATTTGTATTTTGACACTGTGCTTACAAAAAATACACTTTTAACCAGTTTCACTTTCCTCAGTTCATAGCATCCCTTCACACACACGTACTCACCGACACATACGCACACATTAAAGTCATTTTATGCCGGCTAATTGTGATACACTGTCGATATGGGAACCAGATGCCATTCCCAAGTCAGTTTTCCAGTGTGGTTTTTCTATCCCTGCCTAACCTCTGCATCCAGATTCCCCCAACAAGCACCAGCCACTTGTGGTTGTCCGCTCCTGCCCATTCTGCTCTGATTACTCACATCCCTGTCCACCATTAGTGTCCCGCCTTGAACAAAAAAGTTCCCCCGGGGCCCTCAGTAATATGATAGAGAGTTCCCTTGCAGAACTAACAGATGGAGGTGCACATTTAGATGTATACTTATGCTTTTACTGGATGTGTCTCACTATGTTCCAGGTCTGTGTGTTTGAAACTGAGTAGATTTCTCTTCCAATGGTGTCCGCAGGTTTTTAGCTGCAAAAGTCATTTTGCAGTTGCCTTCCACTATTTCCACTCTGGCATGTACTGTATAGAATTGATTAGATTTGTGTGCACAGATGTGACATTATACCGTTGGTAGGTAGTTTAGGTGAAAGGTTGCAAAAATAAATGCTACTTTATTTTCCTTTGACCTGCCAAAGGTGTGCAGATATAAATTAGCTTCAAGCTAACTCTGGTTCAGTGCATTAATGGCAAAATTTCTGTTAAATATTGTTTGTTCATCACCAGTTAAAACCACCCCACATGAGCTTTTAAAGGAAGTTTGAGGTTTCTTAAAGAGAGTTTGAAGAGAAGATTGACAGCATTCATTTCTGTAGAGGGAGCTTATAGTTCGGAGGTTATCTGTTGGATGTGCTGATCAGGTAGCTTGAGATCAAGAACAAGATTTTGCCAACCTTTACCTGAACGCCCCTCCAAGGGTTGGTCCCTTGATTCATACAGTTATTCAGCTCAGGCGAACATTTAATTTGGGTTTTACAGATCCAGTCTTAAACTTCCCAAACAATGCAAACTCACCTGCTCACATTAACTGACCAATGTTTCTTTAATCCAGACCGCTTTTAGCATAGCATGACTAACACACGTTTTCGTCCATCTTTGTTTAATTTGGTTTTTAGTGAGGTCATGAAAAAGGTCATGTGAGAAAATACATGGCTTTGTTTGAGGGCTTTTTATGTCTTTATTGAGGGGACAGGACAGTTGATTGAGTCAGAAACAGGGAACAGATGATTTAAAGAATGAGATAAACTACATTGGTCATCTAAAATATATCCTGTAAGTGATGTGCTATGATTTACACATCTTGTTTTGTATACATGTTTAAGATCAGAGAAAAGATCTGCATATGCGTTTATAAGAGTCCTGTGCCTATTCTAGCCAGAGATAAGTAAAACGCCACTGAGCTGTCTTATTACTAAGCTAAACCTGCTGTCTGCTTGCTGCACTTACAGCACAAACATGTGAGTGGTATCAATGTCCCTATTCAGCTCTCAGCCAAGATAAAAAAAAAACAACCATATTTCCCCAAATGTCGAATCATTCCTCTAGGTCAGCCAGGTGAAACTTAATCTATACTGTTATTTTAGTAGCTTTTATATCACTGTATGGCAAACATGACGCATTATTTTATGATGCATAAGTGCCTAAGTTGGGGTTTAGTCTTTCAAATGCTTTACTTTGGCACTCTTTCATCTTTTGTGGTGAGCAGCACTCCTCACCTGCCCCCCTCTGCACCTACTCTTTCCCTGTCAACACTTGGTACCTGGAGGATCGCTTTGCTTCACTTCCTGTGTACACATATGTTTGTTAATATTGTGTATCTGTGTTAGAAAACCCCATACCCGTAAAGAAGAGGTTGGTTGTAAAAGCAGTAGTTGTTGGCCTGTGCTCTTAGGGATGCCAGCGCTCGAGAGTGAGATGATTGAATCCATGTGGCCAGCACTTCAGGCCACAGCAGCTGCTGCCAGGCGAGTTGGCCCAGGTTCCACAATGAGGATATGAGCTCTTTTTGATGGATTGATTTTGTTGGACCTCAGTACATTTCACAGGTCACTGTGATGAAAACATATACAGTCTAGTCCAGACAGTGGTTACATCCCCCGATCCTGACTCTTTGCATCATGTTGGATAAATTGGATTGTTTCACAAGATTGTACCCGCAGCTTGCAGCCAAACCCACGAGAATATCTCAGCTCGTGTCAACAACGGCTAAAGCTGTGGATTTAAGCCAGCAATGAACAGTCAGGAGAGCACTGTTTGGGCTTCCATCCTTAATGAACTATTCATGAAGGGCAGCAATATGAAAAATCAATATTCAGTAACTCTTGGGGAGACATTTAGAAATTGGGTTGAAAGAAGTTTTAGCTTCTTATTTTTAGTAAACCCTAACTTAATTCAAAATAATACAGATATTTAGGGTAAATTAGTTCACTTTTTGACAGGCCTTTGAATGGCAATTGAAGTACATATGTATGGGTAACACATCACATACTCATGAGAGGAGCAAGAAAGTCCATTCTTGACCTCAAAGAAAGTTGTTTGATGTAAATGGAGACAGCCTAAAATACACTCTTAAACATTTCTACGGCTGGATTGCTGTGCTTTTCTTAATGTTACTACTACAAGCCTTTAGATCTGCAGAACAATTGCCACAAGAGAATTGTATATGGCTAAACAAAACAGAGACTTTCTCATAAAGTCTTTGTTCCATGTACAACAAGTGGTCAGACACTCCACAGGATGCTTGTGTGGTTTGTCCGCGAGCTTTCAGCTGAATATAAAAGAGTGTCCAAAGACACCTGAACAAACACCATCAACTGACAAACATTATAAGGTGTGGTTCAAGCGTCAAAGTTGGTCTTGAATGAGGATGTTTAGTGTTGAACTAGACTTTCGATCGGTGGTTCCCAGCTGCTAAAGACCACCACCAACTCCTTCATTAAAATCATGACCCAAGTTTCTGATCTATTTTTCAACCGATCTGATTCATTAAGTGACTTTTTGTCGTCTTCTTTTTTTCGAAACCTATGTTCAATTTCACAAAACCTATGTACAATTTAAAACACGGATAAAATTAGATCTAAACATTCGAGTAGATGATACTATCAGAAACACACTACTATGAGAGCATTTGAAAATCCAGTTGTGCAATATGAAATCTTGATAGCCACATATGAAATGAATAAGCATAATTTGATTTAACAACATTTTCTCTTTCCTGCAATATGAAGTGTTGTAACTTACATTTTCAGATTTCAATGGCAATGTTCGTGTTGCTTGCGGGTTTGGACAAAGTTTCCTTTACCATTTTATATTTCCCTGCAGACCTCTCCATATTTCTCCCACACTCTGTTTAAAGGTGGCAGAGGTTTCCTCCTTTTTTCTTTTTTCTTTTTTTTCTAGCACCAACAGCTCATTCAGGCCAGTGCAGGAGACAGTGGTCATGGTTTGGCTTAGAATAAGAAGTTAGGCATGTATCTTGATAGAAAATTGTTTAATGCTGATCCGGCAGTCCGCCATAAACTCAACAACAATATTATGCGCACAGGATGTCTGTAACAAATCATCTTGTGATGGAAGCATGACATGAGTTTGCCCAGCAGTAGGCAGCAGGAGATGTGAGGCTTACCATCAACCTGATATCTGTCATTCTCAATAAAGAGATACAGTGACTCTGACTGTGGGCAACTGCAATCTAGTCATCACATACACACATAATTGTCTCTTTTTCATGTCACTTACTGTACACTATACACTCGCTCATCTTTAAAGTGTCCTATGGGTAAGTAATGTTCCTTGTTACAAGTAATGTGCGCTAGGGCAAGACACTAAATTAGAAATTGCTCCCACTGCTACACCAGTGGTCTGTGGTATAGGGGCAGCTGGGCACTTAATGTAGCAGCCTCTGCTATCATTGTGATGGTGGTGTGAATTGGAGAATCTGACATATGGTGTTAATGCATCTAAAGTAGTCAAATACTGGAAAAGTGTGAAACAAGTCCTTTTACCATTTTCCAATGTTCCTGCTGGACACAAATCAACAAATCCACATTTTGGCATTTTATGCACCCTCACCGGAATGTGGATTTTGTGACCTTTGGACTCGTAACAGTTTCCTCCTTTTACAGTCCACATGCTAACTGAAGCAAACCTTAAGGCCAAATATATTTTTCAGACAATAACGTTATCTAAAGCTTTAACTGGGCAAAACAATTAGGAAGTTTATGGCCGAGAATCCAATGTAATCTTATTATAAAGGTGTGCAGGGCTGTATGGGAGGTTTATCATTATCTACAAAGTAAAGTCACAGTAAGCAGTTATGATCAAACAGAAGCAGCTTGATGAGACATCAAGCACATGCTAGAGGCGCGCTTTTGAACAGCAGCCACAGCAGGAGCAGTATAAAGATGTGTAAAGCATACACAGGTGCTGATTAGAAACGTCCCTTTGGGGCAGAGTGAAACCGTAAAGCTGCAGAGATTACTCGACAAATAGACACCTGCTGCACTTTTACCATAGTACAGTTGGCTGCTTTGAAATAGTCTTTGCAGGAGACCTATGTAATAGTCTCTGTAAGAGACCATCACTGTGCTAGCTTAAAGCTTTTTGGAAAAGCCAGTGGGTGCTGTCTGTCCAAGTGATGTGCAGATGATGGGCCGTATAATGAGCAGGTGCAGGCTCTGTAGCGAAATCATTCCCACATGCTTCACGACCAGTGGAATGAAAAAAAAGAGAAAATAAGGTTTGTAGAGAAAGAAATAGGTGGCTGTGCAGTTTCCAAATCTTGACAGGTAACAAATACAGTGACACAGACATGATAAAGTATATGATGATTTATCATTTTTCAATTAAGTTTATTTCAATTAAAAAAAACCTCATTTGTGCCTGGGGGGGGAATTCAAATATTGAAGCTTTCACCAATCATACAAGCTTAAAATTACACAAAATGAGCTTTTGAGTTTTTGGTGCAACAAAAGTAATGTTGGGAAGTGGTTAAACCAATGTCATACCTGAATGTTTTTTTTTTTTACAATAGATACCATATACGCTTGCATTAGCTTAAAGAAATGGAAAGGCTTTGCAATATTGGGCTGCATAAATTAGTAGATACAGTATTATGAGTTGTATTCAGAGCTTTGGACAATTAGCAAAGAGGTGTAAAGCAAAACAAGAAAGCAGCTGTAAAACAGCTGTTCTGCTGCTGACAACTTAACATTGGAAACATTGGAAACCATTGACATTCCCTTGCAAACAAAATATAGCTTATTTTCTGTATTAAGGAAGTTGAAAATGGATTTATGCAAGATCTCTGTCCTGCACTTATCGTAAGGCAATCTGGATTTGTTAATAAGCAAAATCATCTTAGCTAAAGCTTTCTTTTCTTTCCACAAACTTTTGGTGCCCAATCATTCATCTTAATATTTTGTTGTGCCAACTATTTGTATTTTTCAGTGCCAGATATAATACCCTCAGCAAGCATGGGCAAAGAGCTGAAGCGAAGTATATTTATGGGATCCTTTGTTGAAGCCATTCATATGTTTGCAGTAACAGCTTGTCAATAGCTTTGTAATGTCCAAAGGCAATTTTCATTCTTACCAGAAAGCCTGATTTTCTTCAGCTCGCTTCCATTTTCAGAAACAAGCTGGAAACTTATTAAGCCCCTCTGGAATGCCTCTACATCATTATAAAAGTAAAAGTCTCTGCTGGTACCAATATGTTGCTGTGGTTATTGCCCCCCTGGGAACCACAATCGGAAACATTGTTTTCATAATGGTGCTTTTTGTGCTAATAAGTGTGTTGTGGGCTCTTTCTATGGGCAGTCCAAACATCTCGGAAGTATGTATTAAGTTGTAATTTCCCCTCCACTTTTTTTTTATTTTTTCAAGACATGTTGAAGGGAAATCTCTGAACATGTACATATATAGAGGGGTTTAATGATTCACAGAGGTTAAGGTTCAATTCCAGCCTTCAGGTCCCTTTCTCTACAGTGGTTTAAAGAAGCAGAGGGTCTTCCAGCTCCACCTCATCATATTGCTGTTGTATGTTGCATTACTTCTTCATGTGCTTTGTTGTGTCTGCGTCTTTTTCCTCTATGGTTATTTAATAGCAACAAACATTACAGTATCACCACTTTGATTAGGGTATGGAGAGTGCTATGTGGGATTTCCTTTGTTTCTACTTAGACATATGCTATATGTCGAATGACTGCATGCACCTAATCCTGACCATTCAGGACCAACACAAATACCCATACAGGTCTACTTGACAGAACAAGTTCACAACATTTTGACCAAGAAACTTTGGATGAGTGTATTGATACAATATCTGTATTGATATCATCATTGGAATCTATATCTGCCTACAATTAGGTACTTGGTGTTGGTGAGTAATGTACCAATCCATCATCACTAAGCCCGAAAAAATCAAAAGCTTTCAGAGAAATGTATCGTGTGACAATATTAAACGGCAACATGCTGGTGCTAGCAGAGTGTAATGTGAGTCAAAGTTGGCAAAATCTCAGTAATCGAGTTTCTCTGCAGCAGTGTTGAAGGAGTCTCATAGCGGCCCAACACTTGGCCATCGGTATCAAGAAGGAAAAAATGACATCTCAGCATCTCTAATGTTTGGGAAGATTCAGAAAGGAACTCATGCTCTACAATACGTACATGAAAAGCCACGAGTAGTTAACTGTGCATCAAAAATAATATCCATAGGCACTGAGCAGGCTACACCTCACTCCCCTGAGCAGTGTGGTGGAACTTGGCAGTGGTAAGCTGCTGGACTACCTATGGAGCATTTCAGATTTAGATTTTGTGCTATGTGTACCAGTGCAGTGGAAGTCCTCTTTGTCTGCAGGCCTGTAATTTTGGGTCAGTGGTCCATAGCCTCACCAGGGACAGCCTCCAGACATGGGTCTTATACTCATGTCTATGATCTGTGGATTAGTGTCGGTGTACATTTGTCTGTGACTGAGATATCTGTGTAGATAAGTCAGCTTGGATTAGCCTGGGACAACGTGTACTTGAACCTGAAGGTTTAAGAGACATTTCTTTGGCAATTCCAAAATCAATGTCCTAAACCTGTGAAGTGAATTCAGATCCGTTTGTAAATATTAACTTGTTCTAAAAACCAGGAAAGGCAACTTTGCCCATATAAATATATTTGACAGTTAGTTTATTGTATGAAAAATCGATTATCATCTGTGGAAATGGCTCAGAGATCTTATTGCTAAGCGGGTGGTCAGTTAGTCACTCTTCTGACACTGATGTAATACTGATTTTTTCCAGTCTTGGTTTTCCCAAAAGTGCAACCTCAGAGGAAGAATAAGAGTCCAACATACCAAATTTCATCCTTCATGTTGAATGTTAAAATTGTATTTTTTAAACTCAAGCTCATTAGGACTCCAGCTTATGGATGCACACCTCATTGTCAAATCCTCTAATGCAGCCATGATCTTTAACTGAGCCCACCCAGGAGCCCCCGCCCGCTGATTGACTGAAGTTGGAAGCAAAAATTGCCACACAAAAACTGCTGTGTAAAAAGAATGGAAAAAAGAGGTGTTCCTCTTGTTCAGGGCACATTTTTACATCGGGCTTGCCAATTCTCAGTTGGAGATTGTTGGATGTGATCCTCTGTATAAACATGGACTTGATTTGGGCCTGTTTTTGGTTTTAATTGTATGTTTGTATAAGCCATGCTGTCTACAATGCATAAAGGACCGGTTCCCACTTTGTGACAGGGTATTTTAATCAAATTCTTTCGTAGATACACAATGTTTTTTTTCTTAAAAACTCATTTGTTAATCTTTTGATTTTAACCTTCTCCCTCTAAGTTTATTGGCTAATGTGATAGGTTTAACAGTTGTTTAAGTGTATTATTTCTTGTTTTTTTAATGGGCAGTGACAACAACACAGTTACAAAATAACTGACTTGGACCATAGTGTGTCATTTTCTCTAAATGTTTGTGTTGCTCAACAATTGAAACTATTTTTTTTTCTCTCTTTTTAGGGCTCTCCAGGTCCAAAGGGTGAAAAGGTGAGTCATTTTTGAATTTGATAATTTATTTATATATTCAATTAATTGACATTTAGATCTTTCATGAAAACGTCCTGAATAAATTTCTTCACACTTTATGAAATATCCCTTATTGCTTCCCTTCAATGGCTGAAAACAGTCCAATGCCTCTATACTAGGCCAGAGCGAGCAGCCAGTTAGCTTAGCATACACCTGGAGACATCTGAGGTCAATATGGACCTATTTGTAGCAGCTGTAATACTTTATTCTATTTTAAGGTTGAGCTAACCAACTGCTGGCTTCAGTTTAAACATACTGTACATTCTTATATTATATGTTGTGAGTTATTTTGCATGAATTTACATCATTGCAATTTATATCAAAACTGTTCATCTGTCTCTTTGAAAAAGGAGACATTTTTAGCTTTCATATCCAGTCAGTCATACATTGACTGAGGTCAAGGCTATAAAATACAGTAAATCTTTACTTTTACCCTACTCAGTAAATGTGTCTATAAACAGACTCATTTGGCATTTACAGCAATATTTTGTATTCAAGTCATCCTGACCTTAAGTCTAAAAGTATGAATATTTAAACTCTCTGGTCGTTCACAAATCCACAGCACTGTGAATTAATGACAGAAAGCCAGAGCCCAAGCTGTAGCCTTTAAATGCCTCGCTGAGCGTTCCTCCATAAAACAGCAGTGGAGCATGCAAAATAACCGCACTGTCTGTTTATAAGTCTGCAGGACTCGGGGACAAATGTGCACCGTGCCTTTGCTTTGAAAGAATAAAACCACAGAAGTCCCTTAATTCACACTAAAGTTGATAAAGCCCCGGAACACACTAAAATGGAAACAAATGTATTGAAGGGCACTCGTATATAATGCTACTGGGCAAGATATTTTCTGTTTTACAGGCGAGATGTGAATAGATTAAGTTTATTCATATTTTGTGAGCAGCTGGGATTGTTCATACAGTAAAATAAAATACGTAAAATGAAGTGGCGTGAGAGTGCTAACCAGAGGTGAAGTCAGACACAAAGAAACAGTTGTCATCTGCATCTCAAGTGATGTGGGGATGTGGGATGACGTTGGTTGTAGTGGCTGACCAACATCATGAATCAACTGGGTGAAAACTTATTTATTGCCCCTTGAAGATGAAATTTAAGCCATCAGCATGACTTTTAAAATTGATTTAGATAATTGACGAGCAATTTAAATGGCAAGTGTGACAAACAGAGTTGTGTTAATTAGATGCATGTTGGAAACTCTCATGCAAACTAGTTTAACTGCAGTTTAAAAAACAAAAAAACACACACACAGGCCTAACTCCCACCCACGACGAATGTAGCGTGATCAGTGTGGCCATTCACCAGTGTTTTACCAATAAATCCACTTTTGGAACAACTGACCAATAAAAAATTACAAAAAAATCCAAAAGCTGTTTTATTTGAATTTGCTGTTGCAAGATTGTTTGAACAAAATTTCCCATCCATGTGTGATAAGCTGTTTGGCTCATGTTACTGCTGTGGTAAACAATCCAAGAGGAGAGTGAGCTGCTTGAGGGTTTAAGCAGACAGATTAATGTAATAATTTCAATGTCCAACATTTGGTCGTCCTTCAGTTGATTCAAACAAAGGTGTACTTTTGGTTTAGCTTCGCACTAATGTGATAAACCCAGTCTTTTATACACATGGATTCTAAACCAAATGCTCTTACGTTGGAACACGAACCGTCCACAGAGATTCCCCCAAACCCCCCAACAAAAAAAGAGAAGATAGCCAAAAATCTCTGGGGCATAAAATATGGCCTGGCAATGCAGTTCCACCCCCGCACCACCCACCCAACCCACCAAACCTTGCACCACTGTTCTCTTTCTTTCTCTCTCTCAAACACAATTCATGTCAGTCCATGTTATCATAAGTGATTTTTACCCTCAACCACAACGAATAGTTGAGGGTTCCTGTATTATTTTCCTCTCTCAGTGTGTTCTGCAGTATGCTTCAGTGATTTCGGTGTGTGCCTCAGTTTATTGTTAGCACTGTACTTGTACTTGTGTGTGTTCAATTCTCCCATTTCAAGACAAATTCTTTCTCCTGCCTTCCGCAGGGGGATCAAGGCGACCAGGGACCACGGGTATGTGGTTTACTCCAACTTCTTTTTGTGATTAGCTGATGAATGTGACTATGTGTGTGTCTCCCCAGCTGAATTGTGGGCAAAAAAGTTTTGAGATGCATGAAATTCCTGGGATAGTGTTCTTCCCATCTGGCCAAATACAACAAGCATTTCAGCACTGGTTATTTCAACATCAAGAAGGGGCAGGCAAACGTGCAACATACCTCTGGAGTCACAGTGTGGTGTACTTGTTGAAGACCTTTTATTCTGAACTCTAGCCTTCAAAATATAAATGAGTACAAGTCTTTACAGAAGATATGTGCTCAATCGCAGCAGTACTCAAAAGCTGACTAGTTCTATCTCTATAATTACTGAACGGTGATTCACTTCAGTCCTCATTGTGAAATGCAGTATTCAAGGCTTTAATCATTTCCAGCTCCGTAGTTCGACGTTTCTATAAAAGTGCTGCTTCTAAATGATGATGATGTGAGTGCTTTTCCATGCTCGACAGACTCTGAAATGAATGGCTCTATCTCTATGTTGCAGCCAGCTCGCCCTCATTTTTCTCAAATAATGGTTAAAAATGAGCCCTCCTTGAAAACAGACTGACTGCTTGTTTAAAGTAGATTACATTAACTGGGGGAACATGTGCACATGCAAACGCAAAATTTTCACTTCCTCAGTGTCTGATGTCATCATCGGGAGGATATAATGTGGAGCCAAAGTTACTTTAAGTGCATGTAATTGGTTTTCATGAGGGCAAAGAGCACTTACAGGTTAAAGCACACGGTCAAGAAAACAAAACAACAACACAGAAGTTTTCTTGTCAAGATAAAAACAGCCATCTCCCAAGTGGATCTGAACCAAATTCTCTGTTGGCCATACGTTTGTAGTTAGCCTATTAACGTCAAATCTCCTGCGGGCACGTCAATGTACCACATTTCTTATGATTTGGAAGTCAATACCAATGACCTTCCATCTGAAATTGGATTTGCGGTCTCAAAGTGATCCATCTTACATTACACATGGGCACTCCTCAAATAACAGCCAAATTTCGCGGAGATTCAGTGGTTTTAAACGTCCATAAAATCCACAAATACATTGCTGAAGTTAATTTTTAATGATATAAAAAGTATTGGATTATCAGCTTTGTGGGACCACTGCAAATAGGATGAAAGGAAATCTCTTTTCTGAGGTGAGTGGAGTAAAGTATCACCGTTTGGAGAGACTTTTTTTGCCCATAATTTGTATCCTTTTGACTCAGGAAATGGAGTCATCTGTCTCTATCAGCTTAATGATTTACGATCTGGAAACAGCTCTGTGGCTGACAGACTTGTGCCAGGTACGCCGGTCAGGCCCTATTTGTCTTGTAGAGTAAGAAAATAAACTGTCCACTTTAAGGTAGCATTTAATTTACTTCCAATTACAGCAAAATTGTCCCCTAACAGGTACAAATAACGGACAGTCACAGGCATTTGAAGGACTACAGGGGCATGATATCAGTCTAGGTCAGCAGCAAATTGTATTACTTCTCTTCAATGACATATTGAGTTTGTATATTAGATTAGTAAAGAAATCTAGTAGAAGACTAAGAAATATGTTCTTTGTGAATTAAGTCAAAGTAAGATAAGTGCTGCCTGTCCTTGACTTCATTTATTTGAAATCAAATTAATCAAATGTCATGCCCACTGTTAATTGTGTGCATAAGGCTATTAAACCCATAGGAAGCACATAATAAAGCATGTCAAGAACATGTCCTCTACACATCTCAGTCTGACTGATAACATCAAACCTAAAGTTGGATTAAAGACTACAACTTGTGTTTGTGTGTACGCTTAATGTGAGTGTCATCTCTGGTCAAATCAAAGGGTCAAGTAAAAAGCCGGAAGCCTTTGTGGCCACAAACAGTGTGAGAAATGCCACATGGCCGGCAGAATTTCTAAACACACATACACACGGACGCACACTTCCTTGGCCTGGTCCCCACATGTCAGGGTTAGCCATTTGTCTGCCCTTTAAGGTCAAAGGCTGCATCCAAATGCCAAGGGTTAGCCAAGCAACAAATAATAAATTGCCCAGTTTTGACAAACAAATGTGTGGCCACTGTTTCAGCTCCATTGGTGGGAAATAATCAACAGGAGTTAAAGTTTAAATACTTCACCAAAGAGGATGTGTGGTCTCCTTGACAGATGACACTGGCTACAGGTGTCAGAAAGGTGGTGTTTATTCAGGGACATTTACGAGAAAAAATCCTAAGATTTCCTCAGTAATCTAGTCTTGTTTGTCCAATACTTTGTTTTTCACATCCTGGAATTTAACCAGTTTTCAGAGCTTCCAAAATAAAGAAACTGTAATTGTGCAATTTCCAGCATTTTACTTTTTGGTCATGAACAAAAAAATGTTTCACATTCTGATGTTTGAAATCAGAAACCTTAAAATGACTTTCAGTTGAGATAAATTTGATGCATCAGAATGTTGCCAAATCTGAGGCTTCAAATGGCTGTATTATTCTTTTCTTAAATGTATTGAAACCATCTGCACACAGACTTGGTTATCCGCTCCATATACAGATATTCATAAAATGCCACAGCCTGTATTTGCAAGGGATGTTTTGTGCGTTTGGTGTGGTTCAAGGGATTCTCTTTCTTGCCAACGTCCCTTGACGGCTGTTGCTGATTGTCCTTATATTTTGGCCTCTTTTGTTTACTATAGTTGCACTCGTCTAGCTGCAGGCAGCACACAGCAATAGAGCTCCTCACCAAATAAACAACATCCGTTTTTTGGAGGAAAAAAGAAACCCCAAGCAATCTGTGAATGGTTTGGATTTTCTGTCAGCCCTAGTGCCATTATCAGTCTTGGTGATTGACATTAGCATTTGGGGCAATGAAGAGTATTGTAAAAGAAACAGGCTTCAACCCTGAAAGAAACACTTCTCAGCCTACACTGTTTACATTTTGTGGACTCTTTATACTGTCCATAATCCAGTCCTTGTTTTCTTCCTTGTGCTCAACATTGTTTGAGGTCGTAAATAACTTAAGAAACATTTGCGCTTCAATCCCAGTCACACACAGCAGGACCATTGTCTACAGTGTAAGAGTATCCATAGCTGTGTTCTAGCCTGCAGGGCTGAATTAAATCTGCCTGACTTGAAAGCCAAATACTTAATGAGCCATGCTTTTTGAATTATCTTTGGAAAACCAGAGGGATGGCACCAAAACTATGTTTGTATAGGCCAGATTTTATCTTAAGCTAAAATATAGAGGGAGAACTGATCTCTTACAGGATTTGTTTATGCTGGTGTGCCAGTCTTTGGGAAATATTTTCAAAACTTTATTCAGGTCTGTTGGACATCCAAGGTGGTATTATACAATCTTTGCATGTTAGCAAAAAGGCTAAAAACAACTGCTGCTATACCTGTTTGTGCAGATAACTCTTTTATATATGTCTATGCATGAACAACTCGACAAAAAAAGAATGATTCAAGAGTGTCTATGTATCATGAGTTGAATATTCAAAGGCATGTTCAGCTGACAAAATGTCAATGTTTATGGATTCAGATGAAAGTTGTCTCCAGGAGAAAGCCCAATGCTTTCTTACTTGATTCAGTTTTCATGACTAGATCACATCTGTCATGACCAATGTAGACAAGTGAATTGGAAATCATTTGATTTAATTTCCACCAAATGTCGCAATCCCTTGATGTCCCCCGAAAACTCTGAGAACAATACAGCCACTCAATCTCCAAGCACTTCATAGCTCAACATCCCTTCTATGATAATCATCTCAAAAAATGTAGAATTTGTGAGGTTGGGAAGAAAACAACAGGAAATGGTTACTAAGCTTTGACAATGTACACAATACACAGAATGGTCTCTGTGCCATTTTACACACGGTTTCATTGCAGAGAGTAATGTGGACTTGTTTAAAATAAAATGGTCTTGTTTTTGTTTGAACTTAAACATCTGGTCCTCAAAAGTAAGTGTTCAACATTTTGATTTATGTTCTTTTGACTGTTCCACCCTTACTGTAAGTCAGGCTTTCAATTATTATGCAGTCTATTTTAAAATGATTTGGAAGTAGGATTCTTATCTTTTCCACCTTTAACTGTTTTGGTTCACCCAGTGTTTGAACATCATGTGTGTGTTGTGCCATGTTCTGCTGTTTGTCCCTTTAGGGATTGCCTGGTCTCCCTACGCTGGCTGCTTTGCACAGCAATCAGATCCTGACTGTCAAGGTTTGTCGGGGGTGATGCCGCTGAGCTGCTCTGTCTGACCCCCTCGGCAGCACACACTGGGAGTAAATGAATCACTGTCGGCTGCTTTCTCTCAAAGCCTGATGATAGACTAGGTCCAGGAAAACCCCATCCAATTAATCACAGCCAGTCAATCGTTTCTAATGCGGCTGTTTCACTTGAGATTTAAGTTGCTTGCTCCATGCCAGGTTTTCCACATTGAAAGCAAAGATGACATTTTACTGAATGGAACAAGAATCTGCACCCTGAAACCAAGACATGGTCTGCCTTGTGTCCATTGATGACACAATAAATGGAAGGAACTCCTAATGGGAAACTCAACAATGAACTAAAGTGGCAAAATGTTATTATAAAGCTGATGCCATGGTTCACTACAAATCCTTAAATCATCCAAATAATCCAATCCAATCTGGCTTCAAGGACTATGTCAGCGATGGATGAAGCCTCTTAATACCAATAGACACAAACGGAATAATGCAAGCATAAGAAACAAGGTCCGACCTCAACTAAGAAGTGTCATATACGCTGGTTTCGGTGTGTGCAGCTCCTGGGATCGGACTAAGCAGCAGGCGCGATGAGGATGATGACAGCACTATAACAGCGAGGGGGAAATTCCCATTTTTCTGGGGACTGCAAGCTCACTTTGGTGCCCTTACACCCCTGAGGTGGTGATTATGGGCCCTTGCTCCAGAAAAAAAAAAGCCAGACATTTCACAGTGATCCAACTCTGAGCTGGAAAAATGTGGATTTCTCCCCCGAACTGTGAAGGTGCTGGACCGCAGTTCATGAACATAGGCCTTTCTAACAAAATCTGTTTCTTCCTCTTCCTCCTTCTTCTTCTGGGACCTCATCCTTCTTCAACCTTCTCTCACCTCTGATCTCCGACTTCTTGACCTCACACACCTGCTCAGATGGTCTTCCCTAAGATCAATCATGGCTTTCTTTCCGCTGACCAGCAGCTCATAAAGCGGCGTCTCATTAAGGTAGTGGCTGTGTCCTCTCTCTCTGCCATGTCTTCACCAAATCTCTTCTCTCCTGGCATCCTGCAGTTTGCATGCAAGCCTTCAGACAGACCTGTCACAAGCACTCATTTGCTCTTTTTGTTATTGTTAAGGGGAAATATGGAAATTCCAAAAACAAGCTATTATGAAAGTCAAATGAATTACTGTCCTGGCACTTCTTAAAGCACTTTCCCGGCAAGTTAGATTGCTGACTATTTTCTTAGACTGTATGTAATCCAGTACAATAATGGACCACACATTTTAGTATGTTTTTCTTGATTAAGGTAGCTTTACAAAGTGACTTTTTTAGTCGATGCCTAATGCTTAAACCCTGTTTAACTCATTAGGTCCATTTAGGAATGCATGCATTTCAGAGGATTACTATTTCAACTATAAATCATACACTTACAGCTCCATCTTCAGTGTATACTGCTGTAGCTTTAGCCTGAAGAGCCAAACTCTCCTCCATGTTATTAATGGCCACCCAGGAGATCATACCACTACTCTCTATGCATTATCTTGTATCTGCAGTTGCTCCAGTCTCAGTTGATCCAACAGTATCACATAGTTCTGAAAATGTATTTTTTTTTTTTGCCACACAGGGAGATCAAGGTCAAGCAGGACCACCTGGGCCTCCAGGGCCACCGGGCCCTCCTGGGCCAAGGGGGCCTCCAGGGGACACAGGGAAAGATGGGCCCAGAGGTGTACCTGGTCTACCAGTGAGTATAGCTAAAATATATTACCATTGGAGGTCGTAATAAGATGAAGGAGTTCACACCATGCTGCAGAAACTGCCTTTGAAAAAAACTTTAAAAAAAAAAAAAATACAGCAGAATGAGATTTTCTGAGAAAAACACTACTTACACGTGTACAGGGGGCGCCAAAACAAACACAACCAAAAAGTTCCAAATGAGTTTGAATAATTATTTAAATTCTATCAGATTAGTATGAATTTATGGGTGTATTATATTTTGTACAACATTGTTTCCATTAAGACCTTTTATGTTCTTATTTCTAATCGCACTTTGACTCATTGCTAGGAGGGTTTACACCAATGAAACGCTTTCTAATGAAGACCATCAAAGCTATACTTGGCAGTTTGTTGCCATGATGTCCTAAGCTGAACATAAATATACTCCCAAAGGAATGCTTTACTGTATGGATTTATGTTTACTCGTTTGTTTTTTCACTGTATGGTAACATTTACCATGTCTGTAAGCCTGTCACTGGCATCACACTGGATTTATGTGAACTCTGCCTGTGAAAGAAAGAAGGCCTGTCAATTATGTTCAGCAGTAAAACCTTCTGAGGGCTCCAGCTGATCTTTATTGTCTTGGCAGAGTTCACAGTGGGAGTGCAAAATTATTGAGTGTTGTTTATCTCCTTCTTTCCAAGTTTTTGATGTTTATTCTTTCAGTTCTTCCAGTTGCAGTTTCTATAGCTGTTGTGCTATTTCAAGATATTAAACTTCTCTTTGTGGGATATTTTTTCCTCTAGAGATTTATTTCCCCTGTTGTGCATCTCTCATAAAAGTGTGGCACATCTTGTCCTTTAAATGCCACAAAGAGGCAAAAAATGGAATAATGAAGCATGGCTTTGGCTGAGCAATCTGGACTCACTGTATGTCTCTTTTATAGTCGGAGAGCTGCAGGGACATGTGAACGCCAGACCTTAACCAAAAGCAGAGACTAAACAAGGTTGTTGGACAGAGATGGGAGGGATACAGGTGCCACAGTGTGATAAAGGCCTCACTGCCAACTTGGTACATGAGCAACACCAATGCTGACTTGTACTTGGCAACCTGGCCTGTATGCACCACAGTGTAGTGGAGAATCCAACCTAAGTCTGAAAAAAAAAAAAGCCAACACTTTTCTCAGACTTTTTTTAAAATCTCGGATTAGTGTGTCTCACCAAAAAATAAAACCATAATCTCAGTTTTACCAGAAAGGTAAACCCAGCACTTATCCATTTTCTGTTTTTTATTTGCCACAGGGTGATCCAGGACTGACGGGAGATTCAGGACCCATGGTAACCACACTTTTCTTTTGCAATAACATGTTGATCATAATCTGTGGCTAAATTTGAATACTAAGCTAGCATAACTGATTTTTATACTTTATTTAAATACTTAAACATTTTATAAAGTGTACATAACTCATTTCGGAAAAATAAAGCGAAAGAAAAAGTAGCCTAGCTTTGCATTGAAAACAAACAAGGACGTTCCCATACCTTGACAGCAAAGATAACAATGTAGGAGGTTACGAAAGCTCTCCAGTCTTCATGCTAAACTACGATAATTTATGTTGGAAGTTACTTCATATTTGCTAAATGCTCTTACCATGCAGGTTTTTCCTTCTCTCTTTCGTCTCTACGTTCTGTTTCCATTACCGCTTTGCAATGGCATATCCAGTTTTGGATACATAACCATTGCATTTCTGTGTTTTTAGCACAAAGTGGCCTAAACTCAAAAACACCTCTGGCATAAGCTTTCACTGTGCTCCCAGCCCTCTTAGTTGTAAATAGTTTATCTTTTGGAACTCCAACACATTTGTCAATGTCACTTTTCTCTCACTGACCAATCAGAATCAAGAAGGTTGAACTCCTGATATAAACTTTGTTAATTTTAGAGGGAAAACTTATGTGACCCACCTTTTCAAGGATACAGTTTCCAGGACTCAATATTGTCTAAGTTGATTCTTCAGTGCATTAAAATGTAATACATCTATTTAAGTTTTCTGCTTCTTTCATAAATAATTTTTGTAATATTATGATTTAGTCTAAAAGCAGGTAGGGGTACTGCCCACTTGGATATTTTTTAATTTACAAGATTCTCATCAGGGGGTTTATGAGTACTATGGTAAACATTAATGACATATTTTATGATACCCTGCAAAAACGTTTGTTTTCACTCACAAATCTCCTCTCTCCACTGTTGGTACAAGCTGTTCTAGTTACCAGCAACTGGATACCATTTGTGGTGTTCAGCAAAAAAAGCATTTGATTAAAGTTTCCTCATAAAAAAAACTATGCCGAACAGGTCAAGCTGAATTCCAGAGAGAGTCGGGATGGAAAACGTGACACGCATAAAATAATCAGTGATGTCAGTTTTCGCAAGTGCAAGGGAGAATAAGTGAAGCTGACAGAGGAGGTGCTATCAATCGCTTTCATCTCTGATTCCATCGCCTCAGACCATTTTCATGGTGTGGAAAAAGTCGCTGCACTGGAAAGCATCAGACGGAGAAAATCAAAAAAATGGCCAGACTTAAATGCAAAGCAGGAGATACATTAATTTCAAAGTTTTATGCTGCATGTAAAATTGTCGATAAGTTTAGGTGATTAAACCTGCAACATCTTCTCTTGAATTTTCTACACTTTGTCTTTATGTCGCAAAAGTTTCCTTTTTTTCATATTATATGTTTTACCCATGAACCCCCCTTGTGCCCTCAGCACAGTCCTCTCGTTCTAATTCAAAGTGTCAGGAATATAACGTTTTCTGGAGACTTCTCAGTAGTCCCAGGTGTGCTCCCATAAGTCTCCAATGCTTTTAAAACGGCTCATGACAGCAGCTGGAGTATTTCTCTAAGAGATGAATGGTTGATCCCTTTCAGAATGAGTCCTC
Source organism: Symphodus melops (assembly GCF_947650265.1). Lineage (NCBI taxonomy): Eukaryota > Metazoa > Chordata > Actinopteri > Labriformes > Labridae > Symphodus > Symphodus melops. The sequence goes on from NC_136710.1 coordinate 6,665,270, forward strand.
ACACTGAGTTTTGAATAAAAAATAAGCACTGCTACCTGTAATTCTTGAAATAAGGCGTACTATTTCACAAAAACAGACACAGCATGACACTAATGTACTTTTAACAAGGAATAATGTCATCATATGGAAATCAATCCAGTCTATAAAGCAGCATGAGATGTCCGGGAAGTTGTAAAAAGATGTGACATGAGCAGTCAAGCACAGAGTTGTGACTTTAGACGTTCTGTTTCCAGCCAGCAGCAGTTTGTTTGCTTATCTTTAAGGGGGAAAAAACTAAGATAAAAAAAGGGATTGTAGGGAGCCGGGAGTCCTATGACTGATGACTTGGGCTGCTTAAACTTTGAAGGGAAAAGATATCTCCACACAACAGCAGTCCACACCCTTGATAGGCCCTTTGTAAATCAATAAAATCTTGATTTGTTTAACATACTAGACTGATAGGCTCCACTTTGAGCTGCACGCTGAAAGCTTCATCTTAAATTGGCACTGTGAGATCTGCACAAATCAACCTGAAAAAGGGATTTTGAGGTCGCTCCTTAAGCAACTTTTGCATCTTTTATGACTCTTTAGGAGCTTGCGCCCACTTGACACAGCTCAGCATTTTTTATTATTTTTTTTTATTTTTTTTTGATGTAGATGCTATTGTTAAAGAGGCAAAAGTAGATTCCAGAGTTTTCCTGCAGCCTTCCAGAACATATGGTGCTGGTTAAAGAGATTAAGCTCTTGTGGAGCAACAAGCAGGAGGGGGAGGCGGGAAGTATTGAAGAAGAAGAAAAAGGAACTATTTTCAGGATTCGATTCAAAATCATCACTGCCACAAGGTCTCTCTGGGCTAAATTAAGTGGCTCTTCATCTCTCTAAAGGTGGCTTGCAGCCTTGCACACAGTTTTCATTTGGGACTTGGTTTTGCTTCAAAAAGACTAAATTTGGAAAAGCAGTGGTGTATTGTATGCGGTGTTCCATCCATAACTGAAAAAAAAAACTCCTCCATCTGCTTTCTGGTGTTATTTCCAATTATGCTGCAGAAGTTCCATGCTTCCCTTTTACATCCCATTCATTCAATAACTACCACATTGCGCCAGTGACTCAAGTCAGACATTTTGAAGGCCACAGCAGACATGCAACTAGGGATTTAATCTGTTAAGAAAGTCTCTCTAGGAAGGACATACCTGTGATATTGTAGTGTCCTTGGCCTGTGTTTCCTTTCATGTTAATGTGATTCTAAAGACAAAAGGATCAGGAGTTTACAGGTACTGAGATCAGTAGGTGAGTGAGTCCAAGAACTGCAGATGGAAAAGTAGCTAATAGCTAAATCTGGTAGACAGCATCTGTTCACTCCTCCTTTTTATTTTTTTTTACAATAAAACCTCCATCCATTCACTAGTTTCAGTTTCTCCAGTCTAAGCGTTTTCTGCTTTTCTCTGTTTTCTTCTGTGGCTTTGGGGCTGATATCCAGACATTTTAATGGACCCAGCGATTTATCAAGAAAATAATTTATTTGCAATAATTATTATTTGCAGAGATATTTGAGAGAAATGCTTTTTATTCACATAGCTTCTGGTTATTTCCTTTTAAATGAACTGTAAGTTTGAAATGGAAATAGAAACACAATTCCCCTCAATGAACCACAAGTCATAAAACTCTCTAAAATCTTCCTTAACATTTTTCCTCACTTGATTTAATGTGCATGTTGTTTTAAATCCTCCCACACAATGCCAGGTCTGTTATTCATGTGGAGATCTGAATAAAACTGATTGCCAACAATAAGACTATTGTTGACTAAGACTATATCCACTAAGTCTATTGGGTGGGTCATCACAATACAGTTTCTCAATACCGTTATTGTGAAAATACAGATACACAACTTTATGGTTTCAGATGTTACCCCAGCCTTTGAACATGTTGTTGTAGACATCTCCATCCTCACCACCCTCTGATGCCACACTCAGGCTTGGGAAGCCAAATATGTCACGTCGTCCTACTGTTTCAGATTTTAAGTTTTCTATATCCATGATTTTTTTAATAATAATTTAAGAAGCAATGAATTAAAAGGATTGGAGCATTCCACCCTGAGCTTGGAATCACAGAAAAGATGACCCATGTGAGTGTGGTGCATGTAGGTATTGGGTGGCCCAAATTTGACATATTCTAAAAACAAACCTTAGCATTTGTAGTAGCTGCTGCAGTAAAGCCGTTGTTATTGAAAGGACTTGCCATGTAAAATATTTTCTAAAATAAAGTACACACGTCTATAATCTCTACAGTGATGCCTTAGCATACTGTGTTATGCTAACCTATAGCTACATGGGCCACACTTAAGACAATAAGAACCAGGTTATCCAGAAAAAAAAATCTCCCTTAAAGATGAAAGTAGCTTCATTTTATGTCAACAGTAGAGTTATATACTGCAAAGCTTTTTCAATGATCTTACAAGTAAAACAAAAACTTTGAGTAGAAGCTCCAATATGTCGCTTCTTTCAACTCTAATCAGCCAAAATATTAGTGAATGTAGCCGCTATATATCAGGTTAGTAAAGAGTCCTAGGCTGCAGATTGAATGTGGGAATTGAAAGGATAAATGCTTTATTGTTTGTCATGACATGAATGAGAGTTGAATGTGATGAATGAAAGTGCCCAAACATTCATGGCTTTGTGTTCGTGCCTGGGTGTTCGTCTTCAATGGGCGTCCTGTTGATATTGCAGATTTTTTTACGAGTATAAAATGAGGCAGCTAAGGTGTAATGTTCGAACAAATACCTTAAGCTTAAGTTATTCTCTTTAAGTATATATAATTTGATATGCATAGTCTTAATTTTTTAGCAGTTTTAGAAAGAAAAGAGCCAGAACCAAGACTTCCTCGAGGGCTCTTGACTTTGTGAAAACTCTCCTTTTCAGCCAGTAGCTCTTGAGTGCTCTCAGATGTAGCCAAGCTAATTAGCGCTGGGGCGAGTGGCATATGCTCTCACATACCTAGCGGGTCATAAAGATGTTTACCAAACCCTACTGAGGATTGCTAACAAAGGCTTTTAAAGGCAAGCAGGAGGAAAAGGCTTTTTCTTGGTTGGCTGGGATAATGAAAGTTGTTCATTGAGGTTTTTGTTATAAGTGCAGAAGGAATGCACTATAATCGAGCTGCAACTGTGTGGGGCATTTCTGTGAATGTGAGAAATGGGATTTTAACAGGCTTATTTTTTAAACGGAAAAGTTTAGAACCTCGGTTACCGTGTGATCATCTTGTTTCTGCAGAAACTGATACAAATATGGAAAGTTTCAAAGAAAATTGGTGTTTATTCTGGTTCTTTCTGGGAAGTCAGGAATCTGTTGGTGCTTTAAAGGAAAAGTTGGCCATGATGAAACTACACTTCTTTACAAACATTTCAACCTGAATGTGTCACTGAATACAGGCCCACAAACCTTTTATGCTCATCAGGGGACCGACACTATCTAAGGTTTAGCCAATTATCCTGCATCAACATGATTAAAGCGAGGAAAGTTGTTGTTTCAGAGGCCTTGTTGGGCATAAGATCCATCTCCGCTCGAATCCAACTGAGAATGATGAGCCAAATAGCACCATTTACCATAGATCCTGAGCCCGAGAAAAATGTTGGCCAACGTGTGGTGTCATTGCAGCCAGGTGTAAAGGTGTTGATGAACCGCTGTGGGTGCTGCAATATTTCTGCATCTCATGAAGCCAACATGGAATGAACTGACTCTCGACTTGGTGTTTCATTTTAGTCACAAAGCAGTCGTGCTGTTTTTCAGACAAGGTCCTGTGGAGGGGGATGAGGATCCAACATGGCATCCAGATTCCCTGCGGTAAACAGCAGGTTGAAAATAGAAATTGTTCTTCCAGACACATCTATCCCCAAGTCAATCTCAGTTAGAAATGTGGCGCCTTTTTTCTCTGTCAAACATTTGAAGCCTCTCCAACTGTTGGCCTATTTTGGTCATAAACTCTCAAAGTGCTGGAAACAGAATTCATTTTTACAGTCACTAAAGCAAATAAAGAGAGATCAACATAAAAAACATCAAACCATAAATGTTTTTCATGCTCCCTTTAGAGATTAATGTTCATGTTGAAGCTCAATGACATGAAAGAACAGAGCACATCATTGTCATCCAGTGCTGACGAATAAAACAAGGGACTGATTTCTGGGCTGCCCAAAGTCATTTTTTATGTCGTCTGACATGAGTTTCTTTTTGTTCTCTTCTCTCCTCCCTCCACTCTCTGATTCTCTCTCTTCTCATTTAAAGGGACCTGAGGGGCCAGAAGGGCAGAAGGTAAGTCCAGAAATTGATTTCTTGTTCCAATGACAATTTTTGTACGTTTCTCTTCAGTGAAATAAATTGAGATTCCTCGACTTGGTTGGATCAGACGACGGCATCAAAGGTCTATTTTAGATTGAGGAGGTGGCTCAAGTTTTGGGGTTTATTGCAAAGTATACGAACACTTAAAGGGAAATTGTTGAGTTGTTTTAAAAAGAAACGCAAATTAAAGCAGTCTGCAGCACCTCTACTGTCAACAAGGTTAGTTACACTAAAATATAAAGCTCAAATATGCATATATGTGTAGTGATGGTAGAGTTCTCTCTGTTTTAGAGTCTTATTGTTAAGCTACCTGGTATCATCATGAGGCTCTACTCTCCTCTGTTGTACCCTTCAGTTTTCACACGCTAATTCAAACTCAAAGAGTTTTTTTGTTTTAGCAGTAAGATAATGTTTTGGGTTTGATGGTAACTGTGCTCCAGTGGTTAAAACGTTTTGGGTGTTGAGCCAGTTTACTTTGAGATTAGTGATACAGGGCCACAGTCAGGGCGAGTAAACAGACATAGAGGAGAGTTAAGGCTCAAACAACACGAGGGAAAGACAACGAGTGACAGAGAGCAGAGAACCTGAAGCTCAGCGCTGCGATGCCGGCAGCGGCTCTCTGCCGGCGCTGATGTGGGGAACAGATGTCGGCCATATCCAGCCATCAGGTAGCTGCCAGTGTTTGTTCAGTGTAACCCAATCAGACACTTCCTGTCTGCGCTGTCATCTGTTGGCGTGGCCTCCCGTCGGCAGAGGAGGAGGAGGAGGAGGAGGAGGGGAGGGTGTATGTGTGCGCAGAGGGGTCAATGATGACACACCGCCGTGTTAATGACTCATAAGCCAGGCCCCGAGGCTACTCAATTAGATCCACTGCTGGGTTTAGAGCTCTGTTTAGAAGAGAGGCTGTGTCAACACTTATTCTTGTTTCATCACCTTGCTGATTGATTTGGTGTTCTTAAATGACGTGAAGTTATCTGAATGTCATTTTTCTCATCCTTGTGTGAGATATTCTGCTTAGTATAAAGTTATATTAAGGAAACATTAGAAAATATTTAAATTCATAGGCAAAAAAAAAAAACCTTTTCATTATTTTAATGGACCACATGTTGATGTTCAACTATTTCATACATCTCTAAAAGTGACCATGGTAACAGTAAGTCATTTTTATTACAAAGGCGCACAATAGCCAATGCAAGCAAACCACCGTGCAAGAGAGTAAGAGTTCATTAAACTTAGTACAACCTCTGGGTCTAAATCATCCAAAGAGAACACATAAACGTTCTGTAAGAGCGATCTTTTTTTTTTTTTTACATAAAGCCTTTTTTCTTTTCAACTTTCTATTCCGTCACTTTAAAACTCAACAGAAATATTCCCCACTCACGGTATTACCCTCTAACTGTTCCCTCTATAACTTGGAAAATCTTAAAATGTGACATGCAATATTTATTCTGGCTTGGTTTTGTATAATCCACACACACGCACACACACACACACGCACGCGCGCACACACACACACACACACACACACACACACACACACACACACACACACACACACACACACACACACACACACACACACACACACACACACACGGGCACACACACACACGGGCACACACACACACAATGCTAAAAAAGGGACTGAAACAATAGACCGGGCGCTTCTGTTGGCTGTTTAAAGACTTTATTTTCTTTGAGTTTAACTTAAGGACGATTTATTGACAACCCCAGTAAAAGACAGAAAATCAGCTGATGTCTATTTGTATTTTTGATCATTTGACCTCTGCTTTGTTTGTGTATTTTAGGCTCTGTGTAATACAGTGGGCTTGTTAAATATAATGATGTTAATTTGATTTTGTGTTTATTATTTTTAGGGTTTAGCCGGGCCTCCTGGTAACCCTGGTGTTGATGGACTAAAGGTGAGGTTATTTAAGGGATATATAATCTATAACAACTGATCATTTTCTGGGTGTGTATTAATGAAACTAAACTAGGTCTCACAATAATGGGGGATGCTAAATAACATTTCCTTTTTTAACTAACAATGTCATCTCTCTCTGGTGAGACTTTTTTTTTTTTTTAAACAGATTTTTTTTTTTTTTTTAGCAAATCCACAATTAAATCAGGGGGAAAAAAGAGGGTTTGCAAGGGTAATATTAACCATCCTTCAAATAGGACAATTTGAAGTTTTTGGTGTCTTCGTTTTTGTATAGTTCAAAACTAATAATTTCAGATAAATTCAACAACACTTGGTGTATCCTGACTACTGCACAGCACATTACTGACAAAATAGTGCTCATGAAAATGTTCACAAAGTTCTTCCATCCATCCACACCTGAAAGCAGTTTATCTTCAAAAGGCTCACTCTAACATACTTCAAGTTTTCATTAGTCTTTGTGGCCATGTGTTGCACTTTTCATATTAGAAAAGCTCTGCCATGCATTCTGACAATTTCAAAAAACGCTTCCTTATTTGGGAGAAATCCCCTGGGCTGCGTCTCCGAGCCTTAACCACAGAAAGTACCCAGCTGCCTGCGAATCTGCTCGCACTCCCTGCTCAGCTCTGCATGTAATTCTCAAAGCCAATAAAGAAGACACAGTGCAGGTGTTTGACAAAAGAGGAAAATTGGAAACGCAGCTTTATTTCAGAACAAATAATATGAATGGTGAGAATGAATGGTGGGATGATTTGAGAGGCGCCTTCTTTTGAAATCTCAAGCACGTATTTATACACGTATAAAAGCAAAGAGGCATGTATGGCTGTAATGGGAACCAGGGTGAAGAAGTTTGATTTGGGAGTGAAAGCCATACTGACTCTTGAGACTGCAAAGGCTGAAGGTATAATTCCATACTTGTGTAAGGAGCTGGGTTTGCCAGCACCCATGAAATAGAACTCCACTGCTGTGCAGTGCAGTTATAAAACCGAATCTGTTATGGTGTGTCGCTGTCGCTCATGCAGAAAGTTTGAGGTCTGAAGCGGTACAGACTGCTGTGCTCGGAGTGGCAGGTTGACTGGCAGACATCTCATTGATCTAACGGCGAGATCCACTCAGAGGGGATGATCACTAATGCAAACCTTATCTGCGCTGGTTTACGAGTTTTTAATCAGGCTCTGTCATCATTAAGTTATACATATCATCATTATTGTCAATGACTACCATATGTGAGCTGATAGATGATACCAGATTCCATTATTTATGAAGAGTTTCGCCATTGGTGTGAAGCTAAACGGATACTCCCTCTTCACATGGATCTGACATGGTGATATTCCCACAATGCTTTGTAAAACACTGTGACAGTAAACCAAAATGAAATAAAAGTGCATCGAATCGGTTGTGTGTCCATGCGGTGGCCTTGGGTGGACGGAGGTTCCCTTGAGATCTGCCCGGTTAGAGGCAGGATTTATGTTCAGACCAGCTTTTTAGGCTGCTTGTTGCTTGCCTTGCAGTTAAGCATGGCAAATGTACTTCTCGTACTTTATACAGTAACTCTTACGAACACTTAAAGAATTAAGCATTACATTATAATATACATTTATGTTAGTAGAAAGAAGTATCTGAGACAGAGATGGGAAACAAATGCTGTTATAACGTGCATATTGACGGAGCTATTGTAGACATTCATGCTACAGCAGTGTAAGTGAAGGATTTTCCACTAGATATACGTCAGCATCACTGAACTGAAGTTTGGACTGTGTTGTTAGTATCCCAGGTGCAGTGTAAGGATCGCCAGTGCCAGAAAAACTTTCAGTTTATCTTCGTGTCTTTGTTTTTCTGCGGTTGTCGGTGATGTAAACTGGCGTCGTTTTTGAAGAGATGAAAAAATCATCACGCAGATGCTGCAGCCACACAGAGTGTTGAAACTAGGATTACTTCATGCCACCTCTGCACAGGTCATTGCTCCAATTAGGCCACAAGGGTCCTAAAAGGACACATCCATGCCTTCAATAAAAAGTTTTTCTCATGTCCAGTATTAAACTCGACTGTAAAGTGCATCTGAGTTTACATAAAAACAATATGAATCTACATTTATTAGAGCAATGCTGTTAAAGTTGTTATGATTAGGAACAGCTACTCCTCCTACAAGAGCCTCATGATGATGTGGTGGCTTTGTAACGATCTGGAGGTTAATTGTTTTTGGCAGAAGATGGACTGGGTGCAGTTTCTCAGTCGCACCACAGAAAACAATATCAGATCCAACAGTGGAGTGGCTCTCAGCAGACATGGTGTTTCTTATTTATTCATGTTCAGCACCAAACCACAGTATTTTAATCAGCTTGTTTATACTCCTTCCAAGTCGATTTAGGTTGTGTTGTATTCAGTCTGAACTCTATAGTATTATATGGCGAGTCCATTTCTTGCAACATCGGGAAAGTCGTTTTCCTGTTCCCATGATCTGTATCCATCTTCTCCTTCATCAACTTTTCAGCAAATGCACAACACCTGTGCAGCCGTGACACAACCCTTAAGGTCAGAGGTTATCTCTGGTTGGAAAAATGTGAACCTTTTTTGTAACTCCTGACCTGAAATCAGAGCTCATGTTGCAGAAACAGCACACTGAATTCAGCCACTGTGTGTGTGTTTGTGTGTGTGTGTGTGTGTGTGTGTGTGTGTGTGTGTGTGTGCGTGCGCGTGTGCGTGTGCGTGCGCGTGTGCGTGTGTGTGCTGTGCTGTCCATAGGGGGATGTTGGCATCCCAGGACTGGACGGTGTCCCCGGAGCCAAGGTCTGCTGCACACATATTCTGTGTGCTCTTATTTTTGTGAAATCATGCAGATCATATTTTTTTATTTTTTTGTTGTCATCATTACTCGTTCCTTTCCCATCAACTAAAAACTTTTTTTTGTTTGTTTTTGTTTTGGAATTACCTTCTTTTTTTCTTTTTTTACGTTTGATCAGTTTTTTGTTCCTTTGTTTACTACATAGTTGTATCATGCTTTGTTAATTCTACCCTTTGATATGTTTGCACGTTCTGTTTTTTGCCAGTATATCACTAAGAACAAGTTACTTTCTTAGCATACATCAATTTGTGTAGATCCATGTCAAACTAGAGGGTTAATATATTTCTTACATGAATTAAATACTGTTGTAGTATCTTTGACAGTAGGATTCTAGTCTGTTGATTTTGACATCTTTCTACAATTAAATGTTAAAGTTTAAAAAAACATCTTCAGTAGTCTTTCTGTCTGTCTGGGGACAAGCAGTCATAACATAAGGGAATCTCTATGATCTAACATGAATTTAACCCCAGATCCAATCTGACCCTCAGTGGCTGTAATAACTCCACTCGAGCGTTTCTGTTTTTAACACTCTGCTTTCTCTCCCAACAGGGCGAATTGGGCGAGCGAGGTGAAAAGGTAAACCACGTTTTCAGATCCCCAAACATTATTGTTCACATCATTCTTGACGTCCTGCCATGTGTTGGAGCGGCCGTCATGCTAAAGTTACGACTGACTTTGCTGTACTTCACACAATGCCAGCTTGTTCCAGCCGACTCCCTTCTGAGATTTGGCCATCAGCGAGTCAATGAGTCAGATTTTGCAACCAATTTTGGGATGAAGACAAAAATATGAACCCGAAACAACTGCTTGAGGAAAGGCAGCCTTGTTCTTTTGATTCTCTGATTCGAATGGCGCCCTTGTTCCCTGTTGTTGAACAGCAGCGGGTGGGAGGTGTGAACACTGACCGAGTCGAGGGTGACACAAGTTGGGAAGGGTGGGAGGTGATGACGGAGTGTTCTTCATCAACCACTGAACTGGCCCCAGGCTGCTGTTCTCAGCTGCTGTTTGGAACGTTTTCCTTTAATCACTTATTGCCCACAACATGCACACCTGATTAGTTCTAACGATGAGGCTTTGTAGCCATAAAGCTAACCTAGCAAACACCACTCACAGCAGCAACGCTTGTCTGCTCAGAAGAAGCTGGATGCAATAAAAACTGCATCTTGCGAGGTTGCTTTAGCATGATATCAGATACATTTTGGATTTCATTGTACATTTTTGTCTCGTCTCCAAGCAGCTGACTTTCTTGCTAAATCTTAAACAAAGGATCTTAGCTATTTACTGAGACATTTTAATTCTCAAACACCTTATATAGCATCCCTATCCTAGAGGAACAAAATGTCATCTCACTGTGTACTTTGAAATGACGATAAAGAAAACGTTAACTTGATCCCAATACTTAGGATCAAAGTTTTAAACTGCTACAGGATTTAATGTAAGAAGACCAAACCTATGAACTTAAACTGCTGATTTATTTGATAACTAAAGAGCCAGCAGGCAATATGAGGCATGTTTTTTTTTTTCTTCTGAACCTATGCTGGTAGCTATTTTTCAAACCATCGTACTAAAATGCATTTAAATAGATGGACGCTTGACGCAGGGGCTGGACCATTTTCTCGAGGTTCCTTTCTCATTTTCTCCAAAAGAACACAACATTTATCTTTTGATATAAAATCCTTGGAGCTACTCCTCTTTCTAAACTTCTCAGTGTAAAGGTTTATCGTTTATCTATATCAGAGCATGTGAATTAATCAAAAGGGAAATGATCAGTTGCTGGCCAAAGGTAACAATGACATTCACTCAAAGTGAACTTTTATTCCTACAGAAGCCAAATGTGTCGACATAAATAGTTGTTTTTGGCTTTTAGTGATAAGTAAAGAGCCAACAGGCAACTTGAAGAAACAATGGGCGCCTCAAAAAGATGAAAACTGTTTGAGAACAAAAAAGCCTTTTACAATTGGGCGATTTTTTTTTTTTAAGCTTCTGACATCATGTTTTCCCTTCAAGGACACAACCCTTACTTTAAATTCTTGGACTTCCTATTCAGTTTCAGAAAAGTAATATTTATGCAGTTATGTTCTTTGTTAAAAAAATAAATACAAAAAAAAACATGGATTCATAGAAGTGCAATAAAATCTATCTACAAAATACAAAACAAAAGTCCAAGGAAAACTTGGAGGCTACGAGAGGGCTCAAAGGTGCATTAAGGTCCAAGTATAAACTGTACGATTGTAAAAATGTAGTGGTGTAATGCTACATCATACGACTCACAATGCACAACCAAAGTTAGGATTTATGTGCTCAGTCTATACGGATGGATTGTCGGACACAACCTGAGTGCTCGCAAAATGCATGCACAGCTCAATTATCTCTCTCTCGCTCTCGCTCTCTCTCTCTTTCTGAACACTGAACTTCAATCTGCTCAGATGCTCTTAAGTGTGCAGCCCCTCACTCTCTATTCTTATTCTTCACCTTATTACCATCATCATAGTTCCCTTGCCTTAGCCCTGACATTCAATCTTTGTCATGGAGCGGGGAAGAGAAAGTTGTGAATTTTAAAAGTAAAGTTTCTGTCAGCTGATACCGGGAGTTTAAAGCACCCGCAAAACTCCCCACAGAGTGCATTACATCACCTGAAATCATTAATATTGGAACCATGTGTGATGACTGAGTTGACCATTCACCAAGTGAATGTATGTACAGTAATGGTCCTGTGTTACACTGTGCTTTTTCAAGCATCTCATGTTATTTTACAGGCGGTCAGTCACAGAAAAAAAGAAGCCAAACTGTGTGCTATATATTTTTTTAAACATATGGCAATCATGGATCTATATAAGCGTTGACACATTCTTGCAATCTATAGACTGAATATGAGCTATTTCATCACAGGGCGATATGGGTGAAGATGGGTCGAAAGGTGATATGGGAGAGAAGGTGAGTACCTTTCAGATTCTTTCTTTATATCTTGGAACTTGCACTGAGAAACAGCAGGTTGTGGCTGGAAAACATAAAAAAGTTGGCCATCTGAGAAGGTGTAGAGGAGTAGGTTAAATGCCATCAGCTGTAGTCAAGGCTGCAGAATACAGTCTTCCTGGCACTTGATGCATCCTTTAGACTTAATGTGGTCTTAATTGCTATGCTATGCTGATGCTACATTATCTGGTCGGGTGGCTCCAGTGTTAATTTGGGACCATTTATCACTGGGACAGCTTGTCAAGTTGGGATCCATTTCCAGCGAGAGGCAGAAAAGGAACTCTTCTGGTTAGATTGTTTGGAGAAGAGGGAATAGAATTCTCTCAAGTCTTTTGTTTTCTGGAAAAAATTATTTGTTCTGTCAGTTCACTGCCATCATGTCTAGAGGCAGATTTGTGTCCTCTCCAGGACTTGTCATCTGCTTTTGCTGTTTTCAAAGCAGCATTTATGAAAATGGGACACAGTTTAATTTGTATTAGATTACCTCATGACAAATTTTGGGCTTAAAAGTTGGTGTAGAGCATTTTGGAAACAAAACTATTAGGGATTTTAGTCAACTCGTCTTTGAAAATGGTTGACTCAGCCAATTCAGAAATGGCTCACACTTCAGGGAAAAGATAAAGATTCTTCCTAAAGTTGCCAACAAACCATGATATAGTTGCTAGGAACAGACAACAGAAACTAAACACGGGTTTCTAGAAACAGCGGAGATGCTGGAAGTACTGTCTTAGGCACTAAAGATAATAAATGACATAACATAATTGATAGAAACAGCAACTGAGCAGAAGCAGAGTACTCAAAATGTTGCTGCCAGTTTACTGCTGATCAGCACAGAACAACGTTGATAATTTCTCACTTTATGGGTACTCTGTTTTTTTTAAAAGACTGCCAAACACGACTTGCCAAGAAAGACAGTTTGAGGGAAACAGATGCAGGATATCATCTGTGGAGAATAAGTGAACAAAAAAAAGGAGCGGAGGGCGATAAAACTCTGCGGCTCGAGCGCTGCTTTGATCTGTTCTACCTTGGTGTCATAAAAGTGGGGAAAAAAATGTATTTTGGCTGCAGGAGCTGAAACGAAATAGGGAAATCGAGTACCAAGGGAATTCAAAGTTCTGTAGCCATTCACCTGCCATTCATTCTTCATGAACATGTGCATGTATTACACAATAAAAACAGACAGTATAATGTTATCCAGGATAAAGTGTGGATTTTTCATTAGTGTGCATAGGCTTACGTTGCCTTGTGATACTGTACATCCCAATAATTATGCATGCTCATAGAGATACACAGGATGAATTTCTCTTCACTTGCATTTTTGTTTCTATGGCGGAAGAGGACAGTGAATGTAGCAGACAGAGGAGGGAAGGGGAGAGCATCCAATTGCTTTCCAACTGAGGACCAACGTTAATAAACAGCATGCACTGCAGGGAACATGTGGTAACACAGGGTGAGAGGGGAGGCAGTCAAAGCTTCGGTTTGGTGAGCAGAGAGACCTCAGGGAGGTCGAGCAGACGAAGGAGAGAAATGGCAGCACTCGCGGTCAGACTGATCGTTCGTCTGATTCTTGGAATTGTTTTGACTGCGGGGGATCTGCAGAGTGTGAGAGAGACAGAATGACAAGACGGACACGCCAGATTACAGACATGATTTTAAACACACACAGTTAAAATCCACTGTCACATTACCAAGTAACATTCTCAAAGACACAGTCTGTAGCTACATTATGTCAAAAGTGTGAGGTCTTCATCCCCGGAATGAAAAAAAGTCAGTTCCAAATGTAAGAACACTCTGATTACAAGTAAAAACTCATAACTTTAAGGTTTGATGAGGTGAAAGTACATACGTTTGAAACTTCAGTATATTATGCTGATAAGACGTGTAACACGTCTTAATCATCAATTTCATTGAAATATGGCTCACCAGACCTTAAAATCCCCAGATTATTCCCCAAATCATATCGGTATGATAAAGGGAATAAAGCGATAGCAGATAATTATCGCCATTTAGCTTACTTTTTCGTGTTTTGACTCTAGTTTAGCGTAAAGACTACCATGTTCGCTGTGTGCAAAAGTCACAATAACAAACTGCACATGTCTAGAGTGGAGGCATTGCATCCTGTTTATTTAACTTGCACATAAACAACACTGTTAAAATGATAATTTGCCATTTAACATGTGGTTATGTATCCAACTATTTCTTGGCTAGCACCAGTAGCTTCCGCTGATTGCCTGGCAACAGGCCCTGGCCAAGACACAGCCTGGCACATAACCCTCCGAAAATAGCAACCGTCACATTGTCCAGGTCTAACATACAAAATGTATGACTTAATTAGAGAGTTTTGGTCAAGTGTTCAGAATTTGCACAACTTATGTATAATCTACAAAGTCCTACATTATTGCCTATATTCTACATAGGTCATTATTTGACAAGGAACACAAGTTAAAATCTGGTTAGCGCAATTTCTTCGATAGACGGATTACTTAATAAAGCTGTCTTCAAACGTACTGTCATATGAAAAACCAAGGGATACAATCAATGTGTTGGATCATGACATGGACAAAGCTACTTGAATGTTTTATGAGGTTGTGTGAGGTTTGTGAGTAAACGTGTATTACGTTGCACGGTGCACTATTCTTTTATAATATGCAATAATGTAGCACACGACCAGCTGTGCTGTGTTCAATAGCCATCATCAGTGTTTCCACCAGTCTCTGCATGTCCATCTCCAGCCTCATTTAAAATAAATGATTACAACAGTTAAAAGCTTTCGTTCTGAACCATTTACCTCAGATGTATTTTGCCTAAGTATTTAACTAGGTGTGAAATGAACAGTGACTCTGTTGAAAAAGTCAGACCTTTGAGATAGAAAACCTCTAAACGTTTAAAAGAAAATGAACCCAAGTAAACTGTTGAAATGGGGTTTTGGGGAACCACCAGGCTGTAAGCACTTGGCTCTGGTCGCTGTGGCACAGTGGTTGGTATAATTTTTGAATCCTGAGATCCGGTCCAAGCTCTTGTGAACTGGCTTAGTTTCAACAGTTGGCAGGGCCTTTCTGCCCTTGGAGCCAATCATAAAATGTGTTGCCTCACACAGTATACTGTATTCTCACTCATGCTGTAGATATTCAGCTGAGGCCGCTTAATGTGGTCATTCTTACTAATGATCATGATATTAAATAGGAGTCATGTTTTGAGGGCTGTGGTGACATGTCACAACTGTGTCTCGGCCGATTAATCCTCCCCATCTCATTGGGTCCCACTAAGCAAACAGCTGGAAAATAGCCTGATTTACAAAGTATACATTATGAGAATTTCATGTTATTATCTTTAAATGGCAATATGCAGCGGGTGCCTCTAATGAAGTGGATTTGTGGTGACAGCTCTCCATACTGCTCAGCTCTGTGGTTAAATCACAGACTGTGGCCTCACCAGGGTAATTGGCCCAATTGGGACGTTTCAGCACTCAGTGCCACACCTCGTGCAAGTTCACCTCCCAACTTTTCCATCTCATACCACTTCATTTGGAATAGATTAACATGTGAAAACTCTCACTTGGTTCTTGGTCCTGCTGATGCTCGTGTAAGGCCTGTCGTGACAGAAAAGTCGACGGGGTTTATCAGTTCGTCAGCAGGGGAGTGAGGTGTTAATTGCTTGTATTGCATCCCTGACACGTACTTACACATGAGTAATTGTTGCTTTTTGATTAAAAGTGTGTGAACCGGCCTGTAAATTTGTTTATATTTTTGCAATATAAGCTTCTCATGGTGTCATCCTGCTGAGTTTAATAATGGGAAAAACTCAACCATGCTTTACAAAATTCCAAAGCTTGATTATGAGCTTCAAAAGGTGAGGTCGCTTGCACTTTCTTTTTTATAGAAGAACTTAATTACAGATTTGATACATTCTTAAGCACCAAGCCTGCCAAAAAGCGACAGGTGTGAAACCAACTCTGACTTTGATGTTTGTTTTGTTCAAGCAAATATTAAATCAAGGTGCAAATGGGCGTCTGCATTACGTTGTTGTTTTGTTATATTTTCCAGGTCAAACAAAATATGACGTTCTTTGTTATGTTTATTTTTTTGTAACTTTTATTTGAACCGAGTAAATCGTTTGAAAATCTTTATTTGTTTATGAGGTAACATGAGGAACCTGTTTACGCCACTAACTAGATCTATATCTACTTCACACTCTACAGTATATAAAACATACAGGGAAAAGTGGTAATAAAAAAAGGTCCTACGTTTCAAGATAGCGGATTGAGGCACCCTTCAATATGCAACAAATCCCAGATGTAAACAGTAACACACAGTTTATTGTCAGCAAAAAGAAAATGTGGCAATTAAACGGGCCTTGTGTGCTATGCATCGTAATGACTCCCATAAAAAGCTGAGGGCGAGAAGCATTCCTTCAGCAACTTCTGAGCGCGAGGCGTATGTGTAGTCTAACCACAGTGTCCACACCAGAGCTAAAGACGCAGCCTTCTTCACCACGCTCTCTTTTCCCACCAATCGTCCATAATTACCCTCATTGGCCCCTTATTTTATGTATGTGTTCACTGTATACTGCAGAAGTAAGGCAGTGACGGGGCCTGGACTCTGGATGTGTTGATGCCTTTTTTGTTGTTCTGGGAAAAGCGATAAGTGACTTGTTCTTATTTAATACTTTACCTTAATACAATCAGAAAGGGATTTAAATTGTTGCAGTATATCTGTCAAGGCCCTTTACCCCTACACTGTTTCTTCTATATAGTGTAAGATTTCATGTCAGCAGCACTATGCAGCTGCACTCTGACAGTCTAAAAACAATGAAAGAATTCCCAGCACAGTGGTTATAAAACTGCTGTCTCAAACTTTAGTGAGAAGGTACATTCAGTGTGAGAACTGCATAGAAAGGCATACAATCTTTTTTAGTAATTGGATTCTACACAAAGCTCAGTAAATGTTGCAATTGGGAAATAATAACCTGCATTGTCTGGTAAAAAAATAAGCTTCTTTCATATTTTTCTTACTTTAATTGCAGAGAAATGTTTGCTTCTTTTGTGTGCAGACCAGTATTGTGCCTTGTAATAACCTCTTTTTGACGGTTTACAGTACATGTTGTGCGTCGCTTTGATTGCTCTTATTTTTTACTTTTTCTCAGGGAGACGCTGGCTCCTCTGCTGCAGGCATTAAGGTAAGAGCTGGTGCTGATGCTGAAGGTTTTTCAACTGTGCTCGCTGTTTCTTTAAGTTTAAACTAACTAAGTTGATATTTAGATGTTCATCAAAGAAGTTTTGAGTATCGAGCTCTGTACTAATTGGTTACACAAAGTCTCTCCTTGCATATCTCTGAGCCTAGCTCATGGATTCAACTCCAAAACTAACATTAGCTGGCTAATCTGTGACCTGTTTGGAGTGAAAAGTAACTGTCAAATCAACAACATACCTTTCATACTTTATCTAATGTATTATAGTTCTCTAACCTTTTTGTGAAACATTTTCAAATAACACTTGTTATACAGTACCTAAATAAGGCAACATTGTACTGAATATGTTGGCTTAAATGACAGTTAGCATCATCGAAGTTACTAAAGCTTCGTAATTACATTAAAACTGGACAAAAGGTCTATGAACTTCAGGAGGATTTAATGGTCAAAGTTAGCAATGCAAACTTAAAAACATGTACCTAATGCAACTAATCAAGAAATAGAGTCGAAATTAAATTTGAATATATTTTCTAGGGTGAACCAGGGGAGCCTGGACGAAGTGGACATAAGGTAATGTTTCATTTTGCTTCATATTTCTCTATACAGTAAGTAATAGATAGACAGTAGGATTTTACATTAGTGAATAAGGTGTAGCAGTTGTGTTTTTATAGCTTTAATGATATTGAAATGACAAAATTTTGTTGATGTACGTATGTTTATAATAATTTGAGTATTGATAAGTGACTATTGGAATTAAAAAAAAACATAAGGATGAATTCACAAAAAAAAACCTCTTGAAATTAGTATCTGTCTGAACATGGATTATTTGTTATTTTTCATCAATGTGACAACGCACATTTGAAATGGTTGAAAAGAAGAAGCCAAGACTGTTGTGCAAGATGAAATGGTGTGAGTTGGAACAGCAGCATTGCAAACTCATTTTTACTTACATCGGAGGCTCAGTGAGCAGAGCCGGACTCTTCAACTTGAGTTTCATTACGTCACAGTGTTCAGCCTCAGTTTACATTGACTTTGGCTCAACTCTCGCTTTGAGCCAGTGTTAGGTCCCAGGAATCAAACTCACACCTCTGGATAAAATCTTTTGGATGTTTTTTGGCTCGTTCTTTTGTGAGTTGTTCTCGAGAAAGTCAAAACCAGCCGGTCTTCCCATTAATTTTCTTTGCAGGAGTCCAACTACATCGTTTTTTCAACAATATTTTCTCGGTATATGATTTATCTCTCCCAGCCATTTTTTATACTGGAATTGACACTTTTCAAGCCAACAGAATAACTAAAAAAGATATTGCTAAATAAACAATTTCCAAAAGGAAACTAATGAAACAAGCCTACATAACAAAAGGAGCTACTG
Organism: Symphodus melops; assembly: GCF_947650265.1. Lineage (NCBI taxonomy): Eukaryota > Metazoa > Chordata > Actinopteri > Labriformes > Labridae > Symphodus > Symphodus melops. The sequence goes on from NC_136710.1 coordinate 6,683,887, forward strand.
CAAAATAAAAAAAGCCATAATTTGGTGACCAGACTGCTGCAGATTGCACCACTGCGTCATCTAATTACACTTTTTAATCCCAAATGTCTCACCCCATTAATTTCCCTCCTCATTTCTGTTTTTGGACAAACTGTTTCCAAGCAGACACAAGAGCTTTAGCAAATGTCTTTCTTGTGCTGTGCTGCAAAGAAAACACTCATGGCACAACTAATTTTTTGACTGCTTAATCTTATGTCTAATTTTAGAACCATTCTGCTTTTGCTGATATATGAAAATAATATTCTCCAAAAAATGGTGACTACAAGCTTGATTTGTTTTTCTCAGTTTGGTATACTATTGGATGAGATTCAAGTGTTGAAGTAGCTCTCCTCAAGAAAGGCCCTCATTCATTATTTTTACAATGCTTTCATTAGCCACAATGGAACTTTACAGCCCTCTCTCTGATCCCAAAAGTGCTATTACAGTTGATCATTCTCGTGCCTTGCTAATCATTTATTTTTTTATATGCAATAAATACAATGGTCTTAATAGAGCGTTAAATTATCCAGAGTCAAAAATTTAGTTTTGAATGTCTCACAAAGCCATCTGATTTTTTTCCACATTTGAATCAAATGACTGCGCTTTAGTCAAAATTGCATGAAATGGCAATCTGGAGTTCTCAACTCGACAATGACCCGACCTTGGTAACGGAAAAAAAGGCCAGCTCTCGAACTCCCAGCACTGCCAAACTCTAACGACCTTGAAGCTCTCTTAAACAGCTTTTGCAACTATAATCCAAAGTCTGTGATGGTTTTTTTCCTTCCAGAAACCAGAACTTTTTGCACCTGCCCAAATCATAAAATCATCAAAATAAAAAACGTCAATGCATTTTGTGAAGGGTTGAGTGTTATAACAAGCACTAATCACGCTGTCAAGCCATGGCTGCATGAGTTGGTTTGAAAGTGCATGTGCAGAACCTTCTGCTAGCGCTTACTACAAGCAAATGACAGTCAGCACACACTAATTGACAGCAAGCCAATTTTTCAAATAACAGCAGCTTGATAGACAGAGAATACACCAATATAAGATCGCGGGTAAAGCTAATAGAACCCGAAAGAGCCGACACATGAGGCTTGACTCAGCTTAGCTTGGCCGTAACGTGTCACACTCTTCCTGTGTAGGGAGAGCCAGGACTTCCAGGGCTGCCTGGACTCCCAGGGATAAAGGTAAATGCTTTGCTGTTTTTAACCCCAGTCATACCCCCCGCTGTTGTCCATGTCCATCCCCTTCAGCCCATCTGTAGCAGACTTCAGAGCAAAGCTCAGCCGACCTATCGTCATGCCTCATGCATGACACATTAAGGTCTCATAACCATGCTTTTTCCGGCTGTGTGGGATTTGTACCTGGTTCCATCTGCGTGAGTGGCAGAGGCACAAAAATACCTGTACAGTCAGTGGTGTGAGAAATACAGAACTTTTGATCCAGATTTGCCAGAACTCAGCAAGAAAACTGTCTCATTTAGGCTTGTGAGTAGTGTCGAGGTTTATGAATTAATAATTGGGTCCCTACATTTCTGGCAACAGCTCAAGTCTCTTCTCTGAAGTGGTGTAAAGAGATTCAGAGCAAAATCTGTCAAATTCTCCGCTTGTTAAGGAAAATAAGTTTCCATTTTATTTAATCATTTAGAAGTTTTCAAAGTAGGTTTTTAAAGTTCAGATCCTAGCTTGCTTCTTTAATGTATCATAAAAATACAGCAGATGGTGAAACTATAGGCACAAAAGGCACATAATAATTTAATGCCATCCTTTGCTTGAACTATTCTAATCCCTTACAGTTAGCTTGAAAAATAACATGTGAACGCGAGGAATGCTCACAAAGGCATGAAGAGATGCTGCTTTGGATTTATTTTCCTTTCTTCATGTGCCTGTAATGTGTTGGTGGTGTAAAAATAACGACGTACGTTCTACATGTAATACACTCCTGTTTCTGCTTTAGAGGCCTGTATGCTTGATGGAGTCTAAAAACATTTTTTTTTTGCTAACGTAGCACTCATGTTCTGAGCGTTGTTCTGCTCTGCATTCTTGGCTGTTTATTCGATCGAAGTTTAAGAAGCAAGTGTCCATGACCTCTCTGAAGGCCTCGACTGCTATAGCAGGGGGAAAACTCTGGGTGCAGATGGGGAGGTTGATACAGTCCAATTAATTGAGTTCAAGAAATCACTGAATGCACACCTCACACTGGAAGAGGTGAAACGTGCAAATGCAAAACAAAACAAAAGAAGCAGGGGTTTTTTTTGCACGGAATTTAAGTGTGTGCAATGGTGAGTTTCATCAAGGTTATTGGATTTGTCTCAAAAGGCTTATACGAGATCAGGAGTAAACCTACAAGCCACTAATGATACGTTTCTGTGTGTGTTTTATGCATGTTTCAACGGGTGTGTGTGTGTGTTTGTGTGCTTGTCAATGTTTGTGCACGCATGTTTATTATTGATTCGGCTTTGCATTTTGTGTGTGTGTTTTGCAGTCATATGCAGCAAGTGAATCAATAAAACTACAAATTTGCATTCTGGGAAAATGATTAAAATGTTCTTGCGTTCAGGGTGAACCTGGATTCCTCGGCCCTCAGGGAGAACCAGGCCTTCCAGGACTCCCCGGAACAAAGGTGGGTGCCACAGTGACTAAAGTAATCTTTCATGACAACATATTCACAACAAATGTTAATTGGCTCTTGTCTATGTTGTCATTGAAATCAGTAATTCCTTTAGGCGTACGGTTTCATTAGCCAACATCATCACTTAAGCGAGGTGATTAAGGTGCTGATTCTTCAAAATGTGACTTGGAGGTGTTCATCTTGAGCTAATCCTCACATGGGGGAGCCATCAATGATAATCCATGCATTTACAATCCGGATGTATCAGACTGTCACTACATCAAACGTTAGGATCTATCTGAACAGGGGCAGCCCAGCAGACAACAGTTGATCTGAGTGTTCAGGGCTGCCGTCAAGTTTAAGACAGAAGACGTTTGAACATACAGTATTTATAAGGGGTACATTTTCAGGACATTATCCCCATCGAGATCCTGAAGGTTTATTTGCAAGTCTGGGCCATTAAGTTATCATTAGGGAGTGTTTATTTGAAGGGAGAACCAATGCCTTATTGACTCAACACTGCTGAATTATGGCCATGTCCCACTTGGTTTGAAGTATCAGCATTAAGTAGTGAAGAGATTAGGCTCTGAGTTATACCACACCCCCCTCTATGGGCTTTATAATGTCACTTCACATGGAGAAAATGTTCACAGCAGAGGAAAACAACACTGAAGGACAAAACAAGTTAGGATGCTGATGTTTGTCTTGAGGTCTCAGAGAAATAACATTTCACCTTGCAGGGGGTCACAGTCCAACAGGGAGGAGATAGTTTAGGCTCTGCATAGTCAGCAGTATGTATGATTCACCATGTAAATCTGCAGAATACAACACAAAAAGGGGCAGGGAGCTCTAAAAATTAACTACCGTGGACATTCACTTTGCATAAAATACAGGGAAGTTCATTTCTGGTGTTCAGAAATGCTCCTCTGCTGACAGGAGGGAGGAGAGGTGAGTCCTCCTCAGCAGTTTTGGATGACACTAAGAAATGCAGGTAGCAACTCAGCAGGAACATATTTATGATATTGAGCGCTGTTTTTTTCCTTCCTTTTAAATAAACAAAGTCTGAATGATGACACGTGTTCATCCTTCTGACAAGTAGTCTGCAGAAGCCGAGTTTGAGAAATGAAAGGCAGTGAGATGTGAAGTTTAAACACTTGACATTACTCTGCTTTTCTGTAGTGCCTCCTCTGCATCACTTCACTTGCAGCGTATCAGTCAAATCTGGGGCTTTCAGGGATGTTTCAGAGTGAGACGGCTGCTTTGTAGAGCTCACGAACTCAACGATTCTCAGACGCTTTAGTGTCACTTCTGTCTGCTAAGGGCGGCTTCTCGAGCCAGTGTCCTACATTTGAATGCAAACAACACGAGTTTACTGAAAGGTCGGCAGCGCTGGAAAGAAGTCAACCTAGTGCTGTATTTTTGGAAAGCCCTCTGCTGGTTCGAAAGGGGAATTACATCAAAAAGTCTTCCTATTGGTCAATACAGTATGGATATAAATGTAAATGACATTTGCATGAAGGCTCACATTTTAATTAAGAATGAACAGTACAAATGAGTGGTGTTTTCTTCTGTCTGGACAGGGTGAACGAGGTGACCATGGGCCACCAGGAAAGGGTGAAAGAGGAGAAATTGGACCTCTTGGACCAAAGGTCAGTTTCTTAAGTACACAAGTCATCACACTCAAAATGCAAAATAAAGTGGCTCAGTGAGTAGTATGTCTTAATTGCTCTTCTACCTTTTGTATTTACCTCTGTCATGTTATTCATTGATTTTTGCTGCCATCTAGAGCCTGTCAGGTTTAAGCACACAGTAACATGGCCCAAGTCTTAAAAAGAAGAAAAAGCAGAACATTTCCCAAGTCGTTCAGCTCATCAAATAGTCACCCGTGTGAACACAGAGGGCTGTTTAAACCATTACAGCCTGCAATGGGATCAAGGCTCTCCCAGGAGTCTGCTCTAAGTAAACCAAATCTAAATGAGTTTACCATTGTTTATGTCTGGCACTTACTCAGCAGGTAGCTGAAGCTCCAGTCTAAACTCAGACGACCCACGGATCTGTTTCACATCCTATTAGAAATGCCAAACGTCGGAGCTCTCCTTTATCAGTGCCAGAGTTCAAATAAACACTTTCCCCATTGCTCTGCAGTTCTGGCAGATTCAAAGCTGGTTGTTTTAGTGAAGCTGAATGTGTTGCTCTCGAGGGAGAGAACGAGAAGTTTACGATATTTCCTCTGTGAATCATACATTTTAAATGCGTTCAATTTTTTATGATGAATTGAGATTGAACCCGTAAAGAGAGTCGGTTTTATGCTTTTCCGTTTTATGTTTATATCTCCTCTGCGCAGCTGTCCTGTGATTCCTATCATCTGTTCGGTTTTTCTTTCACTCACCACAGGGTTCACAAGGAGAGTCTGGTACACCTGGTCCTAAAGGGTCAAAGGTAAGCTTGGAAGATATATTTTCTTAAGTTTTGGTGGAAAAAGCTTCTTGATTAGATTGGTGACAGGTGACCCAGATCTTCAATTTCCTCCATTAGGTTTCCTCTAGAAACTTGTTCAATCGATTCAATGTCTAACAATAAAGCACCGAATTTAAACAAACCGTTTTGTCATTTTGTATGAAACTCTACAGAAAAAAAACCCAGCGAGCAGTCGTTAGCTCTTGTTATAAAGTTACAAGTGGAATAGCTTGCTAGTTGAGTTTCAGAGCAGCGATGATGATGTGGACTTGATTGTTTCTAGTCTGGTTTTACCAACCGACTCCAAAAAATTGTAGAGCTTGTAGAACGACAAAAAATGGTATCTGTCAGCCTAATTCATTTAAGGATAAGTGTTTCATTGGCATGCAGGAAAAAAAGCTGCCTGAACAAATGTTCATCAGTTTTCTGCTTTCTTAAAAATAATACTTCTAAATACTGACAGGCCACTTAAGATAACAAAGACGACACTTTTTTTATTGTTGCTTCTCACAGAAGACCCGTCAAATTACCGAAACTATTAACTATTCAATCTGACTCCTCAACTTCTTAGGGGGAGACTGGAGATAGAGGAGACTTGGGATCTATTGGCCCAAAGGTAAGAATGTATATTAAAGAAGATAAATGCCCTTATCTTCTTTTTATGGGACTGATTTCATTAGTGTGATGACATGCAGTCAGAATTATTTTCATTTCACACATGCTGCACTGCTGGCAGTTCCTATCAGTGTAATTACACGCATCTCACCACCAGGGGGCAGTGGAGTGACAAGGCACTGATAACATTTTACTGTGTATAAATCAGAGGACTTCTAAGTCTTCTAATGCTGATCTGAATATCAATTATTTGCAGGGCCCTCCAGGACAGAAAGGAGAGCAAGGTGCCACAGAAATCATCGACTACAATGGAAACATTCAGGAGGCTTTACAGGTCAGAAAAGATGCAGAGAGAACTGTAACACATATATTTGCAGGATGAAAGAGGGGTGTAAATCTCTCAAAATAACTCTCGTTGACTTTGTCCTCCATAGATAGTCAATAGATATCTTCTTTAATAAACACCTTAGCTGATAGAGTGGTGTGTGTGCAGAAATATGCTGAGACAAAGGTTTCTTTCCTGTGTGACCTCTGCAATCTTATCTCTCACCTCCTCTTCGTTTCCATTCCTTTGGCCCACTGCAGAAGATTACCACTATTACAGTAACGGTAATTAGGCTCTGTGTACTGTGTGTATTCTGTCATATCCACAAGTGATTCATCTCTGTCCTCGCATGGGCCCAACCCAGACTCAGCCTTGGTTTGCACTGCCTTGTTGTTTGTGCTCCCTCCCCAAAGCGACATGTTTGCATAACAGCGAATGAAACTGTCCTCAGTGCTGCAGTAATGCTTCATTACAATCAACCCTCCAAGCTGCCCGAGTGTTTGCCTGAATGTCAGCGATGTTTCTCACAACTTACAGTCCTTTTCTGAAACAGCCAAAGCTGGAAGAATCTCCAGAGCTCCAAGTCATTCAAGCATCAACCAATATGATCACATCTATAGTCCCGCTTTTTAACCATCATCAGGCTCTGTTTTCAACAAAGTAACTGAGCAAAATCTACAAGATCTAGTTTTAAGACCTTGTTACACATAATCAAACGATAAGAAAAAGGGTTTAACACAGAAGGGGGATAAAAGTAACCTCTCTCTCTCTCTCTCTCTCTCTCTCTCGCTCTCTCGCTCTCTCTCTCTCTCGCTCTCTGTGTGTCGACAACAATCCTTTTCCGTTAGCTTTGACTTCGGCATGTGTCCTTCACTTGAGCTTCATAATCCATGACTGCTTACATGTGCTGTGTCCTTTGCAAGTCATTTCATTTTGATGATCACAAACTAAAGGAGTTGTTGTAAAGATCCTCGTTTGAGTGTAAATGAATGACAACTGTCCCTCCTTTCTTTGTGTCTTCAGGGACCTCCTGGGCCTCCTGGACCAATCGGGCCACATGGTTTAAAGGTGAATCCTGTTTTCTGCACTTTTTCCTCACCTTGCAAAAAGTCCTGCGTCTGTAGCAATCCCACCTCTTTCTCCACTTACATTGGCAAAACTATATTTTTCATAGGGAGATCGTGGTATGCCTGGTCTCCCTGGACTGGATGGTGAAAGAGTGAGTATATTATATTATATTCATAATCATCTTGAGATACATTTTATTTGTTTAAGAAGAAAATTGGCTCAAAATGGATCTTCAACCTAAGTGTTTATAACAAAGTACTCAAGTGGTAGAGTTAATAGTTTTGTGTTTTCTTACTCTGTGCACATTTTTTCTCTCCCCTCTTAGGGCTACAAAGGTTCAAAAGGAGACATGGGAATGCCTGGAGCTTCAGGGGATAAAGGAACAACTGGTTTACCCGGCCTCCCTGTAAGAATCTTATTGTATGGCAAAACTATTTTCAGAAACGACAGCTGCACATTTCTCACAAAATCTCTCATCCATAGGGTGTCAATGGAATGAAAGGGGACAAAGGAGATTCAGGTCTGCCTGGTCCTCAAGGTGCTTCAGTAAGTCACTTCAGGCTCACTACTGTCACACACTGTCCATTGCAAATCATTGACTATATAAGAAGAATGCTGACATGACAGCTCCCCAAAAGTGAAGCCAAAACATTAGGAGCTGCCCCGATTTGACAAACTGCAGTAGAGGTCATGAGCTCCGCCTCCTCCGTCTTGACGATGGGAAATGGGTCAAACTGTCAAATCAACAAACATGTCCAATACATTTTTCTATGAGCCTGGTTTCGGCACAGGAATCTGCTCTGCTGTAGACTGTCTGAGGGGTTCTGTCAACACTGTAGCTCCACCTGCAGGTCCCTACAGCACACACAGTGGACCAAAATGACGTTAATGTCAGCAATAAGCTTTATTATTCTACAACAAAGGAGCTTGGGGACAAAACCACTGTTTGATAACGATTTGGTTACTGAATATTTTTATTTTAAATGTACAGATCAGCGGTCCTCCAGGGCAACCTGGACCACATGGACCCCCAGGACCAATGGTGAGTATTCTACATAGACACATTTATGACCACACTCACAAAAGAGTAAATGTGAATAGCTACCTTTAAGGTGAGGGGGTGCTGCATAATGCTGCAGAGCACTCAAACCTTCCTCCTCCATGTAGTGAACAAAACAGTCGGATTCTTTTCCATTTCTTTTTGTTGTCAGAATCAAAAACACGTAACACACTATTATTACTGATGAATAAATTAAATTAGGCCACAATAAGAATCAATGGAACAATAGCTTAAGTTGCAACAAGTCGAACCCTCCATTTTACATGCTGACATCAGATAACGTCGACAAAAATTTGCAAAAATTTGTTTGCAAAAATTGTCAGCAGCTTTAATGACCAACAGCAACAAAACACATGTGTCTGACAAAGTTATTATTATTATCTTCACCTGTAAATGTCGGACGTATACGTTTCTTCAACTTCAGTGAATCATATTTCCTTTTCAGGGTCCCCATGGTTTCCCTGGAGCGAAGGTAAACATACAAAAGTGTAACAATGTCTCATATATGATTAGAATTCACATAAGATCAACGTGACTATCAGTAAATCTGAATAAGTATCTGTGGCTGTCCTTCTAATAAGGACGACCAGAAAAGCATAAAGATTGACTATTTCTGTATCGTTATTTTTAATGTAGGTGTCAGCAAGCAAATTAGCACATACTACAGCAAAGCCTTTTTGTCCATTTTCCATTCCAAAGATTTTAATTGACTGAGTGTTTTAAAAAAGCAGGGGTAACTTTAAAAAAAAAAAAAAGTAATTGAAGGGATGTAATGAACCACTGTGTCCAGAGGGGGCGCCAACATTCCTGACAGGGGCCCACTGGAGTTATTCACTCCATGTTTGACGTATTCTCTCTTTTTAGGGGGAACCTGGTTTGCATGGTATGAAGGGTATTCGAGGGGAACCAGGTCACAAAGGGGACCGTGGACCACTTGGTCTCCCTGTGAGTACAGCCGTGCATCATGGGATATCTTCTTCTAGCTCTGTCCTTCATTTCCATAGCTATTCAAACATCTGTTTGTTTTAATTGTAGCCCTGTGAGACTACTTGTTGTGGGGAAAAGTCTTTGAGTCTGTGTGTGTTTGTATGTTGATGTGTGTTTGTGTGTTTCTGTTTGTGTGTGTGTGTGTGTGTGTGTGTGTGTGTGTGTGTTCGACTGTTTGAGTGTGTGTCTAAATGGCTGTCTTCATTTTCTGTCTTTTTTTTCTCCATTTGCTTGGGCTGACCTTTTTTGCCGTCATCCCTGTAACGCATAGTGTAATTTAGTTGTTGTAAACCGTGCCATCAACCTGTCCTAATAACAGTGTTCATCTGGTACTAATCCCGCCTTGTTCATGTCACTCATACCTCCATAACCACACAGGGAGCCTCCGGCTTGGACGGCAAGCCCGGAATTAGGGTGAGTGTCATGTGACCGAGAGGCTTCACCACCCAACCTCTGCAAACTTTTCTCCCTCTCATCCTCCATACAGCTCGCCCTCCCCCCCTTCTCCTCAATTTTTGTACCACCATGGCACCATCGACCCATTTTATTTCATTTCATATTGATTCAAAAGACAGCTGAGATTTTGTTGGGCTTTTACGTCATAGTTGTGAAGACTTCAGTGAAGCCACGGGGAGTTGAATTCTAGGGATAGTGGCTTTACAGAAAGCATTTCGAGGCTCTCGTTTTGTCCCGTGTTGCATTAACTCAGCATTAACACACACTCATACATTAACTATGTCAGCAGTGTTGCAAATGTCCTTTGTGGCCAATGCACGTGTACTCACAGCAGCTCTGTGTGCTGTTTGTAGGTCAAACCAGACGGGACAGTTGTATAAATGTGGACGCTTAGCATCTATTTTATTTTTTGCTATCCATGTGTTATATGCTTAGAAAATCAACCTTGTTTTGAAATACTTGCTATTATCCAACTATGCAAACTTACCGTGACTTCCTGACTCTTTTCAGGGCATGGATGGGCCTTCAGGTCCACCAGGTCCAGCGGGGCCGAAGGGCGACATTGTAAGACACTCGTTTTTATTTTGTCCTTGGATTTTACTGATTAACTGGCCTTTTTTATTGTAGACTTTAGTCTGAAATATCTTCAGCATCGATTGGTCTCAAAAGCATCAGTGATACATGTGATTCTAACTGCGATTTCTATTTATTAGGGTGAGAAAGGAGCACAAGGCGAACCAGGACCAAGGGGACCTTACGGACTTCCTGTGAGTTAAATGAGGAGAATATTGTGTTAATAAAATCTATCTTTTAAAATCTAAGTTGAGCTGATAAAAGTCAGTGCACAATTCAGACCGCATTCAGTCAACAGAAATTGAAATCTAAATATTGGCCGAGACAACCAAGTGATGAACATTAGACTATCGAGAGTTAGGCTTCAAATAAAGGACGCTTTCGTTGGAGACATGGGTTACATTTTTCATTTAGTTTGCTTTCAATACTGTTTAGTCAGTAAAGTTTTGTTTTTAGTTTTTGAAAGTTCTTCATTTCAGTGTTTGTTTTATCAGCATTAGTTTTAGTTTTAGGGTTTCACTTTGTCTTGACTTCCATTATTAGGCCAGTCCAAAGATTTGCTCATTGGGTTAATTGGTGAAAAATCGTCCATGGGTGTGAAAGTGAGTTTGGTTGTCAGCCATGACATACAGAGGTTGACTCTGATTGGCTGGTGACCAGTCCAGCCACCATCTTTACTCTTTGAGTTTTTAGTGCTAGAACGGGGAAGCCAAGCAGGATGGTGCTACATGTAGCGTTACTAAGTCAGCTCTGTTATTCAGGCTTTAACTGGCCGGTTTAGATGCATGTAAATGTCAACAATTGAATAATAATAAAACTCATATTGTTTTGTTTGCAGGGAGCGGCTGGAACACCAGGCACGGATGTAAGTCTAAAAAGTTTGTGCAGTACTTTTCTCTTCAGGCTGAGAGACAGAGATTGTGTTTGTGTATTGTTCTCGATCTCCATATTAGAGAAATGAAGTGAGTTGTACTTTTTCAGGGGTTGCAAGGCTTAAGGGGTGAAAAAGGCGACCTTGGGGAAAGAGGAGAAAAGGTAGATGTAGAAAGGATGATATGGCTTTTAATCCCCTTAACTAACAGAGGACTGATGTCAATGGACAGTCACGGAGGGGTAGATTACTTGGTTATTACTTGATAGGCCAAAATATTAAAGCTGATAGAAATAGAGATTGTAATGAATGTTGTGTCTTTAATATCTTGTAATTCCTCCTGGCGATTTTCTTATTTTGAACGTCATCTGCAGTCCTCTCAGTCAAGCTTGTGTTCTTCACTTTCCAATTATTTTTCATCTCATTTCTCAAAACCACAAAATCCAGTTTCTCTGGAGAGAAAGCGATTTCAAGTCCATTGACAACAGATTCTTACAGTTCACTGTTTTTTATTTCTGTCCTTTCCATGCCTGAACATCTCACTTTCACACCCTGGGCCTGTTTTTTGGGGTTTTTTTTTAAACTTGTGTATATAGTAATAAATGTCTCTCACTTATTAATCTTTATGTTTAACACTAACACATCAATGTTCAGTCTTTATGATGTTTTATGTCGTAGAGAAACTGCATCCTATTTCTGAAACATGAAGATTAGCATGCGTAGCCTATGCCTCTGTAACCATGGCATTTAACAGCAGTTTTCAAACCAAGAAACAGATTATAAACACACTTATCTTGTAAGTATTCAATAAGAGCTGCCAACACTGATTTGGATCAACACAATGAAAAAAACAAACCATAATAGCAATCTTTCACATGAGTTATGAGTACTTTTCATTCACTTTTTATAAACACAACAGGTTGCTAGATTTCATCTCTACCTGTGATACGGTACCTCTGAACTTCAGTGAAAATTCTACCACTTATAGCAGTAATACTAACACTACTCGTAGCACTGGTGTTATCATTTAAAGCATGACTTTTAAGCCCGGTTTCCACCAAGAGGTCTGGTTTGGTTCAGTACAGTTCGGTACAGTAAACCCTGATCTTGGTTGCGTTTAGACAGCCGCGTCAGTTACTGAAGAATGTCATACAGTGAACAAAGGACGTCCAGCATTTTGTGTTGAAGACACACTTTGAGACAAGGCTGCAAGCCGCGAAGAAAAAGAGCTTGAAACGATTCCCTCGCACTCCACAGGGGTATTTTAAACATGGCGCTTTTTTTTAGATTTCTCTTTTATTACCGCTGATGCACAGGAAGTGGCGATGAAAACCACCGGTGCGCTCTGCACCCCAACAGAAGGGTAGCAGAATAAGTAAGATAGTACAGTTATGTTATTTTGGTACCATTCCCAACTTTGGAGAGTGGAAACATCAATAAAAGTGTACCGTATGGAACTGACCTGAACCGACCACTTGGAGGAATGGGGACTGAGTGTGTAAATATGTTTAATTGACAAAAGAAGACATAAGTGTTTCCCTAATGTGAAGGGATACAGATGTTGTTTTAAAGAGTGTTCGATTTAATTCTGTCTTTCTAGAGGTTTGTCCCCTGCTTCTCTTTCTCATCCTTCTGCCCTTGACCCACCTTTTAGCGACCAGCTCTGTTTTTTTACTCCCTTCACCTGTACTATTCCCCCTTTTTGTCCTCCTCCTATCCTGAGGAATGTTTTTTTTTTTTTTTTACGAGAACACCCAAATACTGTCTGATATCCCCCTCCTACTTTATCTAACACTGTCTCTTCCTCCTTCGTGGACCTGTTCCTTTTTAATCACTCCCTCGCTAATAGCAGTGCTGTCCCAAATGTTTTTTCAAAAACAAATGATGTTAACGTGACCAAATCGTTGTATCCACAGGGGGAGAAGGGAAAGAAGGGCAAAAAAGGGCCTAAGGGCGAGAAAGGCGAACAGGGTGCCCCCGGATTAGATGCACCCTGCCCATTGGTATGTCATGACAGTGAGCTGGCTAGCTCCTCCCAGTTGTGTAGAGCAGTGATCCCGATCAAGGATGAGCGCCCTGTGGCTACACAGATACCTGGCATCCATCAGACCATGAAAGCTTTAAATCAGACTTTAATAATTGCTTCAATTCTGCAGTTTAGACACTAAAACGTACAGGAAAAAAAAACCATATAGTATGGCTTGGATTATGGTATCAGCAAGCTCACGGAGCCGCTCCTCCTTCCCCCACTCTCTTATGACAGCCGAAAAGGACGGTAGCAGGGGTTAAGGGCCGTCCACGTCTCTCCCAGTAACACTCCTAGGTCATCTTTGCAAACAGGGTTTCCGGGGATTTAAGGGTGAAAAGGGGGAACCAGGGCAGCCAGGTCTGGATGGGCTGGATGCCCCATGCCAATTGGTACAGTATTTCTCTTCTTCCTGCACCTCTTACCCCTGCATGCTGCTCATCTTCAGTCATCACTTAAACCAAACCATGCATGACCTGAGAGCTCAAAAGTCACGAACACACCCAACTCTAGTTTGAGTTGTTAAGAAAAAACCCACATACACCAACATTTACATCACTAACTTCCTGATCGCAAGCAGCCTCTTTTAGAAAATACACACAATGACAAGTGAATTCTACACTTGGAAGTTCTTATCATTTATACAATTGATTCTTAAATCTTCCCCTCTAACTGAGTCCTTTCCTTTCCATGATTAAAACTGTAAAAAAAAAAAAAAAAAAACCTGCTTCAATCCTGTTTCCTTCCAGCTGATCCCTTCATGGAGCAGTTACCTTATAACCTGATCCTAACACAGACTCCTTTACTGATGCCCGAGGACCCCTCCTCTCCTCTGTTAACTCCTCTTTTCCCTTCCTAAATTTGTACCAATTGGGCCAGACCACGAAGAAAAGAAAAAGTGAAAATGATTGTTTCTTATGCCGTGTTCTATCTCTGAAACACATGGGGAACATAGACGGAAGTGTAACCTGCAGAAGTGTTCCATTATTAGAGTCCATTATGAGTAAATCAGCACGACTCGTGTAATTAATGAAATTATTTTTAATAGGTAAGAATACACTCACTTATCATCTCACCAATCAAATAACACTTGCAGTCTTTCACTTGAACCAGCGACAGAGATTTGATCTGATTAACGTCTCAGGGATTCAACTGGGACAAAAACCTAAGAGTAGCATCGACGTATTGATAAGCATGACTTGTATATCATTTTCTGTGTTTTATGTGCATGGATAAGAATACACGTTTTTATATTAGATTATATATATTTTGTATCATACTACATAAAAGTACAGTTATATAATAATGTAAGTAGGTTGGGCTTTCTGTGTTAAATGTGTTTGAAATCCACTGTGATGCAAGGCTTGATTTTCCTCAGTATGGACATTTGTGTGTTAAAATGTTATCTTCTTCAGAGTCTGAAGTTTTTTAGATTTTTCCTCCTCTTGTGATTAAAGCTGAGGACGATAGTGCATTTTTGTTATTAATTACAAAAAATCTGACATTTCTCATGTTTTTATTGGTTAAAATCCACTCATTCATTACACTAACTGCATTTTGTTTGGAGTAAATTATCACCTCCTGTTCCAGACTTACAGTTTTTTTTTTCTTCCCTGCTGCTCTTCTTGAACAGGGTCCGGATGGATTACCAATGCCTGGGTGCTGGCAGAAGGTGAGACAACTTCATATTTGAGTACTATGACAGCTATGCACCTACATATTTTTGACATGAGTAAACTATGAGACATATCTAAAGTTAAATGACAAATCTATATAGTTTTAAAGCTCCTGTTGTGAACTTTGGGTTGTGGCGAGTATGGCACCCCCTGTGGAGAAAACAGTGCCTTTTAACTTGACGCTGATTTTTCCTGTAAATGTGTAGGTCGTGAATTTTTACCGCTGATCAAAGCTTTGTCCACACACTTTTTAAGACATAGCTTTTTCTTTGTGTTTTGACCTTTCGTACACACACAAAGTGTCTTTTGGTCTTTTTACATGTTTTACACACACATTGTTGCTCTACAAATATGTTTGACGAGCAGAGGCGCATGAATGGACAACTTCTAAATAAAATGGTCATTGCAGAAGAATGGCTAGAACATTTTTGCATGTCAAGGACATTGTTAAGTTGACGTGATTTTGACAGCCTTAACAGTGAGTTTTGCGTCTTGTCGAGTGTTGCATTAAAAAGAACGGTGTAAAAATAATCTATCTTGTCGCTGATGGCCTTGTGAGTTTTAGATGGTCGCATAGAAGCATCAGTCTGTTTCATGACCAGCTCAAACCTTCTCACAGGAGCTTTAAATATCAAGAGGTTGGAACGTGGAATCAAAACAATAGTTAAGGACTGATTTAACTTCTGTTTCCTGCACAGAATTTGATTATATGTCGGTCTCAGATTCTCTATGTTTGCATGGGTTTCTTGTGAATTCAGTCGTAACATTGTATGACTCACTCTGTCAAACCATTGTGTTCAACTCAGCTGTGAAACCAAGTGAAAAAATGTCCACCTTCATGTCATTCTCTCTCCTGTGTTTTTCTTGCAGTGATCACTCTAACCTGACACGCATGGAGTTTGTAAATAATGCTTCTTTTTTGGTATTTATAGTTTTTTTTATGGAACAAAAAAAAAATCAAAAGAAAAGAAGTCTATGTGTACAATGAAACAAAAAGAGATAACTGTCCCTAAGCTGCTTCTACTCACATTACCGTGTGGAGAAAAAAAAAAAAAAACCCATCTGTGTGTATGTGTGTCCGCTCTCTCACATCCACATCGACATGGAAGTCGATCCCTGGCTGGCAGCAGAACTTGTCTCTGTAGTCTTTGCATGGCTTAGACTGGAGCGTGACAGATTCACGGCTAGATTCACAGGGGGGGAACGAGGAGACGAAGGAGGAGGAGGAGGAGGAAGTGGCAGAGGAGAATCTGGACTGGCTCTCTAACACCAAACACTAGCTGTTTTGTGTTGTTTCGTCTCAACAAGCTCACCACCCATTCACGCAGCACCATTTTCTAAAAAAAAAATAGAAAAAAAGACTGCCAAACAGAAATATTGCACCGCCGACCCTGCAAAAGCATGAGTAGTATACTGAAACTGTTTATATGTATTGTACATATTTGTCACTGTTTTGTGGTTGTCATGGCTTCTGCAGAAAAAACAAAACTTATACGAAACGAAAAACATCCTGGATCTTTAAATCAGTCATTTTTTGCTTTATCTTCTCAAGGGAGTCACGCCATGGCTGGTAGCCTGAAAGCCCCACGAGAAAAGTAAAGATGTTATTGCTTTATTGTGGTGATGCCTGCAGAGGGTTGTGATATCAGCAGGTTTTCACTGATGTGGCTCTGCACCAGCATCAATGTGGTGCATCCACATGTCACCGGACCGGAGGGGAGGACTTAGCGGGGCTCACTGCACTGATAGGAAAGTTAACCAGGCTCAGGACCCCCCTCTGAGAACGGACCGGGATGGATCCAAAGGAGAGTCGCTGAGAGTCGACCTCTGTGGAGGTCAGCCGGAGCGTCTGTCTCTCCTTACAGGGGATACTTCAATGTCTACTGAGAGCATAAACAGAATACAATCATGCCTTTTTTTTTCTTTATTTTTTCTTTAGTTTTTGCTCTCATTCTTTAACATTGTTTGTATTTTGTGTATAATAGCCTTTGGTGCCTCAAGCTTTTATTCATTCCTTTATCAGAAATGTACAACTTTATATCATATTTGGAATCATTGGAATATGTTTATTTCCGACGGGTAAGCTTTGTATGGTGAAAACGTGTTCATGAGTCACTCATACTGTGTACTGTTCTTCATATGAATTGTTTTGACAGGACTCTTTGAATAGTCAGTATGTTGTACATTACCTGTACATGGTTCTTAAGAAGCTCTTTGTTCATGCTCAAACCCAACCAGCATTGTAACAAATGTGCTTCGTGTTCATACTGGACTTGTTGTATGGGATGTTCTCTGTACAGTGTTGTCAATTTACTGCATGTACACAATTTATGACTTTTGGGTTTCTGAGATATTGAAAATGAGCGTGAATTTGAGTAGTAAGTGAGAAACAAGAGGCCTCGTTTCAAAGTAAATGCAGATCAAGTTGAACAGACAGTAGCTGGTACTTCAGATGTGTCAAAATAGAGCAAATAATGTGGGACAGCAGTTGCATTTTGACTGCTCCTTTTCACCTTATGCACTGTCTTAAACATACGGCAAACATGTATTTCACGGCAAGAAAAATCTCGATTTTATTGACACAGATAATTGATTACCTTCCATTAGTACACGCAGTCGAACTGGTGGCCAGTTTTGTCACATTCCATATCAGATGAAGCCAAAAGTGCAGCAGAAGGCCAGGACACATTTTTTTTTTCCATCGTATTTTACACGTCTCATCATGTTTCTTATATTCGAATTGCCTTCTGACATAGTGGGCGCTATGCACGGTGATGCTCACAGTCCTTTTCTTCTTCTTCTTCAGCGTGAATGATTTACTGTAAGGGCAGAGCGAGATGTGATGTAGCAGCAACCACCAGTGGATTCATGAGCATTTATTTCCATGCTGTTTCTGTTTGATTGTACAGCTCATCATTGTTTTAAAATGGACATCTGTATAGATTATATTGGTGCTATGTGATAGTACAGCTCAGTCGATATGCCCCACCGTTGGCAAGAAGTACACAACAGGTTTTTTTCATCGTTGTTGGTGTTTGTATGTAACAATATAAAGTTTTTTGTGCATATATTTGTGTATTTGTCTCTATTTGAAGTTGTACATTATTTATTTTTCTATATTTTTCTTAAATGAAGGCATTGTAGTTCTTAACAGCATTCCTTTCAGTTGTTTTGCTGTCAGTTTCTGCTGCGTCAGTTTCTACAATGAGAAGCTGCATCATACTAAGGTGTCACACAACAGGTACATTGTAAAGGAAGGAGTTTATTAACGGATAAGCGACTAGTGTGTATTCGTAGTGCATTTATTTCAGCGTATAGGCCTTTCAGTAGATACTTTAATTAAATATTGACGTGTCTAACTAGGGCAACTGATGCAACTGTGTCAAGTTAAACATCACCGCTTTGTCTCACATCTCCTCTCTCTTTGCATTGAATGTAGTTTGATATATGTATAGTGGATTACAATGTACTGTTTAAGTGTATGCTCATTTGATAAGAAGTGCAATTTATACTTTGGTTAATGTGTGTAGCATCAAATGCAGCTGAAATATCACACGACTGTGATTTGCTCTGTCATGCTACCCTGTATACCACTACCTGGAAAGAAAGACAAAGACGCGCATGTAAACATGGACCTTTCATTAAATAGCAATTTGTGATTGGTTTGAATATTTCCTCAATTAATGTCCCTTCAGTCATGGTGTAACACTTTATTTCCATTGTGTTTTATTTACTACATTTTTGCATTGAGTTTTTTTTTTTTTTTTTTGAGTTTTGATTTCCAGCGTTTGTTACAGTATCTGTTTTCACAAGTTGCTGTATCTTTAGCATGTGCAGCTAATTTTTCTTAATTGACTTTTTTAAATTGGATTTCTTTGTTTGTGTGAAAATGTGTTTCCATGTTAAAGAGTCAAAAATTGTTTATTCTGCTTTTCGCAGATGTGCCAAAACATTTGAAAACACGTGTTTCCATTTCAGTATTTGTTTCCTTATATCAGTATTAGCAGTACTCATGTGGGCCTCGATCGTGACCTACGGATCGGTCACATCTGTTTATTTGTCATTGTTGCAGAAATGCTCCAAGTGAAGTTTCTCAGCAGTAGCATACGGTACCACTTCAGAAAACACATAACTCATTGAAAACCTACCAGATAGCGGCCTCAGTAAATAGGAATATTATCACAAAATAAAATTCAATTTCAGTGAGAAAACAAGGCAACATCTGTGTTCCTTTGTTTTGTGGAAACTAAGATTTGGGGTTCTGGAATATGTAAACGTTCCTTTCAACATCAGTATTAGTATCTACTACCAGAGTGATTGTCATTTCTTTATTATAGACCCTTTTGTTAACACATCTATATTTTAAATCGACATTTCAAATGACTGTACTGTTGGAGCCAAATAAACACAGTCTTTCAAATACATCAAATAATAGTGCTGTCTTTGTTTGTTTGGGGTTTTTTTTTCCAAATACATAAATCAATACAGATAATGTGCTCTATTGGAGTGAGTGTGGCCAATAGATGGATGGCTGTGCAACACTGCATGAGTCTGACATCCTGTGTTTTGGGTTAGAATTAAAGGCTTAGACTGTAGTGACTGGGATGTTTTCAGATCTGCCGCAAACAGTCTGGATGAGTACACAGGCTGTGACGTCATACATTGGCTCCTGCCAGGAGTTAGATAGCATCACGCACCACGGTAAGCTACAACAACGACAAGCCCTGGTGTACAGCTGAACGATTAAGGCAGGGAGAGTAGGTGGCTTTTAGGAGTGGGGACAGGGAGAGTTTTAAAAAAGGCTAAATACACTTTCAGCAGGGTAGTGGGAGAAGCCAAGTGTCTTTACTCTGAGAAACTACAACAAGTCTTCTCAGATAGCCCGGAGATACTGGCTCAGTCTGGAAGGATCTCAGACAGCACAACAGCTGCAAGCCTAAAACCCTCAATACTGTAAATTATGTGGCCAAACACCTGAAGGAGTTCTCTGTCGCTTTAAAAGACACCAGAAACCAAAAACTCCGCTTTACAACTCACCTCCCCCACCACAGCAGGGACTCAGGACTCTCAACGACTGTCCGCCCTAACAGCCCTCTCTTGCGACACCTCTTTCAGTCACTGAAAGAAATGTAAATAAGATTTTTAAGGGTAAAAGAACCCATGCAAAAGCAGTATAAGGTGTTTTTAACACCTTATTGGAGAAATGCCACATGCCAGTCTTCTTCAAGTCCTCTACAATCATCCCCCCAAAAAAACAATCACCACAAGACTTAAAGACTTGAGACCCATCGCCCTGACTTCTGTGGTGATGAAGTCTTTTGAGCGCCTTGTGCTTTCACACCTCAAAGACATCACAGACCCCCTCCTGGACCTCCTACAGTTCGCCTACAGAGCCAAATGGTCTTTTGACGACGCTGTCAACCTGGCCCATCACTCCATCCTCAAGCATCTGGACTCAGCAGGAACCTACGTCAGGATCCTGTTTGTGGGTTTCAGCTCTGTCTTCAACACAATATTCCCATCCCTGCTCCAGGACAAGCTCTCTCAGCAGATTGTGCCTGACTCCACCTGCAGGTGGATCACAGTCTTCCTGTCTGACAGGAAACAGCAGGTGAGGCTGGGGAAGAATGTCTTCTTCTTCTACAGCAGGACCATCAGCACTGGCTGCACACTAACAGCTGCACCTCCAGTCACCAGTCTGTCAAGCGCTTCAGGTTTACAGACGACATCTCATTGGACTCATCTCTGGTGGGGATGAGTCTGCCTACAGGTGGGAGGCTGACCATCTAGTGACTTGGTGCAGCGACAACGACCTATAGAGCTTAACACTCTGAAGACAGTTGTTGTTGTCAGATGGTTGTGGACTTCAGAAAAAATGCAGACTCAGCGGTATCTACTGTGGAGTCCTGTAAATATTGTTAACATATAAAGTTTAGTCAGGAATTGCTAATTAGATAGTTTCTGCTGTTTTTGGCCCTAGCCTAAATAAAGTGTTAAATTAATGATTCACTTATAGGCCTATTGTAACATTTAAAGGAACAAATATTACAAAATAGTATTGCAAAATGGCTGCAAATTTCAAGTTCAATATGCATTTACCTTTTTTCAGTTTGAAACATATCTTTAAAAAACAAAAAGGTAACCCTCGCTGTAAAATAGATGAAGAGGGGCAAAGGTGACGACGCTCTGTAAGTTTTAGTCTAGTAGCCAAAGATTCGGTGCGTTACAGTACATCATAAAGTCCTGCAGCTGTAAGCCTACAACACGTGCTGAAACAACCTGTTGCATATTTACTGTATGTGGGAGAGGCTTGTTACGTGTCGTGGAACAATCCACGCCCAAAAGAGGGAGCAGCGTGAACTCGCGCAGTGTATGGGTGTTGGGTCTCTCTGAGTGCGCGCGCGCGTCTGTAGCCGTGTGTTAATACACTCGAGCTTCCCTAGGGGGGAAAGTGAGCGTCGGCCACCAAATGGACAACATCAGGATGTCTGCGGAAAGGTTGGAGAAAGGGCAGACGATAGAATTAAGGAAGAAGCATATTGGGTAAGACAATTTAGTTCATGCAATTTTTAAGGCTGAAAAAAGTTTCTGGTAAACATGACAGCTGTTGAGTAGGTAAACTGCACCTAAGCACATTTAAATACTTTGCCTGTGGCGTCCTTAAACTTAACTAGTCTTTACAAACTTCCACTGAGCACAGCATGAGACATGGGTTACACCTTGTTTTTTTCTTCTTTACAGCTAAATTTCATTTATTTAACCTAACCACAAAAAAAACACATTACTTTGTTTGCACATTTATTTATTAAAATAAAAGGATTTGTTTTTAAATTTAAAAATTGGTCTCCTAGAAGCTAATACAAAAGTGACGGTTGATGTGTTATATGTCACCACACAGATCTTATCTTGATGTTGAATTGTTCAAAACATCGACTTTGATTTGCATCACAGCTTGTAATCAGGATAGACATGGATAAACATAACATAAGCTCATTACCCCATTTAAACATCATTTTTGTTGGGGGAGAATTAGTAACATCAGCTCCTCTGCAGGCCATCTTGTAAGATTTTCTTCAGCCATGACCCCATCAAGATTGTGCGAGCCAAAGGCCAGTACATGTATGATGAAAAAGGACAACGCTACTTGGATTGCATCAACAATGTGGCTCATGGTATACACTGTTTTAAACACAAACACTTGCAAACACACAAAAGTTGTTGTGTAATGTTGACCTGATTCATATGCACTGTTTGCAGACAGGCATGATTATAAAACAGGGCATGTCCTGTTGCTTTTATTTCATTAAGGATAAGGTTAAGGATACACTATTGATCCCCCAATCGGGGACATTCAGTTGTTACAACAGCTTAACAACAGGAATATATTACAGTATATGGTTACCTTAGCATATGTGCTTTTATATCCGTCACTGTTCTGCCTTGAAATTACAGTCCAATTATTGGATGACTCACAGTAAAATAGACTGTTTTAAGATTTGAACTTGAGGAACATTTTTGATCCTGTTTGCCTTCTTTTCATTTTCTAGTGGGTCACTGCCACCCGGATGTTGTGAAGGCTGGAGCTCAGCAGATGGAACAGCTGAATACCAACTCACGGTTCCTGCATGACAACCTTGTACTATATGGACAGAGGCTACAGGCTTCGCTGCCAGAAAAACTGTCTGTGTGCTACTTTGTCAACTCTGGGTGTGTACAGTGTGCAAGTTCTGGCTATTCTCCAACAAATGTGCTGCGATGATTTTTTTGGGGGGTGTGAATAACTGTTACTAAGGTCAAAGTTATTGAGGGGTAATTGAGGTTATTACATTCAGATCTTGTCTTACTTGAATGGTGCCTGAATAAGGCTATCCCCAGTAGTAGCAATAAAGCACAAAGCATTGTAAGATCTATGATAAAAGGCTGTAGTCCAAACATGTATGGCTGTTGTATAACTGTTATCAAGAAGAGTTTGTTTTTTTAAAACGATTTGCAAGAGTGATACTGCCTCCCTGTAATCTAGACTGATAGCTGTGCAGTTTAAAGAACAACAGAAAATATGTTACTACATCAATCTACTAGGACAGTTGCAGATCAGCATTCCTATGGAGTTTGTCTTAAATGTAATGTATGCCCAGCTTTGTACCAGTCTAGTCACTTATTTACAACACTGGCTGGGAGTTAGGCAACACCAACAGAAATTATCTGGTCCAGGGTAATCATGTAAGAGATTATCCATAAACGCACAATATCAGACTATGTATGAGTCAGAGGGGTATATAGAGGTTATAAACCTGACAAAGGAGGGGTTGTATTATTTTTTCACTACACTTTTTTTTGTGTTAAAATAGTCGTAAAACACAATTAAAAAAAGTGCAATTACCTGCAATAATATTGTTTAATGAAGACAATGGGTATGTGTGCATTTTTTTTATATGTAATGGTAAGTGGCCAAAAGTCACTGGACACGCCTTCTACTTACAGCCGACAGGTGTTTTGGCGACACCAATTACTAACAGGTGCAAGAAATCCAGCAATTGGCAGGGAACTTTTCATAGACTTTGAAAAGTACTTTGACTTGTCTGGTTCTTGAAATGTGCTGTATATATAAACGAGCCTTGCCTAGACAAATATGAATACAAAGTATTCAAAACTCCTGACTTAAGAGGAGTGAGACGGACCTCAGGAGCTTTAATAGTTCTAGGAATGTAGCACCACAGGAACTATGAACTATTTTAGTTCATAGAATCCAGTTCAGAGGAACCATTGTGTGTATTTTTCTGGCAACTGCCTAGTGAGGGTTCCTCTACAAAAATTCACCAGAACTGTTTGGTCCAAAAACACTTATTGATAAATAACCTCATACGACCCCATATTGGGCAGTAAAACATTAAACTGTGGCAGATGTGCTAGTGGCTTCACCTGTGTATTTTGTGGTGATTCAGTAACTCGAAGTAACCCTTGCTCTTTTGAACTTCAGCTCTGAAGCCAATGACCTGGCTCTTCGTCTGGCAAAGCAGTATACCGGCCACAAGGACGTCATCACGCTGGATAAGTAAGTCCTGGTTGATTGTGCATAAGCTAAAAGATAACTGATGGGGAGAGATCGTAGTCCAAATATTCAATAATTCTTATGGTGATTCATTCTCTTTAATAGTAAAAATACTTCTGTTTATTAGATACTATGTGTATGCATAGCAGTAACAGATTTAACAGATTTGCTTTGTTTGAAGTGCTTACCACGGCCATGTCACATCCCTCATTGACATCAGTCCTTATAAGTTCCACCAGCTGTCAGATCGTGAGGAGAACCAATCTGTCCATGTGGTAAGTGCTTTTCCTGTCCCTCTGCCTGCCTGCACACTATTAAAAAAACATGACTCAACCTTTGGTAGACTAACGAGAAGTTTGTAGACGTGTGTGTTTGTGTGGGTAAGAAAAGAGGTCGAAGATGCATGAAAAACACGTACTTTTACTAAATTCAGCAGGCTAAGGGGGAACTAGAGTGCTTCTGAAGAGGGAGCGATTGTATATTTTATTTTGGGTTTTTTTAGCTCCGTCCTGAAAAAGAAAATAGTTGAATCTAAAAGAAACAAAATCAGTTCAAACTATTAGATTTTCTGCCTTTACAGTTAACATAACTGTGGAAAGATGTTTTATCACCAGACATTATAATGATCAAACTGTGAGTACGAGCTCAGTCAGTCTCAGAATATCACTGTTCTACTTAGATAAAAACATTCCCTTTAATAAGCACTTTTTAAATTCCATTGAAGTGTGCAACTTTGTGCTTGAAAGAGCACATATTTCATGCTTTGTGTTGTGCATTCTGCTTGGCTCCTTCGTAGCCTCAATGTAGTTTGATACAGCAGCTTGAGGAATCCCCAGCTATAGTGTTACATGCCAAAGGTGGGGCGATCCTGTCTATTTCCCCAGCCTGCATCATTTATTCATGATCATAGACACAAAGAAGCCAGATGCTGGTGAACAAACGCTCCCCAACATTTCATCTAGGGACAAATGGTACCATTTTCTGTCACAGATGAAGAACGTCTAGCCTCGCCTGATATTTGTGTCATATGTGAATGTAATCTGGACCAGGAATCAGCAATAATAACTTCAACATCTTGTCCCCTTCACAGGCTCTGAGCCCGGATGTGTACAGAGGCAAATACAGAGCAGACCACCCAGACCCTGCAACAGCATATGCAGATGAGGTCAAAGACATGATAGAAAAGGTCCATGGGAAAGGAGGCAAGGTAGAGATTGTGTTTGATGCTGCTGTTGTGTGACTTCATGTTGCTCCAAAAGTGAGGTGGACCATATGCTGCAGATTTCTCTTTCTTTTAAGCCCGGCATACACTGTGATTTCAGCACGATTTAAACCCTTAGTTTTTAGACTCATTTTTCAGGCCGACCGCACATCATCAGTCGTTCAGTGAATACTGAGGAATGATGCCTGATCATTTCAAGATCAGCTGCTCCCAACCGGTTGTACAAATATCTGTACAAATATCTGGCATGTTTGATTTGTGAGGTCTATGTCTGGATTGACCTTGCACAGAGAGAGCTGTCAGGACTTGCCTGTGAGCTTTGGTTGTGTGTCGTAAACAATTCAGTCAGACAGTAAGAGGACATTCCACCACAACAGTATATGCCGGGCATTAAGGAAATGGCCATGAATGATACTGTGTGTTTTAACTTAGTATCACATCTTCCCCCATATACCTTGTTTATCCTCCTTTTTTCATGAACACTCATTTACCTTTCCACTTTTATCTTTCCTCCCCTTATTTCCCACTTTAATTTGTGTCCCGTTTTTTAGGCTCAGACCGAGGACTCTTGTTTCAAAGCCGCATCCCAAATCACAAGATCAGGTGTTGTGGACTCTTAGTGTCCAAGCTTGTTGGCCATTAACCGTATGTTGCAAAACTCAACCCAAGGGTGTGTCCATGCTTCCAGAGATGAAAGAGAGAAACCCAACTTCATTGCAGGGATTGTGCCATTGATATTTCTACAGTTGGTACTGCAACGAGTCTTATATTTTTTTTCTTACTGCAGAAATTCCTGTTGTTAATGTAGCACTCAGCTGATCTGAATTAATGTGTTCTTTTTTCTGTAAAGACATTTTTTTCCACAGTGATTTACATTAACATTCATTTCTGTCCAAGCATGACAAGAATTTGTCCATCAACTGAAAAATGAAATTACACACTCATTAAATAGACGATCTACAGGTCAAAGAGGCCAGAACTCCTTCTCTTTATCAGTTGTTCAGTGTTTGCTTTTAGGATAATACTTTTTTCTCTTCTCCTGCAGATTGCTGCTTTTATTGCTGAGTCATTGCAGAGCTGTGGTGGGCAGGTCATTCCCCCTGTGGGCTATTACCAAAAAGTTGCAGAGTATGTACAGAAGTTATTGCAAAGATTCAATTGTGTTTTAGTGTCTGCCAACATTACAGTTGCAATGTTTAATACATTAAACGCTTAAACATTTTTGGAAATTTTGTGCCTTGTTATAAATAGTTGTATTTATGTGGATGTGTGCCGTATTGCGAGAATGGGCAACTCACTTGTATATTTCCATTCATTTCTGCAGACATGTGCGTAAGGCAGGGGGCGTTTTCATTGCTGACGAAGTCCAGGTGGGTTTCGGACGTGTTGGCACCCACTTTTGGGCCTTCCAGCTTCAGGGAGAAGACTTTGTGCCTGACATTGTCACCATGGGAAAGCCTATAGGCAACGGCCACCCCATGTCCTGCGTGGTCACAACCAAAGAGGTGGCAGCGGCCTTCCTGCAAACAGGAATGGAGTATTTCAATACGGTAAGAGAACTGAGCAAGTAAAATAAAAAAATGATTACGTTTGTACCATTTTCTGCAAATTATTTTCTATTTTGTTGATATCTATCACACATTTTTAAAAGTGTTTACTTAGCTATTAAACTCTTAATTAACTGGTTAGGCACGTTGCAGCTTAAAAACAATGGAAGCGTGGCTTTTTTTCCTACACTGACCAGAAGTATCCCTGACCTTATACTTGCCATGTTTTTCTCGATATATTTTCCAGGCAGATCAATACATTTGAGTTCCACACTAAAGGGAAAAACATGTTCTGCTTCAGATCGTTCTTATCACTGAAGACAACAGTTATTTCTTGGATAAGGAAAAGTTGGGATATAGTTGTCAGATTTCCCTCTGTCATGTATTACACTTTGTATGTTTGGATCAAACTGGTAAAAGACTTACGGGGCCTCTGCACACTCATTTGTTCATATATGTACATATATACACATATGTATATATATACACATATATGCATGTTTTCTTATTTCACTGTACAGAATCTCCAGATGATTCAGGAGTTGATCTCTGACAGAAGTCGGTCTGAACCTCACCTTGGTTTAATGTTTCCTGTGTGTGTGGGTTTTGAATTCCTTAGTTTGGCGGTAACCCAGTGTCATGTGCCATCGGTCTGGCTGTGTTGGACGTGATTGAGAAAGAAGATCTGCAGGGGAACGCGCTACGTGTGGGGCGCTACCTGACTGATCTGCTGGAAAAGCAGAAAGAGAAGCATCCACTGATTGGTGACATCAGGTAAGTCAACTGAACATGACCTCGATACAAAACACGCTTAACCCTCGTCTTGTGTTAGCTTTCTGTTACCATCTCTTATGTTAACGGGTCGGTTTTGACCCGTGTCTTAAATCAGCTGTAAAATACACTGAAAACAATTATCTATCATCCAATTTGTTTCTCATCTCTTGGTTACCTTGTTAGGCTTCCTTATCCATGAAAATATTGGTTTTAATATTTTTGGTGTGGGCCATTGGGCCTTTTTTTTGTCAGTATACCCCTCGATTTCAATTTAAAAAAATGGTAAAATGAACCTCAAGAGAATTGTATAAATAAATAAAAGGTTGTTGTGTTACCTGACTATTACTGAGGGGTATTAGAACACATTTGTTAAATAAATTTGTTTTATTTATTTTTTCATTTTAATAATTTTAACTATAGTAACATCTATGGTGTTACGGGTCAATTTCGACCCATGTATATTTACTATTATTTTTCCATTACTTGGTGGATGTGGGTCCACAACACAAATGCATTATATGCAGATACATCGAGGATGTTGTAAAACACAACACCTATGGCCCTGGGTTGAACATCAGTGGAAGAAGCTGCACTCGTGTGTCCCAGACATCCCTGATAGGGGCAAGCTTGTCAGATCTTGCTCTGGTTGTCAAATCTGAGGACTCTTGATATCATATGAAAGGTCTGAAGTGACATTGTTGCCTGGAAAATATTTCTACCTGTCGATGCATCCCAGAGACTATCAGTGGCCTTATTGCAGGATCTGTACACTCCAGCAAAAAAAAGAACACCAATATAAGCATCCAGGTATTCCTCATCCATGTCTTTCCACATGTCGCCATGGACTTTTTTTCCTTCAAGGTTTGTCATAGCAATGATGACTCTTTTTAGTGACAATGGCATAAATAGCTCAAAACATGTCTTGATGTCAGTGACTCTCGTCACAGCAAACCTTGAGATTCCAGGGGTCATTTTGATGACATTTGCAGCAGCTACCCTGCCATGTAAATCATGATGTAATGAGCTCCAACAGATCTCACCATTTTTGGACTTGAATCTTTCAGCGGGAGTAGCTTCACCACCGGTGACCTCCTCATCAGACTCATCAGATGTGTCTGTGTCTTCTGGATGATACTCCACATTGTCTTTCTCCTCAGAAACCTGTTCATCCGTATCACTATGCTGCTCTGTGTCCACTCCCTCATTTTCAGCAAAAATATTATCCAGAACTTCTTTCACTGTAAATCTTTTTTTCATTTTTGCATGCTGCAAATTGGAGATGTGCACTCTGCAAGTCACCAACTCTATACTGAATTGACCTCACATGTCTGGAAATGCCTGTCGTTGTTTGTTTTGTTTTTGTACTGGATAACAAGGTAAAATGAGAATCCCCTAAAGCTCACATGATTGGGAGAGGAGCTGGCTGTCAGTGTGTGTTCAATTTTGGCTCTAATTATTGCTTTATAATCTTATTTTTATAACTGGGTCAAAACCGACCCTAACAACACCAAGGTCATAATTTTAACCAGAGCATTTTACAATTTAGTGAAAACCAAAAAAAATGTTTTATTTTGTTGAAATAGAGATTCCTGACAAAGTCAAAAAGCCTTGATGCAAAAAAAAAAAGTTACGTGGTTCTTTTATGCATTTAAAAACTAAAACGGGTCGGTGCCGACCCTAACACAAGACGAAGGTTAAAGAACAAACATAACTTACTTTGTAACTTGTATTGAAAAGCGTTTTGCAAATAAAGGTGTTACATGATGTCACATTTTTTCAGGGGGCGTGGTCTCTTTGTTGGGGTCGAGCTTGTGAAAGACAGGCTGAAGCTCACTCCTGCTACAGCAGAAGCCCAGGAAGTGATCTATAGGTAAGTGCACGGTCTCATGCAAGTGCCTGACCTCGTACTGACCAATGAAAGAAAGACAAGTGATGCAACATTTGAGCATTTAAAGCTTTATTCAGGCTCTGGGAAACTTCAGCCATGCTTTTGCAATTTATTTTCCTCTCCAAACACGTTATTAGCCAAACACAAGTTTCTTATAGCTTTGGTACACTGTGAATACATTTGTTTTTTTGTACATGAATTCAAAGAGTGATTAGCTTTATTTTGAAAAAAAGTTCACATCTCTGCATCACTAAATATATCTCAACTACCATGATACAGGAACCCCTGCTTAATGCAATGTGATTTTAAAATACTTTTTAAATGTAGGAATTTGAATAGAGCACAATGTCTTTGACTATAATTGTAACAACAATTCCTCTCACATGAAACATTAAAATGACGTTTGGTCTCATTTATTGTTTCAGCTGCACTTGCTTTCAATTCAATTCAATTCAACTTTATTTGTAAGGGACCATGTGCAATTAAAACATAAATATAACCATTTGATGCATTGCACCAGAGTTAGCCTTAGGCTAATGTACATCTGCAGTCCCTTGGCAGGTAACAAAACAACATATAAAAACATACATTGTTACACTCAGTAACAAATAGCAATATATGTTCCACATGAAATGTCCCTTGCGCACACACACACACACACACACACACACACACACACACACACACACACACACACACTGTTAGCCCCATGAGGAGATTAAAGAAATATAAGTGTGACGAAAAAAAGTTAAAGAGTAAATGACTGATGAAATTAGTGAATGCATTCTTGAGAGAAGCTATGCTGTTTAGAAAAAAGGCATTGAAAAAAAAAAAACTCAACTATTGTATGAACACTTTTACTTCCCAGGCTAAAGGAACAGCGCATACTTCTCAGTGCGGATGGCCCTCATCGCAATGTGCTCAAATTCAAGCCCCCCATGTGCTTCACTTCAGAGGACGCTGACCTGGCGGTGGAGCAGATCGACCATATTCTCACAGGTATTTAACATTTCCTGAATGTGCTCACTCTTGACAACACGAAGCGCAGAAACGTAGTCTTGGAAAAACTGACAAGTAGCTTGTTCACCAAAGACTTGAATGCGTCAGCATTCTAGTGCTCTCTCTTATCTAAATGTCAAATTACTTTGTCACTCCGGAAGTAGGTGGCTGTTTATTTTACTGATACCTCGTTTTTTTCATGAGGATTAGCAGGAAACCATTGTGAGGCAAATACATGTTTCGTTGTCTTTCAGAGGTCTCCAGGTAGCAAAATTGCGTTTCTCAATATTGGGTAAAGGGCGTATACTGATTTCTTAAAATCAGGATATGATGTTCCCATGCACAAAAACAAAATACTTGAAAAAAGATCAAAACCGGTATACTAAGTGCAGGCAAACGCACTTAATTATGTGCATCACTGTGTCTATGTTTTCAGAGCTTGAAGAGGCTGGAGGCTTAACGTTGCACAATACATTGAACACAGAGAATGAAAGCTGCAAAAGAAAGGTAACTATGCCAACTATTTGAAACTCAGGTCTTATCCTGCAGTCTCATCTGCGTAGGCATCTAAGAACTCCATTAACAGACCGCATCTTTAAAGTCAATCACGACAATATAATCAGTCAATATAATCTAAACTTTAGGTCGTTGTGCTTTTATCCCAAACAGCCAACTGATGAAAATGGACACCATCACAGTGTGAGAGCACTCAAAAATGGAAGCAGTCAGGGAGTCCCTCAACAGACCAAACGCCTCAGGAAACAATGCTGATTACAACACAGAGTCTTTATTAGCTAAAATTCAGGTGAAAAACACTGGAGGTTACAAATAAAGAAATAAGCTCAGCAGAAATGTGTTTATATCAGGGAATAACATGATATATATGTTAGAAATGTAGGTGTCTTCGCAGGTTTTATGCTTTTAATTATGTAGAAATGAAGTCACCTTTTCAGCATAACAGCATTTCTGTAAAGGATTTAATCTAATCTAACTACTCTTACTTCTAAATGTGCAACTAAGCATGCTAATGAAACCGGTCTATTCTTATTGAAATTCAGTCATTTGCGGGTGATTTTCAGGGAATCATAGACTTAAGACTTTTTATTTTATTGTCCCCGAGGGGAAATTCTTTTTCACCAGTAAACAGTTTCAAGGGCAGCGCGCCGACAGAGGGTGAACACAGGGGGATACATGTGGGACAACAGGACATACATTGACAGGACATACAGTGCATATGGTTATGGGTATGGGTTATGGTTATGGTTATCATATTTACAATACTCATAGTTACAAACAGGCAGTTATAGACTGGTCCTTAATATCAAAATGTTGTTCATGTTTCGACAGAAATGCAACCTCTAGTTGAAAATGTGGAATACGTGTACAGATTGTTGCAGATTTTTGTAGTGATTTGATCTGTTTTGAATAAAGGATTTAATGAAAATATCTGGTGGACCCTGACTGCAATCATCGAGGGCTGGCTTGAATAAAGCCCATGTTAGTTATATTATACATGATTAAAAAGGACAAATGTTCTCAATATACTCTTACACAGTATTATTTCTGGCATCTGTCTTAGCCAAACAAACATGGACACTGTTTGACAAGTGTACAATTATTTACCAATCTTCCCATGTTTATTAACTACGAGACACATTGCATTCACTGAAGAAAGAAAAATGAGTAGGCTGCACGGTAAGAAACCGATATAACTGGAGAGTTCATATTTGTGTGTATCAGTCTCGGCTCAGTGCTGCACACACAAACACTACATCCCACCGCACACCTATCACACAATACAGCGCTGTCCCTCATACAGAATCACCCACGGATGTTTATCTTATAATACAAGATCAGGAACTCATAATTACAAGGTCCTGATCTCGTAATTATGAGATAATGTGTTTAATGTCTTTCGTGAATGCAATGTGTTTCTGTGATTAACAGACTGGCTAGCAGAACAGTTTTTTTTTAAGTGATTGAAGGGTAAAAGTGAAGTTTGTTAAGTACATTTGTTTGATTGAATTAATGCTGACTCAAAGAAAGCATAATAAAGGCCTGACTTTAACAATGTACACTAATATTTGTATCCTGTTGATTATTTGTGGTTCTTGGCCCAGACAGGGTAATAAATAACAAAATAAAACTTGCAACTAAATTTTTTTTTTTTTTATGTTTATTTTAATTCAATTTATTTATATTTTCTCAGTGCATCTTTAGTAGGCCTTTTCATGGCTATATACACTGAGTCTGACTTATATTTCAGAGTGATGGTTGTTCTGTGCGTTATTTGACCGGTTCTATAAACCGTTGATCTATAAAGTACAGGGCTATTATTATTAGTATTTACCTGCCATACTTCATCAAACTGGTGTCCTGTGGGTTGTAGTTGATTGTTTTAGTGCACAGTGCTGCTAAAGATGAGTTGTAACAGCTTGTTTTCAGAGTGTGATGGATCTACAGTGGTGTTTCCTGACTCTCTCTGCAAATCAGGACTGCAAGACCCTTTTTTGTCTTGCAGTCCTGATTTGAATTGTAGCGCTTTGCTGCCCCTTTTGTTGATCAATCAAAGCTAGTCATATTAAAATGGGAAGAACAGACAGAGAAATCCAGTAAAGAACTGGTTCTGCAGGTTGAACTCTTTGACCTGGTGCAGGAATTACGCCCTAGTGTCTCTTTTCTACATTAACTTCTATTTTGCATCCCTATTTTAAGTGTCCTAGCAACTTGAAGATCTCCACAGCAGACGTTCTGTTGATGACTAGTGTGATGTTCTAGTGTTGGGGGCTTTTTGCTGAAATGTACGCGGTGTCATCTCCACTTTGGTGCATGTATAGCGTCAAGAAGTAGGCTCAATAGATGATCCAACACAGTCTGCCATAGGATTGGTGTGTTGTCTGCAGACTGGAAGTTTAACAGACTCGACTCCTGAAGGGCAGAGGGAGACAAGACAAGGGAAAGCACTCTCCCCTCCTGCCTGTGGGCCTCTTTACTTCTATACTTGATTGTTCGATCTGATTTCATGATTCAGCATATTATTCTATTTCTAGCTGAGGTGGTTTCATGCTTGAACGAGATAAGCATTCACTTCCAGACAAATCAATTGTCTATTAAATAAAGCGCTACTTCAACACAATTTTAAATATCTTAACGGTGCAGAGTTGTCCTCTCTTTTTCTTAGAAAACAGGGAGAAGCGCTTGTATGGACAATTACCTCGGGTCAACAGATGGTGTTTTTGGCCTGCGCAGAATCTTGCACTAATAGGGCTCGACCAAATAGAAACAAATAAATAGAAAAGTAGTGGAGGGCTCATTTATTTCATCTGCAGTTTTAAGAACAGTCCATGATTACTCTTTTCAAACTTTTAGAAACTCATCTCTTGCAATAACAAGAAGGATCTATTCACATGCAGCTAACATTTTGCATTCAGGATAAACAGGGCTGACTGTTTTCTCTGCTATGTAACACATTTGTGTCAAACAGAGAAGGATTTGAGACGCTCATAGCAGTCAAAGCGTTTCTCATAACTGGATGTAACGCCTTTATTAAATGCAACAACCAGCACACATTTCAGCCTAGTGTAGAGCGCCCCCGTCTGGATGGAAAACTTCAGTGCTCAAATCGTATTCATGTCTCTCAATTGTTTTTAATTTTTGTTTTTAACTTTGACTAAAATCTGTATTAAACAGTATATTGTATTATATCTAATAGAGTTAATACACAAAGACTGCAAGAAGCTCTGAAAAGGTTTATTTCACATACTTGTACAAAAATGCAACCGTGACAAGTTCAAGGACTTTTTTTTTAAGGATTTACAAAACGTATCACTGAAATATTCAGACTCTGCTTTAACTAATTCACACAGTGCTGATTCTGTTCAAAACAAGTCGCTCCACGTCAATAGTGTTCTGTTACTTCCTTTCCTTTTTATACTTCAATGAACATAATCTTTATTTATTCTGAGAAAAGTTGGCGACGTTTATCGGCATCTGCTCGATCAGTTTGGATATTTGGAGATGGGAAAGAAAAGCAAGTCACTAATGACACACAGCCAGTGAGAGACTGTCAGTGCAGCCTGGTCTAATTTCTCAAGCAATGTCAGTGCTGTCAAGTCATTTACTGTTGTTGATTTTAACACAGGTCATGTTTATCCAGAATTTTGGTTGAACTGCCTATTTGGCACTCAAGAATTTCACGTCCTATGTCCATCCATATTATGCCACATGTGCTTGTGTTGTCTTTAGCCCATGAGGTATCCACTGTGAAGACACAAGATTCATCCATTATAACAATGACACAAATGTCAGTTCAGTTAAGCAGAATTTGAAAATCAAGACAACTCTGGCAGAGTCAGACTGATATTTGAATAAAGACGATATATCTTAACGTTCAGTGGGAAATAAACTTACGGCAGCTTCATGCGCATGAAAACTCTGGCCATGAAGAAGCTGAGCAGGACACTGACAAACCCAATGAAGAGCAACAGGAAACGGTTAAGTTTTGGAATGTTTGGAGCATTGGAGCGGTCCAGGATTATGAAGCCCAGGCCTCCCATTGTGAAGAGGAAACTGGAAGCCAGTCCTTCCATAATGTACTGTCCATTTACTCTGGAAAAAAAGAGAGCTTTCATCACTTACATGTACTATTTAATGTGATGATTATGTCCTCGCTCCTCGCTGTATTTTATAGTTTGAGATGCTTATAACGTACCTGTAGGCCAAAAAGGCAACTGGCCGCTGGTGTCCATGTTCATCGGTCATTGATCCCACGCTTGGTGGCTCAACAATGACGTCATAGATGATACCTGTAACATAGGGAGATTTAGATCAGGGGTCTCAACAAGTAGCTTGCCAAGCAAATCCAAAATATAAGAAAAAAAATAATAATCTACCCTATGCATAAACAAAACCTCACTCATGGCAAGCTTTATCTACTTAATCTTGATCTATCTAACCAGATTACAATGCACCAGCTGACAGCATGCAGTGTCAGAAATCTCATTAAAAGGTAAGCACATAATATTAGTATATACTGCAAAAAATAAATAAATAAGGGGAGTAGACCGTTTAATTTTTTTTGAAAGTAGCTCTCATCCTAAAAAGGGCTTAGAGACCCCTGATGAAGATCCATTAGACCAAGGGCTCATCATTTAAGTAGTCAAATTAAAAACGACTGCACTTGATCAGGAGATAGATGCCTCTGCCACTTAAATACTGCTGGATGATTCTTCAACTTTACTGAGTCAAACAGACCAGGGTGCGTTTCTGTAGTCTCTGGTGCTAGCTGCTACACTGCACAGTTAGCCTACAGGCTCAATAAATGGGCTCACGGTCATGCACAAGCAACGCAGAAATCAGGAATTTTTCGTGCAACAAAACTAAACCAGCTGAAGTTTTTTTCAACCAGACGTGTATATGCATTTATTTGTAATCCCACACTAATACAGTGATTTAGCATTGTCGTTAGCTTAGCAAGTCCACTTACCTCCTGTGATGAGAAAGTATGATACAATCACAGCTGCGTACACAGTCATAGCAGACGGCATGTGTAGCCATGAGGGTTTCTTCAGTTTCACATTTGGACACTCCAGCACAGTGAACGGTATACTATATAAAGTCTCCATGATTTGTAGAGAAATTGTCTGACAACAATGCAGTGACTGACGCTGACTGAGATCCGCCTGCGACGCGACTTTGTTGACGTGTCCCGGAAGTAAAATACCTAAAAAAAAATTCTAGGTTTTAACCCAAATTTACTCTTATCTACGAATCAAATGTTAAATTACATTGGAACAATTCATAGCTGCAAGTTTTGGTAATTAATTTATCATATCTTAAATTATTTTATCCCATCGGTCCGCAAACCGGAACAGGATAATGACGCGTTCTTAAAGGGATAGTGACCAAATAAAAACGAGACTTGCCTCATTTTCGGTGTCATCTTCATATGGTCATTACTTTTGACCAACATCTTATGTTAAAACATATGTATGCTTATGAAAATTAATGAGCTAATCCATCCTTAAAATAAACAACGCACAATTTTTTGTTTTATTAACTTATTTGAGCTCGCCATCATTTTCCAGGGTGACTTTCCTCCCATATTTCAGTCTTTCCATCAAAGGTATAGTTAGGCATCAAAAGAGTTTGTGCATCAGGAACCGACACTCTCTTTTCTGTGTGCATGTACTTTAATTTACATTTATTTGTGGAAACATCAGAACCAGTACACCTTCACTTTCGGCGAGACACCCCTGATGAACTGATGCAATCTAAAATGTTTTATTATTGATCTTAATGCATTATGCTAAAATATTATCTTGGAACATTCCTTAACTTTTCAATGGCATTTTTGACAGTGTTGATCAGGAAATAAATCCATCTTAATGTCCTAGTACCAGTTACACCTCTCATTTCAGTTAAAATATAATCACAACAAGTAATGAATTTGTCTGTCATTTTTTTATTGTGGCAATACAAATACACATTTTACTTAGTTTTCTGGCTCTGTGCCTGTGCCTTGAGCACCTTGACGACGATCTTCTGCTCCTCAATCAGGAAAGCACGCTTGATCCTAAGAGACAAAACAAAATCCATTTAGACATCCATTCTGTAAAAACTTTTTTTTAAATTGAGTGCATTCATGCTTCCTGGTCTCTTGGAGATCAGCCTCTCACGAACACCCAAAGACCTGCCGTTGTTTTTTGGACTTCTGCATGCACTTATCAATCCCAGAGTTATCCACTTCATTAAGCAGTAGCTTATGTGTTATGTGTATGTGTTAATGCAAATAGAAACATTGCTATTTCTTCTCATACCTGTCACGCACAGACTTGGCGCACATGGAGCCTCCGTAGGCCCTGCTGACGTGCTTCTTGGTCTTTGAGAGCCTCTTGAGAACCTGAGGTCTAACAGCACGGATCTAACAGACAGAAGATAGAAACAAGAGTAAGAAGTGTGTCCTGAGATCCAGACATTTATACAACACAACACCTGGGTAACAGTTATCGCTCGATCAGACAGGTCTACATTTAAACCACCTAACCTTGATCAACTCCATGGAAACGACAAGTTAATGTAACATCCTGTAACCCAAAAAAATCTGAGCAACCCGTCTGTAACACTGCAGAGAAAAATACGATTTAAATCATGTACATCTTCGTCAATAATTGTGTATGAGAATGTATGACTGCAGGCCTGCACCTTCATTTTGAGGCAATTGGAAATGACAATTGATATACTTTGATTATGTCAGCATTCAGCAGGGGTTCAGCAACTGGTTCACAATTTGAGTGGATCATGAGGTCTTTGATCTAAGCAGAGATTATTTTTAAGATGTTCCTTTTTGGCCAGATCCTTCAGAGTACAGATTTGGATAAGATATTTGTTTAAGTTGTTTTAAAGGCACAATCTAAAACAACTTATTGAAATGACAAACATCAACTACCGGTACTTTAAAACTGGATGTCACATCAATATAATTCCAACTGTTAGATTTATAAAGTCCAAAACGTGCTGTGACCCTTGAATATCAGTAACCATCAATAAACTTTAGCCGACTACTTCGTGCTCACAACTAAAATCAGTTCACATCAAACTTAAAAGTCCTAACAGTTTCATTAATAGACAAAATGAAGTTTCATCACAGGTTTGTAAAACCACAAGACTATGTAGTTCTTCCATGAAGTATCTGGATTCTTTATAATAGCCAGTTTATTTTTCATGTCTCTGGGAAACATGCACTCAACTGTAACTTTCTGCTACACACTTGTGAGTGTTTAGGATCTATTACATATTGTTTTGTTGTTAAAAACAGAAGGAGAAATTATGGGCAATGTTTCATCAGCGGGCCTTTAATAAAGTTCTTCAGTGGCAGCTGAGCAGTTTGCAGATGTTATTTAATACTACTCGTGTGCAATTTACTTGGATGTGCACACAGTTGTCTTTTTCTCTTTTCAAGGCAAAAAAATATTAAAAGTCTTTGTGTTCTTAGCCCACCTGCCTGCACAAATTCAGTGCTGCGCCACAACTGATGCATCTTGAAAATTTCACTGCATAAAGTCAAGTAAAATTAACCACCTCCTGTCCCAATAAGTCCAAGTCTCATCCGGGCTCTTCTGACCTCACAAGCACTCAGTTTGCAACCACGAGAAAGCAGATAAACAATGCATGCACTTACTCCACGCAGTCTTCCTTGGCTGATGCCACATGCTGACTTGGGAGCCTTGCCGACCTTCTTGGTATAAAGGTACACGATTCGGTTACCTGGTGTCCGGGACCTGCATGATTCAAAAGGTGGAGTCATTATGTTTGTTTGTTTTTATATCGTGAGCAAACCGAACAGAGAATCGCACTTACAGTCTGGTTTTGTTGGAGGCGGTGTTGTAGGACAACCTACGGCGGTAAGTTAGGCGCTGCACCATCTTGAAGCTGAAAACATAAACAGTTACTTACAGAGCATGATACCAGGGTGCGAACATTGCTAGCCTTAGGACAAATAAAGAGGCTAATGGATAGTCATGCCAACAAATAACGTAAACGCTACTAAATACATACAGGCCTGAATTAAATATGCCACTCAGCAAGTTATAAATGACATTTTGTCGCGACGGCTACAGTAGTGAATCACCCGTCTGGGAAACCAGTCTGATTAATATATCCCACAAACAACTTATTAACTAAATGATCCCACAATAAGACACAAAGAGGGGTTTTAACTATATAATCCACTAAAACACACCCATAATAGTCTTCTAAAACACACGATTACAGCGGATTATAATGTCAAATTTACTCAAGAAGAAGGCAAGGGCCGCCATACCTGCTGTCGCCGTAACCGGAAGAGGAAGAAGGAGGGCGGATGTTGAGGTTTTAAGGCAAGTTTATTCCTTTTAGTTTTTTTTTGTCTGCCCCCTGTTGGTGAGTCTTTCGTATAACATTGTTGTAATAACAGTATGGTTGCTTGTGACGTACACAAAAGTGTCTCAGCCTAATTCTTTTTCAACATATCAAGGACCAGAACCCTATTTTTTATGTTCATTTCAATTGACTGATATCTACTGTTTATAAGTAACTTTGCTGTGATGATGGCATACTGGCTGTTACGTTGGAATTCAAGTTTAATATGATGAAGGAAGCTTACTTTTAATCCGTTTTTTTAAGTAGTGCTATTATTACCTTTGGTCTACTTACTTGAATTATGAGTTGGTTCTTTTCTAGAAAAAAGTGCTCAAATTAACATGATAAAGTTGCATCTGTCGCTGTACCTGCTTCACAACTCACATTTTACATAAAAAATAAATTCTGACAGATTACTCCTGAATCTCCAAGAAGGATTCGCTTATTTTTTAAAGCCAAGGAGCAATGTAATGTAAGTAATTAGGAAACTGTGACAGCCTGTTTTTTTTTTCATCTTCTAACATTGCGCGAAGATTCCGGTAGATGGCGGCATTGTAATGCTATCTGTAAGTAGACACAGTTGATGCATAGTGAGTGTCTCTTAAACAAAGTGACTTATTCTGTCAATGTGTTTTTAAAGTATAGTTTATCACATGTGGTCTTTAAAAATTGATGTTCATCTTCCGTGTTTGAACAGTACATTTATAACGTCTTTAAGACAAACCAACAGGTAAAGGCTCACACATGTCATGCATTTTAAGCCTAAAAAAAACCTAAATGCAGACTGACATTCAATTTCCTGGTATGAAAATCTATAGCTGCACAAAATAATTGTAAAGCAGAAAGAAAAGGCTCAAAATGGCCCCCTATCAAAGAGGTGCTATGTCACAGACCGACAGACATTTGCCAAGCTTAGCCAACAGATGGTGAGCTTGG
Source organism: Symphodus melops (assembly GCF_947650265.1). NCBI lineage: Eukaryota > Metazoa > Chordata > Actinopteri > Labriformes > Labridae > Symphodus > Symphodus melops. The sequence goes on from NC_136710.1 coordinate 6,723,942, forward strand.
CATCCTTTTTAGATGAAGCATTTGGCAGTGGCAAAGTTCAGTTACAACACAAGGCTCTGTACAGTGTGTTGGCCTCACTTTTAAGGCCATGAAACTGTCTGCTTTTAAGCTTAACTTAGTCACAGTGCCTTATGGACAGGATATGGTTTTTATTGAGTCTATTATCTTCTACTTTACAATCAAATAAGCACCAGGAAATGTAACTCTTCAATAAACCAGTGAGCTTATTATGTTTAATAAATTGAACATTATTATTATTTTGTGTGGGTGTATGTCTTCAAAATGTTAATATCTATTTGCATTTTAAAAAAAAACCTAAAACATTTAGAAGAATCATTCCAGCAGCTACCGTTTGGTAATATATCTTTCTCTGATATTTAGCATGAAAGTACATCTGTCATTGATATATGCATAAATAACCCTAACAAAGTGTCATTGTTTCTCTGACCCAATTAAACTTTATGAATCTGGCACTTTTCCGACACATTAAATGCAATCAAATCAAAAGTCCAAATGTGTAAAAGGTGATTGACAAAAGGTAGCGTGATATTTAAAAAATGATTTAGAGTCTAATGCACACCAATATGGATTCAAAATCTGAAGAATAACATAAAGATGGGTGATAAAAAGAAAAAAAGAGAGACAAGAAATTAAAGAAAAAGCAATAAAATAATGAATACACAAAAAACTTGGAATGCTTGGAAAAATAAAATAATGTTTAAGAGTTTAAAAAAAAATTATATTAATAATACAATTCTAAATGTAATACTTTTTATTACTGGTGGCCTCTAGAGGTGCAAGTGTGTTCTGCATGTTCTGTTTAGGGATTGATTTGATTAAATCCAGATGTGACGCGACCTGGGATTAACCCGTTCTTTACAAGACTCAAGGTCCATTACAAAGGGTGCCAAAGAGATTTATGCTGACTCCAAGGGACACTGAGGCAAACACACACACTCATGTCCAAATAATTAGTAACATCTGCAGGCCGTCTGCCTTAATCTTGTCAGAAGTAATTATTCTAAAAGACGTCTCAATGGAATATTTAATTTAGATCTCAATCCAGCAAATAATCAATAACAGTTATGATTATTTGGAAGAGATCTTGTTGTATATTCACCTTACCCATCACATTCTGAATAGCCCGGTGATTTCATGGCCTCTTTCTTAAAATTAGTCGTGACTTGTCAAAGATGAAACATATCACCTTAAGTGCACTTGATTATGCAAGCCCCCCTCACCCCCTTTAACCCCCACCCCCTCGCCACATCTTGGGCCTTCTGTGTAATCTGCTGAGATTTAAACCTGCTGCTCCTGTTTAATAAATCCACTGCGATTAAAATAGGATTACAGCTCTGCTTTCGCCTTCCTAATGACATCAGAGCATGAAACATTTTTTGACTTTTTTTTTCCACTTGTAGGGTTTTTTTTGTTTGTTTTTTGCACAAGCTCGCTCATTCCTCTCTCCTGTTTGTCATGACCAGACAGGCAACAAAGATTTTCAACTTCTCCTCCCACCCTCCCCTGGAAAAAAAACCCTCATCCCTGTAGCCCAGCAGGTCAGCCCATCTGTGGGACTGTTGACATAAGGATTAGGCTTATAATGCAGCCCACATCCTGTATCAATGCTGTCCTCCATCACATCATACTTCTCAATTGTAGTACCATCAACAAACATTCAGTGTCTTCTTATTGTCTCGTGGGACCTAAATGGCAGTAATCAATGTCTATTTTGCACTGTTCATCCCTTCAGAGCATTGACTTTTAATGGTTATATTCTTAAAGGTCATAGATTAGATTGGATTTTTACAACAGTGAAGGTTGTGATGGTTGTGACCCCACCAAAATAATCTCTTCAAGATCAGGTATTGGCAAGACACTTAACCCCAAGGAGCGCTTCATTGGCGGTGTATACATGTGTATCATTGGGATTAGCTATTTCTAATGGTCACTTTAAATAGCAACCTCTGTCACCAGTGTGTGCATGGGTAGGTGTGATTTGTGGTGTAAAAAGTGCTTTGAGTGGCCAGAAGACTAGAAAAGCGCTTTACAAGCTCCAGTCCATTTACTACTGGTTTGATAAAACCTGAATATATTATATTATATTGTATCCATAGCTAACCCATTGCTCCTTCTTATGTTGTCCAGAACCCAAAGTTCAGAACGACATGCCTGCAAATCTTATTACATTTGCCATCAGCCTCAGCTTAATAAATTACATAAATGAATAACAAAACAAAAACAATTGAAAGGCTTCCCCAGTAGAAGTCATTTATAGCAGTAAAGAAAGTATTAACGAACAGCATCAGCAGATCAGCATCACCAATTAACCACTATTAATAGAAAGAATACTAAAAACAGTAGCAGAGTAACCAAAGACATCAATCACCTAAAGTTGTCCGGAGGGGCTGCTTAAGATCAATTCCATATTTTGTTTAAATCCTGAATCCTTTCAGAAAAGCTCTCTCCCTCCACTTTCACAGTTAGTGCTCATACTGTACCTAATCAGCTCCAGTCACTTAGTCGTCAGAGCTGCTCATGGATTATCAATTAGTTTATCTCTTTAGAGCTTTCCTACCAATCCCTGGTTTTCATCGTTAAGGGTTTCTTACTCTTTATCTTGGAACAATCTTTTTTCAACATGAACTCAACTCTTTTACCGTCCTCATCAATTCGCTATTTTACTATCCGAGCATCCCGCTGAGGCCTGTTCCTATTTTGTTTTGCTGACTGTATTTTCCTAAGGGGCAGGTGGTCCCGTCCAAGCCTCTTTGTCCAGACTTGTGGTGGTGATGGTGGTGGTGGGGGCCTAATATGAGGCTTTCAACATCTAATCCGGAGCAAGTCTCTCAGAAAAAAGCTTATCCAGGGACTCTTCATTTTTAATGCTTTCCTCAGCTGCAGGACCAAACCGCTTTTAGCATGACTTATTATGAAAAAGCACTTGTTTGTTAGAGTTAATTCAATACCTTGCTTCAGTCAATTGTTCCCCCGTCTACACCGGAAAAACGTGCTTGGTTATCATCACCCTATCTACCCCCCACTGCCCCTGCCTCATTGCTGACAAATCCATACAACTATGTGGGACACAATGGCTCGGATTTAGCTGCCGGGCCGAAGCGAGGACGGGCCGGGTGGGGGGCAGGGCCTGCATGGAAATTTCTGTTGTTTTTGTCACAGCACAGATTTCAGACAAATCAAAACAACTGCCACCATCCTGCGCCCACCCTGCCAAACCCTCTTCCTCCCCACCGTAACCCACACGACCTGTGACCAGTCATCACTTTTATGTTGGAAATGCAGCCAGATGAGGGGTGGTCAGTGTGGTGGTGTGCTGCAGAGGCTGCGTGTGCACCATGCAGCTAGGAGGGGTTCATTGTTGAAAAAGAGCTGACGGCCTGGATAGGAACTGATTTGATGCGCAAAAATATTGTCAGATCTATAAATCCAATCACTCTATGATTGGAAATAGCACAGCATAGTAGACAAGACAACATACTATTTATTATTAAAACAGAGAAATGTCACTATTTATAGACATCTTGCATTTTTTGTAATTAATTCCAGCAACCCATTCAAAAACAGTTAACCTAAGGTCAAGTTTACTACTTTGTGGGAAGGCAGCACAATGTACCAACAAAACCTTTAAAGGCTTAGTTACCAATGCCATGTGCACTATATGCACCTGATACCATCCAGCTCAGAAAACAGGGTGTCCAAGGCTTCCAAACGAAATTCAACTGTTGTCAGACTGTATAGGAAACTTTTCCACTTCAATTCAGTCCATTTTAAATGATACCAGACCCAAAGATGGTGGCAACATCTGGATGTATATTGCCTTATAACAGAGATCACTTCCGATTCTCTGACTATTATAATTACATCATGCGCTGTAGAAAATGATTTGTTAATCTTTTGGCACTTAAGCTTAGATGAGGTTCATGAGGTGTTCCATTTTACGACTCCTCTTCTTACCAATGTCTCAACCTTTTTTGAAATGTGATGCTGATACAAAACTTAAATTGGGCATAAAATTATATATATGTAATATATTTGTCCTACTCTTTTTAAACCCTGCACATCCAGTTTTTCAATGCAGGCTTTCTTTTCAGTCTGAATTGGATGAAGTTGATGATATTCATATGCCAACAAATATGTTGTGTTTTCAAAAGCCAGGGCCGTGGCTGAAAAAAACCATCAGCCAATTTAGGACCCAAAGAAAATATGAACTGAAGAATAATGGTTACGAAACGTTCAACTATTGATAATCTGAGGTAAATGAAGTCAATGCCCTAGAGTTTCCTATTAGGTAACAAGGGGCAGCTACAGGAGAGAGGAGATGGGCAGAGAAGAGGGGCCAATCAATGAGGTCACTGAATCATGATTTATTATACAGCACTGGGCCATTAGTGTCACACATGCTTTGTCACACCATGAAGAGATTGCGTGTCAGTGTCTATCCAACAGGGTTTGGCCTGTGGACTAATGTTCAGGGGTTGCGAGGCTTTTTCTGATATGAGGGGGAAACACGATGACCCAAGGGGCTGCAGGACTGATGGCTATGTCAGCCGAAAGCTTGGGATTGGTTGACATACAAATAAAACAAAACGGAGCGTAAAGCATGGATGACCTTTTCATGTTTGCTGTCCCATTTGGTATTCAAACCAAAAATGTTTGAAAAGAATAAATGCATACATAAAAGTACCAATGGAAGGAAGAGTTGTTATTTTTGGATATGCATCTGTTTGCTTTCCTCTTAAGGGTTTTAATGAGTTGATACCAGTATTACATCTATCCACTCAATATTATGCTGTTGCAAGCAGCTGCTCAGCTTAATACTACAAAAGGGGACAGCTAGCCTGTCTCTGTCAAATGAGCTACTGTAAAGCATTGTTACATCTTGGTGGGGGTTTTTTCAGTATGAAAAAAAAAAAACACAGTAAGCTATGTAAGAAAACAGTTTTAGAGTCCAGAAATGGTGACTAAGACGAAGAAAAAGTCCCACAAGAAAAAGTCCCACAAACAACACATTATTATTTGTAGACCTTGTTATGAACAACTGAAAAATGGTCAGTAAGCTATGACGTCCAGAAAAATGTATTTACTTGAAGGGGGAGTCTCTCATGCCTTTTTCATGTCTTACATAAGCTAACCAGCTGATAGCTGCAGCTTTATTTTTGAAAAGAGGCTTGTGAAAGCCTCAGCCTCTGGGGCAACACATATTTAAATTTCCTAAAAAGTTGAGGATTCATTTTCAGATGACATGTAGAACACTCTTTCATGTAGAGAGTCTCTTTCAAGTGTACATCTTGCAGATCAATGATGCTGCAGCTTGGGCTCCTCGTCAGAGAGGGTTTCAAAGTAAGAGGACCACCTCATTCATGTAACCTTGAAATGACCTGAAGCGTTCCGTGAAGCTCACGAGCTTCCACCTGTTCCGTCATCATTGCAAAAAAAAGAGTAGAAAACACTGCCTTTGCTGTGTAACCACGGCAACTCCTCCCTCAAAATGCAACATCACCAAAGCCCCCCCTTGGCGTGAACCCAGCGGGAAAGGATGCGTTACCTGGCTTTATTAATAAACCACGTCACGTGGTGAGCCCAGCCCAGCACATTATTCTGCTACATTAGCAAGGTATTTTTGACCGGGTGTTTTTTTTCTCTCTCTCTCCTCTCATCGAAAACGGGAGGGCTGCTGCTGCTGCTGCTGCTGTGAGGGAGAGAGGTGAGCGCAGTTGGAAAAGCATCCTCCCACCCTACCACCATCCCCACCACCACCCCTCCCTCCAAAGCTCCTCCTCTGTCGTCGGAAAGCGGACGACCGGTCACATTTACTCAATGAGAGCAAGAGGGCACCGGAGAGGATTTCCTAATTCCTACCTGCTGCTGTGCCGTGCGGCTGATTTTTCGTCTCTGTTAAAGGTAAGGTATGACAGCGCGCGCGCAGCCTCTCCATGCATCACGCGCCTTCACCGGAGAAACTCTAATGTTGGGCTGCATGTCGTATGACGGTTTTGTCGTCTCCTTGTGTGATGGTAGAGCTGAAAGGGCGAAGGCTTTAGTGAAGGACAGGGATGGAAAAGAGTTGTCAGTGGAGCTGGCATGTCAAGGAATATGTTTAATTTAAAAGCAGCAGGGCTGTGCATCTCTGAAAAGTCAACCAGGGCAGGATGTGTGGTGTGTGTGTGTTTTTTCTGCTTACCTGAGCAGCAGCGTCATAACGTTGACCATTTTCACTTACTGCAGCCAAGTGATGTCCGTACACCGCTGGCCTTCTCATTTTGTGAGGTTTTCTCAGGTAAAACCAGCAGGTTTCCCATTTTGACCGCGAGCCGTCACAATTCCAAACTGACATCGTTAGACTAGCAGAACCATCTGCCTATTGAAGTTTTCAGTCTGTTTGCTGCATGCTGCGTGTTTGAATTTATTGGGATTTACTTGAAATTCCAATCCCTGAAAAGGCTTTTTGTTTTTCATCTGAAGTGCATAGAGCCCAAGCGTCGACACTGACTGTCATAGCTTTGAGAAAGCTTGAACAAGTTCTTGATTATTTTTATTATAGTCCCACGTTTTCTCCTAAAGGATAGGCCTAATGATTTCATTGTGCTGTGATAGTAATAACAATATTGCAACCATAGGAAGAATTTTACACACAAGAGATGCACATTTAAGCTATTTCACGTCCGCATTACATTGTTGTTTGGCATTTGCTCTCTACAAAAAGCTTTTTTAAGGCAGTGAGCAGGAGGAGATTAGTCCTGACTTGTATCTGACTTTTCCAGGGCAACAATGATTATTGGTTTTTCCATCTGCTGTGCTTTTTTCAAAATTATGCAAAATAAGGTCAAGGTTAGTGGCTTTGCATTGTTATCAAAAGAGAAGCAGCATTTACAAATCGTTTTGTCATCTGATACAAGAAAATGTGCAATATATACTCTCTGTCAGTTGTTCTCACATTTAGAAACTGGTTCTTTAAAAGGACCCATGCCTACCCAGAATCCAAACAGGCCTATTTATTTAGATGGTATTTATGAGAGCTCAGTTGTTGAATTTTTTTCCTGTCTTAATAGTAATGTGTTCTTCATTCTTTTGATGTTGTACAGCAGAGGCTAATATGAAGACATCATTTGGCAAACCAGACCCTGGGAAGCACCTACAATCTCATCAGCTCATTTGAAAGTGAAGACAACACCATGCACTGTCTCCGGTAAAATCCTGCTCCCCCACTCTCCCCTCTTCCTACCAAGCGTTTGAGAGCGAGGACACGCTGCACAGACATGGCTTCAGATCAGCCCTGCATGGATTCACTAGAGCGGAGCAGACCCATGTTGGGTGCTGCCTGTAAGCGGCAGGCCTACCGGTGTCTACGGAAAAAACTGAGGCCAGTACGAATCTTAGGGTTCGTCTTCAGCCTGATGGCCTTAAGTGCCATCTCGCTCAGTGCCTTGACCTGGAGCTCAGGGGGTCAAAGCGAGGAGAGTCTCCAAGAGTCAGTTCCCCACAGGACTCTACTTTTCACCCAACCCCAGACGGACCCCAATGCATCAGCCGACATGCCAATAGCCATGAAATCTACAGCAGATAGCAATAAGAGCCAGGGGGATTACCCAAGAGACCTTTTTACCCTTGATGAGAGGCGCAAAGGAGCAGTGGTCCTCCACATGTTTGGCATGATATACATGTTCATTGCCTTAGCCATAGTGTGTGACGAGTTCTTCGTCCCAGCTCTTACGGTCATCACGGAGAAGCTGACCATTTCGGACGACGTTGCAGGCGCCACCTTCATGGCAGCTGGGGGCTCAGCCCCAGAACTCTTCACCTCCATCATCGGCGTCTTCATCTCGCACAGCAACGTGGGCATCGGGACCATCGTAGGCTCTGCCGTCTTCAACATCCTCTTTGTGATCGGAATGTGTGCCATTTTCTCCAAGGAGATCCTCAACCTGACATGGTGGCCGCTGTTCCGCGACGTCTCCTTCTACATCCTGGATCTGATCTTGCTTATCATTTTCTTCCTGGATAACATCATCTCGGTGTGGGAAAGTGCCACGCTGCTGTCGTGCTACGCTGCCTACGTGATCTTCATGAAGTTCAACAGTAATGTGGAGGGCTTCGTAAAAAGTTGCACGAACAAGAACCAAGTGGTAGAGGTGGAAGTGCAGCCCAAGGTGAGTTGAGTTCTGGATTTATTTATTTGTTATTATATCTGTAAATCTATCTTTTTTTATGACAATTTCCTCTGAGTATAAAATGTTTTTTTTTTAAACATCAGTCTATAAGCAAGTTACAATAGAAATGCAGTAATGAGTTTTGTATTTTGGCTGATAGAATTGATGTTCAGAGTGTCTTCTGGCATTGAAAATATTCATCCTCTTTCACATCACATGCAGCAGATTTTGCAGCAGATTTGAACAAGTCAAGCTTCCTTTGACTTTATTTTCAAACCAGCCAAAAATGAAACCATGTTGTTGGTCGAGACATGGTTTTTATTCAAGCATCTTTTCTTGGTTCTAATCAACCACATCCAAGGGAGACCAATTCAGAGCACATTTCCAACATGTCAAACATACCTTTCCTGAGACCACCCTACGCCATAAACACTCAATTTAAATGTTGTTAAAATAACCCGTAGTAGGTGAGAGATATTGAGTTTTTTCACCAACCACTTTGACCAATGTATATTCCTGTGTCCTAAGATATACAGCATACTGCTGGCCTTATAGTATTCCACTTTGGGACTAAAACAAAAAGGAGTCAAATGTGTAATTCTGGGTTAAGCTCTACAAATTGTGTCCCCGTCTGACAAATAAATCCCTTGGGGAAAAAAACAGGCGTTATTTTTTTTTTCCTCAGGCAAAGATTCCCTTTAAAATGCTTTTTAAAATAGTTGCTTAAACATGTTAAACACATGCAACATGAAGGCGTCCACCAAATACGTCAGCTGACTTTGTGATTGCTGCTGTTGTAGTGCTTGTTCCAGTTTTGCTCCGTATTTTTTGCTCCAAGGGAGCTTGAGTTGTAGGGAGTCATTTGGTGTAAAAAATGTAACGTGTTGATCGGTAGCTCAATCAGTAAAAAGAGTCAAAAACTGTCTCAGCCATTGTGTAGCTTAACATAGCATTCCTCCCCCTCAATGACACTTGAGGGCAAAAGACACTGCAGTGCAATTTGATACTGGTGTACAGATTATCGGGACGGATTTAGATTTCTTTGTAACATGAAATGGAAATTAAATTTTGAGAAAGTTGCATTGTAAAGCTTTAATTAAATGGGGATTTATTCTGAGTACATAAAGGATATTTAAACTGTTTGTTACACAATGATGGGAGGAAAACTACCAACGATCCAACGTGGCTTCTTCTTTTTTAACCAAAAATGTTTCATTTTAATCCCAAAAAGCAAGCAAGAAAAATAATTTCTCCCATAGCTCTTATATTTTGGTAAATATGAGAAGAAAAAAAAAAAGGAAAGGAGGCAGGCAGCCTAAGTGCAAGAGAAGACTTAGGTGACCTTGAGCTGCAGTGCATTCTGGGTACTTTGGCTCAAAGAGCCTTGTGCGTATGTGTGTGTTGGGAAAATAAACTTTCAATAAGGGAAAAAAAACAGATGAGCAATCAAACCTCACTATCACGGCTTATCTCCTAAAAAACACTAACTGCAGATAGCTTCTCCTCATTCGTCCCCCCAGCACCCTGCTTTGAAATCTCAACACAAGAAATTACTTTTTTTTTTGGTGGTGGGGGGGGGGGGGTGTCTTGAACTAGAATGGCACACATATTATTAGAAACATCTAAACAGCAGATTTTAATCAAGCTTAGACACTTTGGGGACATGTGTATATTTTAAGACTAGTGTTATTTTGAGATTTAATTGGCAATTTAGTCGTGTGTGTGTGTGTGTGTGTGTGTGTTTAAATTCATATATGAGTAATGGAGAGCCAAATGGCAGGGCAAGGACAAGGATGAGTGAGTCTACTCATAAAGATGTCCTGTGAAATATGATACAGGGTCTGGCTCTTAGCTTTTTTTGTCTTTTTATTTTTAGCTGACATTCACTACTTTGAACTGTGAGTTCTTTTTTTTTTTTTTTAATCATTTCACTGTCATGACTGAGCTCCAAGGTCTCCTTAATCCTCCATATATTACCGTTTAGGTGTGACGTACTGCATCGTAAGGACCCATAGAGTGTCATTTGACGCTGTGCCCTTGAACTAAACACTTGATTGAAATGGGCTTCCCTGAGATTATTTCCTGCATTATGATATTAGGATGTTCCTGTTGTGTGTAACATGCAAGCGTAGACAGAAACACAGACAGTCAGCAGTAAAAAAGGAAGCAGTGTTGTGGTGTCACATTAAAGATAAGAGAGTGTAGGGTGCTTGCTTGGTAATTGGCAGTCATCCATTAACAAGCCATGCTATAAATACCATGCAAAATTTAATTCTTGGACTAGCATGAAGCAGTGCAATTTTTCAGAGACCTCAGTCAATTTTGCAATGTCTGCGAACACTTCCTTTTATCTCCTTACATAACTGCTTGTACCACTTTATCTTTTTTTTTTTAATCATCAACACCAAAAGTTTATTTCGTGTAACTTGTTTATTCTGCTTCTGGGAACGTAAAAATAGATTGCTTTGTTTCTCTTATTCTCCCAAAAATAATGCCTTAGCTCCCAGGCAGAGAGTTTAATAGTGAACCAGGGCTTGCTGTTCCATCATTTGACAGATCAGAGGAGTGTTTTTTTTTTTTTTTGCCCAGGGACGAGGTGTACCATCATCAATATGACACAAACAGAACTGTCAGACCTCAGTGTGAATGTCTATTTAAAGGCATTGTTTCAGAGCTTTCTAATGGTTCCTATGCAATCTGTGATAATCTCTAAATCCAGTTAACACATTCATAAAGGCTCCATAATGCTTTGCACTTAGACTGACATACAGCTTAAAAGGAAAGAAAGTGCCTTGCTTTCAGACCATTGGGTGCGAGGTGGCTAAATGTAAGGATTATCAAGATCTAATAGTTTGGAAGGTGATGGTGTCTTGATGGTTTCAAGCACTTTTTGTAAATCTAAGTTGTGCAGTTTTTTAGTATTAAATCCATACTTGAATTGCTTGATGACATCTTTTCATCCAAACTTGATTTTTAGCATAGCACTCACAAACTTATTCAATTTAAACCGATTTTTCCTTTAACCACTGGGGTCAGTTAGAACTGGCTGTAAAGACAGCACTCGGACATGAATTGCTTTTTGTAGTTAATCTGGTGACGTTTTTAGAAATAGTCATTTTTTACCACTGGAGAAGAAGTGGCTAAGATTGACTCTGGTCAAGCTAAAACGCTCCGATATAGTTCGACTACAGGTGAGTTACAACAAATATTTGCGTGGTGGATGTTAATCAGCTCTCAAACATAACCATAATACAGAACTTATTGTCCAACTGAGTTAGAAGGTTGTAGTAACTTGATTCTTGTTGTTTACCTTTTGTTAGCTAACGTGTGCTTAGCTGCTGGTTAATCTTACAAAAAGGGAAGGGACTCTCCGTCAGAGTCTCTTTGGTACATGATGGATTTCTACTTTTCTTCAAACCACCTTTGAATATTGGGAAAATGTCGACAAGAGACTAATTTCAAGGGCTACACAAGACAGCTATTACAAAGTACATTTTCATCCCCAGCATTCGTGCATTAAAAACTTCACGATGCTTGAAAGAATCAGCTTTTGTTACAAATGAATGAGGCTATGGTCAGTCTGTCTTGTTGTGTTTGCAGTGGAGTGGTATGGTGTTTGCTGTTAACTTGACTCATCTGTCAAGTCGGTCCTCCTCAGCTTTAATGCCAATAGTTGACAACTTGTCACACATCCTGGGCCCTGAGCGACAGGGGTTCATAGGCCAAAGATAGCTTCTTTTTACCGTGTTGCTGTTCTTGATTGGTGCATGTTCTCTCCTCCCTGAGATTCTTTGGCTTTTGATGCGGTCGGAGTCGACTCGGGCCAATGCACAAAGGTCTGATTGCTGAACACTAGGTCACACTGTGTGTACGTGAAGGGAGCAGAATAGTCCACCCATGGGTCTTTTCCACATCATCTGAACACATCTCACACTCACGCACACTGTAAATCATCACCGTCTAAACAAAGACACTTCAAGGTCACAATAGAGATAAAAGGCTATCATTTTGTTGCCTCACAAGCTTGGAGGATCGGTAAATTGCAAGATGGAGGATGATTAATAGTACTATAGGTTTAGATTTCTCCTGCCATTTTCACTGAAAAAGCAACAGATGTGTGCGTCGTTGAGTTGACGCAGCATGCTGCTGATGATGCCCCACTGAAACAATCATTGGTCCAATGGTCGCTTTTTTTTTTTTTTTTTTTGCTTTCTGTGTTAAAAAAAAAGAACAGTAAGTCCAGCCAATCAATCCTGGCATCTTAACAGTGATTACATTGAGGTAGCAATTTAGTTCCCAATGTCTCAGACTTTTTCTTCTTTTAACATTTGTACGCTTTAAAAAATGGTTTAAAAAAAAAAAAAAGGAATTTAACGGCGACGAGCCAGTTCTTCAAAGCAACAAAGAAGACTGGCTTTGTCTTTACATGTCATCATCTGCACATCCATCACTGTCCTCAGGACCACCTCACCAGGCCGACCCCAGCTTATCTTGTCATCTTGTGGCCTCGCTCATTGTTTGGCTGATGGACTGACTGGCTGCTTTTGAAAATACTGGCCCCGGCAGATGAGATTAGCCAGCACTTTGTGCACTATGGTTTTATGAGAGACAGAGGAGTGTAGTGAGGAGACCTCTGACCACTTGTTCAAATCATGGTTGACGCACTGGAAGTCAGTCAGTTATGATAATGAAGTCGGAGTGGTGTCTATGCCATTTCAAAGGCAGCAGCAAACGCAACGATGGAATACTTAGTATAGGAACAGTGAATTTCATTTGATGACAGCATAGCTCCATTAAAAAAAACACTTGAAACCAAAAGCCAAGCATTTCAAGAGTATCAGTTTCCAAGATTCAATTCCCATTTTTAAATAATGTCTTTTGAAATACTGTACACTTTTGATATAAGGTGTGACCTGGATGAGGTTATTCTCAGATATTTATTTCTTAATACTGCAATCAAATCACAAGAAGAGTGTCTCTGCAGAGAGTCAACGCTTAGCACCTGCAGGCTAAGTATTAATGATGGTGGGCTAACACTGAAGGTCACAGGTGTTGAAGGTGTATCGACGTTGTCTACGTTTTCAAGGCAGACGTTAATGTTGGGATATTTATGTCACGACTGTGTTGAGCATCACCTCTCAGAGTTAAGCTCCGTAATAATTTAGCATGTCGCGTAGCCATTATTAAAGACTTTATTGTTATCTTCAAGGAGGAAAAGGGATACCTCGGCTGCAAACGCAAAATAGACACAAATACATAAAAGATACAATAACATTGTGTTGCTCTCCATTAAGTGGCAAATTGAAATATACGTAAGGTTTCAGTGCTTCTACTTCCTGACTCTGATGACTGAAACACTCATTTCAGTTCATGTATTGTTGCTGTCCGATGAGCCAGGCAAATTTCAATCAGGATGTGATCGGTCACACCTCCAAAGTCTTGAAAATTAAATTCAAAGCATAATAAAATGTATTTATTCTGAGAGTGATAAAGGATAGTTTCAGTTTTATCAGTGTTTATAAGGAGGTTTAAACACTTTTAAGTGTGAGTGTTAAATGTTTAAATGATGGAAATGTGGTTGGGGGGGAAAGTCGCATCCTCCTATTGAAACGAATTGAGCTTGCAGGCTGGAGTCTATGTGGGATGCCTGTGATCATCATTGTTGGATAAACCAGCAAGTATATTGAGGCAGATGTTGCTTCTGCTGAAATGGAAGGTGCGACCTCTGATGTATTACCAAGCTAAAAATAGCGTCACAGAGGCAAGATCGTCCACAGGATGCGCTTCAAAGATCAGTTACGAGGCGGGTTTGTGCAAGGAGCAGACTGCGTGTGTGTCCTCTGTGTGATGTGGACGTTCAGTCACCAGTGTAGACTTTTCTATGTAACTCGCAAATCAAACCCAGTGTAACGTGCTTATCTTCTTTTTTTTTTTTTTTTTTTTATCCACTCCAATTCCACTAAACTCCCACCTCATCCACTATAAAACCAGGCTGCACTGCATCATCTCCGTCACTGGCTGTTTATTTTAGTCGTTTGTGACGTGTTCATGGGATTATCTCCCATTATGACGGATGTCAACCTAATTTCCTGCAAAATCCAAATGTGCACTGCTGAACTCCTACCAGATTATAAACTGCATCTGTTATTGATGGTTTTGTTGGGCTTGAAAGGGTTTGGGCTGTATTAAAAGCAGTTTTCAAGCTAATTTGGAAGAAATCATATCGATTTTTAAAATGTATGTTAAAAGTAGGGTTTATACAATTCTCCGAATCCTTACCCTCTCATTTGCAGGCATGTAAGGATTGTAACCTACTATGGTTGATCTTTCATAGAAATTGTATGTCTTGGTGTGGTGTGTTTTGAACGCCACGTGCCTTTGTCCTTGATTTGCACTGCATGCAGACTTCTATGTAAGCGGTGGGAGCTGTCGTGTTTTTATCCTCTGAAAGGAAAGTTGTAAAAGTGACCTTGAATAAAAAAAGTAGGTGGAATTAAATAAGTTGCTTGTGTGAGTTCTACTGAGGCTCCCATGTCATGTAAGAAAGGTACAAATGACGAGCTCTGAGAGCATGTAGGAGCAGCGTTTAAAGAAGAGAAAAAATAAGGATAAGGAAAAGTAAACTGCAAAAAGCCAAACAGTATATCTTGCAGAGAGAAAGTAAATGATTTGAGCTCATATAGCAACAACAGAGCCAAAAATTTAAAAATACAAAGCCTGCTACTTTGATCTCACCATGGCAATGAGGAGTCCAAGTTTGATCACCTCGAGTCAGAGCTGCTTCTTTGACCATTTCTCCTCTTCTGTTTTTAACCAGCCAATGAGTTGTCTGGACTTTGGCATTGTTCTGATTAAATCACCTTGAATGGACGCAAGTTCTCATTGGCATCACAGATGCTGATGGCAGGCTTTTTATGTCCTCTTTTGTCAGTCATTGTACGGTTTGGCTTCCTCCTTTATTCTTATCAGTGTATGCGCTGGCTCTTCGCTGCCTTGGTGAGGGTTTGAAAGTCACCCTGCCACTTATAACAGTGTCAGTGCTGTTATTAAAAGCACAATGAAATCAGCTTTAGTGATAAGTAGAACAATGAAGCTGATTATTTTGCCGTGAAAAAAAAGCCCATAGTCCATGCAGAGGAGAGGGACTGTGAGTTGATGTACTTGTGCTTGAAGTTTTTAAGTAAGTTTTAAATTATTTTTTTATTTAGCATTGATTTTAAAGTAGGATCCAGAAAGAAATCAATAACTTATAAATAACAATACATTTATTTATTTTTTAGTTATAGCTCTCCCAAGAGTCTTGGGACTGCATAGAGTCCTCAACAAAGCTTGTTGCTTTTTGTGTGTAAAATAAAATACTATGACCGGCATTCATTGTTGGAGGAAAGTGTAAATCCATTTGTTTCATTTGATGGTTTTATCTCTCTTAGGTGGTAAAAGTAAAAGTTTACTATGCCCTAGATTAAGTGCCAAGTAAGCAGCAACTCGGCCAACACGACAAGCTTGTGTTCTGTTCAGATTCAGGCTCTGTCAACTCAAACACAATGCTCTGGTTGCAGTACCATGGACAGCTCTACCTCAGGCCTCTCACACGTCTACGACCGCAGTGTCATTTATATTCCTTTAACCTCTCCTTTGCCGTGTCCCTTTGAAAAGGAAAGATATGAGACAAGAAAGAAGTCTGTCATTGTTGGAATTTCTGAGAAAATCTCGACTCGATGTGCTGTGAAGACAATTCGGAAATAGAAGCATTTTTGTCACATGTAAACCTCATGCCATTGTATAGGTGGGGTTTGTTCAGGCTAATCCACAGCAGAGATAGCTGTTACTAACAGGGGACAGGTGAAGGAATGTCTTTGGACAATAACATATAACCATCCTGCAAGTCTTTGTTTTCTGGAGTAAGTAACAGACTGATCAGATCTTAATCCATCAGGTAGAACTTGAAGATTGGAAAGCAGACATATTTAAATATTTAAATGAAGCTGTTTTCTAAAACATTTTAACATTGTGTATTTTTATGTGAGAAACACCACTCAAATAGCGCTGGTTGAGTTAACTGTCCTCCTTATCCAAGGCTCTTTTTTTTATTATTATTATTGGTCTGGACCCGAGGGTGATTTTTAGCTCCCAATAGGTATAAGGGTGTTTGTTATACATTGTATTTCTCTGGTAGAGTGGCTCAATGCGAAAAAAGGTCATGTCCTACGTAGTACGTATGTTCAGATTTAGCAACATGAGCCTCCACTGCTGGCAAACTTCATACGAGAGATGCTGTTTAAGGTGTTTTTCTTTTCTTTTTTTCCATGGGCGAGCCTGAAGGTGAAGCAATGAGGCTTGCAAGAAACAGAAAGCCATATCGATCAGGGGCTATTTTTGAAAGCGGGGGGTCGAATTAGCTAATGTAGCGGCACTGTAAAAGCATCATGTGAAGGGCATCAAGATCACTATCTGGCGGCCGTATGAAATGACATACACACAACATGGACAGATGGAGACGCTGCATATAGTCGGAGGTAGCCAAGGACCGACAAGCCTTACATGCTAAACGCTTCCCTCAGAGGGATTTTTGACCCTCAATACCAGCCGTGCTAAGCCGCAGCAGCTGAACATTACATCAGCGCTGAGAGACGCCATTCATGTAATACCCATAATTTGTTAAATCCGGGGTGATGATGTCTGCTGCGCGCTGAGTGCTGCTGTATAGATCGCAGAGCCGCAGACAGACCCTACACCACGCAGATAACCACAGAGAATTCTAAAGCAAATTTAAGGAAGTAAACTCATGGAAGTGATTGCAATCAGGCAGTCTCTAATGAGCTAATTAGAAAACACTCGGAGGCTCATTGAATCTCCTGAAAGCCTCCTCTCCTGTGTTCTCGTCTCAGAGCGTTACCACTCGTGTCCATCAGTGACGGACGAGTGATGCAAGAGGCTGCAACTCAACCCTTACCCCGTCACCACTCAAGCCCACCAAGGTGACCCAGAGAGGCCTCGATCAGCATATTAACCCGTCTGAACTAAACCTGACTTGTTAGCAGAAGCCTTCCTCTGCAGCCTGTTCTTCTCTAAGATTAGGGTCTCCTGTGTGTGTGTATTTTTTCTCTGATAGAAGCTGACTGTCTGTTAACCTGCTGACAGTGCAACAAAACATTTACAAAGAGAATTGCTGACTGGATTGAACACACAACCTCAAATATGAATTACCATTTGGACTTGGCGAAAAGATACTTTTTATCTCGTGTTTGACCACGAAAACAAGTCTGAGTTTGTTCAACATGTGACTTCATCTGTCCAATGAAAAAACTCTGTGTTTTTGAATCAGTAGTTGGATGAACCGGATTTCAGCTGTAAATCGATTTAGAACAACAAATACACGATCAGCGACTGACATGGGCTCATACGTCAACAGGGCTGATATCGGCCGTTACTGATGTTGAACAGATGCATCAGTGCATCCCCATAGTTTTAAGTAAACTATGCGACAGTAACAAACAACAACAGTGTGGTGCTGGCAGAGATTGTAGTGGTAGGTCACATATCGGTGTATCTCCGCTTACACCAGATATATTACACCAGGCTGTATTGGAAGGGCATTCGGCATTTGGGAAGAGTAAAGTCTCGGTATGGGGAAGGAAAAAATGGTATCAGTGGCTTGTTGTGCTTTTTTCAGTCCATTAAAAGTTCCCCTAAAAGCCTTCTGTTTCCATTTGTATTGACCCAAATCCACTCTTCAGACATTCCCTACGGTAATAATATATTTCGGAGATGAGAATACATGCCTAGGTTGAGAGAGAAAACACGTTTTGTTTTCCTTTTACCTTGACTATTAGTGAGTTCCTCTTCACTAATAATGATCTCAGTATCCAGGTCAACTGACTGGACTGGAACATATATACAGTACTGTGAGAGGTGCCAACCTTTCAACCTCTAGTAGCCCTGTTTTGCTGTCCCTCCACCGCTGACTTTTATTTATTTATTTATTTTGCTATGGGGATGTGGCTACAGGAGACAGGAGAGTGTATAGAGTTGGAATATAAAAAGTTTTGAAAGCGGGTCACCAGCTTCCAGATCAACAACCTCTGTACATGGGGCATGCAAACTATCCACTGGCGTCCCCTGCTTTTTATTGATGTTCTTGTGAATATAGAACACAACAGCAGTACTGAATATGCTTGAAACTAATGTGGATGCTATATTGTCGTGCTATTCCTATGGCTGATGCCTGGAAAACATCAAGTCTCTCTTATCATTAGGGACTGACAATGCAGCAGGATGATACAGCCTAGCTCAAAGCAAACAAAAAGACAAGAAGTAAGTCATGCAGGTACACAGGAAAGTGCAGCAGAGAAGAGTGAGTGCTGCACCAGGAACACAGCAAACGTGCTGCAGAATATAAATGCAGACTTCTGGAAGAAACGTTTGTCCGTCTGCTGCAATCCTGAAAACAAAGAAGTGTTCAGCCATTAATTGTTTAATGCATCCGTAGATCAAAACTAGGATCAGGCTTGCAATAGGTCATTATTCCACTGTTTGTGTTTAATCATGCCGCCCTAATATGAAAACACACAATGTGGTAAAGAAGCATACCCACTTTGAACTTTATTTACTCAAGTTCAGTTAAAAAGGAAACCGATAAGCATTTGTCGCTGATCATACCTAGCATGATTACATTCACTCACAAATATGACACAGCAGTTTTTGTTCCCCTATTTGTCTTCCACAAGCCTGAGTCTGATTGGTTCATAGAAGGGGAGGGGGGGTGGCAAGAGGAAGCAATTTTGGCTTAGACCTGGTGAGCTTTGCCTTGTGGGAAATCAGCGTCATGGCAGATCCTGTAATTAGTTCTGCTTGTTAGAAAAATGAAGGGGTTACTAATTAGCGAGTGGATGGCTTCTTGACTTGTTGTGCATCTTTTCCCTCCTTTCCTTGAAGATCATCATTATCGTCTCCAGGCAAAACAGAAGAGAGAGAGAGAGAGCGCGATGCTGCTCAGTCGTGCCACTCAACAGTTGAGCTCGAACGCGATGAATCTAGATGGACAAATCTCGAAGGGTGTTCTGTCATGCTCTGACAGACAGGCTGCCTACTATAAGCATGTGTAGGCAAATGCCTGGAGCAGTGCAAGATTTCACTTTTCAAGTTTGCTTAACAAGCATTGCTGTCTTTACATGCAGGCTCTATGCTTGGTGCTGCTTTCAACTGTGTCTGTGATTTAAAAACACAAGTATTTATAATGCAGTAAAATGTCAGATTTACTGTTATGATTACTTTTTTACATCAAATCTGTCAACCTGGCAGGTTACTTGCACCTTTTACACATTCTTATTCTTTTTCCCATGACCTTGTTGCAACTGATAAAATGCATAGTAAGAGTCAGCTTAGGAAGGTCTAAAGTGCAGCTTTTATACGCCTGTTTGATTTCTATATTTCAGATTTTAAAAACACATGCAGTGGAGTATGGACTCAAAGCTTCATTTTACAGCTTAGTCTGCAATTTTATCTGTATATTATGATTTTGGGTTAAAGTTAATCATATTGGGAAATGAACCAATTTGGTTTTTTTCTACAATGAAAAATGTTTTAGCCTTAATGCTGCTAACTAATACTGATAATAATGTACATAGAGGTAGTAGCCTATTCGCTTAGCCATATCGTCACCATACAAGCTTTGCACTCTCCAAAAGTGCTTAACAGCTTACAATCAGTGTAACAAGAAGAAATGTTCTGACTGTTGTTTCAAGTTTTTAGGTGACAGGCATCAACAGAAAATCAAGAAATAGTCCACTGTGATGGCAGACAGACAAAAAAAGAAGATTTTAGGTTTTTCCCAAAAGAATGTGAGTTTAGTAAATAGTTATTAAGAGTCAAGCATAAGTCTGTTTACACACTAGCAATGGAATTCTTTCCATTGTACTGAACAGTGCAGAGATTCTAGACTAGACTATATGACATCTGGGAATTTTCTTTTCAAACTTTTTATGACAAGTCAAATTTTATAGTGTAGTACTTCAGTAAATCCTAAAACATATATATGTGATAATGATGTTGTTTAAATAAGGGGATTCTTAGAAATGAGTAGTAAACGGTGTATTGGGATATTGTAGAACAATGTGACACACATACATATAACGGGCTTTACTCTCATATGAGCCACACTAAGATTGTACATTTTATTCCCTGCACACTCTCACTCGTTGAAAAGGAAATTAAGTGGTAATGATATTGAAATTGGCTCATAAGATTTTATATTAGGCAGATTGGTGTTAACATAATTTATTGTATATCCAAGGTATCATGTGCAGTGTATTAAGGATTTGAAGGACAAAGAACAGCAATGAAGGATTTAATCAAACTCCTTCAAGAAAGTACAAGCAAGAAAGTGTGTTCGAAAAGATTTTAGTCTCTTGTGTAATGTGGCTTGGATGTCGGAGCATAAAGAGAATGCAAATCAAATTCATCCAGAAATAGACCCCCTTTTGTGCACTCAGATTGTGTATAAGAAGACCTATAATCCGCCTCTGATGTTTCGAAAGTTGAGACTTCCAGCTCTGCTTTCAGCGTTCTACCGCTGCGCGCTGATTCCTCCGAAAGTCCCTCCTTTTAAGCTGTGGGCAATTTGAGCGATGCAAGCGGAAGTGTTTCTGCATGATGTCACGCTCTTCATCGATAATTCTCCATAACACAACGTTACATGCATGCGGCTGCAGAGGGACATTTATCTCCCTCAGCTGATCCTCTTCCAAGAATGATCCTGATGTGACATTACGTAAGACTGGGAAGGCAGAGCTGCTGGTATTAGAGAACACACAAACTCCAGAGAACATACTAATCTCCCTATGTGATTATTAGTCATAATATTTAACACTGGCTTAATGAGCGACCCACGGCGTAATCTCTATCTGGCATATTCACCTGTTCTCCCCTCACCCTTCTCGCTTGCCTTTGAGGAGGGTGATAGGGAGTAAAAAAGAATAATTATACCCCTGAGTGTGCTTGGAATTACCCCTGATGATATGAAATGTGTAAAAACTAGATTATTGTTGAATAGCTCCGTGGAAAAACCACAGGATTAAATAAGTGTCTCAGCTCGTATTTTTGGCAAATGTTCCCTCGTTTCTGTAATTATTCTGTATACAGCAGCAAACCTAATATATGGTAAATTATGAGCTGTTAAGCAGAAACAGTGGGACACTGATTTTCTCTATGACTGCAGTGGGAGAGTTTTCACAGGAATAAAACCAGCTCTTATGTAAAAGTTCTTTCAAATTTATGTGAATATTATTCATTTTACCAATTCAAAATGTTTGTATAATTGAAAAAAAAAAGGTAACGATTTATCCTTAAATTTTTGCAACACATGTCAGCAGCTAAATAAAACTGGAGTTCTTATCTTTCCTTGTACAAAATGCACACATTTTGATATTCAGTGTCATTCAGAGCAGTCAACAGGCAAATAAAAAAACTTTGGAGACTCTTTAAAAGGTATGTTTGCTCTGCATTTGTAATCACTCACAAGATCAAACTGGATAGTTTTTCTGCATGTCATTTAGCATTTGTGGCGATTTATCAACTCACATAATTGCCTCCACATTTTCACATTTTTTGTCTGATATTTGTGTAGGCTGTGAAACCAAGCCTCCGTTTGTGAAGAACTGAACAAAAGCCACGCGTTTGTAACCTCGCAGTGAGAAATGAAGGCCTTTGAGCGACTGTTTCATTTCACATACACACGCACACCCTTTTTTTTGGAGATGAAGTGAGCGCTGTTCAGTCAGTTGGTGAAAGGCTTTTGTTTCAAAAATAGACTTTGTTACGGCGCTACACATGCCAAATAGACCTGCTGAGAAGGATGGCAGAGAACTGAGTGATTGTTTAAAGGCTGGAGTCACTTTGGCATGACCAGGCGCATACTCTCTGAAGCCAATCACATCAGAACTGGCAGAACAAAGTTTCAGAGATGAAATATCTTCACAACAGGACACAGCTTTTTTTTTTACTGAAAGAAAAGAGATTTATTCCATAGTTAAAAAGTTGGACAGTATTTATACCACACTTGTGTTGGTCTGTTAGATAGAAAGCTTTAAACCATTGATTGTTATCTTAGTATTAAGCCAGTAACCAATGAAACTGCTGGTGCAAAGGTTACAAAATGCAGCATATTTAAAATCAATATTTAACACCTTTTAACTTATTATGTGAAACAAATGGTGGCGGTTCAGCTGTGGTGTTAGTTTGAGATGTCATCAGTTAAGTTTGGCATTAAATAATTATGTTTGATTAATCCACGTTGTTTTTTTGATCAAATATGATTGAATTGCAGAGAAAAGTTAGTTTATTTATTTTCTTAAAAAAGAGCTAGTCGAAAAGATTAGTTCACGCAGTTAACAGAAAGATTTCTGCCAAGTGACAGTTAGCTTAGCAAAAAGACTGCTAACAGGGGAATCTGTTTACTTGGTTTAATTGGCTCTTACCAGAGATAACAAAACCCATCTATCATCACAATCATAAAACATGGCGGGCCTTTCTTTAGTCCTTATAGTGTTAAAATTAAATATTTACTAAGAGTACAAGCTTCAGTTGTTTCATAAGACTGCATCTGGTGAAACAAAAAAGGTTTACAACAACGCATTAATAAAGTGTAAATTATTATTATTATTGAACTCCAAAAATTGTGGTGACAATCTGAGAAAATTGTAACCATGTTTGTCGTTAAATAAAATGCTTCAGCAGAACGCCAATTAGCTTAGCTTAGAATAGCATAAAAAACATAAAAACTGGCAACATGGAAAACACCTATCCAAAATGTAACAATATCCCACAATAAACTCATTTAAAACGCAGGGTAAAATATAAACAGCATTTTTCAGGCTAGCTCTTTCCAAACAGTGCAAGTGCTTCAGTTGTGTTTAAATTTCTATTAAATAAGAAAAACTGAAATGAAATGTTTAAAAGAATTTCAAGGAAATTCAATCTCATCTTGCTCGTCTTGCGACTGACACAGGCAACACAGCAGAGGGGAGGAATCTGTCTCTCAAGTCTTGTCCACATACATACATCAGAGTCAGTCATCACCGTCAGTGTTAACTGTAATGTCTTTCTCTACTGTCTCTTTCATCTCGTCTGTTCTGTTATGTGCGGCATGCTTCACATCTATGTCCTGTTTTTCTCTTTCTTTCTCTTTCTCCCCCACTTTTACTTCTTCTTCTCTTTGTGTTGGATGAGAAGACAAGTCCTGGGGCAATGGAGGATGACGGCAAGTTGTCGGTAGGTCCTGTCTGATTGACACTCTTCTTCTCGTCCGCCTCTGTGTTTGTCCCTGTTTCTGTGAAGATGTAGAAGCGAAACTTGTGTTCTTCCAACCATAATGTGAACCAGACATGAACACTGTTATCTCTAACCTTCAGCCTCCCTCTGTCTGAGAGACTCGCTCTGCCTTGTTTTGCGAATCCTTTTTGAACCCAGCATGCAAAAGAAAAATCAAAGGAGCATGAATTTAGAAAATGTAAGACTCTTTCAATGCTTGTACCGTACTTCCAAAAAAAGTGTTTAGTTTTTCATCCACATTCTTAAGGAAGAAGATAAAACAGAGCAGCAGAAGGAGCATCTTCAGGCTTCACAGTGAGAAACTGCATCTTACACGAGCCCTGACAGTCTACATGTCTCCCTTGCCCTCCCGCTCACACCCATATGGGCCTGTGAATTAGCACCTGACACCTCCTGCGCCTACGCATCACCTGTGGGAAGCCAAAAGGGAGGACAAACAGCTGCCGCCTGCAACCATGCTTAATTTTCCACAGTTCTCCAGTCCAGCATTGTCTGCTGAAGTGACCTTGGCGAGAGGATGTTTTAGAAGAAGAAAAAAAAACCTCATATGTCCCTAAAACCACGAATGCCTGGCTCAGTCTACGGTGCTTACATTTCCAAGAAGCTGAGACACCTCATGATTTCACTGGGTTTAGTTTTTTTATGGGGGGGTTTATGCAAATGAGGATAAGGGAATCATACTCCAAAGGGTTTAGAAATTACCTCACTGGGGTGGCCACAACTGATAGTCAGATGTTAATGTGTGTAGGTTCTGGATGACAAAAACAACAGCGCATTATTGGATCAAACTTGGAAACAACAACAAAAAGGAACATGTCCCATGCAATAGACTGTTTGATTGACCCCTTTTTTCTCCTCTCACAGGCCAGACCTCGGCTCCAGAGAGGTGGTAGCTCCGCCTCCCTGCACAACAGCTTGATGAGGAACAGTATTTTCCAGCTGATGATTCACACGCTGGATCCTTTAAGTGAAGGTAAGACAGTCCGACAATCTTCACTTTGTAAAACAAGCCTACAAAGCTGGATTATCTGTGTAAGTATTATGAGAAGGGTGTGCAGTACTGATGTTCCTTTTTGCAGTTGGTGATGTTGTTGATCTTCCCTAGAACTTAAACCTTTCAGGTTTTTTCTGACTGTAATCCTGTTTTTCTGATGGTTCTGAAATGTACGAATGAACATAAGTGTCAAATTTCCCCTCAAATGATTCATGCAAATACTCTTTTCTTATTACAATTATACCACCACCAACAAGCATGCCTATGATATTTTACAAAGTCCACAGTCAAAAGTAAAGAAAGGCTTTATTCAATGCAAAATCAATCAAAGTTTTGTATCCACTGTCTCCGCCATCATCAGGGAAATGCAACATTATGCCGAGACTGAATTGATCCCTTTTTCAAAAATAGTTCCATACCAGACAAGGTGAGCTCTGTGCTCTGTCAAAGTACAGATGAGGTGGAAGATCATTTTCCTTTATTCCAAGATGAAGGCCTATTAGCCTAACTAAAGGAAAGATAGAACGGCAGTGTCGGTGCTCAGCTCAGGGGATGAATATGTTAATACGCTATGGGGAGGTGCAGTGTCATCCCTTTCTCGCACTGCCGCGAAAAGGCGAAAGGGAAAAAAAAAATGCAAATGAATGGAGAGCTGGCAGGGAACAGGGGTTTGAGGAAGGTTTAAAGAATTTGTCATAAGATCTTTTTAACACAAGACTTTTAAATTGGGGTTGTAAGTGGTATCTCCTAATGTGATGAATCGTAATCTCTGAAATATTAAATACTGAAACTTATTCTGTGTCCTCATAATCTTCTCCCTTCCAGTTAAATAGAAAGCATCAGTGTCAGGATAACAGCAGAAAGAAATGCCGCGCAGGGCAAGGTCAAAAAGCCATTTACAAGCTCAAAACAATGTCTAAACTGAATATTTCCCCTCTCGCTGGATGTGATCTCATTAGTGGAGGTCTGTACAGCAGCAAGGAGGCATGTCAGCCTTCTCAGAAATGACTGTACATTCCTTGAAAGTCAAACCTAGAATGAGTCAGCTCAGGAGAGATGAATAAGCTATGCCGACAAAAGCCTTAAAGTGCCCATTAACATGCATCAAGTCATTGTCGAACACTGAATCCAAGGCGTCACATCAGTGAGTGTATTCATCTTTTCTTTTTTTTTTCGGTAATTAAAATATAAATCAAAGCCTGCTGGGGGAATGGAGGCTGCACGACTGTCGAGAAAAGGATTTAGCATGTACTCCACCCTGCCAGTCCTGGTGAATCTATTTGTCTACTTAGGGGTTAATATCCTGCATTCATGTCGGTAGGCTGAAATACTGCATGCTCGCTCAATAAACTAACTGAACTGTCTTCTGTTTGCGTTGAAGGCTTAATCACTATCAATAATACCAAAATGAAAGCAACATTTTTTCTCTGTTCCTTTCTCCTGGCAAATAACGGAGTGGGAATGAATGCAGTGAAACAACAACTGCCGTGTCAGGACTCATTCGAAATGACTTAATTACCACAGAGAAGAACAGGAACACTTTGGGGCTTCAGTTTGATTTGGATAAATTATGGAACGATGTCCACGTGGCACGTTGACAGTTCGACACGCTCCAGTGAGCATGTAACGATGATATTAGTCCACATTAGAATGCACTTATCACATGCCTCACTCGTTTTGTGCCTTAAACAATCTCATTGCACCATTACCAAAAGGCCTAATAAACGTCTGCCCTGTTCAGAGATTAGTGCCTGTGTTCTATGGACGTTTACTGTTATGATTAATGCAAAGGAGCATTTTGTTGGGGAGCTCGTTGCATGGAGAGGGACGAACAGGTGCACCCATCAAAGACAGAGGCTGTGCAGCTTGTCCTTGTGCGCTCTCAGCCTTTAAGTGTAGCTCATCTAGGCCGAGGGGAGCTGGCAGGACTCCATCCATACATTTTTCATGGAGGTTTCTTAAAATAAAGTCGCTTCCGAGCCGGAGAAAAGTCTGAGGTTGTTCTGCTAGTGATGGGAACTGGTTTAGCTGTCACGTGTTGTACCTTCTGGGGTTGGAATGTTTTGAGCTGTCTTTGTGTTTTTCGGGTTTTCTCTGCATTTAACTCTCATCATTTCTGTTTGTTGCCTTACTAGTGTTTGTTGATTACTTTGGCTAACCAGATTAATTTGAATGAAAGTATTTTCCTGCTACACACAACACAAAGTTTTCTTTCTTCAAACATCACCGGACTAGTTAAGGTAACTGGAAGTGTCTGTAAAACAGACTTTACTGTATGCAGGGAAAAAAAACCCTGCTCTATGTATGTTAATATCTGAGAGAGTGAACAGTGTTGTCTGTGTGGTCCGTGTGGCACTCTGAAGACAGAAGTTTGAAATTCTGGGATGTGCTTGTCAACCTTTTTCCTCTGAGTTTTAAAAGAAAATAATAAGACTCACATCTTTCATCTTTATGCTAAATATGGAACTAGAGCACAGTAGCAGTTAGCCTAGCTTAGCATAGACACTCAAAAGCATTTCTCTGAAAATGTCAGGTTGTCAAGTTTCAATAATTTGACCTCTGAATTTAAAAAATAAAACAAGCTTATTGACTCTGATCCAGAAAGAAACATCAATGATTGAATGTATACAAACACAATAAATATCACATGGATTTATCTGTTCTCTGTTTCTGTCTTCCAATCTCTTTCTTCTACTTTCACCTCAGAATTTGCTGACTCTGGTGAGTTACTCCTCTAATTTCCGTACCCCCCCTCCCTAAAAAAAGATCTGTTTGTTCTCATTCCAACAGCCTGGAGGCAACTCTTGCCCGACGTGTTCCCTGTGTATACATCCCTATAGCGCCGCCGTGCTGTATGTCAATTCTGTGCTGTCCATCCCTGCAGACTCTCTTTCTAATATCTCATTCTCTTCTGTGGATGTATTCTTCCTGGAAATCCTCTGTGACCATTTTCTGTATTGTTTTCCCCATTGTCCCTAATCCTCTCTCTCCTCTTAAGAACTCCTTTTAGATCTAGACTTGTGGTTTTGCTCTCCGTGAGACAGAGAGAATCCCAAAAGGATTATTTGGGTTTTTCTTGTCTGTGTTGTTTAAAGGTGTTTTTACCCTTCAGACATTTAGAGATGCATGCCAGTGTGGTAGGAAAAGATGGATTATCAGATCCACCTTGATGAAGATGTGCTTTGTTCAGGGTAATGTGGATTGGGCTGATAAAGGAAAAAATGTCAGCTGTTATCCTCCTCACCTGCCCTTGGCAGGGGTAATAATCAATATGAGCTTGAATGAGCAATGTGTACTTTTCCTTCCATTGTCTTTCACAGTTAGCGGTTCCCAAAATACTTTGAGAATACCAAAGATGTCTTTTCATTATTCATACACAGATAGCGATACCAATATCAGAAAATTGCGACTATCTCATAAAATTGCTATTTAAACCAGAAACAGTAGCTTATACATTGAGCTGCACTGCCACAATGGCTTATGGCTTCAACCAATAGCTACAGTATGTTTAAGGGCATCTAAAGTAGAACATTTGCGAAGCCCTGTACCTACGTAAAGGCCGGCGCACGTAGCCCGATGTTGATCTTCTCATGAAATATAACTATGCATCAAATTGACACAGACCTGTAATTGGTCTGCTAGGTAGGACTGTATTTCCAGCGTTTACAACATTTTTGATACTGTAGCCTTTTTCGAAATTCTGAGCCTACTCATCATCTCCATTTCAGACATTATATACTTGGTTTCAGTCACCATGGTTTCCTATACACACACAAAAAAAAGCAAAGAATGTGGTGGAACAGGAAACTGACGATATAACGAACCATTGAAAGAAATAACATTGGAAAGTAGCGTTCATTTGGCGAGGTACTGGAGAGCTAAGCAGACCCACCAAGGCAGAAGTAATTAGTGCGCACAACGATGTAGGACACTTTAGTGTAAATTCAACACAAAAGAATAAATCAGGCTTTCGACCCTGACTTGCACGCAATGAACATCAGGTGCTGCAGTTTCCCTGTGACACTTAAATAGACACATTGTGAATAGATAAGTTTTACACTGTATTTCCTATCAACTGGTACCCAAACCGAGGTGTCAGAAATCGTGGGTCAATTAGTGGTATCCTAACATCTCCATTACTCAAGCTTGAAATGAAGTCCAAGACCAATAACAATCCAGTTCTTGTTGTATTGATTGTCTTTTAGTTCAATATAGACCTCTTGTTTAGGAACACTGTAACAGTCTGGTACAGTTCTGCGCAAAAGTGCCTGCATCTCTTTTTCCATCAGTGCTACAAACAATATCACTTAGGAGTGGCAACACATATTGAAGTACAGAGAGACGGCGGGGTGAAAGGCAGAGTGCTGTCTCTCTACCGGCTAAGACAAGCCTTCCAAGACAGAACTTCCAAATTCAGGCTGCGTGCTCGAGGCCTTCATTAAGATTTATCACCCGAGATGTGAATCTGGTGGTGAATGTATGCATAACCACAGCTGAAACTGACCTCATCATGGAGGAAGTATAGGTGTTGTTTTTTAACAATAGGCCATACAGTTGTTTTAAGTGTATTCGCTCCATACGTTTTCAGCTGGAATGTACAACATGTTTATTGTTTTATATACCTCATTAGTGCTTTGTGAAAAATGTAAGGCAGCACTTTAAATATGGTGACACAAACCAGTGATCTCATCAGATGCTTTCCCTGCAGAGCATTACCTCACTGAGATATACTGGAAACACGGCTCACAGTGGCAATGTGGCCTTTGAAAGCTGTGATTTTTATTGAGCAGACATCGCACCAATGTCCATCGCAGGACAAGGTCATTTGGGTAAACCACGAAACCCCCCCGCTTTGGTAGACAGTACGATTATTGGGTGAACGGGTGAGACAAAGGAGGACGTGGCCTACTGTCTCACTGGAAGTTGTCGATGCAGAAATAAAAGGAAATAAGCCAAAGGGCAGCAAATGTGTGTGGGTTCTACAATGAGGGTGTAATTCATACACAAACAGAATCAAAAGTATGACGAAAACTGAATTCTGAGCTTTCTATGTTATTATTTTCGAAAATGTAATAGTCTTTTATTTTGACAAATTAATCCATTCATCCGTGCCAAATGTCTAGTTTCCCTCCCCTACCAGCTGTGTGGTGGCCCAGAGCCCAATTGATCTGATGGTTCAATATTACACTCACTGTCACTGACCTCCAAATCTGTATGCAGGGGAAATATATTTGTCCATTATTCAGATTTTAATAAATCCTCTATCTGGTGTCGCATTTCAGATATTTTCATCCACCCTTCTTACAGTATTTCTGTTCATGTGTTTTTTAAAACATGGAAATTAAGATCACACATAACAAGAATATGCATAGTATTGTTTACATCCTAGCTTTTTCCTCCTATTTCCAGTCTTTGTGCTAAGCAAAACCAACCTCCTGTTTGTTCCAGCGTTAAGTACAGGGAGAGTTATGAGAGGTATTTATCTTATGTACATTTTCTTTACTTTTCTTGCTTTTACAAGCAAGCAAGAAGGTGTACCTTTCAAAAGTATTCCTTTGATGCGTTTAAATGTGTGTTGTAAAAAAAAAGGCCTAAAAATGTGCTCTCCTTTATGTGTTTTCATAAATAACTGTACCTCCAGTATGTTATGTAACTTTGACAAGCAAACCAGCCCCTATCAACCCATCAATCCTCTAACCACACCACAGGACTAACACACACACGAACACCTGTGCGTGCAAACCCACACACAGACACACACACACACACACGCACACACCGCCCTGGCTCTCTGAGTTCGCCCTGTGCTAGATGGGTGAAAGAATCAATGTTAAAAGCCTTTTTGCTTTAGCACAGACTGAGTTTCCCCGATGCCCCAACCCCCCAGCAGACAGAGCGGGAATGCACTCACACAGAGACGCACACTCTTGCAGCTCACCAGAGGTTTAGAGGTCACACCACAAGGACAAGAGAGCCCCTGGTAAACAACAACAAGCCTGAGTCTCTCCCTGATCGCAGAGGGCATTAGGACAGAGGACTGTGTGGGCAGTGATTGTGCACAGGGTTAATTGCCCTCAAAGCAACCTCAGTTGGAGGCCAGCCTCACAGCGATCGTGCACTCCAAACCCAAACCGCCTAATCATACGGGATTGAGGCACTTGTCTGGGAGTGCTGCAGAGCGAGTGAAAAGCAGTGCAGTGGGATGTGTTTTTATCTCATTAGATTGTGTTTTCATGCTGGCCAAGTCTTGCATTTGGCATGAGGTTTGAACCATAATCCTTTCACATGTGAGTGGAGTGGTCGCCCACTGTTGGATGGCTGGTAGACTTTGATATTAGTGTGAGTCCCTGTGGGTTTTGACATGTACAGTGCTTCATGTACATTACACCCACTATAAGTTCAGCCACAAATATAAAGTTCTGAGGATCGTTTAAGGGTCAGTTTAATAAAAAAAAAAATAACACCATAAATCATATCACAATACTTGACCTTCATTTATACAGGGCGTCCAGCTAGCAAAAGCTAGCTAGACAGCCCTGTTACAAAATGCATAAATAAAACAATGTTGTATGGCCCACTGATACCTTTACATTAAAGAATTCTTTAGTTTTAAGTGACTGAATGTCCTGTTGACGTATTTGCTAATAAAAGTGGTGTACATCACTAGAATGGGACGGAATGCCAGTTAAAGTTTGAGCAGAGTAGAAAGAGTTTCTGTACTTTGTGCCGAGCTGCAGGTTAAGTAAGAGCATGAGTATGAATAATAGACCGCCTACATTCAGACGTACGGATAATAACTGCTATTGTGTATCGGAACACAGAATCTTTAGGCTGATGATGACACAGATTTGGGTTCACGATCGTCTTTGCTTCTGCTTTGTGAGGAGCATACATGAGAGGAGAGACTTCTGAAAAACAGCTCGGCTGATTTTGAATGTGGTGTTTGATGTGAAAGGAGTGGTTCAAATGAAGGTTAATCTTGAAGCTTATGCATACTGTGCTTTGAGCTGACATAGTTTTCCAGTATACCGGTCAGAGCAGCCTCTAGGTATAGATACTGATGACCTGTTCTAATAGGTGCCTTGAAACAGGGGAATTTGCATATTCCCAGATGTTTACACTGAGGTGTATCTAGTTGCCATGTATAAAATAGCGATATTTAAACATAAGTCAAGATTTTACATAAAACATAAAGCAACCACCTGAGTGATGTTTTTATATTTTGAGTCATCTATCAAGCATTCTTCTAGGGACCTGCGATCTGTGGTTCTTATGCAGAATACATGCAAAATAAAACAAAAGCTTTCTTCATAGTTAGTTATAGAACTACGTTGAATAACATACATAGTTGTATGTTTTGCAGTGCGGGAGAATCAGCCCTTCCAAGAAGACATTGTATTTAGTTTAGTCCTACTGTATCAATTACTTTGGTTTGAACATGACCAAATCAATCAAGGTGTTTGACCAGGAAATGAGCCGTCACAGTCATGTTAAGAGGCAGGGAGGCTGCAAACTGCTTTCAAAGTCCAGGTTAGGGAGCGGAGCTTGTCGTCCGGTGTCTCCTGTTCTGCAGCTTCACGTTCAGCTGTTGCTGCAGGTTTGGATTCCTGGCTAATTCATTATGCAGATGTGCTGACCATCTATTTACCGTAACACCAAGAACTGCTTCAGTAAGGGAATCAAATTAATTGTTTGGTTTTCATTGTGGAACTAAAATGCCGTATCGTCAAGTTTCTGAATAAGCTTGCGTGCAGAGGAGAGAGGGACTCATCTTTTTGTTGCATGTTGACCCAGTAAATTCTCTTCTGACTTTCCCGTTTGTTTTAATAGATCATTGTATACACGTCTTTTTTTTGTAGTATAACCAATGCCCCCTCCCTTTCCCCCCATCCTTGCAAATCTTCTTCTTTAACTTGAACAGTTGGGAGGCTCCTTATCAGACTGTACATATGATTTAAACCTTGCCGTTTTGTTTTGAACTTTTGCAGTGATGACTTTGGGACTTTGTTTCTATATGTCACTCCTTGTGCCTGTGTGTGATGTAGAAACCAGCCACCCTGTGTTGTTCTGTCATGTTCACTCTTTTCCTTTTCTCTGTGTGTTCGTTGCCTTACCCTTGTCTTTTGCTGTGATGTTGTAGAGCTTGGGACTTATGGGAAACTAAAATATTATCACTCAATGACTGAGGAAGGTAAGCTTGAAAGTTTTCACTTAACTCGCTTGTGTCATCCCTCTTGGTTTTTTTTCTCCATGTTTTTTTGTTACCATGAAGCAGCTCCTCCAAACCCATTTTTTCGTACGCTTGTGAGATTTATTTTGCTCAGATTTGCCTTTTAAGTTCAACAAACTCGTTGAGATTTCACTGACCTAAGTGCAAATCATTGTAGCCACACCATTGCAACGTTTACTTTTTATTCTCATCTTTTTTTTTGGCTTTTTCTTTTTTTTGTGTGTCTGCCCAGAGAATATGTACATACATATTTTGAGTTTCTGTGTGTAGTGTTGCTATGGATTGTATTCTATTTTCAAGAAAATTCGAGCATGTATGGTTTCGTGAAGTAGCCACTGTTGTTTCTTTGTATTCTGTGTCAAATTTTAAGACGTTTAGTTATCTGTGCTGGTAAAATTACACACAAACACACAGCAAACCATCCCATGCCTCACACTCGGGAAACACAAGGCACAAGGACTTCTTCTTTTTTTAATTTTTTTTTTCTCCTTTTCCTCTTCTTTTGATTCTTTGGCCCCATTTCTCATCCGCATAGCTGAGAAAAACATCATTCATGCCTCGGCGCTCACTCGGAGCCCCCACTTGCACCAGCAGCGGGTGCACAAATGTAAGACGTACGTTGCTGAATTTGGCAAACTGGGGTGACTCATCCCCCCAGTGGTTGCATAACAGGCAGCACTGACAGGGAAAATGAGCGGCTGTATAACGACAGCAAAGGAAAAGCTGCTTTTCTTAAAGGCTATGCAATTTCCTCATCTTTACTAAAATTAAACACCCTAAATGGACCTCCCTGGAAACATATTTTCCCCACTGCAAAGTTTTTCTTGATGATGTGGTTGTCTTTCAAACTATTGTCACACATGAGCAAAGTCTTTCTTTGTCTTTGTTTCGTCACTCTGAATCACACTGAAATAAACCGGGAGGTTTCTTTTTTTGTTCACCATTAGAGCAAAAGCATGATGAAATAGTCTGTTAAACTATACTCGAAGGGGGACTCAAAGTCGCTGCATATTTTAGGAAAAAAAAGTCAACACCTGTAGGCCGATACACATTTTGCGACATTAGTTTAAAGGAGCAATATGCAACACTGATGTGATAGGATTTAAAATGGTGACTGGAGTCCAAATTCAAAACACTGCAGAGAGATGTCTCCCCTCACCCCCCTGCTCCCTGAAGTCAATGTGGACGCCCTTTGCCATGTCCCTGACACTGAAGCTTCAGTTCTGCCTTTGAAGGTCCGTGTAAAAGTATGTTCAGCAACAGCACCGAGAAACCTTTATTACGGCAATTTTATTAAACACAGAATCAAAAAGCCTACTACTTGTTGACCCACATAGAGCGAACGATATCACAGCCGTATTTGATTAACAGACATACACATTGGACACTCCCTTCACACAGCTAATTAACAATGGCCAGCTGAGGTGAGTGATGTTACGGCAATGGAATTTTTGATGCTTCTTTTGGAGAAATGTCAAGTACTTGTGTGTGTGTGTGTGTGTGTGTGTGTGTGTTTGTGCTTGTGTCTGGAAAAGAGAGACGCTGGAGAGGGGAATGGCTGTTATGTGCCTCGCCAAAAAAAAAAGAAGAAAAAGAACAAAGTGAAGGGATGAGAGCATTCGGCAATGACAGATGAGTGAGAGAAACAGGAACGAGGGAGAAAAATACAGCGTGAGATAGAGGGGACAGGAGGAAGGCAGGCGGTGACTCGGGCTGTTTAATGATTTTGCCAGAAGGTCGCAGACAGTTTTGACATGGTTGGGTGGAGTATGCATCTACGCGTCACTGTGTCAAGCACTGACAAATCAGCTGCGCACCCTCAAAATTAAAACAAACAAACAAAAAAATCTTTCACATTGATCGCAGTGGGCTGGTTGGGAGAAGGCAGGACACGCATGCAAAACATGACACGCACAGGAAGTCAGTGAAATTGAATATGAGCACAGACAGCACCAAGGTTAATGTTGCTCAGGAGCTTTTACGAGATACATCAGACAAAATATCTCAGGACAGCGTTTTGTTTCATACTGTTCCTACAACTAAATACCCCAAGCCTGTGTAGCCAGCAAATAGTCAAATCTAAATGGGAACATAAAAACCTGCACTACAGGATTTTGATTTATTTATAGTCCTATTTGTTTTAATCTAAGTACTGTATTGTTGTTTGTGTGTATCGTCAGGGATTTTATGAAAAATCATTGTTCCCCAAGCCAGCAATGGCCATTACAACATGAGCAGAATCGGCTTGCGTGAGCCTGTATTTGTTAAGTCAAAAGGCCACACTGGTTATATAAACCACAAGGTCATGATGTTCAATTGATGACTTGTTTCAATCTAGGCCTCTGCGTCACAGCAAACAAATTTCCAGTGTGAGGTATTGATTCAATAAATGTTATCAGCAAACAAAAAACAGATTCATCACGAGGAAAAGTATCGATTAAATGCTCTAATAAGCAGACGTCTCTCATGGTACTTGATTCTTTTATTTATTTATTTTTTCAGGCTCAGCACACAGCTATTTCCTACGAGCAGGAGAACTTCCAATACAAACAATTTAAATATAGAAAGATTAGATCAGCTGGTTCCTGTTTGAGTGTCACAGTTGTGACTTATTCAGCTGCAATGATACTGTGGCCAGTTCAAACTTTTATTGCTTCCAGTTCCTGGCTTCTGACATCTCTTTCTGAGTTTCTGATCGAATACGACAACCGAGCAGGATCGAACCTGACCTCCAGCTAGACAGATCTCTTTATAAGAGATTCACCCGCTACAGGCTTTCCTTCCACCAAGGACCCGGACATTGCAGAATCATCAGTATATGATATGCTATGTCATATTGACGCTCAGTGTTGTTTGAACTGCATTTTTGTGTAAACCACTACCCTGTGGTCGCTGTGCTTTGGGAACGTGACCAATTTGGGGTCAAAGGACACTACGAAGGATCCCAGAAGGGGATGATGCTGGGAGACTTTAAAGGTGGTTCAGGATGGAGAGCTTTGTTCTACATTTAACCTGTTTGGCGATTGTTTTTCAGGTAAATTCCGAGAGAAGGCATCCATCCTTCACAAGATTGCAAAAAAGAAATGCCAAGTGGAGGACAGCGAGAAGGCCAACGGAGTGGCAAGCCGTTCAGGTAAGCTTTGATTTCAAGGGTAAGGCAGGCCAGGCTTTCTTTGTGTCTTTCTTAGCTAGTTGAGTAGATTAATACTACTCTCTAGAGATTGTAAGGTATCATTTTTCTCAAGGGTTGAGAACAAAAACTCAATTCAGAAGTAAAGGAGGTGACAAAGACTACTAAAAATTGCAAACGTCAGAATGTATTTTCAGTTCTTCTCAAACTAAACATCCCATTAATTATGGGAGCAATGTAGCATTGCCTAAACACAACAGACTGTCTGTTTGTGTAGATACAAGCTATAGGGCTAACACAGGCAGAGTGATAGAGAAACTGCATTAAACTAAACCTTAAAAAGCATAGCTCTACCTCAACAAAAAAAGATGACCTTTTGTCATGGGATTGTTATTAACTGCAAATCTACTTGTATTTTGAATCTGAACAAACATTTGATGACAATAAAGATATATTATTCTCTCTGAAAAAGCCCGTAACTAAGCTTATAAGCCCTTCTTTTACTTTTACTTTGAATCCGCAAAGGCTTAATAATGGTGACCCAGTGTGATCTGTCACAATGTGTGATGGCATTGTCAAGATTCTAGATTCATGATTAACTTTATTGTCTGACAAAGTGAGAAATGCGTTTTGAAGGACAAGAGGTACAACATGTAAAAAGCCCTGCTGCCTCTGATGTTTTACAGTGATGCATTTTCACTGATGACAAATTTTGGACGCAGGAAATTATGGATTGAAGATTTTTTTACAGGGACATTTAAATTGTTCTTGTTGTTATTTTTTTTATTTGGTTTAATAAGCGTTGGTATTTTGGAGACAAAAAAAATCCATGCTAATTCCCTTGGTATGTCTGATAAGGCCATGAGAATGATTTTAGCGAATTCAAATATTTAGGTTTTCTAAACATTTGAACACTTTATACTTTTTTAAAGATTCTAGTTTTTTCTTTGAAAGAACCCAACTAGTTAAGCAGGAGCAAATTAAGAATGAATAAATTGCAACCCTTATATTGTCAGCCATTAGCAAGAGAGCAAATTCATATATGCAAACTGTCAAACTATTCCTTAAAAATATTGTCTGATAGCTCAGAAAGGTCCGTCTGCTGTTGCTTAAACTTCATGAAAAAGTAAATAACTCCTCATATTTGACCCTTTCCACTATTGCCAGCTGTAAGGGTTGATGAGCATTGCATCTGATGTTAAACAAGCATGACATTATCGAGATCTGCCAAATTGATTGCAAGTGTTGTCTTCAAGCAGTATTTAAATCAATCACAGTCACTGCCAAGTGTAATTTATGTGTGTTTTTCACTTCAAAGAACACTGGACCAAAAGGATAAACAGGAGGCCAGAGGAAACGTTTCATGGCCTCCACGTAGTCAGAGCAGCAGAATCAAAGAGGGGCATAGATGTTTATCAACAGGGCAAAATTATGCTAACAGCACCACATTAACATATTAGCATCTTAATCAAAAATGCATGACTGGTAGCAAGCACAGCACACTTTCCTTCTCAGGCCTCAGACATCTTAGATTTAGTCTGCAGTGTCTGTACTAAAAGATGTATCACCATTAAAGTTGAATAAAATGATAAAGCTGATGTCTTTATAAATAACATTACAGAATCCGAGCTTGGAGCGAGGTCATATGTTGGTTGATTGGTGGGATCAAGCCACTTTATCCATTTGAGGATCCTTCTAATTGCCACAACCACATTTGGATTAAGGCAATTTCCACGGCAATTATGGCTTTATCATCTGATTACATGGCTTTCGGCTCTTTGGATTTTAATAAGGGCCGTTAAGTAAGTCTAGCCTAAATGGAATAGAATCATGGCAGCCAACCGGAAATGATGAGGGAGAAAGACAACAGTCTCAGACATGCACATGCTTGTTTATCTTCAACAGTGTACTTATCATATTCAATGTTAATATGAGTTGTAGTCTTGAGTATCATTTGTTACTGTCATAAATTGCAAAATAAGAATTAATAAAACAGAACTGAGTGAAAATTGAACTACTTCTATGTTGAACTGACATAGCATAAGAGCGTTAAAGCTGACATTATGCAAAATACACTTGACCATGGTTTCCTTAAACTTATGTGTCCCTGGTCTGTCTACAAACCCTCCAATTATAAGAAAAGTCCATCCTCTCTGTCTTCTGCCTGCTCCGCTTTTTAGAAAATGTCTGCTCAAGCAGGTTGTTTGGAGATATCCCCCTTTGTGACATCACAAAGGGCAGTAGCCCCTCCCCCAGGTGGGTGACACTCCCACAACGAGGTGTTTGTTCTGCCCTCTGAGTCTGCCTTCTTACTGTCAACAATAGGGCCTGGTGCAAGAAAGCTCGAGTCACCCAAGCCCTTACAATGGGTGTGGTCAGACACAATTCAATTACATTTAAAGCTACAGACACAGAAACAGCCCGTTCTGAGCAGTGCTGAAATACAGGGGTTTGTGGACATAGTAAAATACAAGATCAGAGTGGATTTCTATTACAAACTTCACAGACATGTTTTGGCAAGCTCTGAGACTCATTTGAACTGGTTGTAAAGGAGAATCACATGTGACCTTTAAAGGACTATAAGGTTACGAGCTAAATCACAACAACATATAACTTAGTGAGAAAAAAACAACTACATAAAAACGACATAGTTTACTTAAACTAACAATAAAACAATAACACTCCCACTTTGTATTTTTACAACACATCTGAAAAAAGTTTATTTGAAAGGATTATTAAAGGTTTGATATGTGAACCTGGAAAGTAGCTTGAGCTGTTCTACAAATGTAGTGCATGCACATGTTGAAGTATTAAGTAACTTTTTTTTACAGTCCATGTAAGTCCCACCTTGCTCCATGTCATTGCAGCCAACAACCTCATGTCTTTCTGAAGCTATGACTGCTTTTGTTCCTCTAAAAGCTTTTTACTCTGATTATTCTTCCCACAGATAAGAACCTTCCTAACAGCTCCAGCGTGGAAGTGGAAGTAACGCCACCCATGAATGGAACAGCGGGGCAAGAGGGGGAAACGGTAAGAAAGTCACCTAACACAACAACAAAGAAAAATATCTGTTTTATGCCTGGTCAAGTTACAAACGAGGAAAAAAAAGAAATATCAAAGTTGGAGAGATATTTGTGAATATTTTATGACTTTTATCTGTGCCTGTGTTCCACCTTGAGTGTGATTGATGCAAAGGTTGCACTAGCTCTGGCACTGGTCACTGCTGCTGATATTTTCCCAGCATGCACTCAGGCGAGTTCCTCCATCTTCAGCCAGACCTGTCAAAGACCCGCCTCCTCCCACCGAGTTCTGTAATCACACTCCTCTCTCACCTGCTGCTGCCCACCGCTGGGTGCTGGAAACAAACATGCTGGCACACGTGCCTTGACAAACACACACATAGACACACACAGCCAGGCAGTGTGGCTCAGTATGGCACCTGCAGCAGTTCTGAGGGATGGCAGCGGGATGCAGTGACCTGCCGGCTGCCGGGCCAGCAGACGGCCCTGAGGCAAGAGGGCAACGAGTCAAAGTCCAAAACTTATTTGAGAACTGGCCCAGGAGACGAGTGCGTCGGTCATTCGACTCTCACTCTCACTGCATACATCACACTTACCAAGAATAGCCCAAAAGGAAGCTACACTCTTTATCTTGTATTCTCCAGGAAAATTGTTATATTATTGACTTGGTCTTGAGCATGAAATGTCAAATTTGAGATATCGTAAGAAAATTAACATATACCATTTAAACAAGCCAAAATCTTTTTCCAATGCTGTTGCTGTTTTTAAAACAAATCTTGATGATGTGAATCAGCTATTTAACTTGTGATTTTCAAATGATTTCTTTAATTCCTTAAAAACCTTCCATAATCACTTACTGTAAATGCTCCCCCCCAGTATGTTTAAAAGTTGAATACATCAAAACACATAAGTCCTTCAGTTCAATTTAAGGACATAAAGTCAAACACTGGGTGCTGAAAACAAACCGCAACCAGCTTCTCTGTAAGAAACTCCACAAAAGGACAATCAGCTAAAGCAACGTGTCCTTCGCTGAAAGGCTGAAGCCAATGCCTGCACAGGCTGCTCCATTTTGACTCCGTTATGTCATAATGCAACCTTTGCAAAAATTAAAAAAAGAAGAGCCTACCTTTGTTTCCTGAGTTTGCACGCTTTGCTTCTTATGAAACTCTTGGGTACATTTGATTCCAGCAAGAGGAAAAGCAAACTCTGCAACTATCACTAAGTTTACTGTGTAAGAGGGGAACAGAGTTTGAAAAAACCTTTAAAGGCTTTAGCTAAATAAACACTAAACAATAAACCATAGTAACATTTAAGATTTATATAATATTGTTTTAGTGTAATACTCTCAACTCAACTCAACTTTATTTATAAAGCGCTTTAAACAGCCGTAGCTGTGACAACTCTGCAAATAAACTGTAATTTGATTATTAACTTTGTGGACAGAGGTCTTAACCCAACAAACAAAGGACTATAGGCATCTTAATCTCCTGCTTTGAATCAAAGCCCTGGCTTAATAAAAGTCTAAGTAAGCACTAAATGTGAAAAAATGTGATCTTTCTGCACCAAAGGAAGAGACACTGTGGCACTTTGACATTGAGCTTTCCTCCCAGGTAAGATACAGCATCTATAAATACTGAGCGGTGTGGGAGCATGCAGAAGGTTCTCAGAATAGACAGAACAAGAAAAAGACGGGCCCTACTTCCCAACATGGCCATGTGTGTATTGATCTATTCTGCCGCACCAACTTGTTTTCACATTGATCTCTCACTCTTTGGGTTAATAATAGACCGGAGAGATAAAAATGTCTCTCCTGAAGCTGAAAATATTCATTTCCAAAAATTGAAGGCGTTGCAGCCTTCCTTAGAAACATGTTTTAGACTGGCCTTAGTTCTTTCTTTGTATGAGGTGAGGGCAAAAAAATTGGAAAAAATGGAAATAGAAAACTTTTTTCAGATTCACTGAAATTGGAAGAGGTGGACGTTTATTGGCACGCCAAAGTCTCATATGTGGCTATTTTTAGCCACATATGAGCCTGTATCCACAGTGCACCTGTCTGTGTCAGCCAGGAGGTCGCTGGAAACCGCTCACACCTTCATATGACGCCCGAGGCTTGGTATTCTAATATTTTCTTTCCTCCCGGACGCCTTGGCAACTCATATTGGGGAATAGGGTGAACGTTAAGGTCAAATTAAATCTGCAGCACACTTTTACAACAATTTCTTGGCTTCGTTTTCTGCTGTGAAACCCTTTGAGAGATGCGAGGACAGAAATGATCAGATCTTGCATTTTTTTCTGTAACAGCAAAAAAGCAATGGTTATTTTTCAAAAAAGTAACATGACTCAGACTACAGAGGTTTGAATATGCGGCAAAAGTTTCTTCTAAGGGATTTCTTTAAAAATCTGATAAGATATTGACAGTGAATGCCAGTGATCTATTACCTTGGAATAAATGTTCCTAATTTATATCTGATGCTAGTTTTCCATCTTCTCCATAGTCATGTTTGATCATTACAAGAAAAATGGCTGCACATCAGGGTATGCTTTAGGGATGATTGGTTGTTGCTTATCTCTGCTGTGGGATCACCATATACATAGCTGCACTCTGTCCAATCCACGAAACAAAGAAGTCGGATTAAAAATCAAAAGCTTTGCCATACACCAGGCGTCAGCACACACGCCCCCTTCTGGGAAGTTAAAAAAAAGGAAAATGTCACGCCTCCCCTTGCAGCTCTGTGGCAACAGGTAAAAGTCAGTGCCTTTAAGCTCTGAGTTGGCAGCAGTGCCAACTGAGGCACTGTAGGGCAGGAAGGGCCCCCGAGGGTCTGGCATTTGGAAACCAACTCGCGCTGACTTGTGAGGCCCAGCTCTGAGGGGAACTTTGGTAGAGAAAGCAGGTAAAGGGAATGATAAATTAAGCAATGACAGACTCGTAGTGTGCTGTGTCAGCCAAAAACAACACGTCTACATACTGTAAGAGCTGCAGGGCAAACTGCAATGTCATATGATACATCTTCTTTTTCTGGAGCATTATACCCATCTGCTATTTGAAGCCTACAATCAGTTACATGAAAAATCCCTCTTATCTTTACATTGAGAAAATAAGTGGATTTGGTTCTGAACTGATCCTTCTAAAGCCTCACGTTTTTGGTTAGAGCTCCATTTTTTTTTTGTTACAGAAAACAATGCAGCCATCTGGCTGTGAAGAGGAGGAGAAATCAGAATGCCGAGCACAAGTGATGCAAGCGCTGCCTTTTGTTTGGCAGCTCTGATTACCAAGGTTACCAGGCAGTGCTCACCAGCAGCGCCTGTCACAGCAGGATAGGCTCCATATGATTCATGATTTGAGCAGTAGCCATCTTTAAAGATTTCTGCTTCACCCCCTGAGCATTATTAGTGATTCTATTTATTCAAACTTGAATGATTTCCTGGAGAAAATTAATATTTAGGAAGCTACATCTGTTCTCAACATCTGTCCGACTTTGCGTGTTGTTTTTTACCCAGCCTGTTTTTACTTGTTTTTTGTTATTGTCCCTCTCAAAGGCGTACAAGCAACATTCTCGGTCACCAGTGTGTTCTGCTTAGATCTGCATGTGTCAACCTGTCTCTGCAGGTCCCCATGGCTCAAAAGCACCCTTTCTAATTAGAAACAAAGGGACCGCAGACATCTTTCCTTTCTCAGAAGGCGCTGGTGTTTTACCATTAAAGATCTCAAGAACTATAATGTTTGATTGAGAATCAAAAAAAGCTGATCAGGTAACTCGAGTTCATGCCGCAAATGACGAGATGATTCCTTCTTGCTGGTGCCTCAGAATGTGTCATCTTCCCATCCTGACAGCTTATTTGATGCTGATCTGCAGAGAGGTGATGCTCTTTGCCTCACTTGGCATTCCAGTGGCAGGTCCAATCAGACCCCAAGGGGGGGATGCTCTGCCTCTGTGCAGCCAGCGTCAGCAGTCAGCAGTGATGAGCCCCTGATGACTGGAGAGGCTGAGCCCTTCAGGGCCCGCTGCAATCTCCAAAATCACAGTCATCAGGCTTCTCTGTCTTAAGGTCACGGCAGAGCAGAGACACGTGCACATCCAGGTCCTGCCATAGTTTTCTGCAGAACTTGGGCAATGTGGGTTTTTTTTTCTTCTGAAGGGCTGGTACTGCAAGAGTGCCTCCTTCCTATCTGGCTAGTTGCTATGGAGAGGTGTGTCCCAATGAGACAAGTTATCAAGTTGAAGGAGACACTTTGGATTCTTGTGATTTTTTTTCCCCTTGAGAAACAAGAAAAAAGCATGAGTCAACGAGTGTTTACTTCTTATCTAATCCCAGATGGGGACGAGTGGTGACACTGCAGTACGTAGAC
This sequence comes from Symphodus melops, assembly GCF_947650265.1. NCBI lineage: Eukaryota > Metazoa > Chordata > Actinopteri > Labriformes > Labridae > Symphodus > Symphodus melops. The sequence goes on from NC_136710.1 coordinate 6,767,162, forward strand.
ACCTTAACAAGAAGGAAACGAGGGGGGAAAGGAGGAATGAATCATTCTGATTGTGGGTTTTTTGTACACTTCTCTCCTCACCATGCTTCTGTTCTTTCCTCAGGCTGAGGATGAGGAGGAAGAGGACCAGCCTCTGAGCCTGTCCTGGCCCGAATCTAACCGCAAGCGCTTCACCTACCTCTTAATCATGCCCATCGTCCTCCCTCTGTGGCTTACACTGCCTGATGTCAGGAAACAGGTGAGAAAGACAAAGTTTACCCTCTCAAATCATATAAACAAGACTTTTTAAAAAATCTTTATTAGGGTGAAGTTAAAGCCCTTATGTATGTGTTTTTGCCTCTAAATCCACTATTCTGTCTATCTCTCCTCTGCCTTTTCCCATCATCTTTCAGTCTGCTAAGAAGTTCTTTCCCATCACCTTCCTGGGTGCTATCTGCTGGATTGCAGCCTTCTCCTACTTAATGGTGTGGTGGGCTCACCAGGTAACCAAAGATAAAGTGGCCATATTATGTTCATTTCAAATGGCAATCATGTGATGATGTCATCAGTCCCAGAACTTCATAGAATCCTAATTTAACCATAATCCTTGACAAAAAAAAAAAATGCAATATGAAGTAGTGTTTTTTGTTCCATTGCCATTTACTTATTAAATGAAACCATATTCTATAATCCCACTCGTAAATAACTACAGTATAAATAATCACAGTCGTAATAGTCACAAGAGATTGTCGGAGCTCAAGTTTTTTAACCTCTGTCACCTCCAAAGCATCACAAGGAAATTAAAAATAGCTGGAACAAAAGATTAGGGTTTTTTTTGTTTTTTTTTACCCCAAAGCTTAGTTTCCTTTTTTTCCTTTCTTTTTTTTTTGCAGGTTGGAGAGACCATTGGGATTACAGAGGAGATTATGGGCCTGACTATATTAGCAGCTGGAACCTCCATCCCTGACCTCATCACCAGTGTTATCGTGGCACGCAAGGGTCTGGGTGACATGGCGGTATCCAGCTCCGTCGGCTCAAACATCTTCGACATCACTGTCGGGTATGACATTTGAGCAAGATTTGAGTAATGTGGTTCAATACTTTTAAATTGTACGTTTGTTTCACCCGTCACCCATCGAATTTCATGCACGGATGTGTTTACTTCATGCTGATCAGTCAAAAAGGTGTCACTTTGCACTTTTACTGATTATACTTTCGTGTGCCCGTAAGGTAGGATCCCTCAATAGGTCAAACTTTTTAAGTGTCTACGATTCTGAGTACAAGGACAAGAGTGCTGGGCACACCAGTTCAATGACTGTGTTTGCTGTATTGACTCAATAGAAGATACACCTTCTTACTGATACTTAACATTATCTCAGCCGGGAATATGAGCAAAGACGGCAGACAGACAGTCGGGTTTTAGCCTCGACTGTTTAAAGTTGTATTGATAAAAATAGGTCTTGCAGCCTCTTTGGCAACAATTTAAAGCGAAGGAGACAAAGAGAGCATCTATTATTGACGTGTTTCCTGAAGCTCTGCTATGTTGAAACAGTCACCACATGGAAGAGTGATGTCACCGTGTACTGACGCATCTTTGAGTACACGGTACCTGATTACAAAGCAGCTTCACTTCACTGCTGTCTCTAACGTATTCAGACTGTATTGTGCCTGGATTATATAAGCGGAGCTGTATTTACACCTTCTCTCATCTTCTTTGTGATATAATTATGGTCTCAATCTGGTAGTTATGTGAATAGGCATGGTCCTGTTATTAGATACTGCTACACATCTCCCATTCCAGTAAATCTACGCAAGTATCACAAGCGTTGATAGAAGAAAGAGATGGACCCAAACCAAAATCCTATATTAAACAAAAGTCCAAAAAAACAAAAGCTTTATTTTGAAACCAAAATACAAAATCCACAGGGGGCTGGGGCACCGAAAAACACAAGGATACAATTGACCAAAAAGGAAGTCACAACAACAAGGAATAAACAAACTAAACCTGAGTAATGACAGTGAGGTGTTAAGTGATTCTGTAGCGCAGCATTTCAGCTGCTGCTACATGATTCTTTTTCTAATTTGGTTTGGCTGAGTAACACTTATTGTTGATACATTTTGCTGTGTCTCGTGTCATATTATCTTATATGCACACTCTGCTGCACTTTGCTGAGTATGAGCATCCTAAGGCTATAAAAAGCTCTGGTCTCATCTGTTTACATAAAGAATCCTTGTCAGCATTTTTTATTATAAACCCATAATATCGTGAAAATCTAATATTTGGGTCTGATTTTTTTTTTTTTAAGTGAAATGGTTGATGTAATGTTTACCAAAATGCAAATGTTTTTTTTTCCTCCCTGAGTAAGCTGTCTTTGATTATTTTATTTATATGTTTGTGTATCCACAGGCTGCCATTCCCCTGGATCCTCTGGTCCTTCTTCAGCGGCATGAAGCCAGTGCAAGTCAGCTCCAACGGCCTATTCTGTGCCATTGTGCTCCTCTTCCTAATGCTCATCTTCGTCATCATCTCCATCGCCGCCTGCAAGTGGCGCATGAGCAAACTGCTCGGCTTCATCATGTTCATGCTGTATTTTGTCTTCCTGGTGGTCAGCGTCATGCTGGAGGACAAGGTCATCACCTGCCCCATATCCGTGTGAGGACCTGCGAGGACCCACTTCCTCTCCTCTTGTCACTACCACAAACAACCACCGACACAACAATCCTTCTTGTCTGCCATCGCTCTCACCTGACCCTTGTGATCCTTTAACCCAGGAGTGAATGAGGAATACGGATTGCTGGAGGAGAGAATGATACAAAAAAAATATGAAATCTGCCTTTATCTTCAGTAAGCAGATGGTGGCAGGGAGGGGTTAAATCAACAAGGACGCAAGACTTTTGACTTGGCTGGTTTAGCTTTGGCCTAGCCTGAGTGGATTTCTATTTGTTATTGTTATTTAATAGGCAGGTAAGGAGGGAGTATTGGGTGTACCAGCCATATATAGAAGCATTATGCATGCAATTGGTGTCACTAGATGAGCTGGAATCAAGACTACACCTGATAGGCTGAGGAGGATAACCTCCTGTGAACTGAAGCGGTGCACTGTCTAAAACTCTTAAAACAAGTGCAGTGGCTTCGCTGAAATTGAACACAAACTAACTTCTGCTGTCTCCAAAAGAGTGAAAAGGTATTTGTGGATGAGAAAACGGCCGACTGTGTGGATGAGGGTTTTGCTCCAAAAGTGTTCTCTATCTGAAATAAAAGAGGGAAAAGACTCTCCTCTGGGCTCTGCACCTGAGCGACAAGGGACAAACCACCCTTTCTGGGCAGACAAACTTCTTCTTTCTTATTATTTATATATTTTTTTGAGATTCATCACATGCTCAATCTGACTGGCAAGTTCAAACTCCTCCTCTTCCCTGCCCGACGCTGTATGTCTCTTCAAAGAGGATTCTTTTTTTTTTTTTTTTTTTTTCTTTTTGATTCATTTCATGATATATGTAGAGGTAGCAGTAGAAGTACTGTAGCAGTATTAGATTATATAGAGTCATCTCTGCAATCTTCTCCTATTTTTATTCTTTTGCCACTGAACGCACGTTCTGAATGTGCAGAACTTTTCATGCTTCAAACGTACCAAGTGACAAAGCCAAGAAGAGAAAAAAAAAAATCCTAACTCAAGTTTAACCTCTCAAAATATATGCTTGCCTTCAATATCTTTCACTGGTTTGAAAAAAGAGGCATGAGTTCTGTAGACTCATTGAAGTTCCATATTGAAGTCTATGTCAAAATACTGAAAAGAACTAAACAGTGTTTATGCGTCACGGTTGATTTAGATTAGTCAATGTGTAGTGCTTTGTTCACTGTAGAACTGGGCTCAACTCACCGGCTAGTCAAGCTCCTGGTTAGTAGTTTCATGGAGTCAACTGCATGTAAAAATAGACACTTGGAGATGAATAATACCAATCAACATTTAAGAAGTTGTAAACCAAAATGTACACTTTTTGAAAATATGTTTCATAACTTCTTAATGCAAACCACTGCTCAATCTCTATGTAGAAATGTCAACACGTACGGTCAATGATATCTATCAAACTTGTGCAATTTCTTTTCTAATCAAAGGTGCTTTTGTGTGCATGTGTGCAATCTACATTTGAATCATCACACAATAACCATCTCTTATATTTAGCTATGAATAGAGGTTATACTACCAGTATTTTGCAACTAACTGCAAAAAATATATATGTAAACCAATCTGTGTTTTATACTGGAAATATAAAAACCGAAACACGATCTCTCTTAAAGCTACATAGAATGTGGAAATCACTGATTTAACAGCAATATTCTGTGTGTCGTCCTTGCGTCTCTTTCTTCTCCCTGTCTGGATGTGGTTTGAAACCCAGAAAGAAAAAAAACTGTGTGTGTGTATGTGGGGGGGGACCATTTCTCTGCAGCCCCTTTCTGTTAGAGCTGGCCAGAAACACCCGCTTTACCTCAACACAGCTTCTGTACAGCAGCTTAGTAGAACTGTAAAATAAAAGTAAATAGATACTCTGAATGTGTGAGGAAACATGCATGTGAGGAATTTGGGCTGGTTACCCACTGACTGTACAGCTGAGCTTAGACCGACTATATATTTTCACTTTATGCATCCATTCAGACAGAAACACCAAGAACCCCATGGTTTTACTTTGTAAATATGTCACACCTACTTTATTTTTATTTTCTTTGCAAGCAACTTCACATATGTATTGTATTCATCCAGAGTTTTTAGCCATTTTTGTAATGGATGAAAAAGCTCAGTAATTCTTTGGCCCTAAAGTATAGCATTTCAGAGAAAAAAATACTCACAATATTACTTAACATCTCTCTGGCACACATTGCACTGTAAACGTGCTTGTTCAGGTTCTGCGATGGAAACGGGACTAAAGACTAAATTGCATTCTTATCTTTAAAAACACTCGGACAGTAAAGTTTGGAAATGCACAGAAAAGACGAAAACTATGATCATTGACTTCAACCAAAATACTATGTAACTCATGCTGTGTGCTTTTGTACAGTACATTTCCACACACTAAATTCAAAGATTTAATTTAAGGCCTCTATGATGACTCATGTACTTTGTGAAATCCTCCTGTGAACATTTGCCATTAAATTCCCTCTCACTCTCATAGCGCCCACACACACTCCTTCGTGATCACACCTCGTCTCAAGTTTCTACTCGCCCTTCTCTTTGAAAGAATTAAAAAATTTGAGAAATGCACTTTTTTTCCCCCCCCCTCTTATAAAGAGATGAATATAAGAAGATGGACCTGTATTTCATGTTGGACTGGTAAAAATGAAGCCAGAGAAAGCAACCAGATAGGTTTGTAGAAGGGAGGTAGCTAGCTAGCCTAGCTAATTCTAAATGCAACAATATGTGTTAAACAGCACCTGTAAAGCTTAAATATTTAAAACATGATTGTGATATGTTTAGTTATTACATAAACTGACATGTAAAAAAGACAGGTTGTGATTTTTACAAGCATTATTTGCAGGTATAGAAGCTAAGCTAGCTAGCTGTTTCCACTATTTTCAGTCATTTGGGGAGCGACTGATAACCATTTGCTGAAGACGCTCTTGATGTTTATCATAAAGACAGTGAAGTGGCATCAATCTACACATCTAACTCTCTGCAAGATAACAAAAATAAGTGTGTAAATATAGATGTCAAACTTTAGCTTGAATGGGTTAAATGGTACCTCTGACATACATGTGAAAACTGAACCTTTACACTTTCATCACATACCAATCCTGTCAAAACAAGAATAAGTTCCCTTTAATGGTAAGAGGACGAACAAAATTTCGAAGGCTGACTCGTTGAGCATGTGAGCGTGGCAGTGGTTGAGATTACCAGGGTAGGTAACTGTGAAAGTTGACCACTAATGAACATCTTGCACTGTAAGTGTTTTATTTTCTTGGTGTTAATGTAAGATTTATTTAAGGTGTACATATATACAGATAGAAATTAACCATATAATCTATACGTGTAAAAGAAATATGTCTCTTTATGTAAAAACACAAAGTATATAATAAAACAAATAAAGATGATCATTCAAATATGCAACAATGTGTGAGCAAGTTTTTGCCAAAGTCTCTTTAACCTTTAAAGGTCTGATTGTTTGAAAGAGTGTGAGAAAATGACATTCCTTTTAATTGTTTGTTTTAAATTTCTTCATTAGTCATTGGTCTCAATACTAGTCTTTTTAAATACTTAATGGCACACTTCTTAGTGATGATTAAATTAAGAGTTAATAGCAGTGTATGAAACACTTTATGTTTTACGGTATTGGTTCCCAACCTAAGGTCTGGTGCCTGAGCTCTAAGGGGGGTTGTGATGTTCTGACTGCAATGAGGTTGTCAAAATTTGATTTGCACATTATTCAATAAAACATGTTTTCAAAAAATTCATCGGAAATTTCTACAAATATCCGTTTGGTGTTGGGGCATATTCCGATTAGATTTTCAACAAAGAAAACTTCAAATTTGCCTTTTCTAAGGCTGTGTCCAAAATAACCTGCTACTCCACAAACAGTTCACAATATGGTGAGTGTGCCACTTTGTTGTGCTTTCAGAATATTCAGTGCCAATCCTAGTGGAGTCAAAAATTCCCTCAATGAATTGAGAAAAGAAAGATCAAATCTATATTTACTTACTCTCCCAAATCCTCAAGGATTTTATTTTTTAACTGTTTTTTGGCAGAGGAGTTCGCCCTTTGGTAGCTCTTAAAACTTTTAGAATATCCTAAAAGCTTTATGTCGAGGAACTACACAAAATTTAGTGATTAATGAATGAGTGAACATTTTTTGAAACAACTTTCATGATGACTAACCTCTGACTGTTCTCCAGCTCCTACTTATTTTCCAAATATGGTAGCTTCCTCAAAAGAAAAATTAAAATCAAAATGGCAACTGCCACTCTGCCAAATTTGTGGCCTGAAAAAAGTGAAAGCAGGTATCATGTTCTTTAGAAATCAATGCTTGCACAAACATCTCCACATACACTCAGTGTATGTGGAGATGTCAGTTTGGTCATCTTTCAAAGCATAATTGTTTAATCTATACTAAATCCGGCCAAGAGGGTCTAAGTATGCACACCTTGCTGCCACAATTCAATTGTACTGTAGCTGTCTTCGGTTCCCATTGATGTCTCTGACTGGCAAGCTTTCCAAAATTTCATCTGCTTTTTACACAACTTGGTTTTCCACATTAGGTTTTGACCTCATGTGTTAAATAGCAATCAGAACTGTAAAACAGAAAACACACTGCGTTTCCTCTTAAAACAAGGGCAGTGATGAGCTTTTCTTCATTTCTGATTTGGCCTTCCTGAATGTCTGGAGACTAGTTATGGAGTACAGCGCCCTCTAGTGATATAACCCTGACACGTCAATGTAATTGAGAACACCTTGGAATTTAGACAAGAGTTTTTTTAAGAACTTTAACCAGAACTGAAACTGAACACATCATGAGTCAGACCTCTCTCTCTTCTTTGCCACCTCGATGGTTTCTGTTGGTAAACACTCAAAGTCAACACTCAAAGTCAATCTCTGTTTTGGATAGAAAAGTGATTCTGATCAATGGTTTAATGTAAAAGAGTAAATTGATAATTGAGACTGGGGTTTGAATTTTGATCAAACCGGCTTGAGGTTCTTTAAGAAATAGAAACAAAGCTTACTTCCATGTAAACAGGCCATGTCATGTCATGCCATGTTTACATGGAAGTAGTGAATAATGAATGTAATATTTATGACTGCAATTCCTTTGCAGACAACAATTCCACGCAGGTACCTTATCTTGATCAAGATGTACTGAAAGAGAAATGTATCTTCCTACCAGTGAATTTTAAAGGATGTTTTTTTCAGGACTTCACCGAAGGTTGAGATTTCTGATCCTTCCTCAGAAATGTGTTTCCTTCTTCCAGGCATTCCCAGATTTTTCCCTGTAAACCAACGTCGTAATCCCTGAAAGGTTTAACTGGAAACTTGTCCTCAGCTTCAGTGAGTCAGACCAAGTCATAACTTGGATAATTGACACAGATAGTGTACACGGAATTATTTCCTATTTCCTAGGTAAAAAAAAAAAATCATCAATTTTCTCTGGAGGAGCTGCCGATTGGACCGCTGCAGTTTACTGGACAATTGTTTTACATTTTTCAAGGCGTTTGGTGTCAAAATTCTGGATATTTTTCTGGCTTGATTTGAAAAATATGATGGTGAGTCTAGAGAATCAATTAACAGTTGAGCTTTGTTGCTTTGCTGGAAGTTCCAGTGAATTGTGTTTAATGAGTGTGGAGTGGACATTTATACTCTCAATTACAAGGAGAGTATGGAAATAACTGTAAAAATATTAAAAAGATCTATAACTTCAGCAAAGAGAGATTGTTTTAGGCATAACAGGAACTCAATCCAAGATGATCCTGCAAAAAATAATTATAAATCTGGATTAGGTGAACATTTCAAATTGAGGGTCAAAAATGAAAGACAAGGATTTTTTTGTGTATCATGTTTTTTCTGAAGACATTTAAATCTTAAAATAATTCTGAAAAACTTTTCAGCTTTATGTAACTAAAAGTTAGACAAGCGGAGACTTTATTTGGTTCTTATTAAGCATTTCACATGAGGCAGGTCTTTTAAACATTACCCAGTTGGTAATCCTTAAAAGTTTCAAGTTCATTTATAATTGTTTATGTAAAACTATTTAATTTGAGCTTTTCTGTCATCAACTTTTCTGGAGTTATATATAGTTAATATATAGTATAGTTTGATCTGGTCTTATTCATAATTGTACGAGTCAAATCTCATCTACTTGACATCCTATTTCCTTCCTCCTTTTCTGCCTGTTGAGATTTGTAGATACTTAAGTTAATTCAATGGGTTTGATTATTTATTCAAGTTTTCTCTCTTAAGTCTTCAGCATAACTGAAGTTTGAAATCTGTTATCTCATGATTCCTGTCATGAGTTGAGTAATAAACAAAGAAGAGGATCCAAGTGCAGAACTAAAGAAAACTATTTATTTTATATAAAAAAAAACCCACTGGGAGCCACGACTAATCACTAGGAAGACTGACATGTTCCGACGACCTAACATACGATAATCAACTAAGGAAGGATCACTGAAACTGATATAGACATGGGGTAATCAAACACAGGTGAGACTAACGACACAGGTAAAGACAAAGAGGACAATCAACTCTGGAGGGAAACACACAGAGGCAGGAAGAAAACACAAGAAAGAACTACAAAATAAACCATGAAAAACTAAAGACAGAGAACTCAAGAATGTAACTAAACACACACACACACACACACACACACACACACACACACACACACACACACGAGACACAAGAATAAGAAATGACACCATTACAACAGGAAACGGTGAAGACTAAACTAGAAGGCAACAATGACAGACGAAAGGTAAGATCATAGATCATTTTGTTACTGTAATAAAACGTTAATCCTCCCACTTTTATTAACTGTTTATTTTGATCTGTTTACTTAGTTTATTTTTCTCCCCAACAAAACTGTTTTACAATCCCAATAAGATGTTAAAATAATATTCAAACTCAGACTATTCAGACTATTCAGACTCATAATTTCTACCCCAGGATCGCAGAATATTGAATTGTAGTGAATAAATCTTGAACATTTATATACTACAAATAAATGAGACACTTCTGGTTTGCATGACTTACACTGAGGATATACTGAATGAGGACTTCATAGACCTATTTTTATAGATTTCTCTGTGGTTTCAGGTTTATATCCTTGCGTTAACACTTCATGTGGAAGGTACACAGGCTACTGAAAAATAAGAATAAACCTCCAGATCACTGTTGTTGGAAAGCAAAATAAATTGTCACACAAATGAATGACGGCTGATTCATCATGTCTTTAGCAAAAGATAGGGAAAACAAGATTCCCTTGAAATTTGTGAGTCAATGGCAGTGTTGACTGAGTCTGAGGGGATTTTTCCCTCATCCAGCAAACTTTTTACGACAAGCCAGCTCACTTTCTAAGTCATTTACCAACAGTTAATAAACTCCACATGGTGCTGAGGGCAAGGTTAGCAGCACTGAGTGTAGCTCATTCAGCAAGTCAGCTCGCTGTCGGCCAGACTTTGCCCAGTGATTTCATTCGCTCACTGTAACAGGGTGTGCTTACGTTTGACTCAGCATTAAAAAAAAAAGACTCAAAGGAAGCTTCAGGCCAGATTTTGCACACTCACTTGATCCTTTTATGAACGTGGCAGCAGGGAAGCTTGTCTTAGGCATACATTTTGGCCCCAGAATGAGAGAAAAGTTCTAAAATATCTCAGACGCAGACGAGTCATCAACAAAACGACCCTGTTTTGCTGTTTTGTGGAGAGCTATTTTCATGACTCCTTTGAAAAAAAGGGCCTCCGTGGACTTGAGACCATAAGATGACTCACTAGAGGGTCTGTGTTGATCTGATTTGTAAGAACAGCACATGTGGCTCTGTGATTCAGCTTGAGAACAGTCTTCAGGGGGGTTTTGGTCTGCAACCCAGACAAAATGATGGTCATTTTTAACAAGTTCACAATGACAAATCCTTTTACTGTGAAAGAAAGAAGATCTATTTATCAAGACAAGTCATTCTGTAAGTCACAGTCCAAGCTAGCTAGGAATATATACGAAATGTCAATTCCAAAAAAGCTATTGCCCAAAAAGGATAAAGTAAAATGAATAAGATGCCTTTGCCTATAATCTGTAGGGTTTTATACTTTCCACTAATTTAATATTTTAAAAGCATTCAACATTTGAAATAGGCCTTAGCGATAACAAATTCTTCATTGTAAAGCAAAATCTGAAGCAATAATTTCCAACTGTGTTAAATAAACCAAATTCAGAGGTGGTTAACTTCCTACAGCTTATTTTGTATCTTATTAACCAAGTGAGGAGGTACAAAGTTTAACACAGTAGACTAATGTATAGGCTACAAATTAACCTAATTTTTCTTGAAATTATGAATAGGTACAAGTGTATTTTTATTCATAAAGTATAAGTAGCCTACTATATGTCCTTGAATGTAGTTACAGTTGATTTTAACAGTGAAGACAATCTTTTTTAAATCAAGAAAAAGGTAGAAAACCAATGAGTACATTTATGTTAACAAGTGTGATACCGTGATTGATGCAATCACATGCAGACACACCTTAGTATTTGCCCTGCAGCAAAGTCACGGGCACCTGAATACAGAGGAGTTCGTCATCATCATAATGGTGTATTTACAAAATGCTTATTGTTGTATGAATGGTTAGGGTGCGTGCCCCTTGTACAAAGGCTGTAATCCTCTAAGCAACCAGGTTCAATTCTAACCTGTGGCTCCTTCCCTGCAAGTCATTCCCCACTCCCTCTGTCCCTAATTTTCAACTCTATAAACTGTCCTATCACTCAAATAAAGTCATATAAAAAACACCCCAAAAATTAAATGAAAGAAAACTTCTTTCCTTTTTTAGTCTTTAACGCAAAGTATTGACTTTCTTATTCTTGTTATGTTATTATTATGTTAGTTAGTTGGTTGGTTGGTTAGTGGGTTAGTTAGTTGGTTAGTTAGTTAGTTAGTTAGTTAGTTAGTTAGTTAGTTAGTTTCATTTATTGTCCACGTTGTGGAAATTTGTCTTTGGTCTCATAAAAAACAACAAGCAGAACACCAACAACAACAACAACAACACTTACACACAGACATCTTTGTGGCAAAAGGCAGGACAGCAATGACAGCTATATTCATGTATACAAGTACATGTATGTTTGAACTGAAGTTTCTAATGTCAATCCAAACCTCCCTTTTGTGGAATCTTAAACATTGCGTCTGCATCAAATGGGTAAACGTGGTTAAATAAATACAAATTCTTCACAGTGATAACCACCTTGCAATCTCTATTTACACTGTGGTTACCACGATAAACAAGAGTTAATGTACGTAATAGAAACGTGAGCACTGTCAGCTCCTGTAATTTGTCTTTTTGTTTTAACATATTTGCTCTGTGGGAGTTGACAGGTGTGGCCACTGTCGACACCTACGGAAGTGAGTCATCACTGCCATACTTGCTAAAGTCAACGTTAGGATTGTAATAATGTTTGAAAAGAAGAAAAAAGCCTTTATTAACTTAAATTTATGCACTTAATGTCTTTTCGCTTGTTTCTATGATAAGGTGACAAAAAAGACCAAACTTTTGCTGGGAATTACCTCCACTCACTTCAAAGGAAGAAAAAAAGTTTTCAATATTGAGGCCGTACAGTTTAATGTTAATGGAATTTTGACAGCAAATAGATTATTTAGGATATATGTATAGATTCGGCAGAGATAATGCCACCCACAGGCTCTATTTTTTAATAAGATTATCAGTAAATAATTTATTAAACAGCTGTTTCAGCAGGTCAGTGTGGAGATAGTTATGTACAGTGAGGTATTGAAATAGTGTAGGTCACTGTGTCACAAGATGCCGAAGAAGGAACTTGTCATGGTATAGTGGAGCGGTGCTTGAAATGTTAATCTGTTTTATTTTGTGTGTGCAGTCTTAATCTAAAATGAGTGTTTCAAGATGTTCATACTAATGCAGTGGAGTGGAACATGTCCCATGAATTACCATGGAGAATATGAGTAAAGTAAAGTAAAAACAAAAATTACTGTATGGCAGTATACCTGAATTCATTTTAAGTATATTGTAAAAGTGACAACTGAAGTCTTTGGTCAGACAATGCTCTTTCCTCAGGATGCTAGTTGTGACCCATGAATTATGACTCAATTTTTTAAAACAGCAATGATTTAAAGTTTTTTTTTTTTCCTGTATGGGAATTAAAAAATACTTTAGATCTGCTGAAGCATTCACTCTTACGGCTTCTATGGAGGAGCTTTTAACTAAAGATCTTACAGAGTTTTCACATCAAATAGTGTTTCCTGTCCTGGGCTGCCTCCACTTTTCTGGTCTAGACTGTTTTTGAATCATTCTGTGTGATTCATTAATGAACAAGAACCTTCAGTCAGGCTTTATGTTTGTGGGGCTCAGCAAGTCAGAGCTTCTTGTAAACTAGGACCACTTGGGCTTTCTGGACATCCCCCATTATGACTGTTATGCACAACGTGTTTTCTCTTTTACTCTTAAGGTAATGTTAAGAGCGATATGCCTGGAAAACCTTTTTTTTCTCAAGTTCTTATGTTATATAGGCCTACTTAAAAAAAATATGGGATCCAAAATTGCAAAAGTAAAATAAAACCTTTTATAGCTTGTTGTAATGTTGTAAATAGGTATATAAACCATACAGTCTGTGTGTGTTATTGTTTACTTCTACTGCTTTCACTGAAGAATAAAAGTGCGATTGATGACCTCTGACTGTTTCTGGATGGTTTCTTCATCGTCACCTGTGACCTCTCTTAATGAGGCCAAAAGGATTCCTCGTCAGCGCCCACAGGGGCCCAACCCCTAAACACACCTATCATACCGTAAACCTTGACAGTCATCCTCTGACTCTGGCCGACTCTCAAGAAGTAGGCGGTGGAAAGCAGACTTCCTCGCTCAGCCTACTTTTGTTCAGCTGACGCCTGATACGAACACACATGGATCTGGGACAACGGCCGAGGCAGAGCTGGATATGAGAGTTTATAGGTAACACACCTTATCAGGTAGGCGTTGGGATGTACAGTTTAAATAAATATATATGAAATACCCACCATGTTTTTGCGATTTACTTATCTAGGTTTTTACATTTGATGGTTAAACATTTCCTGTCCCGTAAAAAACATCTTTGTAATGACATCTGCGTCTTTACGCACAAACGCTTTGGAGTAACGTGGGTTGACTTCAGTTGCTTAATTTGTTACCTTGTCTGTTTATAATAAGCAATTTGTTTAAATGTTTGAATAGGCCTATATTTAAGATCTTCACAGAAATCAATAATAAAGGCGAAGATGGACCTGTATTTTAAAACTCTCTGGAAACGGGTTCAGGAAGGAAGGCAAGATGTTGGCATAGCTGTCGAGTTTAACACCCTGCTATGCCATCAAATTGCCATCTTTCTCTCCCCTTTGCAGCAGGAACATTCAGGAACGAGCTGGAGTTTCCCTTGGAATATGTAGTTAATTATACTCATTGTGTCTCTTTAATTTAAATTTGCGCATATTAGGGTCGTTTTACAATATAATTAATAATAATGCAAACTTTCTGCAGGATTAAAGGGTCAGGAGCATCTGCATTTCATTATAAAGAAAGAGGAACGTGTCTGCTTCACTATATGTGGTTTGTTTCACGGTGGGCTAAAAGCTACAGGTATACAAAGTCATATTGTAAGAAACTCTTTTCATGTTTGTTTTCATGTGTGTGAAAACAAAAACTGTAACTGGTACACTTTTACTCAATATGTATGTGGACAAATATTGATAAATGTAGAGATTTATTTCTGATAATCTGAACCTGTTAAATTTTTTCTCAATGGTTTGTTTAAAAGGTCGAGCTTTCCCCTTATGTAATGCATAACCCCCTTGTAGTCTTAAATCGGATACATTATGATGTGTATATTATTTATTTTATTTTTTGACCCACATGTTATATCCATTTTGGCTAAATTGCATCACTAAATGTTTTCATGTGTCATGAGTGGTATACCAGTAAAATTGTAAAATGTGTTACTATAAGTGGAATGCAATGTCAAATAAGGCAGCATGGACAATTTATTGAGACAGGTCATTCACTTTATTCCTATAAGAACAAGTTTAAAATAGTCTTGCAAACCCTGGTCAGTTTTGCACAGTAAACTAAAGGCATTAGAATATGGTCCTTTATACTTAAAAATACAGTGCTGACATTTAAATTCTACTATGTTCAGTGTACTGCAACTGACAAAAATGTAAAAGGATTTTTTTTTTTTTTTACTTTTACACTTTTCACTGCTGGAGATAATTCTTTAAAATGTAGTTTGAGACATTTGATACGTGTTGTAATTATAAAAACAATAAAGCCTAATTGTAGGCATGTTCAATAATGATGTCTGCTGCATCTTCAACGATGTCAATTTTTTTTTCCTCCAAAATGTGCACCTATGTAAATTGATATCAATCCAGATACTGTATGACAGGCTGATTGTTTAAAAAGCAAAGTCACACTTTAAATAACAATCCTCTTATATCATTTATTTATGATTTTTGTGCTACTGATTTGTGATGATACATGTGTACTTTTATGTACGTCAATTTTCAGTGTTGGACTTTACTTTTCCATAGTTTGCCATATTGATTTTGTTGTTTTGCCACTTTGACCAACGTTTTAGGCCTATTTCCACTTGTAAAGCTGGACTATTATACTGCATACTAGGCTCTCTATGGTTGAATAATGCAGCAAATAATTTAAATAAAAGTTATCAAACATGAATGAAAGACATCTTAGTATTTTTTTGCTTCATTATTTTTGACTTGATGTCCCATTGCCTATTGATGTATAAAATTGATAATTTAAAAAAGTGGTTACATTCAGGACTTCTTTCAAAATATGACTTGATTTAGAACTTATATTTATGTTTTTATATTTTACTTTCACGTATTCCTTTATTGACTTATTAACCGATACAAAAATATTAATAATGTTCTATTAAAGATTTGTTTTATTATTATTATTGTAAAAATATGATAGGCGGTCGTTTATTTAATGTAGGCCAGTTAAATTGTAAATATTTCAGTCTTGAAATAAAATAAAAAGTGGGAACTGTCGAAGTGACTGATATTTCAAAACGCAGCGCAGGTCACATGATCGTTCTAATGAGTCATGTGACTTGGTGACGTAGTTTGCTGGAGCGTCTCTGCTTCCATGCTGCCTCCTCTTCCTGTCTGGTTTTTTGCGCTTGTTGACAGTTTGGAAACGGTCTGAAGATTTAAGAAGAGGTAGACTCTCAGAGTCAAGTGTTTGGTAAGAAGATTTAAAAACTGTCATCTCTGAAAGCGGCCGCGTTAAAACTGTAAGGTCCTGTTCACATTAGCTTAGCTTAGCAACTAACATTCATGCTGCCAAGGTAAATGACTCAAGTGTATCGAAGTGTTAGCATGCTTTCAACTAACTTAATAAATTACATGTGCAACTTCTGTTTGTTGTTCACTATTTTCTTTGAGGCTTTAAACTGAATTTAAACGTCAAACACAAACATTAATGTCAAGGTAAGAGTGAGAAACTTGAAACTTTACATGCCTTTATTTATCCAGCCTTAACTTTGTCTCTTTACTGTCCTCCCCTGAAAGCTGTCATTTATGGGACATTTACAGCGACTTGCAATTATTAAAGTGATTTAATAGTTCGTCAAAGTTGTTTGTCCTGTAGAAATATCTAAACTACAGGAGATTCAGTGTTAGACTAACATATAAATCAAAGACTCATCTTCATTATACCTTTATTTGTTCACTGAAAATTATTCATAATCTGATTTATACGCTGATCCCTCCATAATTCATCATCCTGCTAAGATTTATTTAAAAGTTGTTCAGTCCGAAATGAATAAACGTGGGTGATAAATAAAGACCTAGTGCTTTGACTCAACCCCTTAAATAAAGAAAACTCAAACATCTTACATCTTACTGTAAGAACTAAAATGTGTCCATGCGCTCAAGCTTCTTTTTCTTTTCCTTGGCAGTTTTTACATTTGTTTATTTTCCACAGTCTCTGATGTGTGATCTGATGTAAACATAACGAAGCTGTTTGTTCGACAGAGATGAACAGTGAAAACTTCAGCCTGAGCGAGAAGATCGTGTCATCCTCCTACGTCCGACAGGGGAGCCAGGCCCGCCGAAGCCACGAGCAGCTCATCAGACACCTACTGGAGCAGGTGATGTCGAGAAAAACAACACTGCCTTCGTTTTTTTGCAACACGCTCACTCTGTTCGCTGCAGATTCCTCCATTTTTCTCTTCCGTCATGTACATCGTAGGGAAAGTGTCCGGAGGAGGGATGGAGCGAGAGCACCGTAGAGCTCCTTCTCAATGAGCTGGCTGTGATGGACAGCAATAACTTCCTCGGAAACTGTGGCGTCGGAGAGCGGGAAGGCAGAGTGGCGTCCAGCCTTGTGGCGCGACGACATTACAGGTTTGATAATATCATTATCGCGTTAAAGTGGAGTCACACTGCACAGTGTTGCATCCCATTGAAAGATGATGGTCTTTGATTCAAGCTTTTATTGATAGGTTTTATAATTTAGAGCGCTATTGATTGATACTGGACTCAATAGGAAATGATGCATTTGATCATTAAAGCTCATGAACCGTTGACTCATGTAACAGTAGATCAGCTTCCTCGCTTCTCAGTGAACATGATTAACAGAGCTGATGCTGTTTGCTGTTGACGTTCGGCTGCTCTGCGCAGGTTGATCCATGGCATCGGTCGATCAGGTGACATCGCTGCTGTTCAGCCCAAAGCTGCAGGATCCAGTCTGCTCAACAAGCTCACCAACTCAGTGATGCTGGACATCTTAAAGCTCTCAGGTATGAATGTAATAGCCTTCCACTATGGTCACGTTGGAGCTGTTTAAGAGTCACAGACAGAT
The DNA here is from genome assembly GCF_947650265.1 of Symphodus melops. Lineage (NCBI taxonomy): Eukaryota > Metazoa > Chordata > Actinopteri > Labriformes > Labridae > Symphodus > Symphodus melops. Next base: position 6,784,713 of record NC_136710.1, read on the forward strand.
GAGCTGTGAGTCGATGATACAACGTACAAAACGTATACGATTACTCCAGGGGAAAAACATGTGACACTGCTTAACCAAAATATTTCATACATCTCAATTATGACCGTATTGACTTCCATGTATATCCCGACTCTTAAGTACCTAGAATGGATAAAGCTTTCATCCCCCATGATGTAATGTATTGTCCGTCTTGCTCTGTAAACAGAATCTCTGTTTCGGTTCTCAGTCATCCAGGTCGTGTTGTCCCTTCAATTTCCGTGTTGGGCTGTTCCTGTGAATTGATGAAATACACGCCTCATCTGTTTCTTTCATACGACAGGTGTCCGCAGCGTGGCGAGCTGCTTCGTGGTTCCCATGGCGACGGGGATGAGCTTGACCCTGTGCTTTCTGACCCTCCGTCACCGTAGACCCAAGGCTCGCTACATCCTTTGGCCTCGTATCGACCAGAAGTCCTGTTTCAAAGCCATGATCACAGCAGGTGATGATGACACCCACATCTGAAGTCAGCTTTTCGGACGGCCCCGATCAGGCAGAAATGTTCTCAGCGGGTGGTCTGCGTTGAGGAAAACAAATCCTGCGGTGACAGACTTAACCTTCGCCGTCTCTTTTGCCTTTCCGATTGGACTCTTTTCTCAGGCTTTGAGCCGGTGGTGGTGGAGAACGTTCTCGAGGGCGATGAGTTGCGGACAGACTTGGAAGCAGTTGAGCGACAAATCACGGAGCTCGGTGCCGAGAACATCCTCTGTGTTCACTCGACAACATCCTGCTTTGCCCCACGGGTCCCCGACAGGTAAGAGAGGAAAAAAAACCCACCCTCATCACCCTCTTATGCTCCAAGCAGAGGATTTATAAATACACATGTTGAATTAAATAAAGTCTGTGATTAACTGCTCTCATGATGTTGTCGTGCAGGCTTGAGGAGCTGGCTGCTATGTGTGCCAAATATAACATTCCTCATGTAGTTAACAATGCATACGGAGTGCAGTCATCCAAATGCATGCACCTTATACAACAGGTAGGCTCCACTCTTCCTTCAAGCATCAGTCCTGTGTACTATAAAAGCATCTTCACTGTTTTTTTGGGGGGGGGTTTCTAAATTTTGCATCTGAAAGATTATATAGCTATATTTCTCTTTGTTCCATCAGGGAGCTCGTGTGGGAAGAATCGACGCCTTTGTTCAGAGCTTGGATAAGAACTTCATGGTTCCAGTAGGTGGCGCTGTTATAGCAGGTTTTGATGAGTCCTTCATACAAGAGATAAGCAAGATGTACCCAGGTGAGTTATACCAACACTATATCTGAGCTACGTCATGGACTTATTTTCTCTGGATGAGTTTGCACTTTTAAGTTATTAAAATTTTGGAAACCCAGAGTGTCATAAATAATCAGACACGTTAATGGCAATGTAGTATTGAAAAAAAAAAAATAAAAAAAAAATGAAAGTGTTTTTTTTATTTATTCTTTATTCATTTCATTTTTATGTAGACAGTTGTTTTGGTTTTTGCAGCACTTAGGCACTCAATGATATTGATTGAAATCTACCCGTAGTCACACTACAGACTTTTTAAAACCCTCTCTGAGAAGAAACATTATAACCCCGTTTTCAAACGAGTTGCGACACGGTGTGTGAAGTGTAAACAGAAACCGAATATGAAACCCAGGTTCAAATCCGACCTGTGGCTCCTCCCCCACATGTCATTCTCTGTCCCTGATTTCTGACTCTACCCCCAATATATTTTAAGAAAAGCACAATTTCTGAGTTTGTGAGAACTATATGCCCGCTTGGAATGTGACAGCAACACATTTTAAATGAGCCGGGACATGAAGATTAACAAAGTTAACATTTCTTATATTTAGAAGGGAAAAAAAGCTAACTCTCTGTTTCATTTTGTCTTCACAAAAAGTAAACTCAAAGAATTGTACTGTCGCCCCAAAACAAGGAAGATATGTGAACAATAATGCCACCATTTTCGTGATTGTCAGTTTGAATTTAATAATAAACAAATGAGTCATATCACATGGTACAGTCTGTTTCAATAACAAACCAGACATCCGAACCCTCCCACAAACCAGGACCAAGAACACTCAGCACTTCAAGGTCTTCTTGAGTGGCTTAAAATGAAAACAGACTAACAATAACATTAATAATTGAAATAAATTAAACAAATAATAGTTGTCCGACCTAATCCACCAAGCTAATGTCCAGCCACTTGATTTTCTCTTTGGCCTATTGAAAGGGTCAAGATGCATGCACCACTTCAGGAGGTTTGTTCCGGGCCTGCGTCCTGTCTGACATTTGTTTGTGTGCAGCTACTGTGGCCAGCTCAGTCACCCAGTTGGGGGAAAAGGAGATTCTCTCATGTTGTCCAGTTCCTGAGGATGATCTGATGTACAGTCTCGATAGTATCCAGTATATCAGGGGGAGAGAGCACAAGTTGCCCTTTTATAACATTGACAATGGTAACAGTGGATCTTCATCCAATATTGATTAATCATAGAGTGTGACCGTAGCTCGTGTGCCAGTGTACCTTCAGCCACTCGAACCCGAGTCTTTTAAGCCAAGTCTGAAATGCCTACTCAGGGTCTAATAAAATCAGTATTGAGTTTTATATTGAATAATCCTCATCCTCAGGTCCCCTTGACATTGAATGGAAGTTGCCAACAATCCTAACCCACTCCTGTTCATAGTTTAATACCCCCAAGTCTCTTTCCCAAGAAAGTCTGAACGCTGTGACATCTCTTCTTTTCTTCATCAGCATCCTGTTAAATTTAACTGCTTCATGCTTTCACTTTTTTTTTTTTTTTTTTTTAAATGTCAATTGGTTTAAGACTCAGCAGACTTTGTCTTGTTTCTATCTCTGCTCTGCAAAAGTCACCTCTCGGCCCCTCTTTGTCCAGGTCGAGCATCCGCCTCACCTTCCCTCGACGTCCTCATTACCCTCCTCAGTCTGGGAGCCAGCGGCTACAAAAAACTCCTGTCAGAAAGAAAGGTGAGAGCGCACGTGACATCATCATGAGGCTTTATATGTAAAGCATCACTTGCATAAAATAAAAAAACAAAACAAAAAAAACACTGCAGCAGTATCAGGCTGAGTTTGTTTCTATGCATGCTGTGTCAACATATTTCCCCTGAAGCCCCCTCCAAAAAAACCCAGCTTACATAAGTCCTATTGAATTGCAGTGCGTCACACGCCATGACCGTGTGTGTGTGTGTGTGTGTGTACGCGTCTCTGTATACCTGCTGTCTGACTGAGAAACCAGCTATGTGGTGGGAGGATTATGCTACAGCCAGATACAATTGATCCTGAAGTATTTCAGAAAAAGATCCCCCCTGGCGGCTCTCTGCTTTTAAAGCCGAGCTCACAATGCAGCAGTTCCCCTCTTCAAATGGTCGGCACTGCAGCATTCTCACACCTCAGAGCTGCTGTAGCATAAATGTACTGTAAATGTGCAGGTGGAAATGTGCTGCTTCTGATGACGCCCAGAACTTGGAAAAGAAGGAGAAATAAATTACTATTTCTTCCAGGAGTTTTACGCGTTCCCTATCCCTAATATCCCTTTTGATTACATTGCTTTATCACTAAAATACAATTCCACAAGCATTGCACAAACTCTAAAGCACAAATGTACCTCGACGTTGTTCTCCCAGCCTCTCACTTGTCCCAACACCATCACTTCCTATTGATTTCTACATGTCCAAAACTATGCATAATTCATGCAAAAGACCCATTTTCCATATTGTCTGCAGATCTTGAGTGATTTCCTCACATCCCCCCTGGGGTCCAAAGCTTTAAATAATTCAGAAATTTCATCCGTGAGGATTCGTTTACAGCGTATATGGAGAGAGAGAACCGGCAGATGATGCGTGTTTGGGTTTTTTTTTTTTTTTTTTTGGATTGCACACACTCTTATTGTCTGCAGAGTCGTAGCCGTGCACCCCTTCCACCACTTGCGCCTGTCCTCTCCAAGGATGGAGAAGTCACCCATTGTTGTAGGAGAACAAGGGCCACTTGGAGACATTATTGTGAGGCTGTTTGTGTTTGACTCACGACAGAAAAACAAAACAAAAAAAAAAATCTTCCTTTCAAGACGTTTTTCAAATCTGGAAAGCATGAGTCAGCAAAGTCCGCTGACACACTCCCACTGTTGCAGAGAAAAGCTCCTGTAGTTTGTGATGCTTCTCTTGGAAAGTAACCAGCAACAAACACACTGGGATTTGTAGTTTTTTTTTCTCCTTTCCCACTTGGTCTTAGCTCATAACATCTGCGTCCACGCCTTGCTTTGATGTACTGACGGCTTTAAGACTCGGTACTAGACACACTTAGTCAGCATTTTTTAAACACGCGGATGATTAAATCTCAAGACGAAAGCATGTCTTCCTCCTCTCCTGCTTCTCTAATTGATCCCTGAGGTGGATGAGTTAAGATCCTTGCCGGAGATAGATGAGAAGTGGACACTTTGCTTATGCTTTAAGCTTGGTGGGAAACGCACTCGGAGTGGAGAAGGGGGATGGGAGCGGTCTGCTTGCAGAGAGATTTGCTTGATAAGCAATAAAATAAAAAAAAACGAAAGGCTGCTGCTTCTGCTGCTAAAATAAGACTGTGGCAGAATCTGAAAGGAGAATTGTGTTTCTATTTATAGCTCTATCGTATGGCCCCGGCTGCCTCTCGCTCTGTCTCTTCATGCCTCCTCTCTGTGTCTGAATGCCCTGCAGGAGATGTATTTGTTGCTGGCTCAGGAGCTGAAGAGTCTGGCCTCAGCACATGGGGAGAGATTGCTTCACACCCCACATAACCCCATTTCACTGGGTAAGCTCAAAGCACAGGTCCTGAGACTGAATGTGTGTGTTTTGAAGAGTGTAAACGACAATTCTGAAGTGATTTTACAAGATTTTACACCTTCGAATTAAAAGAGTTAACTTTGTGTGTGCGTGTCGTGAATTCGCCCTCTCTCTCTCTCTCCTCCAGCCATGTCTCTGGATGGACTCCAGGCAGAGAGCGACAAGGCAGTGACTCAACTGGGCTCCATGTTGTTCACCCGGCAAGTGTCAGGAGCAAGGTATGAACATTTAATTTAAAAAAAAACAGAAGCATGTGGAGGTGTGTGTGAGTCACCGTGACAGGAAGTATAAAAAAAACCCAAACACTGGGTTTGTTTGTGTCCTTGAGAAGTGAAAGGATGAGCTGTGTGTGGCCAGAGGACAGAAGAAAAAAGTAATCAGCCAGATGGATCTGCTGAATATGGCGGAGCGGGAACTACTTAAGTTGATTAGACCGGCCATCCTTTTAGGGACGTCTCCTAATTTCTCTGGATGTTTCCATTAGGAACCTTATGTTGTGTCTGCTTGGTCTCACTTCACTCAGTCAAGCTTCGTCTTTAAAAATGTTGACATTTTGCAAAACTCCTTATTTAATTGAAAAGAACACTAAGACAAAAAATGTATTCATTAATACTGATCAAGTTCTGATCATCATTTTTAGAACTTATATACCTGCCCAAAGTGCACTCGCTGCAAAAACACTGAATTTCAAGTCCCTCTGTGCTTTTCTTTGACTCTTTTTCCTTTTCATGGTTTTTATCCAAACACTTGTTTAAATATTAAAATATCCCAAATGAATGATTTATTCAGGTCATTCTTTTGCGCCTGTTTTGTTCAGATTTGAATGCACTAATGGCTCAGTCGCACTGAACAGCGTCAAAGAGAATGCGTCCACTGCTACTTCCTTTCTCTTTTGATTTTCATCAAGTTGAGCATGTTTCAGTGTTCATAATGAAACTTCATACTGATCATTTGTTACCCCTCCCTGAAGCTCTGTTTACTTCTAAGGTGAAAGTCACATTCATCTTTTTGACAGTAAATGATACATGTTTAATGAAGCGTTTTCAATGCAAACCCCAGCGGTCATTTTTCCCACATCATCAGAGACTTACTGTCACAGCAAGAAGAAAAGAGGAGGAAGATGAGAACAGAGTTTGTTGGCGGTTGGAGGCGATGCAGAAGAGGGAGTTCTTGAAGCTAGTGAGGGAGTGAGGTGGAGTCTCTGATGGTTTTTGGGAGTGAGTTTCAGTGGGTGGTAGTTACCTGCTCAACACAGAGCAGTAAGGAGAAAGAACAATGTCACAAAATCAGCAGTGAACATGTCCAACTTTCAGCATCTTCCTGCAATTGGAGGGGACCTAAAAGCAGAAGCAGGAGGAGCGTAATCTCTGGACTTCTATTCATAAGTGTCATTCAAAAGTGTCGCACCATCATCATTGCTCTCCTGTGTTTCTCAGGGTTATACCGCTGGGCAAGGAGCAGACCATAAGCGGACACACGTTCCGTGGCTTCATGTCGCACTCTGAGGCGTACCCCTGTCCTTACCTCAACGCCGCCTCAGCTGTGGGAATCACTCGTGAGGACGTGACGCTGTGCATCAAAAGGCTCGACAAGTGCCTGAAGAGCCTGAAGAAAGAAGGAAATGCTGCAATAAAAAGTCCCCAGGTTCTTCTATCTGGACATGAGGACACTAGCCAGGAAGTGACTGAGCAGAAATAAGAATATTACATGCAAAGAAAATCATTTCTGACAGTGAGCTTATCAGCAGAAGAAGAAGGACTCGAGCTTTGTACAAATGTGACTTAAGAGAATCTGAATAATCACTACTGATTTTTTTTGTAAGTAATGCCAAAGTGTCTGCAAAGACCATTTGATTGTTGTCTGGTTATGTTGAACATTTCTTCTTTTGTTTAGTTTTTTTTTGGACTTAAAATAGATCATGGGTCTACAATCAGCTCCAGCCTTCACTTCCTTTGTGCCATTTATCTTAACTAAAGCCTCCAAGGTGCCATTACGGGCTGAAATATTCTTTAAATTAACTTAGCTGGACTCGTCTTTTGGGAATACATTAGCATTCCTACTCATCGATTCACAGAGGAATACAGCTGTGTAATATAAGATGTTGTGCCATGTGTTTTGCACTGTGTTGTAACGCGATACGAATGACGTCCAGCCATTAACTCCCATTTGAACTCACTCCATCGGACATTTACTTTCAGTCTCTGAAACACAAGGCAAGGAGGAAGGAATCAATGAAGCATACTAAAAATAGATCCCTCCTGTGTTTGGTAAAGGAAATGCGCACTGTAAGAAGCGGCGACGCAAGGAGCATTAACAATTTAAGAGATGTATATTCAAGTATTGCACTGTGTTGTACTTTTTTCCATATTACATGTATCAGTCAAAGCTTCACTGGGGAATTGATCTTTAATTACAGGACTCTTCCTCGTTTGCACATTCCAGAGGTTTGCTTACATCTGTTTTATTCCTCACTCCGCTCTCTACCCTCAGTCATTTAGAAGCAGGGCAGCGCACACCCCGAGGCACAAAAATAGACTCCAACTAAAGCCTCACTGATGACTAATCTATATTTCAATACTGCACAGTCCACGTCTTTTCCTGTTCCCTCTCTCTTTTATCTGCCGCAGATGAGCGCCATTGACTTCTCTTCCAGAGCATGTGAAGAAGATGATGATGCTGCATGTTCTGGAGTTCGAGCACTCGTGTGGGATTCAGAACTCGAAGCGCCAGCTGTCGTCTCCGTCTATGCTGCTTCGGCGATGTCCTCAGGTGTGCACGGATTTTACACAATCGGCACATGTACTGCACGTGTTGTTTTTAGAGAGTTGGTCAAGCAGCTTCTCGACCCTGAATCCAATCCACCCGGCGGCCTTTTAAAACTTGTCTGGAGTCGGATGGATACAGGTGCTGCGTCAGCACACTTTAACTGCCCCCAAGCGAAATTGAAGCGTTCTAAAATATTGTGGAAAAACACCGTGTGGACTGTGAACGCTGGTAGAGTGCAGCACAGTAAAAAGAGAAACTCCTCTGAATCAGCCTTTCTTTCCTTTGATCAGCTTCAGCATATGGAACGCTTTAGTTATGCGAGATGCTGGTTCTTAATTTGCTGAACCCTCTAGCATTCAGTCTCATAACAGAAGAGTTTTGTCTTGTTTCTTTCCTCTGTCCTTCCCTATCACAATCTTTTGCTGAAGTTGCAGAGTTCCTTCTGAAGGCAACAGAGTCAGACACACTTTTTTTTTCCTGCAGGCCAGCCTTTAAAGGATCTATTGATCAATCTGCTGCAGTGTGCAAATCAGAAAAAGGGCTTACACTGGAATACTATCATCGGCCATCATTGTCTGTTTTTCTGCAATCCATCTATCGGTGCAAACAAAGACCAACCCACGCAATCCAGGATACAGCCACATTTTAACCTATAATCTTAAAATACGAGAAGGCACTCAAAGTGTCCCCCCCAAAAAACCCCAAATGATTGTTTACCATCATCTCTCCCCACCAAAATAGACTGCCTTTAAAAATATTCCTCTCGAATCTGCACGCAATCATCAGACAAAGTACCTCAGGGATGTTGCTGGATGACAAATGGCCCTTTGCTCCGAGCTCTCAGCAGCTGCCTGGTAGAGTTCAGAGATGATGGAGGGCCAGGGAGGTACAAACAGGGCCAAAGATGAAAAGATGGGCCAGACATGGGGCTAAAGTTTAGCATCAGGGTCACAGGTAATCAGACAGATTCCAGCAGGAACATTGCACCTGGCTGGTTGGACGGGACCAACCTGTTGTGTTAGCTTCAGAGTGATAGGATAGCTCTGACCTCATCCTGTGGTTATCTTACAGGAAAGTGAAAAAACAGAGAGAAAAACACCAGAGCGTCATTTTGGAATCTGATTTAGGATTACTTTTTAAAGCTGTACGGTTCTCTGACATTTTCTGGTGTATGTGGGATTCAAAACAAGGATGTGAAAATTACAGCAAGCTGTTCTTTACCATATTTGTTTTTAGTACTTTGTATTTTGTTGCATTGAAGCTAAATTTACTTTTTGTTGTATTTGAGAATTACATGTTTTTATCATCTTCATATATGAGTGCTGCAGATGGAGCTGAAATGGAGTTCTTGCTTTTTATAAGCCTGGCTGAACAAAATGGATTTAAATGACTCAAATTAACTCTTTGAAAGTTAGTGTAATTCTAAGATATGAATAGTAGTTATCCCATTCTGCAAGAAATGAACTCTTAATATTTGTATTCCACTATTGATTGTTTGAGTATTATTATATACAGTCATGTTTGGTTTTTTTGATCCACATTAGTCACCACTTGAGGAGCAACAACGCTTCCTAGGATTCACTCATACAAACGTATAATCAATAACAGCCAAAGTACAGAGTTCATTTGAATGTTTTTTATTGTCTATAAAAAATGTAATAGAAATCATTCATGTAAGTCTAAAATTCCACTTCTGACAGTTTGATATATCCCTGTAATGTACACCCGACGTACTCTTTGATGGCAAACTCTCAGATAGTGTTTTTCTAGTCTTCCGTTCTCAAGCTGTATGAACTGAGCGCACAGGCGCTGTCCGTGGTGCTGCAGCTCTGCGCCTCTGACTGAAGGGGAGTGAAGGGGAGGGGGCTGCATGTCTCTCTACATGTGAACGTGTCTGTGCCACATATCAGCTCCTTAGTTTCTGACAAACGGCGGAGCGTCATAAAGCTTTACGTTTTCTGCTTTTGTGTCCACACAAATACTGAAAAAAAAAATGTTGAAATTAAGTGGCACCAACATGTATTTGCTGTTATCACTGACGAAATTCTAATTTATTTTTAAAACCTTTACATGCGTTAATAGCGACAACACACGGTGTATCTACATTACTTTAAATACATTAACTCAAAAATATCCTTTTTAAAATGCCTTTCTCTTAGATGCAGCATGAACATTAAAGGTTTCCACATAATCATGGCGCAGCTCACTAAAAGCCTAAATGCTTTATTTAATCGTTGTGTGCTGCGTGGCTGTTTAACCAACAGTTCCCCTCGCAGACGCGGAGCCGTGACTTCATAAATAATGAGAGTGGACGGAGGGGAGCTGCAGCTGATTTGCTGATGTCAGGGGGGGAGCCAGTGCTGCATTTCATGGTGCAGGGTGGAAACGCGCGCTGCCATCTGCCTCTATCGGCGCTCTCTGCAAACCTCACACATGCAAGCCCGGCAAGAAAGATGTTGCCAACTCTCAAGATTTGGGCATTGTTTTCTTTGTCGCTCTGCTTCTTATGTCAACCGGCTCATATGAAGAAGGGTTTTCGATGTCCTTCAACATGCAGCTGCTCCAGGGAGTCTATCATTTGCGTCGGGTCCTCTTATGTCCCAAGGATTTCCCCCAACGACGTCAATTCTTTGTGAGTAGCCTCTCTGTATTATGTTTAAGATCGATAACGCACACATGGAAACATATGCACCATAAATGGTTTATTTAGTGGTAATCTAGTTGTTCATGGCTGTGTTTTATGACGCACACTGTCTTTAATAAGTGCTGATGTTCCTAAGCAATGCAGTCAACCTGCTCTCATTGAGCCTTTTTTTTTTTTTTGCATTTGCATTGGCTTCATGTTGATCATTTTGTTTTCTTCCCTTCAGGAGTATCGTCAATGGGACTTTTTCCGAGGTCAAAGAGGCAATGTTTGCTCACATGCCGTCTCTCCAGCTACTGTAAGAGTGCCACAACAGCATGTTATTCCTCTGTAGAAACGATTTTGCCTTTATTCTGCAGACAAATCTACCATTAGAACAAAACTACAGACACATTGATTCCTGAACTTATTTTAAGGAAGTTTGACACTAAAATTCACGTTATTTGCAAGTTGCGCACATGATAAACGATCACACTGCACAGCCTTAATGTGGTAGAGAAGTGACAGTCTAAAGATGATCACACACAAAAAATCCTGATGTCACAGAAATAATAACCTTGGAATGTAATGTAATAGCACTACGAAACTACAGCTTATATCATGTTGAAGGAAAGGTATGTTAAGTAACTAACTCCCTTCTCATGTTCAGCAGTGTCTGTCAGAAACAGAAAACAAAGTTAAAGTAGATCTCATGAATGTCATAGCAACTAAGAAAAGCTTTTACAGGGGCTGGACACTTTGAAATAAATAATAGAAATCTATTATGAGCTGTTAGTTCAGTATCATGCTTTACTGTATTTACCCAAAGACATGTTTGTTTCTCCCATAGAGAAAGCTTTGACGACAGCACAAACAAAGGCGTGGCAGATGGAGAGCTTTTAATATCTTGATTAAAAAATGGCTTACAGCTAAGAGCATGTCATGAGCTGTGAAGCTGAGTGTTCACTTTTTTTTTTTGGATCCAGCTGCATCTTTAGAAACAAAAAGTAATGCCATAGTTCAGTATGTGTTTTCTTTGGTGTATCTGTGTTTTAACAGGATGTTCGTTTGTAGCACACTTTGTTTGGTAAGTCTTTCTTGACATTTTCCAGAAGCACTGTGCTGAAACGCAGAAGAGGCCATAAATTTAGTGAGCTGTCCCACTCTTGATTGCACATGTGGTGACATTTAAGTTGTGTTGACAGCGTTTGTCTCTGTTTTCGTTCTCTGGAACTAACTTGCTTTGAACATGCAAATTCACAATCTCGGACATTCAGTCTGTTCTTTAAGGCAAGGGCATAAAACAGTTTATCATTTTAGCAGCCATCATCTATAAAATGTCAATTTCACTTTTCATTTCAGGCTTCTGAATTCTAATTCTCTGACAACAGTAAGGGATGATGCATTCTCAGGCCTTCCACATCTGGAGTATCTGTAAGTTCCTTCATTTTTGTTGTCAAAAAAACATTAAGCATTTATTGGATTAGTTGATAAACTGTGAGTCAATTGTAACAGGATAACATTGCACTCTTAATCTCAAAACATGAATTAGTCTTCAAGGAAAGCATTAGATTATGTGGTTAATTTAGGTTTCTCCGGACATGAATGAGGCAGAAAAGTATTGATTGCACTCCCTCTAGTGGTTCAATGTGTGCTACTTGATTGTCCACAACACTTGACAAACCCTCTGAGTATTGTTGTTGGAATGAGTGCAATTTAGGAAAATGATGAGTCTGATATTGTTTCTTTATAGCTTTAAGCCCCATCAAAACAGCATGTCCTTTTATTTATTTATTTTAAAATTCACTTTTGGGGTTTGTGTGTCTTGATTGGAGAGACAGGACAGTGGATAGTCAGAAATCAGGAGGGAGTGGGGAATGACATGCAGGAAAGGAGCCACAGGTCGGATTTTAACAAACACTAACCACAAGGCCACTGGAGACCCTTAATTATATTTATGATATGAAAAATAAAAGTCATTACCAAAGCAAATGTCCAAATAGTGACCTAAACAATATGAATGAATGCTGTTTAACTCCAGTTCAACTAATTTAAGTCTTCATAATTTAATTCCTGCTGTTTCCCTTTTATGTAAGTGTAGAAATAGGAATAAAAGACCACAAGTGTCCACATAAAAAAGAATACAAAAACTAGGACTGTAAGTGTGGGTAAAGTGTATTTTTCAAACAGTAACTGATTTATTTCAAGAATAAAAAAAATGGCACCTAATCATACCTAATGGATCTGTTGAAATGACCATTCCCATGCTTTTTGGCAGAAACTGGTTCTGATCGTGCTCATTGTAGGAATATGTCCTTATTTTTATTTAGTAGCGTGTTTTAAGAGGCATCAAAGGTTAGCATAGGGACATGCCCCATCACAAGTTAATAACTGAACATGTTTGTGTTGTCTTCCACAGGTTCATTGAGAGTAACAAGTTAGAAACGACGTACAGATATGCCTTCAGAGGACTCAGGGACTTGACTCATTTGTATGTTCCAACCTTGAAAATCTATCCTTGTCAAATCCACTAAAACATATATTATGTAATAAGTTGTCTTATATTTGAGAAATAATATTTATATGAGCAAATAATAAACTTTTCTTAAGATTAAGGGTAACAGTGTTGTAAATGTATAGAGATAGTATATTCCATAAGTGTTGTTTCACCTGTCCAGATGTTGTTTTAACTTATTAATATTATTATTTATTTGACAGTTCATCTGAATTTGTTGTAACACAGGCTCTTTTTTTCTGTATTGATTGATGTCATTTTTTTTAGGTCTTTGGCAAACAACAACATTAAAGCGTTGCCCAGGGACATCTTTAGTGATTTGGATTCACTGATAGAGCTGTAGGTTTGTCTCATTAATCTAACAGTGTACAATCCTGTTTCCTTCCTCGAGATCTCTGTGAAGATTTTTATTTTGCTATTACTTTTTTTTTCTTCTGAGGGGTCTTCGAGGCTGCTCAAGTAATTTCTCTTGAGTGACAAACACTATTCCTCTTGTGCAGGGACCTTCGAGGCAATGCTTTTGAGTGTGACTGCCGTGCCAAGTGGCTTATGACGTGGCTGAAGAACACCAATGCCACGGTGTTGGATGTCGTGTGTGCCGGACCAGAGGACATGAAGGACAAACGCCTCAATGATATGACCAGTCTGCACAATGAGTGCACCTCTACTGGTGAGAATCACTTGCTCCCGTTGGCCTTGTCAATGTCCAACTTGCACAGTTATCACACCAACAAGGTCCTCTAAGAACTGTAAAAAAAAAAAAAAAAAAAGCAAAATGTAGTTCTCTCAAGCTCCTGCACTTCTGCAAAATGTATCCTGTTGGTAAGAATGTTTGCATGGTTGAACGGAAACGGTTAAACAATCCCACCTTTTGCACACTTTACCAGCCTGCCCCCTCGACTCTATGTAGTCAGTGTAAGCTCATGTGTGAATGCAGCAGGGAAAAGCCTAATAGTGAGGAGTGAGAGTGTGTATGACACTGACAATCTCCCCAAGTGAGGTACATCTGTGAAAGGCAAGTCTGGGAACTACTGTATCTGGATCAGAATGCCCTGAAATAGTCGAGCTCATGTGTGAAAGTGTCTTTAGTCTACTCTTTTAGTTTGTATTTCTTTTGTTTTCTTTGCAGATTTCGTACTCCACCAATCCATCGCTTCGGAGTCACTGTCTGTTGACACATTCACCTATAAGAACGATGTCTACGTGACTATTGCTGCTCCCAGCACGGACAGCTGTATGATTTACCAATGGGACCACATAGAGATGAACTTCAGGACTTATGATAACATTACAGGTATGGCAATGTCCCTGGCTGAGTGCAACACCTCTGTGGTTTATTCTCGTTGTCTTCCTTCCTGAATTTCCCCTCTGATGATCAATAAGGTGCCATCTTGTTTTCCAGGTCAGTCCATTGTAGGGTGCAAGTCAGTTGTCATCCTGGACCAGGTTTTTGTCATTGTGGCACAGCTCTTTGGTGGTTCCCACATCTACAAGTTTGATGAGGACCAAAGTAGGTTCAGCAAGTTTCAGGAGATAGAGGTGTCCAAGATCTCCAAGCCCAATGACATCGAGGCATTCCAGATTGGTTCTGACTCATTCTTTGTGATTGCTGACAGCTCCAAAGCAGGCCTGTCCACCCTTTACAAGTGGAATGATAAGGGTTTTTATTCATATCAGTCGCTGCATGAATGGTACCGTGACACCGACGCAGAGTTCTTGGATTTGGATGGGAAGGCCCACCTTGTCTTGGCAAGCCGCTCACAAGTGCCCGTGATCTACCAGTGGAGCCGGAGCAACCAGAAGTTTGTCCTTCAGGGCGAGATCCCCAACATGGAGGATGTTGTAGCTGTAAAGCACTTCCGGATCAAGGAGGAACTTTACCTGGCTATGACACGTTATATTGGCGACTCCAAAGTTCTGCGTTGGGGCGCCAAACAGTTTGCAGAAATCCAGGCCTTGCCCTCAAGGGGGTCCATGATTCTTCAGCCGTTCTCTTTCAAAGAACGCAATTACCTTGCCTTGGGAAGTGATTACACCTTTTCACAGATCTACCTGTGGGATGACGACGAGAAACTCTTTGACCGCTTCAAGGAGGTTTACATCCAGGCACCGCGCTCCTTCACTGTGGTTTCCACTGACCGCAGGGACTTTATCTTCACCTCGAGCTTCAAGGGAAACACACAGATCTTTGAGCACGTCATCATAGACTTGAGCTTGTGAGGAGCTCTGCCTTATATTTCTTTCCCCAATCAAACGTCTTCCACTACAAGATTTATTTTCAAAGGTAAATAAAGGACCAGACTTAATGAACTCTTATCTTTTTGAATCCTAGTATGTCTTTTGTCATGAATAATAGCCAGATCTGAATTGCTTTGGATCACTTCATTAGTACCTTTTAGGTATTCTTCTGAGAAATGGAAAGATTCAAAATACAGTTTGGTGTTTTTGGATGTACAGATTTCATTGTGTTAATGGTTTAATATCCCTGAAAATTTACACCAGGACCCTGAGAGAGATCATTTTACCTCTTGAAGGTGTTACAGGTGTGGTTGCCCCTTACTGTACCTTATGTCCTCAGACCCTGTGGTAATGTACAGTATGTTGCCTTATCAGCACTGGGGATCTGTGTCCTGATTGGCCCACAGTGCCTCTCTCTGGCCGTGATAGAGTATCACACCCCTTTGCTTTTTTGAAACAGGGAATGTCATGAAAGCACAAACCTTTAAACATAAGTGAGGCCCTAGCCCTTAGAGTGTAGGTGTCACATGACTATATTACTGTAGGTGCTATAGATTATATTGCGTACAGTAAATAAAAAAAGAACAAGTTTGTTGTTCAGATTTAAGCCTAATGCTATTTCAGATAAACATAAATAGTAGCTTCCCATTTTCATGTAGTGTTTTTAGTGGAAAAGCAGAGACACGTTCTTTTATCCATTCAGTGTTCAGGGAAATGAAATATACTAACACGCTAAAACAATTACCATAGTTATTGGGTCATAATTGAACTTTCTTTTTGGGCTGGAACTTAAAAAAAAAAATCTCACTGCAGAAATCTGTGGACTCAGATTTATAATGTTTGATAAGGTGAGATAAAGAGAAGAGCTTTATTTTATGTAAATATAAATCATCTCGAGCTGAGAGGCCTTTTTGGTCTCTCTTTCTCCTCTTTGAAAATACTGAATGTTAAACTTGCAAGCTCTGACATGTACATAAAACAAGGACTGCAGTGCCACTACCTGTTTGTCACACAAAATAAAGGGTCTGGATGGATCTTTGCACTTACTTTCAAATAATTCAAACTTTTCTGAAGCCTGCAAGAGCATGAAATACAGAAAAAGGGTGTTTGCCAAATTCATTTTTTTAAGATGAACCTATCCGACTTAGAAGTCTTAAAGTGCATCTTTACTCTTTGATTGAATGGTATTGCAACAACAACAAAAAAGGAATACAGTATGCAAGCTTTACCACATGCCGATTCTTTTGTAAGAATTTGTTTAATGCATATTGAATGTTACTCCCAAAACACACTGTAAATTTAATCATTTGAATTTCAAAATAAATGTTTAATGTTAATGTTGCATTGTTTTCTCCAATTTTGTTCTCTATCCTATGGGACTCATGGTAGGTAAGGTCTTCCCTTTAATTTAAATTCAGAGATACAATGGTGGAAAAAAAGAGACCTCGAACAAAGAAGGCCTGAAAAGTGGGATATGGTGATCTTCAAATCCGAAATCTAGCGATATTAACAATAGTGACAGAGATCCACCTGATTGGACGACTACAGGGAGAACTTGATGGCGTCAAATCCTCCACAAAGAGTCGACCAAGGAACTCATCACACAATAATCATTCCTTCGATACATGTGTTAATAGTCCTGAGAGCACTAACCGAAAAAAGTGAAGAATTACACATTTACAGTGGAAGAAATAGTTTGTTTTCATTTATGATACACTAAATATGTACAGTTTACATGCAGAAGACTGGAGCCTGTGTCTTTTGCCGTTTGACATGTGTAAATCACAAAAGTGCTGCACTTCTACCCTTCAGCTGCTCAACAGTCAGTTATGTTATTTCACAAACTGGGGCAAAGTGCAACGTAATGGTGGATTATATAGTTTTGTAACATTGTTATATCGCTACCTTCCTAAAATAAGTGTGTGCGCGCGTGCGCGTGCAGGAGGCTGGACATCACTTCTATCACTTTCGTAGTGGTGGCAGATAGGAGTCTGAACAAACCTGATATCCATTATGGATGTAGCATCCAGTCAATATAAAGAAGGCCAGAACTGGTGATAAATGCCTTTAATGTCCGTCGGTGTCATTCATCAACGTAAGAGCTGAGCAAAAAACAAACAATAATTACAAACGTGTTTTAACCATAGACTGTAAAAAACTGAGCAGCTCATTAATTTCCTTTCTTAACTTTATAGAATTTCATACATTTGCAATAAACATTTACATAACTGAAATATTTTGTATGTAATTGTACCAACCTTGTTCCCTAATTGACTGATGCCAAAACGCTGTTTTCTTCAATGTTTCTGTGCTCTTTAATTCTTTACTCTATCAACGTCTTTTTACTCTTCTTTGTTGCCAAAAACTACCGTTGTACCACTTCCGGTTAAAGGAAGCCTTCAAAATAAAAGCCCCAAAACTCCACCATAGACGAAAACTAAAAGGAGTCAAATTATTGGCCTTTACAATGGATAATTCTGATCACCCTTTGCACCACTTACTCGACAGCCAGCGGAGCAGCTTCTCAAACGGACTGATTCAACTCCGCTGCCACAAGGACAGATACAGCAAATCTTTCCTACCGAAGGCCATAACACAGCTCACCTCTAGAGAACTGTCGTCATGATCATCTCTGTCGCTTTTTTCGACTTATGTAATGTTTAGTATTCCTGCAATCAAGTCCACTCTATCGGTGTGTAAAGTTTAGTATCCCTGCACTTTAGTTCATCGGTCTCTCTACTCATCATTATCATGAGGCTGTAGGCAATAGTTTCTGCTGCTAACTGTCTACATACTCATGCACTTTAATATTGGTATCATTTTCTTCACTTTCGTTCACTTCCTGTCTTGTCTATTCATCATTATAGGCAATAGTTTCTGCTGCTAACTTTTCTATTCTCAGTATTGCACTTTATTATGTACCACTGATTTTTTTTTAAATGTATATCAATATTGCTTACAACTGTCATCACTGTTTTTCTTGCACATGTTCACCAAAGTATGCTTACATTCAGCTAAACATGACTTACAAATGTCACTAATGTCGCTTATTTCTCCCCTTCTTGACTAAGTGGAATGTTGAAGTTAAATCCTGGTGTATATATTATTCTTATTCTTGCTCTGACACTCTGTATCTTTTTAGTGCTTTTCGACTTTGTATTCCATGTATATTGCTTTATTACTAACATTGTGTGTTTGATGTCCTGCTGCTGTAACGCCAATATTTCCCAGCTTGGGATCAATAAAGTACATCCATCCATCCATCCATCCATCCATCGTACTGTTTTAAAAATGTTTGTATCTGGGCAGAATAGATGTGTGTAACTAAAATTAAAACTAAAATTAATCACTGGAAATAAAAAGTTCAGTTTCAATTTTAATCCGAATTTAGTAGCTACCTTTACTTTCTGATACATTAAAAATACTTTTATTTTGAAACATATCAGATTGTGTTGTCATTTCCTCTTTTCAGGCATCCACCGCTTACACCATCGGCTGCTTTAATTCGACTTCGTAAGTCTATTTTCCTCTTCTGTCATAAATTTACAGACGAATATATTTCGTTTACTCAAGAGAAATTGTTTTCTTACTGTAGACATAGACCATCTAATCAATGTTTATTTTACGTTGGGCCCATCATAGTGGTGGGCCTAATATACAGGCTATTTGCTGCACTGCTGATTTACTGTTGAGTTGTACTTTAGTCTTCTGGTTTATGAATATTTTGCCATCAGATTAAGATTTTCCATCTAAATAAAAAGATAGCATACATAAATTCTTTAAAGCTTTAGTGCACTTAAGAACTCTTCTTGTAAAAGGACATGTAAACTTAACTCTTAATCTACTATAGTTTTGGCTCTTAAAAACTTTAGTATGGCACCAAATGTTTTTCAAGACATTACTAATCATATTTGTTTTCCATTTTATTTTATTCACAGTTATTCTGATGCAGAGAAATGAATGTGTCCATGCAGCTGCAATTGCAGCCTGCCCCAACAGAAACACATCCTATAATACAGTGTATAATTGACAACGATCTTGAGGAACTGAAAAAATTACTTCCGGACAACATTGATCAAGCTTATCCATGCAAAGAGTCGAAAGATTATATAACACCTCTGATCGCTGCTGTCATTTACCACAAGAGGAACATTTGTACTTACCTTTTGGAGTGGGGTGCAAACCCAAATCTTCTTTCAGTAAAGGGCCTCACATCTTTGCATTATGTCCCACTGTCAAAAGCACCACTTCTTTTTGTGGAAAAATTGCTTCAAGCAAAAGCTGATCCAAATGGATTAAATCTACAACAAGTCACACCGCTGCATACTGCCGTCATCGAAGACAGAGAAGATGTCTTTAAAGCGCTCATTGATGCTGGTGCAGTGGTTGCAGTGTTTCCGATCACTGATACTGAAAGAAGCACCCACAATAAACATCTATCAAAGATGATAAACAAGCTTGCATCAAAAGGACATGATTTATGCACTAAAATGAAGCCTTTTGTAGACTTGGAAGTTGCTTTGCAGAAGAATCAACCTGAAGAAGTGTTCAAAACCTTTGACAGTCACATGCTGCTGGAGAATCCTCGAACCCATCTGACCATCATTGAGACACTTTTTAATGTAGTGGGACCAACTCAGGAAAAGTACCACCAAGAAAGTATCAAATGGCTGAAGGTCAGTGTGGACGCCTACATTGCAGATGTAGTCAAACGCCTTCCAAACATTTTACAGGGTTTTGCATATCAAGCAATTGTTTGTTTGTATTCAGTTTTGTGTACTGTTGAAGAGATACCAAATGAGCAAGCATGTTCTATTATCCCACAACTACTGGAACTGCTTGGCTCAGGAAAAAACCCTGATGAAATTAGTCTTATTTTGAAAACACTTTATGTGATAACACAGAAAGCAGAAGGTAAACACAGCTGGGAGTCTGACTTTATCGAGAAGATTTGCAGAACAGTAGTTCCCTTTGTGGATGAAAAACACTCCTCTGAAACGAGAGCCTTCACATACGGCATTTTTGGGAACTTGGTCCTAGTTGAAAAGGCAGTTAGCTTCATAACATCAGCAGGGATAACTTCAGTGCCTGATGAATTAGTGACATCTGCCGAGATGCAAATGCTAACAGATCTTAAAGAAGTGCTCAAACGATTGAAAACTCATCTGAGCAAATTAAACTCAGAACGTGAAGCCTTACCTGGATCCAAGAAGAAGAAGAAGAAGAAAAAGAAGGAAAAGTCAGGAAAACAAGGAGGCCCAAATGATGCTGAAGTTCACACTAGTTCAAATGGAGAAGCAGCAGCTGAGCGACACCCCGTCAGCACCACTGTTACAACAATAAAAGACAGATGGCGTCCAGTCAGCAAGAGATGGAGAGACAAATTGGAGAAGCTCTTGAGCTCTGATGGAAGTAAAATAATCAGAATTGGAAGCATAATTTATGTGAATCAAGAAGAATTTCGCATAGCGAAGGGAAGTGATGGTACAGAAGTCTTCTTGGGGTTAAGAGATGATGGCACTGAAGTTGCTGTCAAAAGAATGTCTAGATGTAACTATCAGGTGCTGAAGAATGAAGAAGGATTTCTACGACTTCCGGAGCTTGAGCTTCCATTTATTGTACGCTATGTGGACTTTGCAGAGGATGAGTACTTTGGATATCTTGGTCTTCAACTTTGTGAAAACACCCTGGAAGAATACATTACTCCCACTAAAGAGTGTGATCTGGAGATGAAGAAGAAACTTGTCTCCCAGGTCCTCGAGAGTTTAAGGGTGCTTCATTGTCAAAACCCTCCAATTCTCCACCGAGATATCAAACCTCAGAATGTTTTAATTGGTAAGAAGAATTTAAGATATTTTGAGATACTGACAGTCAAACATTTAAAAATCTAAATCATCAAAGAAAATGTTTTTCCACTTGATTCTTTTTTGTTTCTCACAGACGTTAATGGGCGAGCAAGATTAGCTGATTTTGGCATCAGTAGACGGTTACCCAAAGGCCAAACAACTTACCGCACAGGGACTGCTGGAACAAAGTGCTGGAAGGCCAAGGAGACCTTAGAAGAAGACACTGACATACCATACAAGTCCAACACTGATGTCCAGGCAAGGTTTTGTCACTCAGATGTAAATGATGAATTAAATAATGGCTTCCTTAAATGAGTCTGTTTACTCTTAAGGTGGCAGGGATGCTGATATATTATATCCTCTCTGGGGGACACCATCCTTTCGGTGACATATCCTTTGAGTGTGAATATAACATTCATAAGGGGAAGTACACGTTGGACCATGTTCAAGATGTGGTGGCAAAGGATCTCATTGAGTGGATGATCAACGAAGAGCCAAGGAAGAGACCGAAAGTTGAAGAATGCTTGAGTCATCCTTTCTTTTGGGAGCCAGTCAAGTAAGAAAGAAACGCTGATTAAATGATAGAATTATTTAGATGAATTCTTGTAAAGCAATTATTGATTTCTGCTTAAAGACAATTCTACTTATTTGGTTGGTCTACAAATTTGGTCAAATGTCAAATACCTCTATATTTACTGATTTTAAACTGATAAAATGATGAATATTGACATACACTCTGATGACAGGTTCCACTTTCAGACCCATCTAAGAGGTATTAAAAGTGTTTTTCTCCTGAGTATAAAAGGTCCGTCAACAGTGGCCGAAGGCTAAGCAAGTTAAATGTCGATCTCCCCAGCAACATTTCTCGTTAACGAATCAGATGCCTGAACTGTCTCTTTATAATGTGAACAATATGTGATGGATATTGGACAGAAAATTGTAGACATATTTGCGGCCTAACCAAATTTGTGGGCCAACCATTGGAAATATCGCCAAAACATTAGTAGGCTATTGGATGAGAACAGGATGGTTTTTCATAATTGCCAATCATTAAACGTTTTTTTCTGAATTTTATTCTTTTAGGAGAGAAGAATATTTGAGAAAGATCGGAAACAAGGACGAAGTGGCAAAATATAAAAATGCTGATCCAGAATTAATTTCTTCTCTGGAAAAACATGCTGCAGACGGATCCTTCAAAAAGTGGAAAGATCAGGTAACTGCAATGATTTTCATTTGGAACGTCACTTGTTGTACCTTTTATAAATGTCAATGTTTTCATCAGTACAATTATAACTCGCATTTTGTGTTATAGTTTCCTGAAGAACTGGTCAGGAAAGTGGAGGGTAAGAAGAAAGTCTACTCAGAAAACATTCTGGGGCTGCTGCGCTTCATTCGAAACCTTCATGAGCACTAGTAAGTTTAAACCAGTCATCAGAAAAATGATGTTCTTAATGTGTTTTTCCATTGATTCCTTCCCTCTTTCTCCATGTCTACATTGACCTACATCACACTTTTCAACATGGCAACATCAATTCTTTTCTTGTTTGTCATGGCTAAATGAGATGAGATGAGATGAGATTCAGCTTTATTGTCATTACACATATACAAGTATAGTGCAACGAAATGAGGTTTGGCATCTCACCAAGTCTCACTCTCTCAAGTGCAAATAAGCAGAAAGTGCAAGAGTTCGTGCTAAGGGGTGAGTTTGAGAGAGAGACAGAGTTCAGAGTTTGTGGGGTAGAGTTCAGTAGGGAGACAGCTCTGGGGAAAAAGCTGTTCCTCAGTCTGCTGGTTCTGGTCCAGAGGCTTCTGAAGCGCCTACCGGAGGGCAGGAGGGTAAACAGTCTGTGGGCAGGGTGGGAGGAGTCTTTAAGGATGCCGTGAGCTCGCCGCAGACAGCGTTTCCTCTGGACATCCTCAATGGCAGGAAGTGGACACCTTGTGATGCGCTGGGCTGTTTTAACCACCCGCTGTAGCGCCTTACGGTCCGTGACAGAGCAGTTTCCGTACCAGACTGTGACACTGCTGGTTAGGATGCTCTCAATCACACAGCGGTAGAAGTTCCTCAGTACAGCTGAAGACAGGTGGTGTCTCTTCAGTGTCCTCAGGAAAAAGAGGCGTTGATGAGCCTTCTTCACCAGACTGGAGGTGTTAGTGGACCAGGATAGGTCCTCTGTGATGTGGGTCCCCAGGAACTTGAAGCTGGAGACACGTTCAACAGCCATCCCGTTGATGTGAATGGGGTTGTGTGTGCTTCCCTTTTCTCTCCTGAAGTCCACGATGAGCTCCTTCGTCTTGCTGGTGTTGAGAAGCAGGTTGTTGTCAGTGCACCAGGTGGCCAGATGCTGTACCTCCTCCCTGTAGGCTGTGTCATCGTTGTTGCTGATGAGGCCAATCACCGCTGTATCGTCCGCACGATAAATGCAACAATGATTCATATCCATTGACAACACTAATTTGATACCTGAATTTTGAGTGTGTCATTGTCTTCAAACTGTCACAACCTCGGTCAAAAGTTCCAAAATATAAGATACATTTTTTACAAACAATATTTTATTTGAAACTGGCTTTTCAGTTCTTTTAAATTCTTCACACAAACATGGGTAAGAAACATTCTTTGGTTGAAATTGCCACAAATACTAATCATATTGAAAATGAACATGGCCTCATTCACCTCAAGGTCAGGAAATATTTCCATAGTAGTAAACTATCACAGTCATTCTTTATCATTGATAGTACGAATCTCTTTGTATTCGTTCAATTTGGGTTCACTCTGTAGAAATGATCTTAATGTCATCAGACTACAATCTCTTCTGAGTAGCTATGACCATACTTGAAGAAACGTAAATCATGTGGAATGTCTCTGAAGCAAAATGTACTGACTCAACTAGAAGTGTAATGAGAGATTGTTCTAAATAGTGTTTGACATGAATGTTTGACATTCAACGAGTAAAGGTAATATGATTCTCCACACCATGTATAGAGGAATCTAAGGTTGGAAGGAATTTATGACGTATGTTGTGAACTGTATTTAACGGATGCACAGAGATCATTAATGTTGTCTATTCTACAGCTTACACTAAGTAAGAGTGTTTCCTGTCGGACTCGCAATTGGGTCTCCAGTCTGTTTTCTAGATTCAACATTAGGGAGATTAGGTTAAACCCCTTACAATAATACAGTGTCATGTCTCTATTTACAGTGAAGAGGATGCCGCCACACTTGATCTGCTGTCAATGTTTCCTGATCTGTTTGGAAGTGTTTATGTATCTGCAAAAAGCCAAGGGTGGAACACAAACCCTTCCCTTAAAAAAATGTTTCGAACGGAAGAGTCTCCAAGAGATAACATCACCAGCACATCTGCAACACCACCCTCAAACCCTGATCAACTTGTCAGGTTACCCATTCAAGAAACTCAACAAGTATCCTCAAAGCCAACTGAAAAAGTGACACCAGGCTCATCTTCCTCGTGATTCCCATTTAGTGAGGTCTTGATTCAGATGTAAAGTAGGCCTGCTGTCACCAAGTGGATTTGAAAGAACTGCTGCCTTTAGCAATACAACCTGTTGCTGGAAGGTTGTTTTTGTTTGTTTTTTTCCAAGTGCACTTCATAAAGGGCCTCATTTTGGGGGTGCTTCTTTTGCTGATAGACATGTTTATCTGTAGGACTGTAGTACGTCATAAGAAGTGTATCTTTTTCACAAAGAAACACAGAAACCAATGTCATTGTAAAAAGTAGTGATTGTAATTAGACAAGAGGCCATGGTAACAGATAACAAAAAAAGAATACAGTGTGCAATCTTTTCCACATGCCGATTCTCTTGTAAGAATTTGTTTAATGCATATTGAATGTTACTTCCAAAATACACTGCAAATTGAATCATTTGAATTTCAAAATAAATGTTTAAAAGTATGGTTGTAAGTCTTTTACTGTTTATTGATTATTAATATTGTGACACTGAGCTTAGCATGGTAGTGGAAGCCATTTTTGTATTTTTAAACATTTTGAAGAGACGGTAATTCTGGATAGGAGCGAGGAGTTTACTGTGAGGGCTTTTTTATTTTAGAGACCAAAGAAGCAGAGGGTTGATGGAACTTGAAGGCTAAGCCATTCACTTGCCCATCGACCTTCTCCTGAGAAAACTCATTCTTTGTACTTTTACTGCAGATTACACAGTTACACAGCAAATTGTTGAATTAAAATGATATGGTATCACACTGGCTTAAAATAGAAAGTACTTCTCTTAGCCTTTCCTGTATCCACCTCTAACCTCTTTTGGATTTTTTTTGTAAGCTGGATATGGGAGATATAGAGGTGAGCTCTTTCTGTTGCATTCTTTTCTCCTATTTTTCTCTATGGGACTCATGGTAGGTAAGTTCTTCCCTTTGATTTAAATTCAGAGATAAGACTTTGTAGGCTTCAGGTTTAAATGTTACACTCCTACCCTTCAGCTGCTCAACAGTCAGTTGTGCTATTTCACAGACTGAGGCAAAGTGCAACGTAATGATGGGAGATACAGTTTTGTTACATTGTTATGTACAATGAAACCTAATCCAGCATGTGATTGTGTCACATACCAAAAAAAAAACAGCTTTAACTGAGAGATGAGTTTTAATCATAGAGGAGGCGGGATATCTTTGATTGACAGTCACCATGGTTACTCATTCACACCTTGCTGCACATTGAACAAGAGGAGAAAGAGCTGACGTCACTTCAAATAGCAGACATGGAAATCAATGCATAGAAATAAATAATTGTAGGCTACTGTTTTAAAAGTGTTTAAAACCGAGGTCATGTACCTCGTCCCCTTCATTTAAATTGGTCAAAAGCTCTCAAACAATCAGACAGAGACGCATGACTTGTGAATCGTGGATCTGTTTATTTCACTGAGAGCAGTTACGTTATACCAGAGGTTAATTCAACATTCTTCTGTGGACAAACAAAACACTGAGCACTTACATCATGTGTTCAAATAAAAAGGACATGTTTAGGCTTTATAAACAGGATGAGTGTATGTATCTGAACAGACAGCTGTATTTTGTATACATAATAGATGTGTGTAACGAAAAGTAATCACCGGAAATAGAAAGTTTAGACAGAATTTTAATCCGATTTTAGTAGCTACCTTTACTTAATTCTGATATTTTAAAATACTTTTATTTTGAAACGTCAGATTGTATTGTCATTTCCTCTTTTCAAGCGTCCACCTCTTTGAACGGAGCCTTACCTTTTCCTTTCTGAAGTGGAGGCTGGCGATAGAAATCGTCCAACTTTGGATCTGCTGCTTTAGTTCGATTTTGTAAGTCTATTTTCCTCTTCTATCATAAACTTACAGACGAATATATGTCGTTTGCTCAATAGATATTTATTTATTACAGTAGACACACCATCCATTCGATCTTTATGTAACAGACTGTTGTGTATTTTTTATGTGAATTATAGATCCACTCGCCTTTAGAGTGCAGTGTTCCTAATGAGTTGCCGTAGTTGCCGTAAAGCGGTAGAGAGTGTTGTAATGCACATATGCAGGTGTGCTCGGCTCGTGTGAGTCAGTCTGCAGCAGCGGGCAGAGGTGAAACTCTGTTCTTCAGTGTCCTGCAGCGCATACTGGGAGCTGGTTCGCGTGTAAAGAGGGGGATCCTGTGTCTCAAGCAAACTGGTTCAGGGTGTTTCCATGGCAACTACGGTAAGTCATCATGAACGCTGCTCTAAAGGCGAGTGGATATACAATTCACACAACAATCACACAACAGTCTGTTACATTTATATTAGGCCTATCATAATGGTCGTTTGATAAAAATTATATTCCATAAACTGTGTGGGGATACCAGTTTACTAGGCTGACTAGTGTAAAACTAACTCGTGAACTGTGACTTCTAAGTTCACTTTTGTTTTCTACCTTGAATGAGGAAGTAGTCTACTCTTCATAGCACCTTGTCTGCTGGTGAACTTTGTGCCATGATATCATTATTAGCCGACTAGTAATTGTAGGTCCAGAGTGCTCTTAACTTTTATGTCTAAATTCAATTACCATCAACCCATGCAACTTTTATCAAACAGTACAGAAGTTAAAGGAGTTTTCAAGACTCATAATAAACGTATTCCACCTACAGGCGTTACCTCACTTCCTGTTGAGTTGTACTTTAACCTTCTGGTTTATTGCCATCAGATTAAAATTATCCATGTAAAAAGATAATAAAAAAGATAAAAAGAGAGCAGGCAGAATTTATTCAGAGCTTCACAGTGCACTGAAGAAAATACTCACAAACTCAAATATAAACTTAACTCTCAATCTCGAGCACAGTTTTGGCTGTTGATTAAAACTTCAAAATGGCCCCCAATGTTTTGACACGACTCATATAATATTTTTCTTTTCATCCACAGTTACTCTGATGCAGAAAAATGAGTGTCTTAAAGCAGCCTGTCGTCCTGACAGAAACACATCCAATAATACAGTGTATAATTGAGAACGATCTTGAGGAGCTGAAAAAAATACTCAAGGACAACATTGATCAAGTTTATCCATGCAAGGACTGTAATGATCATATAACACCTCTGATCGCTGCTGTCATGTACCAGAAGAGGAACATTTGTACTTACCTTTTGGAGAGGGGTGCAAACCCAAATGTTGCTTCCAGAAAGTGCTACACACCTTTGCATTATGTCTCACTGTTAAAAGCACCACTTCTTTTTGTGCAAAAACTGCTTAAAGCAAAAGCTGATCCAAATGGAATCAAACTACAACAAGTCACACCGCTGCATGTTGCCGCCAGCGAAGACAGAGAAGATGTCTTTAAAGCGCTCATTGAGGCTGGTGCAGTGGTAATATTGTTAGAGATCACTCATCCTCAATATAGCACCCGCAATAAACATCTAATAAAGATGATGAACAAGGTTGCATCAAAAGGACATGATTTATGCAGTAAAATGAAGCCTTTTGTAGACTTGGAAATTGCTTTGGAAAAGAATCGACCTGAAGACGTGTTGAAGACCTTTGACAGTTGCATGCTGCTGGAGGATCCTCAAACCCATCTGACCATCATTGAGACACTTTTTACTGTAACCGGACCACATAAGAAAACGTACCAACAAGGAATCATCAAATGGCTGAAGGTCAATGTGGACGCCTACATTGCAGATATAGTCAAACGCCTTCCAAACATTTTAAAGGTTTTTGCACCAGTAGCAATTCTTTGTTTGTATTCAGTTTTGTGTACTGTTGAAGAGATAACAAAGAAGCAAGCATGTTCTATTATCCCACAACTACTGGAACTGCTTGGCTCAGGAAACAGACCTTCTGTATATAATGATGTTTTACAAACACTTTATGTGATAACACAGAAAGCAGAAGGTAAACACAGCTGGGAGTCTGACTTTATCGAGAAGATTTGCAGAACAGTAGTTCCCTTTGTGGATGAAAAACAGCCCCCTGAAATGAGAGCCTTCACATACGGCATTTTTGGGAACTTGGTCCTAGTTGAGAAGGCAGTTAGCATCATAACATCAGCAGGGATAACTTCAGTGCCTGATGAATTAGTGACATCTGCAGAGAGGATTATGCTAAAAGATCTTGGAGATGCGCTCAAACGATTGAAAACCCATCTGAGCAAATTAAACTCAGAACATGAAGCCTTACCTGGATCCAAGAAGAAGAAGAAGAAAAAGAAGGAAAAGTCAGGAAAACAAGGAGGCCCAAATGATGCTGAAGCTCACACTAGTTCAAATGGAGAAGCAGCAGCTGAGCGACACCCCGTCAGCACCACTGTTACAACAATAAAAGACAGATGGCGTCCAGTCAGCAAGAGATGGAGAGAAAAATTGGAGAAGCTCTTGAGCTCTGATGGAAGTAAAATAATCAGAATTGGAAGCATGATTTATGTGAATCAAGAAGAATTTCGCATAGCGAAGGGAAGTGATGGTACAGAAGTCTTCTTGGGGTTAAGAGATGATGGCACTGAAGTTGCTATCAAAAGAATGCTCATAAGTAACTATCGAGTGCTGAAGAATGAAGAAGGATTTCTACGACTTCTGGAGCTTGATCTTCCATTTATTGTACGCTATGTGGACTTTGCAGAGGATGAGTACTTTGGATATCTTGGTCTTCAACTTTGTGAAAACACCCTGAAAGAATACATCACTCCCACTAAAGAGTGTGATCTGGAGATGAAGAAGAAACTTGTCTCTCAGTTCCTCGAGAGTTTAAGGGTGCTTCATTGTCAAAACCCTCCAATTCTCCACCGAGATCTCAAACCTCAGAATGTTTTAATTGGTAAGAAGAATTTAAGATATTTTGAGATACTGACTGTCAAACATTTAAAAAAGTAAATCATCAAAGAAAATGTTTTTCCACTTGATTCTTTTTTGTTTCTCACAGACGTTAATGGGCGAGCAAGATTAGCTGATTTTGACATCAGCAGACGGTTCCCCACAGGGACTGCTGGAACAAAGTGCTGGAAGGCCAAGGAGACCTTAGAAGAAGACACTGACATACCATACAAGTCCAACACTGATGTCCAGGCAAGGTTTTGTCACTCAGATGTATTTGATGATTTTAAAAATCACTTCCTTAAATTAATCTGTTTACTATTAAGGTGGCAGGGATGCTGATCTATTATATCCTCTCTGGGGGACACCATCCTTTCGGTGACAAATCCTTTAAGTGTGAGAACAACATTTATGAGGGGAAGTACACGTTGGACCATGTTCAAGATGTGGTGGCAAAGGATCTCATTGAGTGGATGATCAACGAAGAGCCAAGGAAGAGACCGAAAGTTGAAGAATGCTTGAGTCATCCTTTCTTTTGGGAGTCAGTCAAGTAAGAAAGAAATGCTGATTAAATGATTGAATTATTTAGATGAATTCCTGACAAGCAATTATTGATTTCTGCTTAAAGACAATTGTACTTATTTGGTTGGTCTACAAATTTGGTCAAGTGTCAAACACCTCTATATTTACTGATTAAAATGATACGAATATTGAGATCTACTTTGATGACAGGTTCCACTTTCAGACCCATCTAAGAGGTATTAAAAGTGTTTTTCTCCTGAGTATAAAAGGTCCGTCAACAGTGGCCGAAGGCTAAGCAAGTTAAATGTCGATCTCCCCAGCAACATTTCTCGTTAACGAATCAGATGCCTGAAACTGTCTCTTTATAATGTGAACAATATGTGATGGATATTGGATAGAAAATTGTAGACATATTTGCGACCTAACCAAATTTGTGGGCCAACCATTGGAAATATTGCCAAAGTATTAGTAGGCTATTGGATGAGAACAGGATGGTTTTTCAGATTTGCCAAACATTGATTTTTTTTTTCTTTTAGGAGAGAAGAATATTTGAGAAGGATCGGAAACAAGGACGAAGTGGCAAAATCTAAAAATGCTGATCCAGAATTAATTAATTCCCTGGAAAAACATGCTGCAGACGGATCCTTTAAACGGTGGAAAGATCAGGTAACTGCAATGATTTTCATTTGGAACGTCACTTGTTGTACCTTTTATAAATGTCAATGTTTTCATCAGTACAATTTTAACTTGTATTTTATGTTATAGTTTCCTGAAGAACTGGTCAGGAAAGTGGAGGGTAAGAAGAAAGTCTACTCAGAAAACATTCTGGGGCTGCTGCGCTTCATTCGAAACCTCCATGAGCACTAGTAAGTTTAAACCAGTAAACAGAAAAATGATGTTCTTATTGTGTTTTTCCATCGATTCCTTCCCTCTTTCTCCATGTCTACATTGACCTACATCACACCTTTCAACATGGCAACATCAATTCTTTTCTTGTTTGTCATGGCTAAATGCAACAATGATTCATATCCATTGACAACACTAATTAGATACCTGAATTTTGAGTGTGTCATTGTCTTCAAACTGTCACAACCTCGGTCAAAAGTTCCAAAATATAAGATACATCTTTTACAAACAATATTTTATTTGAAACTGGCTTTTCAGTTCTTTTAAATTCTTCACATAAACATGGGTAAGAAACAGTCTTTGGTTGAAATTGCCACAAATACTAATCATATTGAAAATGAACATGGCCTCATTCACCTCAAGGTCAGGAAATATTTCCATAGTAGTAAACTATTACAGTCATTCTTTATAATACAGTGTCATGTCTCTATTTACAGTGAAGAGGATGCCGCCACACTTGATCTGCTGTCAATGTTTCCTGATCTGTTTGGAAGTGTTTATGTATCTGCAAAAAGCCAAGGTTGGAACACAAGTCCTTCCCTTAAAAAAATGTTTCGAATGGAAGAGTCTCCAAGAGATAACATCACCAGCAGATCTGCAACACCACCCTCAAACCCTGATCAACGGAAACTGAACAAGTATCCTCAAAGCCAACTAAAAACTTGACACCAGGCTCATCTTCCTCGTGATTCCAATTTAGCAAGGTCTTGACTCAGATGTAAAGTAGGCCTGCTGTCACCAAGTGGATTTGAAAGAACTGCTGCCTTTAGCAATACAACCTGTTGCTGGAAGGTTGTTTTTTTTTGGGTTTTTTTCCAAGTGCACTTCATAAAGGGCCTCATTTTGGGGGTGCTTCTTTTGCTGATAGACATGTTTATCTATAGGACTGCTTTTATATCTATACATTTGATCTATTTGTTGCAAACCTCTAGATGTTGGAGGTGTGATTTTATATAATAAGAAGACGTGTATCTTTTTCACAAAGAAACACAGAAACCAATGTCATTGTAAAAAGTAGTGATTGTAATTAGACAAGAGGCCATGGTAACAGATAACAACAAAAAAAGAATACAGTATGCAAGCTTTACCACATGCCGATTCTTTTGTAAGAACTTGTTTAATGCATATTTAATGTTACTTCCAAAATACACTGCAAATTGAATCATTTGATTTTCAAAATAAATGTTTAAAAGTATGGTTGTAAGTCTTTTACTGTTTATTGATTATTAATATTGTGACACTGAGCTTAGCATGGTAGTGGAAGCCATTTTTGTATTTTTAAACATTTTGAAGAGATGGTAATTCTGGATAGGCGCGAGGAGTTTACTGTGAGGGCTTTTTTATTTTAGAGACCAAAGAAGCAGAGGGTTGATGGAACTTGAAGGCTAAGCCATTCACTTGCCCATCGACCTTCTCCTGAGAAAACTCATGCTTTGTACTTTTACTGCAGATTACACAGTTACACAGCAAATTGTTGAATTAAAATGATATGGTATCACACTGGCTTAAAATAGAAAGTACTTCTCTTAGCCTTTCCTGTATCCACCCCTGAGCTCTTTTGGATTTTCTTTGTAAACTGGATATGGGAGATAGTGTAGTTGGTTAGTTCAAGATATCTCAAATCTAAATTGCAAATATTATTGAAGCTATAGAGGTGAGCTATTTCTGTTGCATTGTTTTCTCCTATTTTTCTCTATGGGACTCATGGTAAGTTCTTCCCTTTGATTTAAATTTAGAGATAAGACTTTGTAGGCTTCAGGTTTAAATGTTACACTCCTACCCTTCAGCTGCTCAACAGTCAGTTGTGTTATTTCACAGACTGAGGCAAAGTGCAATGTAATGATGGGAGATACAGTTTTGTTACATTGTTATGTACAATGAAACCTAATCCAGCATGTGATTGTGTCACATACCAAAAAAAACTGCTTTAACTGAGAGATGAGTTTTAATCATAGAGGAGGCGGGACATCTTTGATTGACAGTCACCATGGTTACTCATTACACCTTGCTGCACATTGAACAAGAGGAGAAAGAGCTGACGTCACTTCAAATAGCAGACATGGAAATCAATGCATAGAAATAAATAATTGTAGGCTACTGTTTTAAAAGTGTTTAAAACCGAGGTCATGTACCTCGTCCCCTTCATTTAAATTGGTCAAAAGCTCTCAAACAATCAGACACAGACGCATGACTTGTGAATCGTGGATCTGTTTATTTCACTGAGAGCAGTTATGTTATACCAGAGGCTAATTCAACATTCTTCTGTGGACAAACAAAACACTGAGCACTTACATCATGTGTTCAAATAAAAAGGACGTGTTTAGGCTTTATAAACAGGATGAGTGTATGTATCTGAACAGACAGCTGTATTTTGTATACATAATAGATGTGTGTAACGAAAAGTAATCACTGGAATTAGAAAGTTTAGACTGAATTTTAATCCGATTTTAGTAGCTACCTTTACTTAATTCTGATATTTTAAAATACTTTTATTTTGAAACGTCATATCAGATTGTCTTGACGTGCCCTCTTTTCAACCGTCCACCTCTTTGAACGGAGCCTTGACTTTTCCTTTCTGAAGTGGAGGCTGGCGATAGAAATCGTACAACTTTGGATCTGCTGCTTCAGTTCGAATTTGTAAGTCTATTTTCCTCTTCTATCATGAACTTACAGACGAATATATATCGTTTGCTCAAGAGAAATTGATTTATTTCTGTAGAGTTAGACAGCCATTTTTCTTGCCATCTAATCAATGTTTATTTTATATTAGGCCCATCATAATTGTCGCTTGATAAAAATTATATTCTATAAACCATATGTGGGGCGACCAGTTTACTAGGCTTACTAGTCTAAAACTAACTAGTGAACATGTCTCATGCTTTGTGACTTCTAAGTTCACTTTGGTTTTCTACCTTGGATGAGGAAGTAGTCTACTCTTTATAGCACCTTGTCTGCTGGTGAACTTTGTGCCATGATATCATTAGTAGCCTGCTAGTAATTGTAGGTCCAGAGTGCTCTTAACTTTTATGTCTAAATTCAATTACCATCATCCCATGCAACTTTTATCAAACAGTACAGAAGATAAAGGAGTTTTCAAGTAGCAGAAGGAACTTATTCCATGCTGTTTGCTGTACTGCTTATTTTCTGTTGAGTTGTACTATAGTCTTCTGGTTTATGAATATAATGCCATCAGATTAAGATTTTCCATCAAATAAAAAGATAGTAGGCAGAATGTCTTCAAGCTTTACAGTGCAATTAAGAACTCTTCTTGTGAAATGACATGTAATCTAGTTTTGGCTCTGTAAAACTTTAATATGGCACCAAATGTTTTGACACTATTCATATTTTTTTCCTTTTCATTTTATTCACAGTTATTCTGATGCAGAGAAATGAATGTGTCCATGCAGCTGCAATTGCCTCCTGCCCCAACAGAAACACATCCTATAATACAGTGTATCATTGACAATGATCTTGAGGAGCTGAAAAAAATACTCAAGGACAACATTGATCAAGTTTATCCATGCAAGGAGTGTAATGATTATATAACACCTCTGATCGCTGCTGTCATTTACCACAAGAGGAACATTTGTACTTACCTTTTGGAGAGGGGTGCAAACCCAAATCTTCTTTCCGCAAAGGGCCTCGCATCTTTGCATTATGTCTCACTGTCAAAAGCACCACTTCTTTTTGTGGAAAAATTGCTTCAAGCAAAAGCTGATCCAAATGGATTAAATCTACAACAACTCACACCGCTGCATACTGCCGTCATCGAAGACAGAGAAGATGTCTTTACAGCGCTCATTGATGCTGGTGCAGTGGTTGCAATGTTTCCGATAATGTATCCTGAAAGAGGCACTCACGATAAACAACTATCAAAGATGATGAACAAGGTTGCATCAAAAGGACATGATTTATGCACTAAAATGAAGCCTTTTGTAGACTTGGTATGTGCTGTGGAAAAGAATCGACCAGAAGAAGTGTTTAAGACCTTTGACCGTCACATGCTACTGGAGGATCCTCAAACCCATCTGACCATCATTGAGACACTTTTTAATGTAGTGGGACTACATAAGAAAAAGTACCAACATGGAAGTATCAAATGGTTGAAGGTCAATGTGGACGCCTACATTGCAGATATAGTCAAACGCCTTCCAAACATTTTATTGGGTTGGGCACATCAAGCAATTCTTTGTTTGAGTACAGTTTTGTGTACTGTTGGAGAGATACCAAATGAGCAAGCATGTTCTATTATCCCACAACTACTGGAACAGCTTGGCTCAGGAAAAACCCCTGATGAAATTAATCTTATTTTGAAAACACTTTATGTGATAACACAGAAAGCAGAAGGTAAAAACAGCTGGGAGTCTGACTTTATCGAGAAGATTTGCAGAACAATAGTTCCCTTTGTGCATGAAAAACACTCCTCTGAAACGAGAGCCTTCACATACGGCATTTTTGGGAACTTGGTCCTAGTTGAGAAGGCAGTTAGCATCATAACATCAGCAGGGATAACTTCAGTGCCTGATGACATAGTGACATCTGCCGAGATGCAAATGCTAAAAGATCTTAAAGACGCGCTCAAACGATTGAAAACCCATCTGAGCAAATTAAACTCAGAACGTGAAGCCTTACCTGGATCCAAGAAGAAGAAGAAGAAAAAGAAAAAAAAGATTTCAGAGTCAGAAAAACAAGGAGGCCCAAATGATGCTGAAGTTCACACTAGTTCAAATGGAGAAGCAGCAGCTGAGCGACACCCCGTCAGCACCACTGTTACAACAATAAAAGACAGATGGCGTCCAGTCAGCAAGAGATGGAGAGACAAATTGGAGAAGCTCTTGAGCTCTGATGGAAGTAAAATAATCAGAATTGGAAGCATGATTTATGTGAATCAAGAAGAATTTCGCATAGCGAAGGGAAGTGATGGTACACAAGTCTTCTTGGGGTTAAGAGATGATGGCACTGAAGTTGCTGTCAAAAAAATGCTCATCAGTAACTATCGAGTGCTGAAGAATGAAGAAGGATTTCTACGACTTCCGGAGCTTGATCATCCATTTATCGTGCGATATATGGACATGGCGGAGGATGACAACTTTGGATATCTTGGTCTTCAACTTTGTGAAAGAATACATCACCACCAATAGAGAGTGTGATCTGAATATGAAGAAGAAACTTGTCTCTATGTTCCTCGAGAGTTTAAGGGTGCTTCATTGTCAAAACTCTCCAATTCTCCACCGAGATATCAAACCACAAAATGTTTTTATTGGTAAGAAGAATTTAAGATATTTTGAGTTCACACTCGAACTACCAAGGCAGTCATTTTGACTGTTTTGAAACGTCAAAATTTGAAACGTCATAACTTGCTTTTAAAAAAACCTATGCACCAATTGGACTCTGACTTTTCCTAAATGTGTGTATATTTCATTCTAACGTTTTATCATTACAGTTTGAAAACACAGATGAGATATCAGTAAAACTACCAAGAACTACCATAGGCAGTCAAATTGACGGCATGCTTTTTACAGGGAGTGTAATTTGCTGCATTTTTCCGCTCTTTTTCCTGCTCTGTTGTTGAGTTTGTTCTTTATGTTCTGTGAAGCTAAAACGTAGTTTTGTTTAACTCTAAAGCCAAGAGAGACAAAAATGACAAGTAAAAAGAGAATGACAGCTATGGAGGCTTTAGCCTCGCTTCAGAGCCTTGATGAGGAAGATTCCGACGGAGGAGCAGGTTCAGAGAGCGATGTCTCTTGGTGTAAATAAATACAATAAATAAAACACTCAATCATTATAGTTTTCATTTAATGTTCCGATGTATATTTACCTATTCCACCAATTAATTCTGAGGTCTTTTTATTGATAATGCAAATTATGTGCGAGCAGTCCAAATGACTGCTAATTGTAGTTCTAGTAGTTGTGGAATTCTGGTAGATCGAGTGTTAATGGATGAAATTTTGAAAAAGTCAACAGTTTTCAAATACCAAATTATCACATAACTTGATTTTTCTCACAGACGTTAATGGGCGAGCAAGATTAGCTGATTTTGGCATCAGTAGACGGTTACCCAAAGGCCAAACAACACACCGCACAGGGACTGCTGGAACAAAGTGCTGGAAGGCCAAGGAGACCTTAGAAGAAGACACTGACATACCATACAAGTCCAACACTGATGTCCAGGCAAGTTTTTGTCACTCAGATGTATTTGATGATTTTAAAAATCACTTTCCTAAATGAGTCTGTTTACTTTCTTAAGGTGGCAGGGATGCTGATATATTATATCCTCTCTGGGGGACACCATCCTTTCGGTGACATATCCTTTAAGTGTGAGAACAACATTTATGAAGGGAAGTACACGTTGGACCATGTTCAAGATGTGGTGGCAAAGGATCTCATTGAGTGGATGATCAACGAAGAGCCAAGGAAGAGACCGAAAGTTGAAGAATGCTTGAGTCATCCTTTCTTTTGGGAGTCAGTCAAGTAAGAAAGAAACGCTGATTAAATGATAGAATTATTTATTTGAATTCCTGTAAAGCAATTATTGATTTCTGCTTAAAGACAATTCTACTTATTTGGTTGGTCTACAAATTTGGTCAAATGTCAAATACCTCTATATTTACTGATTAAAATGACAAAATGATGAATATTGACATACACTCTGATGACAGGTTCCACTTTCAGACCCATCTAAGAGGTATTAAAAGTGTTTTTCTCCTGAGTATAAAAGGTCCATCAACAGTGGCCGAAGGCTAAGCAAGTTAAATGTTGATCTCCCCAGCAACATTTCTCGTTAACGAATCAGATGCCTGAACTGACTCTTTATAATGTGAACAATATGTGATGGATATTGGATAGAAAATTGTAGACATATTTGCGGCCTAACCAAATTTGTGGGCCAACCATTGGAAATATCACCAAAACATTAGTAGGCTATTGGATGAGAACAGGATGGTTTTTCATAATTGCCATTAAACGTTTTTTTCTGAATTTTATTCTTTTAGGAGAGTAGAATATTTGAGAAAGATCGGAAACAAGGACGAAGTGGCAAAATATAAAAATGCTGATCCAGAATTAATTTCTTCTCTGGAAAAACATGCTGCAGACGGATCCTTCAAAAAGTGGAAAGATCAGGTAACTGCAATGATTTTCATTTGGAACGTCACTTGTTGTACCTTTTATAAATGTCAATGTTTTCATCAGTACAATTATAACTCGCATTTTGTGTTATAGTTTCCTGAAGAACTGGTCAGGAAAGTGGAGGGTAAGAAGAAAGTCTACTCAGAAAACATTCTGGGGCTGCTGCGCTTCATTCGAAACCTCCATGAGCACTAGTAAGTTTGAACCAGTCATCAGAAAAATGATGTTCTTATTGTGTTTTTCCATCGATTCCTTCCCTCTTTCTCCATGTCTACATTGACCTACATCACACCTTTCAACATGGCAACATCAATTCTTTTCTTGTTTGTCATGGCTAAATGCAACAATGATTCATATCCATTGACAACACTAATTAGATACCTGAATTTTGAGTGTGTCATTGTCTTCAAACTGTCACAACCTCGGTCAAAAGTTCCAAAATATAAGATACATTTTTTACAAACAATATTTTATTTGAAGCTGGCTTTTCAGTTCTTTTAAATTCTTCACACAAACATGGGTAAGAAACAGTCTTTGGTTGAAATTGCCACAAATACTAATCATATTGAAAATGAACATGACCTCATTCACCTCAAGGTCAGGAAATATTTCCATAGTAGTAAACTATCATTGTCATTGTTTGTCATTGATAGTACGAATCTCTTTGTATTCGTTCAATTTGGGTTCACTCTGTAGAAATGATCTTGATGTCAGCAGACTACAATCTCTTCTGAGTAGCTATGACCATACTTGAAGAAACGTAAATCATGTGGAATGTCTCTGAAGCAAAATGTACTGACTCCATATAGAGGAATCTAAGGTTGGAAGGAATTTATGACGTATGTTGTGAACTGTATTTAACGGATGCACAGAGATCATTAAAGTTGTCTATTCTACAGCTTACGCTAAGTAAGAGTGTTTCCTGTCGGACTCCCAATTGGGTTATGCCGTCTTCTATCATCCAGTCTGTTTTCTAGATTCAACATTAGGGAGATTAGGTTAAACCCCTTACAATAATACAGTGTAATGTCTCTATTTACAGTGAAGAGGATGCCGCCACACTTGATCTGCTGTCAATGTTTCCTGATCTGTTTGGAAGTGTTTATGTATCTGCAAAAAGCCAAGGGTGGAACACAAACCCGTCCCATAAAAAAATGTTTCAAACAGAAGAGTCTCCAAGAGACAACATCACCAGCAGATCTGCAACACCACCCTCAAACCCTGATCAACTTGTCAGGTTACCCATTCAAGAAACTCAACAAGTATCCTCAAAGCCAACTGAAAAAGTGACACCAGACTCATCATCCTCGTGATTCCAGTTTAGCGAGTTCTTGACTCAGATGTAAAGTAGGCCTGCTGTCACCAAGTGGATTTGAAAAAACTGCTGCCTTTAGCAATACAACCTGTTGCTGTATGCTTTGAAGTCATGACAGCAAATCTCACACATTATGTTTTCTTTTGTTTTGTTTTTTTCCAAGTGCACTTCATAAAGGGTCTCATTTTGGGGGTGCTTCTTTTGCTGATAGACATGTTTATCTATAGGACTGCTTTTATATCTATACTTTTGATCTATTTGTTGTAAACCTCTAGATGTTGTTGAAAGATCCCAGATGATTCACTTCACCACACCGGTCTGAAGCAAGGGAGACTGCTCATCGTCAACAGCTGAAAGCTCGGCTGACACTTTTACCCCCTCACAGGAGAATTTCCACTCAAGCTGAGTTCAGGCTGTATTTAGCTAATCACAATAGTCATATTTTAACTTTTATAAACTTTATCATAAAAAGTTGATATGTATTACATGCATAATGTGTGCTTATAACATTGTAAGGAGTGTCATATTATTATGTGTTACAATTGTTGGCGGTCATAAAAGTGCAGGCTGTAAATCTTATTGGGGGTACTGGACTGCTCACATAGTGGGGTGCGTACAAGTGCCCTGTTAGAGATAAGGGAGTGTCCTGCAGCTGCATGAGAAACACACATATAACCATATATGTCTTGTTTTTGCTACATTATTTTTGACGTAACCCAAAATGTATATTGAAATTTTCATGACGTAAATGTTGAGAGTCAACCATAGTATATAGGAGGGAAGAACAAGCTTCTCTCTGTTTCGGTCTTCCTTTTTGGGACTTGACTTTTGCTCTACACTTGTTCTGCACCTGTGATCAACTGATTTATATTCTCTTTTATTTAGCTCTAGTCACTCACTGTGAGAATAGCACTCTTTTGTAGGATTTGTATTATTTTGTAATCTCTGTGTTTAATCAATTGTGTTATTATAAAATAAAAGGTAACCTTCCATTGTAAGGACTTTCCAACAAAAACCCTTTTCCTTTTAGATCTTATATTTTTCTCTTGTTGGACCATGATGGACCAAAGGGATAGAGGACTATCCCCATTGTTCCAATACCAGAGAGGAAACTAGGACCCAAGGAGAGTCCCCTTCAGGTAACGGCTGCGAAGGAGGCCTTTCCAGTATTAACAGCCTATGATCTGACCATAGAGGGGAATGACTTCAAAACTGTAATAACTCAATAACTTTAAAGGTATAAAAGCTGAATAAACTGTGTATTTCTTTAACCGCTCCTAATAACTAATAGTGATGTTCTAGTTCAAGGCAGCAGCGATATCTTTATGAAAGGCAGTTATTGGTCCTCCTGACGAGATTCACACTCGGCCCAGACCAAGCAATCAAAGTGAGGCAGGGTAGAAGTTTCAAGGTCAAGTAGTACATAAGAGCAACAAACTAGGATATTAAAATAATTCCTGAAAATGCCAACTGCTTAGCCGAGATCCCCGCGCTCTCGCAACAATGTTGGAGGTGTGTTTTTTATATAATAAGAAGACGTGTATCTTTTTCACAAAGAAACACAGAAACCAATGTCATTGTAAAACGTAGTGATTGTAATTAGACAAGAGGCCATGGTAACAGATAACAACAAAAAAAGAATACAGTATGCAATCTTTACCACATGCCGATTCTTTTGTAAGAACTTGTTTAATGCATATTGAATGTTACTCCCAAAATACACTGCAAATTTAATCGTTTGATTTTCAAAATAAATGTTTAAAAGTATGGTTGTAAGTCTTTTACTGTTTATTGATTATTAATATTGTGACACTGAGCTTTGCATGGTAGTGGAAGCCATTTTTGTATTTTTAAACATTTTGAAGAGACGGTAATTCTGGATAGGAGCGAGGAGTTTACTGTGAGGGCTTTTTGTTTTTTAGAGACCAAAGAAGCAGAGGGTTGATGGAACTTGAAGGCTAAGCCATTCACTTGCCCATCGACCTTCTCCTGAGAAAACTCATTCTTTGTACTTTACTGCAGATTACACAGTTACACAGTTACACAGCAAATTGTTGAATTAAAATGATATGGTATCACACTGGCTTAAAATAGAAAGTACTTCTCTTAGCCTTTCCTGTATCCACCTCTAACCTCTTTTGAATTATCTTTGTAAACTGGATATGGGAGATAGTGTAGTTGGTTAGTTCAAGATATCTCAAATCTAAATTGCAAATATTATTGAAGCTATAGAGGTGAGCTCTTTCTGTTGCATTGTTTTCTCCTATTTTTCTCTATGGGACTCATGGTAG
This sequence comes from Symphodus melops, assembly GCF_947650265.1. NCBI lineage: Eukaryota > Metazoa > Chordata > Actinopteri > Labriformes > Labridae > Symphodus > Symphodus melops. The sequence goes on from NC_136710.1 coordinate 6,825,966, forward strand.
GTAAGTTCTTCCCTTTGATTTAAATTCAGAGATAAGACTTTGTAGGCTTCAGGTTTAAATGTTACACTCCTACCCTTCAGCTGCTCAACAGTCAGTTTTGTTATTTCACAGACTGAGGCAAAGTGCAACGTAATGATGGGAGATACAGTTTTGTTACATTGTTATGTACAATGAAACCTAATCCAGCATGTGATTGTGTCACATACCAAAAAAACTGCTTTAACTGAGAGATGAGTTTTAATCATAGAGGAGGCGGGACATCTTTGATTGACAGTCACCATGGTTACTCATTCACACCTTGCTGCACATTGAACAAGAGGAGAAAGAGCTGACGTCACTTCAAATAGCAGACATGGAAATCAATGCATAGAAATAAATAATTGTAGGCTACTGTTTTAAAAGTGTTTAAAACCGAGGTCATGTACCTCGTCCCCTTCATTTAAATTGGTCAAAAGCTCTCAAACAATCAGACAGAGACGCATGACTTGTGAATCGTGGATCTGTTTATTTCACTGAGAGCAGTTATGTTATACCAGAGGCTAATTCAACATTCTTCTGTGGACAAACAAAACACTGAGCACTTACATCATGTGTTCAAATAAAAAGGACGCGTTTAGGCTTTATAAACAGGATGAGTGTATGTATCTGAACAGACAGCTGTATTTTGTATACAGAATAGATGTGTGTAACGAAAAGTAATCACTGGAAATAGAAAGTTTAGACTGAATTTTAATCCGATTTTAAGGACTTTTATTTTGAAACGTAATATCAGATTGTCTTGACATTTCCTCTTTTCAACCGTCCACCTCTTGAACGGAGCCTTGACTTTTCCTTTCTGAAGTGGAGACTGGTGATAGAAATCGTACAACTTTGGATCTGCTGCTTTAGTTCGACTTTGTAAGTCTATTTTCCTCTTCTATCATAAACTTACAGACGAATATATATCGTTTGCTCAAGAGAAATTGATTTATTTCTGTAGAGTTAGACAGCCATTTTTCTTGCCATCTAATCAATGTTTATTTTTTATTAGGCCCATCATAATTGTCGCTTGATAAAAATTATATTCTATAAACCATATGTGGGGCGACCAGTTTACTAGGCTTACTAGTCTAAAACTAACTAGTGAACATGTCTCATGCTTTGTGACTTCTAAGTTCACTTTGGTTTTCTCCCTTGAATGAGGAAGTAGTCTACTCTTCATAGCACCTTGTCTGCTGGTGAAGTTTGTGCCATGATATCATTAGTAGCCGACTAGTAATTGTAGGTCCAGAGTGCTCTTAACTTTTATGTCTAAATTCAATTACCATCAACCCATGCAACTTTTATCAAACAGTACAGAAGTTAAAGGAGTTTTCTAGACTCATAATAAACGTATTCCACCTACAGGCGTTACCTCACTTCCTGTTGAGTTGTACTTTAACCTTATGGTTTATTGCCATCAGATTAAAATTATCCTTGTGAAAAGATAATAAAAAAGATACAAAGAGAGCAGGCAGAATTTATTCAGAGCTTCACAGTGCACTGAAGAAAATACTCACAAACTCAAATATAAACTTAACTCTCAATCTCGAGCACAGTTTTGGCTGTTGATTAAAACTTCAAAATGGCCCCCAATGTTTTGACACTACTCATATAATATTTTTCATTTCATCCACAGTTACTCTGATGCAGAAAAATGAGTGTCTTAATGCAGCCTGTCGTCCTGACAGAATCACATCCAATAATACAGTGTATAATTGAGAACGATCTTGAGGAGCTGAAAAAAATACTCAAGGACAACATTGATCAAGCTTATCCATGCAAGGAGTGTAATGATCATATAACACCTCTGATCGCTGCTGTCATTTACCACAAGAGGAACATTTGTACTTACCTTTTGGAGAGGGGTGCAAACCCAAATCTTCTTTCCGCAAAGGGCCTCACATCTTTGCATTATGTCTCACTGTCAAAAGCACCACTTCTTTTTGTGGAAAAATTGCTTCAAGCAAAAGCTGATCCAAATGTATCAAATGTACAACAACTCACATCGCTGCATACTGCCGTCATGAAAGACAGAGAAGATGTCTTTACAGCGCTCATTGATGCTGGTGCAGTGGTGACATTGTTACTGATCACTTATCGTGAAAGTAGCACCTGCAATAAACAACTATCAAAGATGATTAACAAGCTTGCATCAAAAGGACATGATTTATGCACTAAAATCAAGCCTTTTGTAGATTTGGAATGTGCGAGTTTGGAAAAGAATCAACCAGAAGACGTGTTGAAGACCTTTGACAGTCACATGCTGCTGGAGCATCCTCAAACCCATCTGACCATGATTGAGACACTTTTTTTTGCAAGCGGACCACATAAGAAAAAGTACCAACAAGGAATCATCAAATGGCTGAAGGTCAATGTGGACGCCTACATTGCAGATGTAGTCAAACGCCTTCCAAACATTTTACAGGGTTTCGCACCAATGGCAATTCTTTGTTTGTATTCAGTTTTGTGTACTGTTGAAGAGATAACAAATGAGCAAGCATGTTCTATTATCCCACAACTACTAGAACTGCTTGGCTCAGAAAAAAGAACTGCTGTATGTAATGACATTTTACAAACACTTTATGTGATAACACAGAAAGCAGAAGGTAAAAACAGCTGGGAGTCTGACTTTATCGAGAAGATTTGCAGAACAATAGTTCCCTTTGTGGATGAAAAACACTCCTCTGAAACGAGAGACTTCACATACGGCATTTTTGGAAACTTGGTCCTAGTTGGAAAGGCAGCTAGCATCATAACATCAGCAGGGATAACTTCAGTGCCTGATGACATAGTGACATCTGCAGAGATGAATTTGCTTAAAGATCTTAAAGACGCGCTCAAACGATTGAAAACCCATCTGAGCAAATTAAACTCAGACAGTGAAGCCTTACCTGGATCCAAGAAGAAGAAGAAGAAAAAGAAAAAAAAGATTGCAGAATCAGAAAAACAAGGAGGCCCAAATGATGCTGAAGCTCACACTAGTTCAAATGGAGAAGCAGCAGCTGAGCGACACCCCGTCAGCACCACTGTTACAACAATAAAAGACAGATGGCGTCCAGTCAGCAAGAGATGGAGAGACAAATTGGAGAAGCTCTTGAGCTCTGATGGAAGTAAAATAATCAGAATTGGAAGCATGATTTATGTGAATCAAGAAGAATTTCGCATAGCGAAGGGAAGTGATGGTACAGAAGTCTTCTTGGGGTTAAGAGAGGATGGCACTGAAGTTGCTGTCAAAAGAATGTCTAGATGTAACTATCGAGTGCTGAAGAATGAAGAAGGATTTCTACGACTTCCGGAGCTTGAGCTTCCATTTATTGTACGCTATGTGGACTTTGCAGAGGATGAGTACTTTGGATATCTTGGTCTTCAACTTTGTGAAAACACCCTGGAAGAATACATCACTCCCAGTAAAGAGTGTGATCTGGAGATGAAGAAGAAACTTGTCTCTCAGTTCCTCGAGAGTTTAAGGGTGCTTCATTGTCAAAACCCTCCAATTCTCCACCGAGATATCAAACCTCAGAATGTTTTAATTGGTAAGAAGAATTTAATACTTCTGAAATTCTGAAAAAGACGAAAGTTTTCAAATGCTAAATTATCACGTAACTTGATTTTTCTCACAGACGTTAATGGGCGAGCAAGATTAGCTGATTTTGGCATCAGTAGACGGTTACCCAAAGGCCAAACAACTTACCGCACAGGGACTGCTGGAACAAAGTGCTGGAAGGCCAAGGAGACCTTAGAAGAAGACACTGACATACCATACAAGTCCAACACTGATGTCCAGGCAAGTTTTTGTCACTCAGATGTAATTGATGAATTAAAAAATGGCTTCCTTAAATGAGTCTGTTTACTCTTAAGGTGGCAGGGATGCTGATATATTATATCCTCTCTGGGGGACACCATCCTTTCGGTGACATATCCTTTGAGTGTGAATATAACATTCATAGGGGGAAGTACACGTTGGACCATGTTCAAGATGTGGTGGCAAAGGATCTCATTGAGTGGATGATCAACGAAGAGCCAAGGAAGAGACCGAAAGTTGAAGAATGCTTGAGTCATCCTTTCTTTTGGGAGCCAGTCAAGTAAGAAAGAAATGCTGATTAAATGATTGAATTATTTAGATGAATTCTTGTAAAGCAATTATTGATTTCTGCTTAAAGACAATTCTACTTATTTAGTTGGTCTACAAATTTGGTCAACTGTTGAATAACTATATTTGCGGGTTCAAATGGTACAAATATTGAGATCTACTTTGATGACAGGAAACACTTTTAGTACCATCTAACAAAGGTATTGAAAGTGTTTTGCACAGTTTTGTTAACAAGGCGCGATAGAGGTTTACGTCCATCCAACCTGAATATAAAAGGTCTGTCAACAGTGGCAGCAGGCTAAGAAAGTTAAATGTCGCTCTCCCCAGCAACTAATCAGATGCCTCAACCACCTCAACTGTCTCTTTATAATGTGAAAATTGTATTATGGATATTGGATAGAAAATTGTAGACATATTTTCATAGTAGACTGACATTACCATTTATAGAGCTTTGAGCTTGGATACACAACATACTTTTACCTATAGCCTTAGTTCGGCCTTTAACAATCTTACTACTACATCAACCAAAGCAGTTTACCCTTGAAGCAAATCATTTTACAGAGAGTAGAGTGGAGTAGAGTGATGCTTCTGGGATGAGCCAGACCCACTATGGCTCGTGAGGTGAAAACACGAGTATTAATTAGAGAAGGCGTGATCAGCTCCTGTGTGTGATACAGGCCAGTGCACAAAAATGCTGTGGGGTCTTGGGATTAAATGTAGTCCTTTGTGTATTTGTATGACACTGGCAACATCGACAAAGCATTGGTAGGCTATTGGATGAGCATAGACTGTTTTTATACATTTGCCAATCCTTCATCATTTATTCTAAATTTTATTCTTTTAGGAGAGTAGAATATTTGAGAAAGATCGGAAACAAGGACGAAGTGGCAAATTATAAAAATGCTGATCCAGAATTAATTAATTCTCTGGAAAAACATGCTGCAGACGGATCCTTTAAACGGTGGAAAGATCAGGTAACTGCAATGATTTTCATTTGGAACGTCACTTGTTGTACCTTTTTATAAATGTCAATGTTTTCATCAGTACAATTTTAACTCGTATTTTTTGTTATAGTTTCCTGAAGAACTGGTCAGGAAAGTGGAGGGTAAGAAGAGAGTCTACTCAGAAAACATTCTGGGGCTGCTGCGCTTCAATCGAAACCTCCATGAGCACTAGTAGGTTTAAACCAGTAATCAGAAAAATGATCTTATTGTGTTTTTCCATCGATTCCATCATCGTGGGTTATCCCCTCTTTGGCAACATCAGTTTTTGTTTGTTTGTCATGGCTAAATGCAAAAATGATTTATATCCATTGACAACACTAATTAGATACCTGAATTTTGAGTGTGTCATTGTCTTCAAACTGTCACAACCTCGGTCAAAAGTTCCAAAATATAAGATACATTTTTTACAAACAATATTTTATTTGAAGCTGGCTTTTCAGTTCTTTTAAATTCTTCACACAAACATGGGTAAGAAACCGTCTTTGGTTGAAATTGCCACAAATACTAATCATATTGAAAATGAACATGGCCTCATTCACCTCAAGGTCAGGAAATATTTCCATAGTAGTAAACTATCACAGTCATTGCTTATAATACAGTGTAATGTTCAACATTAGGGAGATTAGGTTAAACCCCTTACAATAATACAGTGTCATGTCTCTATTTACAGTGAAGAGGATGCCGCCACACTTGATCTGCTGTCAATGTTTCCTGATCTGTTTGGAAGTGTTTATGTATCTGCAAAAAGCCAAGGGTGGAACACAAGTCCTTTCCTTGAAAAAATGTTTCGAATGGAAGAGTCTCCAAGAGATAACATCACCAGCACATCTGCAACACCACCCTCAAACCCTGATCAACTTGTCAGTTTCCCTGTTCAAGAAACTCAACAAGTATTCTCAAAGCCAACTGAAAAAGTGACACCAGGCTCATCTTCCTTGTGATTCCAATTTAATGAGGTCTTGACTCAGATGTAAAGTAGGCCTGCTGTCACCAAGTGGATTTGAAAGAACTGCTGCCTTTAGCAATACAACCTGTTGCTGGAAGGTTGGTTTTGTTTTTGTTTTTTCCAAGTGCACTTCATAAAGGGCCTCATTTTGGGGGGGGCTTCTTTTGCTGATAGACATGTTTATCTATAGGACTGCTTTTATATCTATACATTTGATCTATTTGTTGCAAACCTCTAGATGTTGGAGGTGTGGTTTTTTGTATAATACGTCATAAGAAGTGTATCTTTTTCACAAAGAAACACAGAAACCAATGTCATTGTAAAAAGTAGTGATTGTAATTAGACAAGAGGCCATGGTAACAGATAACAAAAAAAGAATACAGTATGCAATCTTTACCACATGCTGATTCTCTTGTAAGAATTTGTTTAATGCATATTGAATGTTACTCCCAAAATACACTGCAAATTGAATCATTTGAATTTCAAAATAAATGTTTAAAAGTATGGTTGTAAGTCTTTTACTGTCTATTGATTATTAATATTGTGACACTGAGCTTAGCATGGTAGTGGAAGCCATTTTTGTATTTTTAAACATTTTGAAGAGATGGTAATTCTGGATAGGAGCGAGGAGTTTACTGTGAGGGCTTTTTTATTTTAGAGACCAAAGAAGCAGAGGGTTGATGGAACTTGAAGGCTAAGCCATTCACTTGCCCATCGACCTTCTCCTGAGAAAACTCATTCTTTGTACTTTTACTGCAGATTACACAGTTACACTGCAATTTTTTTAATTAAAATGATATGGTATCACACTGGCTTAAAATAGAAAGTACTTCTCTTAGCCTTTCCTGTATCCACCTCTAACCTCTTTTGGATTTTCTTTGTAAGCTGGATATGGGAGATATAGAGGTGAGCTCTTTCTGTTGCATTCTTTTCTCCTATTTTTCTCTATGGGACTCATGGTAGGTAAGTTCTTCCCTTTGATTTAAATTCAGAGATAAGACTTTGTAGGCTTCAGGTTTAAATGTTACACTCCTACCCTTCAGCTGCTCAACAGTCAGTTTTGTTATTTCACAGACTGAGGCAAAGTGCAACGTAATGATGGGAGGTACAGTTTTGTTGCATTGTTATGTACAATGAAACCTAATCCAGCATGTGATTGTGTCACATACCAAAAAAACAGGTTTAACTGAGAGATGAGTTTTAATCATAGAGGAGGCGGGACATCTTTGATTGACAGTCACCATGGTTACTCATTCGCACATTGAACAAGAGGAGAAAGAGCTGACGTCACTTCAAATAGCAGACATGGAAATCAATGCATAGAAATAAATAATTGTAGGCTACTGTTTTAAAAGTGTTTAAAACCGAGGTCATGTACCTCGTCCCCTTCATTTAAATTGGTCAAAAGCTCTCAAACAATCAGACAGAGACGCATGACTTGTGAATCGTGGATCTGTTTATTTCACTGAGAGCAGTTACGTTATACCAGAGGCTAATTCAACATTCTTCTGTGGACAAACAAAACACTGAGCACTTACATCATGTGTTCAAATAAAAAGGACGTGTTTAGGCTTTATAAACAGGATGAGTGTATGTATCTGAACAGACAGCTGTATTTTGTATACAGAATAGATGTGTGTAACGAAAAGTAATCACTGGAAATAGAAAGTTTAGACTGAATTTTAATCCGATTTTAGTAGCTACCTTTACTTAATTCTGATATTTTAAAGGACTTTTATTTTGAAACGTCATATCAGATTGTATTGACATGCCCTCTTTTCAACCGTCCACCTCTTGAACGGAGCCTTGCCTCTTTCTTTCTGAAGTGGAGACTGGTGATAGAAATCGTACAACTTTGGATCTGCTGCTTCAGTTCGAATTTGTAAGTCTATTTTCCTCTTCTATCATAAACTTACAGACGAATATATGTCGTTTGCTCAAGAGAAATTGATTTATTTCTGTAGAGTTAGACAGCCATTTTTCTTGCCATCTAATCAATGTTTATTTTTTATTAGGCCCATCATAATTGTCGCTTGATAAAAATTATATTCTATAAACCATATGTGGGGCGACCAGTTTACTAGGCTTACTAGTATAAAACTAACTAGTGAACATGTCTCATGCTTTGTGACTCTTCTGAGTTCACTTTTGTTTTCTACCTTGAATGAGGAAGTTGTCTACTCTTCATAGCACCTTGTCTGCTGGTGAAGTTTGTGCCATGATATCATTAGTAGCCGACTAGTAATTGTAGGTCCAGAGTGCTCTTAACTGTTATGTCTAAATTCAATTACCATCAACCCATGCAACTTTTATAAAACAGTACAGAAGATAAAGGAGTTTTCAAGACTCATAATAAACGTATTCCACCTGCAGGCGTTACCTCACTTCCTGTTGAGTTGTACTTCAACCTTATGGTTTATTGCCATCAGATTAAAATTATCCTTGTGAAAAGATAATAAAAAAGATATAAAGAGAGCAGGCAGAATTTATTCAGAGCTTCACAGTGCACTGAAGAAAATACTCACAAACTCAAATATAAACTTAACTCTCAATCTCGAGCACAGTTTTGGCTGTTGATTAAAACTTCAAAATGGCCCCCAATGTTTTGACACTACTCATATAATATTTTTCATTTCATCCACAGTTACTCTGATGCAGAAAAATGAGTGTCTTAATGCAGCCTGTCGTCCTGACAGAATCACATCCTATAATACAGTGTATCATTGACAATGATCTTGAGGAGCTGAAAAAAATACTCAAGGACAACATTAATCAAGTTTATCCATGCAAGGACTGTAATGATCATATAACACCTCTGATCGCTGCTGTCATTTACCACAAGAGGAACATTTGTACTTACCTTTTGGAGAGGGGTGCAAACCCAAATGTTGCTTCCGCAAAGGGCTTCACAGCTTTGCATTATGTCTCACTGTCAAAAGCACCACTTCTTTTTGTGGAAAAATTGCTTCAAGCAAAAGCTGATCCAAATGTATCAAATGTACAACAACTCACATCGCTGCATACTGCCGTCATGAAAGACAGAGAAGATGTCTTTACAGCGCTCATTGATGCTGGTGCAGTGGTGACATTGTTACTGATCACTTATCGTGAAAGTAGCACCTGCAATAAACAACTATCAAAGATGATTAACAAGCTTGCATCAAAAGGACATGATTTATGCACTAAAATCAAGCCTTTTGTAGATTTGGAATGTGCGAGTTTGGAAAAGAATCAACCAGAAGACGTGTTGAAGACCTTTGACAGTCACATGCTGCTGGAGCATCCTCAAACCCATCTGACCATGATTGAGACACTTTTTTTTGCAAGCGGACCACATAAGAAAAAGTACCAACAAGGAATCATCAAATGGCTGAAGGTCAATGTGGACGCCTACATTGCAGATGTAGTCAAACGCCTTCCAAACATTTTACAGGGTTTCGCACCAATGGCAATTCTTTGTTTGTATTCAGTTTTGTGTACTGTTGAAGAGATAACAAATGAGCAAGCATGTTCTATTATCCCACAACTACTGGAACTGCTTGGCTCAGAAAAAAGAACTGCTGTATGTAATGACATTTTACAAACACTTTATGTGATAACACAGAAAGCAGAAGGTAAAAACAGCTGGGAGTCTGACTTTATCGAGAAGATTTGCAGAACAATAGTTCCCTTTGTGGATGAAAAACACTCCTCTGAAACGAGAGACTTCACATACGGCATTTTTGGAAACTTGGTCCTAGTTGGAAAGGCAGCTAGCATCATAACATCAGCAGGGATAACTTCAGTGCCTGATGACATAGTGACATCTGCAGAGATGAATTTGCTTAAAGATCTTAAAGACGCGCTCAAACGATTGAAAACCCATCTGAGCAAATTAAACTCAGACAGTGAAGCCTTACCTGGATCCAAGAAGAAGAAGAAGAAAAAGAAAAAAAAGATTGCAGAATCAGAAAAACAAGGAGGCCCAAATGATGCTGAAGTTCACACTAGTTCAAATGGAGAAGCAGCAGCTGAGCGACACCCCGTCAGCACCACTGTTACAACAATAAAAGACAGATGGCGTCCAGTCAGCAAGAGATGGAGAGACAAATTGGAGAAGCTCTTGAGCTCTGATGGAAGTAAAATAATCAGAATTGGAAGCATGATTTATGTGAATCAAGAAGAATTTCGCATAGCGAAGGGAAGTGATGGTACAGAAGTCTTCTTGGGGTTAAGAGATGATGGCACTGAAGTTGCTGTCAAAAGAATGTCTAGATGTAACTATCGAGTGCTGAAGAATGAAGAAGGATTTCTACGACTTCCGGAGCTTGAGCTTCCATTTATTGTACGCTATGTGGACTTTGCAGAGGATGAGTACTTTGGATATCTTGGTCTTCAACTTTGTGAAAACACCCTGGAAGAATACATCACTCCCACTAAAGAGTGTGATCTGGAGATGAAGAAGAAACTTGTCTCTCAGATCCTCGAGAGTTTAAGGGTGCTTCATTGTCAAAACCCTCCAATTCTCCACCGAGATATCAAACCTCAGAATGTTTTAATTGGTAAGAAGAATTTAATACTTCTGAAATTCTGAAAAAGACGAAAGTTTTCAAATACTAAATTATCACGTAACTTCATTTTTCTCACAGACGTTAATGGGCGAGCAAGATTAGCTGATTTTGGCATCAGTAGACGGTTACCCAAAGGCCAAACAACTTACCACACAGGGACTGCTGGAACAAAGTGCTGGAAGGCCAAGGAGACCTTAGAAGAAGACACTGACATACCATACAAGTCCAACACTGATGTCCAGGCAAGTTTTTGTCACTCAGATTTAATTGATGATTTTAAAAATCACTTCCTTAAATGGGTCTGTTTACTGTTAAGGTGGCAGGGATGCTGATATATTACATCCTCTCTGGGGGACACCATCCTTTCGGTGACAAACCCTTTAAGTGTGAGAACAACATTTATGAGGGGAAGTACACGTTGGACCATGTTCAAGATGTGGTGGCAAAGGATCTCATTGAGTGGATGATCAACGAAGAGCCAAGGAAGAGACCGAAAGTTGAAGAATGCTTGAGTCATCCTTTCTTTTGGGAGCCAGTCAAGTAAGAAAGAAATGCTGATTAAATGATAGAATTATTTAGATGAATTCTTGTAAAGCAATTATTGATTTCTGCTTAAAGACAATTCTACTTATTTAGTTGGTCTACAAATTTGGTCAACTGTTGAATAACTATATTTGCAGGTTCAAATGGTACAAATATTGAGATCTACTTTGATGACAGGAAACACTTTTAGTACCATCTAACAAAGGTATTGAAAGTGTTTTGCACAGTTTTGTTTACAAGGCGCGATAGAGGTTTACGTCCATCCAACCTGAATACAAAAGGTCCGTCAACAGTGGCAGCAGGCTAAGCAAGTTAAATGTCGCTCTCCCCAGCAACTAATCAGATGCCTCAACCACCTCAACTGTCTCTTTATAATGTGAAAATTGTATTATGGATATTGGATAGAAAATTGTAGACATATTTCCATAGTAGACTGACATTACCATTTATAGAGCTTTGAGCTTGGATACACAAAATACATTTACCTATAGCCTTAGTTCGGCCTTTAACAATCTTACTACTACATCAACCAAAGCAGTTTACCCTTGAAGCAAATCATTTTACAGAGAGTAGATTCGAGTATAGTGATGCTTCTGGGATGAGCCAGACCCACTATGGCTCGTGAGGTGAAAACACGAGTATTAATTAGAGAAGGCGTGATCAGCTCCTGTGTGTGTGATACAGGCCAGTGCACAAAAATGCTGTGGGGTCTTGGGATTAAATGTAGTCCTTTGTGTATTTGTATGACACTGGCAACATCGACAAAGCATTGGTAGGCTATTGGATGAGCATAGACTGTTTTTATACATTTGCCAATCCTTCATCATTTATTCTGAATTTTATTCTTTTAGGAGAGTAGAATATTTGAGAAAGATCGGAAACAAGGACGAAGTGGCAAAATATAAAAATGCTGATCCAGAATTAATTAATTCTCTGGAAAAACATGCTGCAGACGGATCCTTTAAACGGTGGAAAGATCAGGTAACTGCAATGATTTTCATTTCTAACGTCACTTGTTGTACCTTTTATAAATGTCAATGTTTTCATCAGTACAATTATAACTCGTATTTTGTGTTATAGTTTCCTGAAGAACTGGTCAGGAAAGTGGAGGGTAAGAAGAAAGTCTACCCAGAAAACATTCTGGGGCTTCTGCGCTTCATTCGAAACCTTCATGAGCACTAGTAAGTTTAAACCAGTAATCAGAAAAATTATCTTATTGTGTTTTTCCATCGATTCCATGCTCTTGGATTTTCCCCTCTTTGGCAACATCAATTATTTTTTTGTTTGTCATGGCTAAATGCAAAAATGATTTATATCCATTGACAACACTAATTAGATACCTGAATTTTGAGTGTGTCATTGTCTTCAAACTGTCACAACCTCGGTCAAAAGTTCCAAAATATAAGATACATTTTTTACAAACAATATTTTATTTGAAACTGGCTTTTCAGTTCTTTTAAATTCTTCACATAAACATGGGTAAGAAACCGTCTTTGGTTGAAATTGCCACAAATACTAATCATATTAAAAATGAACATGGCCTCATTCACCTCAAGGTCAGGAAATATTTCCATGGTAGTAAACTATCACAGTCATTGTTTATAATACAGTGTCATGTCTCTATTTACAGTGAAGAGGATGCCGCCGCACTTGATCTGCTCTCAATGTTTCCTGATCTGTTTGGAAGTGTTTATGTATCTGCAAAAAGCCGAGGGTGGAACACAAGTCCTTTCCTTGAAAAAATGTTTCAAACAGAAGAGTCTCCAAGAGACAACATCACCAGCAGATCTGCAACACCACCCTCAAACCCTGATCAACTTGTCAGTTTCCCTGTTCAAGAAACTCAACAAGTATTCTCAAAGCCAACTTAAAAAGTGACACCAGGCTCATCGTCCTCGTGATTCCAATTTAGCGAGGTCTTGACTCAGATGTAAAGTAGGCCTGCGGTCACCAAGTGGATTTGAAAAAACTGCTGCCTTTAGTAATACAACCTGTTGCTGGAAGGGTGGTTTTATTTTTTAATTTTTTTTCCAAGTGTACTTCATAAAGGGCCTCATTTTGGCGGTGCTTCATTTGCTGATTGACATGTTTGTCTAAAGGACCATTTTTCTATCTATGCATTTTATCAAGGACTATATATTTTTTCACAAAGAAACAAAATCAATGTCATTGTAAAAGGTAGTCATTTTAATAACTCTGTGAAAAGAGGCCATGGTGAATATTAAAATAAGCAGAAAATTAGCCTATATACCGTGTAAAGCCAGAATTCTATAGAAGGCGCAGATGACGAAGCGGTTAGATTGCACGGCTGTTGTCCTTCAAGCCTGCAGCCTGGGTTAGATTTCCGACCTGTGGCTCCTTGCCTGCATGTAATTTCCTTCACTACTTTACTCCACTGTCCTATCCAATAAAAGTAAATAGCAAAACATGTATCCTGTAATCTCTGTGCAACAACACTGTTTTTTCTCTGATGACAACTTAATTTCAGTTCTTTTTTGTCAACTCTAGAAATTAGCTCAATATCACAGGTACACCTGCATTGCTAGCCCTAGCTAACAAGAGTTTTTCTCAGGAAAAAGACAACATTTAGTCTTTATCATGGGAAAACAGGGTATGAAAAAATAAATATTTTAAAAGATGTGACATTTTCACCACAGGCTTTTATTTTGAAGGAGATTGCACTTTAGTCATTGCTCAGTCTTTTTCATTGGCGTGTAACAAAATGATGGCAGTGTAACACTAAATTATAGCTTCATGCGTAAATGATTTTAAAAAGTGAATAAGAATTATATTTTTGAACGAAAAGTTGAATTTCGGCTCTTCTACCGGAAGTCGTGTCCCTCAATGAGCGTGACTTGACGGCAGAGCCGATAAAGTGACGTTGCAGGATAAACAAACGGAGAAGAAGCAGGCGGCTACAGCTCGGACTGAGGCAGAGGGAAGTGGAACCTGTATCCTGACATTTCTTTTTAGAAGTATTTAGGATATGCAGTCTTCCAAGAGGAATGAGAGCGACTGGCAGGGGCTGGTTAACGAGGTAAGTGAAAAGACGACGAAGACCGGGAACAGCTGTTGCAGAGACGGACCTATTTGCTTACTGACTCCGTTATCCATATGGGGCAAAAGCGTCAGTTTCTTGAACAAATAGACTGAGTGGGTATTTGAAATCACCTAGAAAACCTCAGTATTCGTCTAAATTACACGTGAGACAAGATAAGGATGCATTGACAGTTTAAGCTGGCCTGCAGGCCGACAGCATCCGAGCCTCTCCTCCTCCTGTCACCTTTAAACACTCGAGGTGCTTTAAAGGAACATGAAAACCACCTGTGGGGATACCTGGTCCAAGATGTCAATGCTGGAATAATAATGTAAACCTACTGTCTGAGTTTGGGAAGTTTGAATTTTGCAGCGTGCAAATTAAGATATGTCAGACAGTCTTACAGTTTAATAATATTACTCTAATACAGCTTTAAATAGCAGACCAATTGTGACAGTCCATACGTTAAAAAAAAGATAACGAGAGGGGAGTTAAAGTGTGTTAACAACCAGTCTACTAAAATTAAACACATTCTACATTAGGCTTAACTATTAGCTGCATGTGTAGGAAGCTTTGCTGAACACTGCTTCTGCTCTTACAGCTTCATGGTTGGAGTTGTCTTTTAATGTTGTGATAAGCTGCTCTGTCTGACTGCTATCAAGGTTCACTCCTCTTACTGTGTGTCTTATCATCACTCTTTAAACACTTGGCCGCTGTGTGTTTTTCCACCTGTCAGGAACAGGTTGGTGAAATGTGTACAACTGAGCTATTTAAACATTTCATGTCTAAACCTGTAATGATCGACCAAAAAATCTAAGAAACAATTAATTGTTTTGGTCTTTATTAAAACATGAACCACATTTCTTACTTTCAGCTGTGTGATTAATCATCTGCTGTATTTTGTAAAAATAAAATTATATATATATATATATATATATATATATATATATATATATATATATATATATTCTCTATCTATCTACTGTATCTATCATAAATTTTTTTTTTTTTTAAGAGAACTGCCAAATCAATTTGAATAGTCATCTGCATCCCGATTTAAATGACAGCATCATGGCCTGGAGGAAATAACAATCAACCACATACTGGAGTTGTACCCTGATCCATACACAACACAAAGAGTGTGAAGACCTGTAATAAACTGTTTCTATGTTGTATATCTAATAATGTCCCAGCGCTCTGTTCTTGTCCCTATGTGTGATGATTCACGTAGTTTCTGGTGTGTAAGCGCAAGCTGGAGAGCAAGAAAGAGGCCCTCCTCATTCTGTCCAAGGAGTTGGACACCTGTCAGCAGGAAAGAGACCAGTACAAGCTGATGGCTAACCAGCTGAGGGAGCGCCACCAGGGACTCAAGAAAAAGTACAGGGAACTTATAGTGAGTGGATCAGGCCTTCCACGTCATCTTAATTTGATGTTTTCATGAGGACAATCAGGTGCATTAGAAAGTCAGTGAAGTGTACATTTATATCACTGTGTAAAATGGTCCTAAAACATTTAAAATAATAATATAGTAGTTCTCATTTTCTTTTTTTAGGATGGGGACACATCTTTGCCTCCGGAAAAACGCAATCAAGTAAGCTTCTGTTGATTCAAAGTGTGTACCATATTGTGACACAGTCTACGTGGTCTAATCAAAGTCGTCTCATCCTTTGTTGCATCACCTTAGTTAAGTGAGGATAACCTCTCTTAGAATACATGATGTTAGTAGACAACTTACTTTACAAGTACAGATCACATGCTCACTTTGTGACACTGAGTAAAACAGCTTCCTCATGAGGCCCTTCTGCAGCTTGCAGCTTTTATTGTGGACAGAAAATACCAGAAAAGAAAACGGAATAATTGGATAGTGGGTTTGTCTTGTCAGAGTTGCTGATTTTAAACTCAGTTTTTAGACTCTTGCTCTTTGAAGGATGCACAAAAAGAAACAGATAATGCTCCACTAATTTAGATGTATTTGCAGTCTTTTAGTCTTGAAATTCTATCACTTTTTGTTAGTGTAGGATCATGGAGGATTTTTTTACAAAATGATAATGTAACTGTTCCTAAATGCCTAAATGGTTGATTTTGATTTGTGTGAGGTGGCTCGATCAGCCGCCAATCAGCTGTTTTGTAGTGTGTGAATGTGATCTTTTTGCTCCGTCTCGTTGACTCGTCTTCTCCTCAGGTGAACCTCGCTCAGCTGTTGAGAGACTCGAGGGATCGGGCGAAAAAGCTGGCTGAGGAGGTGAAGGAGCTGACTCAGAGGTTGGGAGAGGCCCAGGGGGATAACAAGGTCAGGTCATTTAACACACACAAACACAGGCATATAAGTTGTTTAAGGTGACCCAATCAAGTATTTGAGTCAATGTGTTTGAGAAAAGCAGTCAATCTCGAATTTGTTTGCTGTCTACAGCTCCTGAGGATGACCATTACTCGACAGAGGCTAGGGGATGAGGAAGTGGGCGCACGCCATTTTCCCGCTCATGAGCGTGAGGATCTTGTCCGTCAGCTGGAGACGGCAGGGCTACACGTCAGTACCTTTACACATTTACTCCCCCCCCCGCTCAGAACAGGCTGTTTTCTGTGTCTGTCGCTTTAAATGCAAATGAGCTGTGTCTGACCCCTCTCTGGAGGGGCGTTGGTGACTCAGGCTTTCTTGCACCATGCCATCTTGTTGACAGTGAGAAGGCAGACTCAGAGGGCATACACCTAGCTGTGGGAGTGTCACCCACCTGGGGGAGGAGTTACTGCCCTTTGTGATGTCATAACTGAACTGATAAAGGGAAAATCTCCAAACGGCCTGATTAGCAAAAGACGTAAAGGATGGATTTTTTTTCATAATTGGGGGATTTATTGACAGACTAAGAACACATTTAAGTGTTAGAAAAAACATGGTTAAGTGTATCACATGTGACCTTCAATTAATTTACTAATATAATTCATTAAAAATAGTCGACACATTCTGACAAGCTGGTGCTCCAAAGTCACAGTATGCTGAAAGCAGCTGACACATGAAAACATCTCTGTTGTTTAAACCCCACAAACATTTAGCCTGGCTTGCTTTTTTTCTAGATGGAGGAGATGGAGCACAACATGAAGGCTCTGAGCGACGAGCTGCAGGACGTTAAGTCGGAGCGGAACGTGTTCAGGGAGAAGGCGTACAGACTCAACGTGGAGCTCAACCACATCTTGGGCAACCGCGAGGCACGCATCATTGACATAGATGCCCTCTGCATGGAGAACAGGCAAGTGGGACAAAGACGCAATCATCATGTGTGCAGAACTTCCTCCAAAAGGGTTTCAACCAATCTCCAATCTGAATGAGTGTAAATAGTACTTTTTTTTTTTATAACAATCCATCCCAGAACCTCATCCTGAGGATTAAGACTCACAGTTTGTGTCGGAGCTCAGGAAACTCTCTGCAGGAGTGTTCTTGGTTTTACAGGATGGTCCTCAAACTCTGAATTGGATTTCTTCTCATGACGTGACTTACCTGGGATTAATATACACGTGTATCAGTGGGTTTTATTCTAAATGTCATTCTAATTATTAATCCAACAGGTGAGAGAGATACTATAAAAATCTTACTTGTGTGAATGTGAGGAGGAGCAAACTGTCATAATTGTGTTTGTTTCAAACCTTTATTTCCACGTAGAAGGCTTTCATATCATTCTCTGTTTCTTTTACCATCGGTCTAGAAAGTTCCTATAAGTTGTTCCTCTTGGGGTCAACATAAGTGTCGTAGTGCTTAATGTGAAAGCATTTTGGGGCTGCCGTGTCAATCACTAAATATGAGGCATTTCATTTTTGTGGTTAAAAAAAAAAAAATGTTCTCCCTTACACTCAGACGAAAACAATGATTTTATACAAGCTTCTAATTGAAACAGGGGACTTGTTATTGGGTTTCAGCTTTTGATTGAAGTTTTTTTTCCAGTAATTGATAGTTTAACTGACGATAGAGTAAAGTTTGAACTCATGAGGTTCGTGTGCAGTGTTTTTGCATGTCCTCTGCTGCAAACCAGGCAGCCCCACAACGTGAGCTTGGACTCTTCTGATTGTGATCATTATTACTGCAGGTATTTGCATGACCGTTTCAGCCAACTACAAGAGGAGGTGAACCTGCTGAAATCCAACATCATGAAGTACAAGGTACTGATGACAAGCTTCTGCTTAAACAAGAACAAAAACTGAATACACTCGAGCGTGCAAGACGTTCGCAGCGACATGCAGAGGAATAGATTTCGAAGCGTCATTAAATGTGTATTCGTATGCAGGTACACTAAACGTACAAGAGGAAACTTTCATCTAAATTGGACATCAAACATGACTTCTCTTTTTTTTTTTTTCCCCTCCCCACAGACGGCTCTTGAGAGGAGGAAAAACTCCAGCACATATGGGAAATCAAACAGCAGTCCTCTCACTGGAGTCCTCTCAGCCAAACAAGGTATAAAAAAAAAAAAAAAACCCAAACTGTTCTCTTCCTATGCATTCTCTCCAAACTCCCTACATCATCAGAAACCAGAGCAGCTGTTCGAGCGCCGCGGGCCTCGACAATCGTCTTTCTCGTCTTCCTCGTTTTGGATCGCACACACTTTTCCCTTTCTCACTTTCTTTTCTTTGTTTCTCTGCGTGTCTCGATGCATTATTTAATAACTCTTTTTTTTTTTTTTTTTTTTTTTTCTTCTCCTTTCGCCGATCCTTCAAGCCATCGCCCGGACACCAAGCTGTGCTACTAATTGTATTCTGAGTGGTAGAGAGCACCACTGGCAGGGAAATGAGCCTGCCATGATGACTGACAGTCGCTGGCAGAAGCAGCACAGTGGGCTCCGGAGTTAAAGTTAGGAGAGTGTCACCTAGTAGACAGCTGTTTCTAATGCTCCATCTCTGTCTTGCTCTTGTCCTGCTGTTTTCCCCCTCTTGTGTTATATCACCTTGTTCTTGCTTTTATCTTATCAGGAAAGTTTTATCGCTTGATTGTCTGGAAACTCTATGTCAGTGTCCTGTTTTATCCTGCTTTGTTGGCCTTCCTCACTCCCCTATTTCTCCTCCTCTCCTCTCTGTTTCAGTCCAAGAGATGCTTCTGGAAGAGCAAAGCTGCAGCCTGCCAGCCACTCCTCAGTCCATCGCTGACCTCAAGTCGCTGGCTACGGCTCTGCTGGAGACCATCCACGAGAAGAACCTGGTCATCCAGCACCAGAGGCACACAAACAGGTACTCCTCCTCCTAATTCTTTATTCTTCGAGCACTTCTTTACTCAACCTGACACACTTGTAATGTTTGCCAGCCTGTTCTGAGGATCCTCCTCCGCCCTCTAGGCAAACACTGTCGTGCAAACACACATAAAGCCCTGACATCAGTTCCAAGTAGCCTGACACGTAGCTCTTGGCCCCGCAGGATCCTCGGAAACAGAGTTGCAGATTTGGAAAGGAAGCTGAAGACCTTGGAGGTCTCAGGACTGTGGAGTCTTCCAGGTGGGACCTTTTCTTTTTTTAAGTTAATTTTTCCACAAACAAACAAAAAAACATTTTGACTGCAAAACGTCTCAGTCACCTTATTAAACCCTGAAAAATACTCTCCATAACTCAAAATCCAAATACATTTCAGTCACTAAATAAATACAGAAATCAGACTTTCTTTTGAATATGAAACTGGTGATTTATTCCAGTGATTTATCTTTTAATGAGACAGTAAGGGCTTTCACGCATTTTTCAATTGGACTTTCTTCTGCCAGGCCGCTAGTATTTTTACCGCAGCGAGTCTGAGTGAGCTGATGTGAGAACACAGCAGGATATTCTCCTGAGAATTTCCGTCAAGCCAATGGGAGAGGGGAGTGAAGTTTATGTTCTGTGACTGCTGCACGGTGCGTAGAGAGTCTGCATGTGACAGCTACGACCTCTGCACATGTCATGAAACGGCGGCATTAGGTTTTCTGTTCATCAGTATGTTGTTCTCCGCTCTTATGTGGACGTTGTCATTCTGTTGAACTACGCGTAGCATTGATCATAAAGAGAAAAAAAATTCTCATATTTTCAGTGGTGTATATGTGAAAACAGATATTTCAGTTTTACAGTCATTTTTAACCAATATAAGTTTATCGTGTAACTTTAATAAAGAAGTGCGTTAGTCACTTAAACTGAGATGAACTCCTTTTATGTTTCTGACTGAATCCACCAAGTAAGCAGTGATTTCTTCAAATATTGAAAAGCAGTCGTCTGTGGTGAGATGGAGCTTAAAGGCCCTCCGATGTGTCAACATCTGTGCGTATCCACTCACTCAGCACCATTTAGATATTTCTGCATGCACTTTGACCTGGTTTGTTCTTGTAACTGTACCACACCATTAGCAAACAGCATGACTGTGACTGCTGGTGTGTGTGTGTTAACTCATGATGCCATTTAAACTCTTTTACAGTGAATGATTTTAAGGGTGGATTTGTTTTATCCATAAAAAAAAAAAGGTTTTTAATGTATTCCTCTCTACTTGGTTTAACCACTTTTCTTTTGGTTCATAACCGTGCGTGTGTTTTTCTCTCTCTCTTTCTCTTTGGCTGCGTCTTAGGCTTGACCTACCGCATATCCGTGGGAATTGGGAGTATGTATTCCTTCTGCCCCACTTAGCCCATCCATTCGCTCCACTATGTCATGCCATGACGAACCTGGGCAGACACCCAGAAAACCTGTCACCTCGTACCCACCGTTTACTGTGTGTCAACCCCATCGACCACCCGCTCGTGTGTCTGTTCAAACCAGTGATCCTTTTTGGTGGAGTGGATGTGTCCCTATGTTTACACTCACTCTGAGTGTTTGGGTTGGGAATGTGTTCAGAGCAGGGCAAAGAGCTGGTCTCAGTAGCTACTGTATACCTCTGCTTTAGGTGTTAAAAGGCATGTGAATGTGAACATGAAGATTTCATTCTTCTTAACAGATCTGATCCTCAAAAAAAATCCAAATCAAGCAAAATGATATCGACCGAAGGATGTCGTTTTTTTAACGTTGTTTTCCTTGCACCTAGTGTCTATCCATACCACATCCATCAATCCGCCTTTTTATAACTCATCTAAGTCTGGAAACATCCAAACAAAAGGAGGACAAATGTATCGAAAAAGGAATATATTGAAATTTGAAAAAGTATTAGTATAGGAAAGAAATTGAAAATACTTCCAGTAGTCCAGAGATGTAGCAGAGAAAATAGTTCCCTGCGTTCACCACTAGAGGGGGATGTTGTGCCATGTATTAGTCAAGATGGCGAGGTGGAGGGGCTGCGTCTGAATGGAGGGGCCCTGTCATGAGACCGTCATTCTCACCGCTATAAAACTGACAAGCATCCATTACTGAAAATGATTGCCCACATTACAAACACATTTAGGGGAATGTGCCGTTATTAGGGAATTTGTAGGCGAAGGGGGGCTCTGAGTGCCTGACGACCGCGCTGTCCACCACAGTTAGGGAGACAGGAATATAGAGAGAGATGTGAGCGTCTGCGGCCTTGATGTGATGTGAAGTTCGGCTGATGGATATTAAAGCTAAACAGGATAGGATGGAGGGCCTTGGCTGTCTACCTGAGGCCCCGAGAACACTCGAGGTGACTACGTTGTCTTCCGGATGAGGGAGAGCCAAAAACAATAACAGTGTCGTGGACGCAGTGACTCAAATAAAGTTGTGATTGATAGATCCCCGCCAGTCCACCCTTCTGACTGAGTGCATGCAGGAATGTAACACAGCAATTGAAAGCCTGTCAGTGTGCATCAGCTATTGAAAAGACAGAGATGGATACAGAGTGCAGCCATACAGCTCTGTTTTGGTCTAGTTACAGACTTCTCCAGTGAAGAAGAAAGGCTTTACCCTGCCACTATAGAGCGAGCCTGCACCCACCTTAGGCTTCCACCACCCGTCTGTTTGAGAGACATCTCTCTCTTTTTACCTTTACAGACTTCACGATCTATTATTATTATTATTATTATTATTATTATTATATGATTAACAAGATCCTGTTGTCTTTGTGGAAACTGTGTGTAGGGTAACTCACAAGACGACATGCGATTTGACACTCGAACCATTGTAGATTGTAGTCTTTTACTCGTAGCACATGACGCCATTCTCTAACGTGGCTTTGAAATAAACAAAAATGTACACTGAAAGGGAAACTTAAAAACTGCCAGTCTTCAAGCGTGATGCTTAAGTCAGCGTGCAAAATATGTCCACAATTAAAATGCTGATGTTTAGCATAACGTTGATCCGATTGACATCATTGTTCTGCGTGTAAGCATGCTAACATTCGCTAATTAGCAATAAACACAAGGTGCAGCTGGAGCGGCTCGTAATGTCACGTCGACTCTGAATGAATTTAAGGAAAGTAAACAAACCGATGTCATCGACAAATTACAATGTTGACATTTCAGTCAAATTCACAAATGTCAGCCCTTAAAGTTGTGTGTGTGTGGGATAAAGTTTTCACAAACTTTTTTTTTTGTCTTGACACCCACCAGCCTCCAGCCCACCGTCTTGCTCGCTGCGCCCACGTCAGTGTCAGCACTGAGCATCCATAACAATATGGGCCGCACTCATAACAATATGGTCCCCCCTCCTCCCGTTCACCATTCATGATTCTCACGCATCATGTCACCCAGCCATCCATTTTCCCATTCTTCTGTTTGTTTTTCTGCCTCACACTTGAATGGTCAGAAACAGGCCTTTTCACAGGCTCTTTGTGGAAGCAAAGGCTCACGCGCACACTCGGGACGCTCGAGCGTATGCGTGTGTCTATGTGAGTACAGTTCTGAGTGTGTGTATGGGAGCTGTCTGCTACATAGTGCACTGTCTGCTATGAGTAGCATATGGTGTCAGCCTGAGAGGCGTGCAGCCAGCACTAATGAAGACAGATGACGGGGAAGTGAAGCCACTTCCTGCGATGCACGCGTGCCTGCGTGTGTTTGTGAACTGTGTGAAAGGATACACGGCATGCATGCGCTTGGATGAGCTTCATCCAATCCTGACATGCCTTCGTGAAACTTTTCAAACCACTTACTTTGTAGTTTTTTTGTTGTGTCGACGGTGGTCTCACAGGGACGCGAGAAAACATCACACTGAATGACAACCTTCAACCGGAGCTTCATCCAACACGTGTCACATCTGAGCCCTCAGCGCAGCCACCCAAAGGTGAGTATGTAATTGTGCGTGACTGGCTTCGATGAGCACTCACAGCTAACGGCAAAAAAACAAAAACAAAGAAACACTGTAATTAGCCGCTGTTGTTGCTAAACTCTCCTCACCGTCTTCCATGTTTAACTCAAGTCCTTTCCCTTCCCGCCTCTACTCCTCTCCGCCTCTCATTGGTGCAAGCTGCCCAAATGCCATGGCATTTTGGAAATGTGAGGCAAATTCTCGCCCGCTGACATTCAGAAACTTCTGCCGTGTTCTCTTTGAAAGGAGAAGGGGGGGATGGGGGCCCATAAATATGGATGCCAGCTCAAGTAATGTTGCTTTCTTCCTGTGTCTTTTTGCGTGCGTGTGTGTGTGTGTTAAGGTGGCTGGGACTCCATGTGCAGTCTTTAACCTTTTTGCCTGCACATCCACAAATATGGGTCAGTAATCCCCAAAGTGAGAGCTTTTTTTTTTTTTCGGCGAAGATGCAGAACTAAGCTGTTGCTGTCGCTGAGATGCGGGGCGTCACACTCGTCTTGCGTCTCCTTGTCTGGGGCACGGCTGCTAAATTTAGCCTGTTGCCATGGAAGCGCTTCAGTCACATAAGTAATTGAATAACTTTGCGCATTGACACAGCGGTTCAACTTCAAAAGAGAAAGTTTTCCTCATGTTTTTGCTTTTGAGTGTTCGCCCATCTCATTTTAGGTTTTTTTTTTAATCACTATTTTTAAAAAATGAACCAGCGTGCTTTACATCACGGCCATGCTCCATCAGCACACTTAGTTTAAACTGTGTTTATCCAGCTCCATATTTACAAATAGTGTGTAGACTTAGCCTTTTGTCACACGTCTTTCTAGTCATCATTTAAGTCTATCTAGCACCAGGAGATGCAAACAAGTGATGAATTTTCTGACATTTTGAATCCTTAAAGGAGCAGTATGTAACTCTGACACCTAATGTTGGAAATAGGTACTGCAATTCAACATTTAAACCAATGACTAGAGCTGTCTCCCCCCGCCACCTCCTCCCAAGAGAAGAAGCACACACAGGTTGTTGTGTATGACACAGAAGCTTCATTGAGCTATTTAACCTGCTAACCAGCTAAATTAACCTCTGCATCTGTCTTTAAACCTTTCTGCGTTCTAACCTCGCTCCGTTATCTAATCAGTTATACCTGAATGAGTTCACTTAGTTACCTGCTTCCATCGCTGCATAATCTGTTAGTTTGCTGTTTGCCTCGTCGGTGTCTTATTCGATGATCACAAAGGTGTTTTAATACCAAACAACAAGAGTTCTCACAGTATAACAGATGAATTAATGTCATTTCTTCTCATGAAGACGAGTTCATTTTGAGGTGATCTAGAAAGCTAAACAATGGGCTGCTCACAGTGATGGGCTACACCGGACGTGGCTTACTGCCATCGCCCACACAAATAAGGCAAGTTCAGCCTTTGTCTGTGTTTGTTCTGGGCTTTTGAAACTCTGGAGATATGAGAGAAGTAAGTCAAGATCGCTAAAACAAAAAAGAAATTTACTAGTTACCATTAGAGGAAGGAGTAAATAAAATGTGTCTGCTTGGGGCTTCCGTAGTTTGGGGAATGTTTTCTTTTGTAAGATGATGTTTCTCTCAGCTAGAGTTCAATATATTGGTTTCATCGCAAATGAATCTTTCTCTTGTATGTTAGTCAGAATTGTAGATGAAACAATTGAATATTGCTGATCGAATGCTGATCTGGTGTTCAGATTTTGCCATGGCTTCAGATCAACTGATTAATTACAATGACCAGTCGTCTCGTCCTCCCTCTCCCAGGAGCGTCAGACGACAGAAGTTTCCATGAATCATTGTGGGACCGCCACACCGCTGGCAGCAACCTTGGCACAGATGGCGTCAGCGGGGAAGGCTCACCTGCACTCCTCAACAGCCTGGAGCCCCTCATGAGTGTGGAGACGAATGGGATCGACAGCAGAGTCGGAGAAATCGTGACCCTGACGGAAAATCCAGAAACCTTGAAGCTTGGGGAGGGGCGGAGTCCTGTGGAGGAGGCGGGTCGTGAGGTAGAGGGAGCAGAGGACGAGGAATTGGGTTCCACGGTGGAGGAAGGAGAGGAGGCAGCTTTGGCGCTGGGTGTCCAGAACACTGAATCAGACTTTCCGTGGGTTCAAATGAAAAAAGGTTCTGTTGATTGTCCTGAGGTGGTTCAACAGCCCTGTGAGACCCAGGACACTAATGCACCAGAACATGTAGAAAGGTCAATATCAGACCCAGAGACCCAGTAGGACATTCAGTGAGACCTGATCTCACATCACTAAAAGACTTGACTTATTTAAATCCATCTCCTGGTTGGTGTTTTTTTATTGATAACTGCATTAATCACACCTTGTTGCATTCTCACAACACAGCTGCAGCCGCTCTATTTTTGTCAATAAAACACTTTTTCAGCCATCGTTCACAGAGCCAGAGGTGCACTTTTTTTTTTTTTTTTTATCCAGGGAAAGGCTTTTCTGCAACATCCAATCTTGAAGTCAATGGAGTTGCAAACCTCATTCCCTGAAGGTAAAATTTAGCTGGGAAAATAATAAATATGGCAGCTTTAACTTCCTCTCCCCTGCGATAAGAGAATCCCAACTGTTTGCTCTCTTCTTCTTCCTGAGGGAGGCCAAAAAAACTCAGTGCTGCATTTTTATTATGACTCCCATGGGAGGTTCGATGTGGCTCACCAAAACCTGTAATGAATGTGTTGTAGATGTGTGTGAATCCTTATAATCAACATCAGAGAGTGTATTGATGTCTATTTATCTGTGAGGGTGAATCTTACAAGTTAGATCCTTATTTATTTTGTTCTTGTTTCGAAGTGTTTGAATGAAACTACATGTGCCTTATATGTGGAAGTGTCAACTGATATTTATAAATATAACTTCATAAACCTGCTCTGTGGTCATGTTACTCTTTTCAAAACTTACAAGACGAAAGTGTGGCAGGAGGTAATTGTACCTCAGGGTTTAGTGTGAAGGAGCCAACTTACTTAAAGGAAAACACACACAATAATAATAATAAACAACCACAAAAGTAAGTTTCATGTTTGCACCTGAACGTCAACTTTTGTTATTGTTTTGATTGAGAGCCCCCTAGTGGCAGATTTTACACACTGCGTGTTTAACTAGTGACTTCACGTTGCATATAAATTGACATGAAATGACCTGATCAAGAAATGCTTACTTGACATCAGAATCAGCAGTGAGTAGGCTTTGTTGTTATTTCTTTCTCTCGTTTGTTTTCTCTACACGAGGAAAACACAGGTCTGACAACAACACAGCCAGCAAGAGTTTCACTTCACCATTGTTGATGAGATGCTGCACTTGATTTCTGCTATATTTATATATAAAATATCGCACAGTAATCCTTAAAAAAAATCCCCTTGAAAGCTCCTTGAGACCGGATTTGGAAGTTTCTGGTTATAATTCTGATCATAAGGGAACGTTAAAGTTAAATGTCTTTTCCCCCAGATCCCACCCTTGGAACAGACAGTTAAAAAAGTTCCTGGGAAGACTGTAAGACCCTGTAAGCCAGGGGTGTCAAACTCCAGTCCTGGAGGGCCGGCTTCCTCAGACTGTTATATGTCTCCCTGCTTGGACGCAGCTGAATCCAATGAGTGACTATCAGGCTTGTTCAGTGCTTAATGACAACACATTGTTTTAAAGCAGGTGTGTATAGTAATTAACCCTGCTGAGTGAGCAGGGAGACATCTAAAAGTCTGAGGAAGCCGGCCCTCGAGGACTGGAGTTTGACACCCCTGCTGTAAGCTGTCTAATAAAGGTGACAAGGTATGAAGGAGGCATATCATTGATATTTATATGAGCGAGAAACCCCACAATCCACAATCAAGATCATCTCATCAAACTTCAACTACAAAGGCGGACTTTGTGACCTCGCTGTGATATTTGTTTGAACTTTCAAACACAAATGAGATTTTATTTAATAGTAATGTTCCCAACCAGAAAATGAGCCCGTATCTGCAGATAATCACCCTGGATCATTTTCAGCGTTCAAAAAGTGAATCATTAATTCTGAATGCAGCAGCTTCAGTCTTTTGATTGTTTTACTGATTAGGGCAGCTTAACTTGATTCTGTCTTTTCCATGCAGCCTTAGTATTAAATTGTTCTAGTATCACAGAACATCTTCCCACATTTGTCTTAATTTATACAAATGTTCAAATACTATGTCTATAGAATGATGAACATATCATTGTTCTAAGCTTTATGGTATTTTCCATTATATGGAGCTATGATTGTGTCCACAGAGGGGTTTCTGTCGTGCTGAGTGAATACCTCTTAAGTGTCTTAATATGAATACGATATGACAATATATGTATAACATAAAAGCTTAACGTAAATACACCAAAAGTTTCCCATTACTATAAAATAGATGCACTGACACATCCATTTTGTCTTGCAGCCAAAGTCCAGAGCCCACTGTGTATTGAGAATCAGTGTTGAGGCCTCGGCTCCCTGCACGCAGGTGACAGCTGGCCTCTCCAGGCAAACACAGCGTCTAAGCCAGAATCCATGAACTGCTTATTCTGCAGAAGGCCACTTGCTATTTTCAATCTCTGATATAAAATAGAGGCGAGGGAAAGAGAACGGATTGGAGAGCTGTGGTGAGCACCCAGTGTGGGCTCAGTGCCAGGCAGCTGATTTGGCACACTAGCAATCCTTTTCTCCCCCTGAGGAGTTTAAGTTTATAAAGCAGATGGAGTCTGAACTAATGAAATCTCAAGATGATACCAGCTTGCTATCGGGTTCCTCATAAAGACTTAAACAAACTTTTTATGTTTACATGCGCATAGAAGCCTTAAACATAATTGTGAGCCTTGCATATCTGTAACAAACTAAGTTGGCTTCATTCCTTGAATCCCGGAATCACTGAGCCGTACCTTATGGGCCAATTTGACTGATGAAGTGGTTTGAAGTTGACCCTTTTTTGCCTTGTGTTGCCAAATCGTCAGCCTCACCCTTCAGTCACAACTTGTTCTGGCTTTCATCTCTAGCATTTTCTGAGTGAAATACTGTACCTCGGCAGCCCTTCTAAGTTAAATGGGGACCCAAGTTAATCAAGTTTCATCAGAAAACTACTAAAACCATCAATGCACATCATTATTGTGTATGTTGTCAGATAACTAAAAATATAGCTCAGAATGCCAAGCGGTGTCACCCTTTTTGCGATGAGGTTATTGACTGAGTTGTGGGCAAGAATTTCATTGCGTTTCGTCATCCTTACTCATCAGTTACAAATACTGAATTGATTCAAATTTGTTTTGATTTCATTTGCTTTCATTCCCTTATATTTATATCAGTGTTGATTTTTTTACACAAACAGTGGTCTGGTGCTGTATCAGACAAGCCCCCAACATTTATGGTTGTGCAATTCTATTTATTAATATTGGACATAACATCGGATTTCAAGCTACAACTGAAAGCAGTTCTCACTTTGAACATAAACCTAATGAACAGAACAAGCACCACTTGTAGGAAGTGTATCAGTAGTTCACTTTATTAGTGATTACATTCATTCAACTCGAATGACCACACAACAAGCCAAAGTAAACCCACCGCACAAGCATTTTTCTCTCTCTAAAGATACATCCAAGATCCCTTTCCAGGATTTCATTGCCTGGTATTTTGTCTTGTCGCACAGCTAAAAGATTCAACCTGCCTTCCGACACCCCAGAGAGTGAAAAAGAATTGCTGAGAGCTGATGTAGCCAATCATCGCCACTACAGATAAAATGAGGCTACGGTAGCAGCAACTAGCCTCTGCCAAAACTAATCTCACCCTTATCTGTGACAGCGACATCCCCCACTAGAGGGCAAGTACAAAATGTGCTTCTATTGGCCGTGTTCTGCTTAAATCACTCAGGTGGGTGCTTACCTTTCTGTATTTGCGCTTGAAAGAGAGATCAAGGAAAGAATAATTTGTATGAGTGTGCATGCCTTTTGTAACTTTGTACTTGGCTGATACTATTTCATGTTTTAGATGACAAGATAGGGTGTAACATATCATATATACCACTAATCCTATCACTTGCTTTGTTCTGATCCAGAGTCCCCCCCTCTTATCTTTCCCTGGAGCTTGGATAGTGGTAAAGACCAGCCAGGTCACAGCAATGCTCACTGGCTCTAATAAGTGTGACCAGTGAGGGTTTGACACCCCATCATCTCTGGACCCTCTGACGGTTTGAAGGATGGGGGCGGACAGGGGCATGTGGAGCCAGCAGTTTCCAGGCCAACCACTCAGCAGGGTTAATTACTATACCAACCAGATGCCCCTTCCAGTGATGGTCAGCGCCCTTATGATCCGTGCTTCATTCACACACCTTGCTTTTTTACGCTTACCTGAGTTATATCATGTGGTGCCTCTGAGACGCAAGCAGAGCCCTGCAGGTTTGCTCTGCGGGGACTCATTTTGAGGAGAGTAACTTTCTGCTCTGTTGCTGACAAGACTGTTATTATCTGAGATAATAGAGGAGAGAAAAAAGCCGCCAAAATATGTCAGTCATATTTTTCCCCCTGCTTGTTTCATGTTGAGTTAATAATTCCAGTGTATCATAGACAGGATGTGCATAACTGCTTCATTGGCTCGGCTTGCACTTTAATACGGTTTCTGTTTCCTGCTATTTCTGTTTGCATTTTCTCTTCAACTCAGCTGTCATGAATTGAATTGAAGCTGCATTTGTTATAGTCTGTTGCAGATGGGTAAATGTGTCTTTCCTCCACCTTTTAAAGGCTGTGTAGTCTTCAGGTATTGGTTTTGTGTGTTATTTATGCAAAGTTCAAAACTAATGAACAAATCAAAATGTTAAGAAATGCATGCATTCTATACTTTCCTGACTATCAGATGAGAAGTTTGATATATTACTCTCATATGTTGCTATATAGGAAACTGCTGTCAGTTAGCTTAGCATAGACTGGACTCAGAAGGAAAAAGCTATCTTGAAGGTAACTTTAGATTATTTTTTTTTGGCAGCAGCAGTGGAAGCCATAGAACAATTATATATGGGGGGGAATAAAGTTTTAAGCCTGTGACTGAGCCGTGCTAGCTTTTTACCTTTATGCTAAGTGAATCCTGTTGGCTGCAGCCGTATATGTACGCCTTGATTCACAGAACGAGAGTGGGAGGTGCATTTTATTTAACTCTTGAAGACATGTCAGCTTACCTGAACACTTAATCTATTTCTTTGAAGCAACATTACATCCCACATTCTTCAGCTGTCAAATGACAAAAATATTTTGAGTTCACTGAAACTACCGTTAGCCCTCATTTAAAGAATGACGTTTTTTCTCCTCACAGAAAACCTGCTGCCCTGCTGCTGTCAATCAGTTTTCATCCCCTGTGACTTATCACAGGTCTTACCTGGAGGCAAAACTAAAACTTTCTGCAACAACAACCCCAACAACATGGCTCCCAAGGCCTGCTGGAAAGCAAGGCAGGCAAAGTTGCATGATGTTGGGAAGAACCGGAACATGTGGATAGCCGATAAGCAGAAAGGCCACGCCAGAGGTCAGCACGTAGCAACAGTGTACAGTCAGATCTCTATTAAGATAGGAGATAGTGGGCGAGTGTGATAAGAGGCTCGTGATGTGATCTCAGTGGTGGGACCACCAGATGCTCCTTTCCCAAACCGACAGGGGAATCAGTTCTGGGACCAAGTTGTTCTAGATGTTAGTGTAATGAGATAGTCCTCAATTATCTTGATTTAAATATTTCACTATCTGGGCCATTCCTCAAAACTGTGCAGTTGGTCCTTCTTTTATATTCAATACGTTCTGTATAAAAGATACTCTTTTAACATACATTTCATTTAGCTTTTGCTTGTATTACATAGGACATCTTGAGAAAGACAAGAAATATGGAGAAAAGAAAGTTTCGTTGACTTGCATCAAATGGCTAAGATTCCGAGACAATCCCAAGTACAGTCGAACTGTTCTTCTGCATGCAGTGCCTGCTCTACTGGTTGAGTTAAAGGCACCCCTTTAATTCTGGTTAAAAAAAACCAAACATCCCCTGTATTCTCTACTCGTTGACTTCACCCCCAGCTTTGAGCAAATATGTTACGCAGGTCTGCCATTTTTATTCCCGCTATACAGAGGAGTGATGTCCACTGAAAAACTCAAGAGGGGGCTCATTGAGTTAGAGACACACACCCCAAAACGGAGCGTTCTGAGAGAGCTGGTTTATTCAGGGTCACAGCCTCCTCTTGTTTCATGTTAAATTTTGACCACAGCAGAGATGTTTTATTTCGAACACGGTTTGAGAGGTGAAAATGGGATAATATGTCCTCAGCCTGACAGCAAAAGACAGACATGTGGAAAATCCCTGTATTGTAAATCCTCTTTGTATGTTGGAGCACTATAATGACTTTGTAGTAACGTGGACTTCTCCTTAACTATCACCATCAATCCCCCTTATGCAATGAGCCATTTGCCATTATGCAGCTTGTTAGCAATGTCCAGGCTGTGTAATTACCTGTGTCAATGGCAATGATTGTCTTCAGTGACACATTATTCATCACTTTATAATTGTACAGGTTGAAAGAAGGAGTTTAAGCTCTTTTAACAGCACCAAGAGTACTGTAAAGATTTCCTTGATCATCACTTTTACAGACCAAATACTACAGGATCAATACTTTTGCTTTCCTTTATTATATAGTCTTGGAACAACAAAATTAAAGCACATTACATGTATTTCTTTCTAATTGTATCCCATTTAATTGCTTCACAACATTAACAATAAAACTATCCCAAGTCCTATGAAAGTTCAGAGGGGCACCATTTACAGAATATCTGATCTTTTCACCTAAAAAAAACATCTTAGTGGAGGGATCCAGAAACAGGCCCTCAAACAGAACAGATTAAAATTAGAGAAGAAAACATATCTAAAAATAATAATAATTTGACCAAAATACTTATCAAATAAGGTGAGTCACAATTAAATGTTCTGTTGTATTCAGTTTATTAATTCTGTAAACAATTAAAGAGAAATGTGTTTGCGTCACAATTTATATTGTACTTATGTGTAGCCGTACATATTATGTTTGAGAAATAAA
This sequence comes from Symphodus melops, assembly GCF_947650265.1. Taxonomy (NCBI): domain Eukaryota; kingdom Metazoa; phylum Chordata; class Actinopteri; order Labriformes; family Labridae; genus Symphodus; species Symphodus melops. The sequence continues at coordinate 6,858,395 of NC_136710.1, forward strand.
TATCCTTTTATTTCCACGAGTGAAAAGAGACAAAGCGGAAACTTTACATTCTGACTATTGTGTTCATTCATTCTTGTCGTAATATGTTGGTCTATAACATTAAATATCCCAAAGGAAGCTCATTGATTAACACTTTACTGCCTGGATGCTACAGTCAACCTGGAGATACTGATGGGTGCGCGTGCATGTGTGCGCGCGCGCGTTATTAGGCGGGCTCATCGTCATCCCGACCCCCGATAGAGACGCTGCACACACCTCCCCCCCCTCCTCCTCCGCCTGTCCTCCTTGAAACCACTGCATTGACGAGTCTGTGGGCTTCATTCACAGCATCATGAGTGTTCAGTGACGCCGGAGACCTTCTCTGTACTCACTTCGTGGACTCACTTCTAAAACGCGGCGTTCAAATAATAATTTGGTGAAGGAATAGTTATCATGAGGTAAGAGTTTCAGTTTGATGTTTAACCTGTTTTGACCAAAGTCAGCGTCTTAACAGCTTTTGGTGGCACAGAATAAAACACGACATAATTTAGACTGATATTTATCCGAGTTGAGTTAACAGCGTCATGTTATCTTGTAATGTTTTACTGGATATAAGCTGTTTGTTGTTTCCCTGTTGCTAACTGGCTAATATCAACACTCGGCTTTTAAGTCTCAGATATGTCATTTAGCTATAGTTCCGTACGATGGGAATGAATCTTTGAAGTGGGACTACCGACTTAGTGGTACATGGTTTATGTGGGTGGTGGATGTGCAGCAAAGTTGCTTCAGTGCTACGTTAGCTAACTTAGCAAACAGCTAACATGCCTCGTTAGGGCTTCACGTGGCTAACACACATGCTAACCAGTGCTAGCCTGTCTGCTGCTGAAATAAAAGAAAGAAAGGAAGCATGACATACAGTCAACTTGTAGTGATTATATTATTGGTTTATTATAGTTTGCTGCCTCAGTAAAATATAAAAAGGAACTTTGCTTTGGAGCTCGACATGGTGCAGCTACAGTAATGGGCTAATGTTAGCCGGTTTAGTTTTAATGAGCTTCCCTGTCAGTGTCTCTCTCTTCCCAGTCCTGAAACAGAGTCCTCAGACTGTCCTGTGAACATGAGACTTCATGTGGTTCCCTTGAATCCCTAATAGGCCTGTTAAAGTTGGAAGACATAACAAATCACTGTTTGTCAGGTGAATGTCACCGAGAGGATGCTCAGGGTCACTGCCCCTGGATGTTTTCTCATCTCTTAAACCTTACAGGACAAGCCAACATACTGTGTATGATTATAACCTCGGGGATTAATGAAACTGCATGCATTAGTTGAACAAGTCTCAAGTTATATTAATGTTTCAGTAGCAAAGCAGAGCTGAGCATCGTCTAACTTTGACACTGCAGCTTTCCTGTACCGTCAAGGACACAGTAGACTGTGCAGACCTGCAGACGAGCTCTTCAGTGTTTTCAGATTCAGGCACCTTTGTTGCATCCCAAACATAAACTGAGCATGTGTTATCAGTCATTAGATAAGTAAGTAGTTGCATGGCGAAGGTAAGCTGCAGATGCATAAATGTTGAGACCTTTAAAGTTATACATTCGACCTGTGCACCCTGCTGCTCTGCAGTTTGATAACCTTGCTCAGTGGTGATTTGGGAAAATGCACTTTGCAGAACATTTATTTACTTCTTGTCTTTTCCATTGTAGCTGATTTTCATTTCCTGTGTATGCAGATGTCTTGGTGCAATCGCGTCCTATTCACGTTGTTTCCTTGAGTTGCGATCCCACCCCTAACCTCATGCATCTCCCCCCCACAGGCGCGACCGTGATAAAGAACGAGACCGGGATGAACGACCGAGTCGCAGTTACCGCGATCGAGACAGAGTGCGGGACAGAGACAGAGAGTCATTTGGGGCACCAAACAAGCCACCTGAAGGCGGCGGAAGCTTCCTGAAACAAAACCCCGTGCAACAGCAGATGAACCCGTTCACCAACCTGCCTCACACGCCGCGCTACTACGAGATCCTGAAGAAGCGGCTGCAGCTGCCCGTCTGGGACTACAAAGAAAGGTTCAATGAGATCATGAGGCAGAACCAGTCTTTTGTGCTGGTGGGAGAGACAGGCTCGGGAAAAACCACACAGGTAATATGACGCATATCGGCACATAAAGATGCTCTGTAGCTTCTTTATGCCTTTTATATTTCTTCAGCTCACAGAAGCACTCTGAAGAGTTTCTCTGTGGAGCTGATTCAGACGGCGTGCTTGTTCCGTTTATTTTAACGTCTTGGAGGAGCTCTGGGTTTTTCTGACTTTGAAAATGTGCAAGAGGGAAGATTAAAGTAAATCACAGGCTGAGCCTCCGGAGGGGAATAAAACTATCTCCCAAACACTTCTCAAATGAAGAGGACTTATCTCCACTGCTTTATGCATTGACGATACTTGAGGAACATTAACATTCGACTAATTGATGAGGTTTTGAACTCTACAGTCTAGTATGAATATCTAGTATGTACTCACCTCTTAGTAAATACACAGAACATGCATGTTAAGAAAGAAGCTACATTTATGCATATTAAAGAACTGCCTTTGGTGGTGCTTGCTATTGAAAGTTTCCCTCAATGACATTTAACCAATGCACAGTTTTTCTTTAAATTAAAGACAGACTGCTAAGAAAGGCTCTCGGATGAATTATGTGTGTCGGAGTGTACCGAGGCTGTAGTCCTCGTCACAGTGAATCCGACCTCAGCCCTTTGCTGCATGTCGTCCCTTTCTCAGTCCTCCAATCATCTTCCTGTCTCTCTTCAGGAAGGAAAAGAGGTCCCCCCCCCCCCAAAAAAAGAAAAGAAAAAAAAGAAATTTGAAAACATCATGCAGCCTACTTATCATCAATCATCAACTTATCAATAATCAACTTTCTTTTTTACTGTTTTGTATTGTGCCAAATTATGAAACGCATATCTTCAGAAAGGTAAAATAGCTCACTCTTTGTTATGTTGTTTAAAAATCTTCTCGGCCCCTCGAACATGATAATGACGTTCAGGTTTTTTATCTGTATCTCTGCCAAACCTGTCGTCTGCATTTTGATCTTCTGATTGGCTGAAAGTTCGAAGATACGATTTGAATGATCTCTAATAGGCATTCATCAAACCCCTCATGCTTAATGGTGCAGAAGTTAGGCTCCATGTTTGGGACTGTTAACATAAACTGTGGTTCAGACTAAAAAGAAGAAGCAGCTCAGCTGTGAAATCACCGGTCCTGGCTCCTCATGTTAACACTTCATCCCCACAACTTTCAAACTCGACGTCTGACGTGACTCCTCTTCCCGTCTTTCAGATCCCTCAGTGGTGCGTGGACATGGCGCGCTCAATGCCGGGGCAAAAGAGAGCCGTGGCCTGCACTCAGCCCAGGAGGGTGGCTGCCATGAGTGTCGCCCAGAGGGTGGCTGATGAGATGGACGTCAAGCTGGGCCAAGAGGTGGGCTACTCCATCAGGTTTGAGGACTGCAGCTCCGCCAAGACGCTGCTCAAGTAAGCAATTTCACAGAGTCAGGAAGTAGCCACATTTCTCTAGCATCGTAACTTAGATATTTCAGGTTGACCGTATATGGCCGCGTGGATATTTTGTCCCCTCACGTCTTCTATTCAAACAGGTACATGACGGATGGAATGTTGCTGCGGGAGGCCATGAACGATCCTCTGCTCGAGCGCTACGGCGTCATCATCCTGGACGAGGCGCACGAACGCACTTTAGCCACAGATATCCTCATGGGGGTCCTGAAGGAGGTGGTCCGCCAGAGAGCTGACCTCAAGGTAAAAGTCTTTTTTTTTTTTAGAAATCTGTTTATTCGTTGTCTCGATGAAAAAGGAAAAAAACACAGCTGTTTGCTGAGTTTTCAGGTTTGGCATCCTTTCAAAGGCAGGTGTGTATTAATCCTCTTGTGACTTTTTTTCCCTGCCAGGAAAGTGAGTTTTACCTCACATTTATTTGGTCCTATATTTACAATTTCTTGTTGAAATCCCTCCTGACAGTTCTGTGATTTGTTTGCACAAACATGTCCCACTTAATGCTTACAAAAACTCTGTAAAAGCCTTAAATATTTCTTCCTCCCCCCCGGAGGAGAAATTCAGTGACAGCCAGTGTTAATGTCCCTCTTCTGTCACTGCTCGATTTTTGTCACATTTTCTCCCGACAGTGTCCTCCTATCTGACAGCTGTGTGTCTGCTCAGGGTGGAGAAATTGCAGCACTAGGGGAGCTTGTTCCCAGAGTCAGCCCTGTTTTAAGGTGATCAAAGGGAGAGATGGGGGAGGGGGGGGCAGCAACTAGTCGGCGTGGATAGTTACGTACGGGCGAGCAGAAGTTTCATCGACGCAGCGAGCCAGACGTCTTTCTCATGAAGCAGATGGATAATGACTAGTTGTTTGTCAGCGTGGAATCAAAGGTTAGATTGTTGTTCGCCGACTGTTAAATGAGGTCTAGGTTATTGGGAATGATCACCCACCCCTACCCCTCTATCTCCTTCATCCCCATCCCCTTTCCAAATTGGAAAGTTTAATTTGCCTTGATTAAGAGCAATTATGATGTCTCGCAGAGCGGAAAGCGAAATGCCGAGACACTGGCCCCTGAAAATGTTTTTGAGATTGAAAATGGGAGACGCGTTTCCCCATCAGAATCCTAATGCGCTCCATCTAATGGCTGCGGAGAGAACATTGTGTACTCAACGTCAGGAACAAGGACTGTCGGAGCTGCGTGTAGGTCACTGACTCGGAGTCGAATGCCAACTTTTTTAACACCGTAAACGCCATCTTGGATTCATTCCAACACCCTTATCCAAAATGCTTATAATAAGGGTCATCCGTTCTGTAAAGCTGTTTGGTCTGTAGCTGCACCCACATCTACTTTGTATGTATCTTCACTCTAATGACCATCAGGCCACTCTGGAGTGCTCACTGCTCTGATCCCCTCCCCGTCATCTACGCTCTTTATTTCTCGCCTTCTGCGCAGGTCATCGTCATGAGTGCCACGCTCGACGCCGGGAAGTTTCAGGTGTACTTTGACAGCTGCCCGCTGCTAACCATCCCCGGACGCACGCACCCCGTGGAGATTTTCTACACGCCGGAACCGGAGCGGGACTACCTGGAGGCGGCCATCCGGACCGTGATCCAGATCCACATGTGCGAGACGGATGAAGGGGACGTCCTGCTGTTCCTCACTGGACAAGAGGTATGACTTGGCTTGTAATAGGAGAGATTTACACAGTTATGTTGATGTCGCTCTCTTTCATAGGATACACATAAAGCAGAAATGTTGATCAAATCAGGCAATTGAAAAACTCAATTTGCCCTCTGACCTGTTTGTAAAAAAAAAAAAAGTAAAAAAACATAACAAAATAGTGGTAGTTGAACTTTCCACTCATCATCTCAGCTTAAGTTGCAAGTATTAAGTTTATTTTTCTCACAAAACGAACCCGGTTATAAACTCCTGCGAAGATGTTTCTTGGTAGTTACTTTGTGCACATTAACCGAGTAATAAAGCTTGATTTGCTCACCCGCGGTGTCACGAGCACAGACGCACAAATGCCCTCTGTGCGCATGGAACGATGACTCCTCAGATGTTCCATGTAAGTGCGTCTATCTGGGAACCACCAGGAGTTTCACAGGAGAGAGAGGGAGAGAGACGAGGAGTGACCCAGATTCTGCCCTCCCCCCGAATCTCTGAAATTAAGTCATTTATTATTTTTTTTCCCTCCCTGCAAATGTTGTCCACTGATATGTAATGGAGGGCAGGGTTCCTGCCTAAAATGATGAATTTGGTCACAGTAGGGAGGAAACACACACACACACACGCATCTACGCACGCACGCACACACGCATGGACGCACACAGAGAAAATACATGTTTCACTGTCCTGACTGTTGGACGGGTGAGGCCTGTCACAGCTAACACTACCCGTGTGCTGCAGCCTTGTTGTTGTTTTTTTCTCTCTCTTAGCACCCTGACTACATGGTGTTGGAGAAGAGCATGTTATTACCTGCGCTTGTGTTGACCGTATTTGCAACAGCGGTCGTGTTCCTGTGACCTTCCTGTAAAGATCAGGCAAAAAATAAATAAAAATAGGGGAAGAATGTGTCTCGTTTCAAAGCGTGGTGACGAGACAAGAGGGGGAAAAAAAGTGCACTGTAGGAGACGGAACGCAAATGGCTCCAGAAACATGACCTGACACGCAAAACAGTGCTGAGAGGAGACGCTCGACACGCCAAAGAAAAACACGGGCTGCACCTCGCTGCTTCTACGTCCCTCTTTCCGGACAAAGATGGTGATGCCTCTTATCGAATACCGTCGTTCTGTTCAAGCGGCTGCTGGTGTTTTCCTGCACACCTCTTAGTTTTCCTTTCCAACGTGGTGGACGACATTACTTGGCCTCAAAAATGTCTCCATAGCAACAAACGAGTGAAGTCACTGAAGCAACGTCCATGTTTCGTACACGCCATCGTTTTCTCACAGGATCAACTAGTTGAACACTTTAGCACACACACACACACACACACACACACACACACACACACACACACACACACACACACACACACACACACACACACACACAGTCTTTGACAGCATGGATGGAGTTGCGATGGTGTCGTTTATTAGCAGTAATTATTTGTCACACCACAGCAGCTTGACCGTGTCAGAACACCTACGTCAGATTTCATTTACCAAAGCAGGATCAATATGCGGCTTGTTACAAAGGGGATAAAGTCATCGCAGGGCTCGAGTGTTTTGAAGTGGGCTCCACCGAGGGCTGCTGATTGATTTTAGATTTAGCACACTCCCAGCTGCTCGGATGGCCCGAAAACACCGATCGTCGATGTGTCGAAAAGTCTGAGATATATTTGCAGGCGATGTGTTCAAATGTTTTTTTTTTTTGCAGTTAGATGTAATTTGCTGATTTATATTCCCCCCCCTCCCCCTCCCGCACCGTGTCAAGCTAAGGCATTACCGAGAGCACTCCCACGGTGAGTTCATTATCGCCCCCTCCTAATTGGGTTAAAGAAGTTCATGTGTGGTAGGTCTGGCAGAGATGGGTGTTCAAAGGGCGCTGCAGCTCATCCCTCCAGCGCTTCTTAACCTCTTCAGTCTCCCAGCAACTTTGATGTAGACTAATGATTGCGAGGCAGATTCATGGACTGTTACATTTTTTTTTCCTATTTCAGACCAAATCAAAATGCACACGACCCTTTTCCCCCCTCCATTTTTTTTTTGATAATATTTTTTTTCTTCTTCTTGCTTTGAGATATTTCACTTCCACAAACAAAAAGAACCGAAGCATCAACTCCAAACAAGAAGAGTGGAAACTTATCACAGCTGTTGAGCAAAGATAAGTCCTAATATTTAAGCTTCCCCCTCAGCTGCGAACATCAAAACGTGGGGATTGGCAGGGGGCTCGTTTGCTAGTCAAGAGGAGTGCCTAAATGTGTCGGTTATTAGCTTGGCTGTAGATCGTTGCTGCTGGGGTCGCAGGGAGAGCTGGTGGACAGGTTCCCAACACTGGCCAACTGCCCCCATGTGTTTGCTCACACACATATGCAGATACACAAAGACACTCACACACACACACACACACACACACACACACACACACACACACACACACAGGCACACTCTGTCTTGATGTCCCTAAGGGACAGACAGCCAGCTTGCTTCCAGCGCTTTGGCAAAGAGGTCCCCCTTTTTTTTTTTTTTTCTCTCCTCCGTGGCAGCTGCTGCATCCAGAGGCTTGATAGGCTATTAATACCCCTGCTAATTTTACCAATCCATTCCGATTTACCGTTTCCCACTTGTCAGTGTGTTGATTAAGAGGCACATGGCCGTCAGCGGGGTTTGACTTAATGCGATGAACGAGGGGGGGGACAAACACGGCTAATAAACACACTCGCAGTCCAGAAGGAAAAACAGGAAATGTCACCCTGGTGCTTTCTCATGTCGAGGCAAGTGTTCCTGGCTTGACGCGGACATATACAGATTAAGCCACTTTCAGTCACGCTTGATTTCTTTCATGCACAGTTTGCTTCTAGAGGAGGGAACAAAGTTGTCTGAGTTATCCTTATGGCTTTTTTTTTTTTTTTTGTTTATCTCCTATGAAGTAACACGCATGAACAAAGAGCTCTGATGTAGCCCATTGTACATCAAGAAGCCCCTCCACCCCAAAAAACCCCCAAAAAACACCAGAATGTGGGTAATCCTGCTGTTCATCATTGCATTATGTCTCGTCTTTATGAAAAGCTGCTGCATTGCTCCCATGGGCCTGCAGGTGGTGCAACAGTCTAGGCTGTAACGTGACGCGTAGTAAGCGCTGCTTCAGGAGGACTAAATGATTGTTGTTAGCAAAACCAAGACAACGGGTTTCAACAAGAGGAGTGAGGAGTGTGTGTGTGGGTGGGGGGGCATAACAGAAACATCCTAAAAGTGTGCTTCAAAGTGTGCGCGTGAAGTCGGCTTAAATAAAAGATTGTGGGTTATAAACGCGGGTTTCCTGTTAAATATGTCGGCTTGTTTATTACATTAGAAGTGTATTCAGTTGAACCGTAGGAGAAGAGGTCATAGCCCCCCCACCCCTGCTCACTACCACACTATCAGGCTTCCTTATTGGTGGCTCTGCTCAGGTCCTCAGTCTGTCTGCCAGCCCACCGGCTCCAGAACGTTCAGCCTCACTAAACTGATCTGCCATGATTTGCCGCCGGTTATGCATCAGTGCTGCAGTCTCATCTCACATTCCCTTCTACAATACTGCACTGTGAAATAATGAACCCTGTTTGAGTCTGTCTGGCTGGCTGTGTGTATGTGCGTGTGTGTGCGTGCCTGTCTCTCTGTGTGTGTATGTCCATGTTTTCCTTGATTGCTGCATTTGACAACAGAGCCACAGGGAGCTCAGCAAAGCCTACTGCAGTCTAGCTTTAATTTCCTCCGTCAGATGGAGCGATGGTTAGAGAACGAATGTACTGTAGCAGGGAACCACGGCTTCCCCGGGCCACCTCTCCTCGCCTCCGCCTCCACTATCACCCAGTTTGTTTTTTTTCTCGCCGCCGTTCTCCATCCAGGTGTTTCTCCAGGACCTGTTCGATGTCGCTGTGTTCAAGCAGCACCTGAATGTTATCGTCACTCTTTCTGTCTTTTTAGGAGATCGACGAAGCTTGCAAAAGAATCAAGAGGGAGATCGACGACCTGGGCCCCGAGGTCGGCGACATCAAAATCATCCCCCTGTACTCCACGTTGCCTCCGCAGCAGCAGCAAAGGATCTTCGAGCCGCCTCCGCCCCATAAACCAAACGGTGCCATCGGAAGGAAGGTATAACTGTCTTTCTTTTTTTTTTTTTCTCCTTTTGCTGGAGAAACACTCAGCGAGAGAGGGGGGAACAGAGTGAGGTTGTTGAAGGAAGGCCAGATGGGGAATAAGGTGCGAGAGAGCTGGAAGGTAGCGACTGAAACTCTCCCCCCCCCACCCCTCCCCTCCACCACCACTCTTTCTCAGCTTTAGCGCAGAACTGACTCACACAACATATGCTGCTTTTGTCAGCATGCGATTCTCTGCTCTAAATTATAACTGGGGTATTACTCACGCCCTCTGAGCCTGAGGAAAGTTCTGCATTCTCAGTCATTTTTATCTTTCCACTACATTTACACAGACCCTGCTGCTGCGGCGGCGGCTCAGAAAGGAGTCCTAAGACCTCTGGCTGCCTGAAGAAACACGCAAACAGCACACGTAATGTGAGCTGATCACAAACAACACACCTCTTAGGGTTGCATAAAACACTCCTTCTGCTTCCTCAGTCTCTTAATCCCAGAGGAGTGCACCATCCTCTTATTGATACTGACACAAGACAATTCCTTTTTCTCTCTCGTGCGACAGTTCCTGTTCAGACAGGCTCACCACCACCACCGCAGTAGCAGCACCACCTGCGCTGCCACACTGCTGGCCGCCGATCTGACAGAGTATCAGAATATCATCACCGCCAGGGAAATGAGCAAACGTTTCAACCCCCCAGCATCTGATAGGGGACGATGTTGATGAATGACTCGACGCCGCAAGCTCTCTAATTGAGGCGGATCGGGCCGACGTACAAATAGGGAAATCATTGAGGGGTTGTCAGAGTTGAACACATGACGGTGCTTTTTTTCTTTTAAAAGTGATGTCGGCTACGTTAACACCGCTGGATGAATTTTAAAATGACACGAAAAAAACGCTCATGTCACACGGGACACAATCTTTTGAAATCAGCTTGAGAGGTGAAATCCTAAAATCCCATACAGGGCCGGATCATCGTCATCGTCAGCATCATCAGCATCAGGCAAATGTGACGTCACGTTCATGGGACAGTTTTGGAGTCTTTTGAGTAAGCAAAACTCCAGAGGGTCAAATCCTCACCGCCCTGTGTTTGAGGGCATTATGTGCTGCAGGTCAGCTCAGGATAGTGAGCAGTGCGCACAGGAATCTAATGTGAACGTTTAACGTGAACAGCCAAACCCAAAAAAAACAAAAGGACGAGATCAGTAAATCAGATTTGAGCATTGGCGCTTCCAGCGTGAATGTAGAAACTACTTTACTTCATGGTAAAAGGTGGAACTGACGTAGGCTGATATTGGAGTATGGTGAGAAAGTGAAGGTACAAAAAAAGGATAGAGTAGTCTGAGCGTTGTATTGAACAGCCAGATCTGATTGGACTGTCAAAAGTGTACGTCTGGTTCAGCCCTAATAGCACCATCTTTCTTTTCCGTCTCAAGGTTTATAGACTAATCTCTTCCTGCTTTCTTTCTTCCTGTCTGACTGGTGTGTGTGTGTGTGTGCGCGTGGAGCTTTTAAAGGCTTCGTTTTCTTAGTTTGTGTGATCACCCAGAGTTGGATAAGATCTTTTTTTTCTTCTTTTTTTTCAAAAGTAGAAGTATCATTTGCAGTGTTTGCCTCTGCTTTTCAAAGTGATGCAAACAGGAAAGTGAGTAACAGCTGCACAGGGAAGGGTTTCAGTCTGATCCGGTTCTTGCATTGGTACCAGCTTTGTACAGTAACTTTACATCCATTAGTATCGGGGGGGGGGGGGAGGATTCTCCACTGTGCAGCAGAGTTGCTGAATAACAGTGGCTCCTCCACTTGGTAAACATCCTGCAGCAACTTCTCCCCTGAGTTTAGTTATACAGGAAACAAAAGCGCGTATCGTCGCCTCTTGACGACCTCTGAACTGTCAACCCAGCAGCCACTTTAAGCACAGTCGATGCCCTCCTCTCCCCCTCAGCATCAATTTGTCAGGCGCTTGTTGAAATGGCGGCGATGGCGTGTGAAGTTGCCGTGCGTGAAGGAAATACGTGAATCATCAAGTGAAGAAAAAAAACACACACACAAAAAAAAAAAAAACTGCAGAGATGTCATCCAAGCCGGGCCCAGGAGAAAGTAGTGAAAAAGAATTAAGGTTTGCCACGTCTGTCGCCGCGCATGCAAATGACCACATTAGGCACCCCTCAATTAACATAAAGCGCTCGCTTGTCATTCCTCTCTTTCTGCAGGGAAGCCACCGATCTCCTACTTTTGAACAGTTTAGTCATTTAGGCCGAAAGCTGCAATTGGCTAATTACAAACAAAGATTATAATCTCACTTTGCTTTACAGAGTCGTCACGTTCGGAACACGCTGCAAATGTCACTGCAGATCCGACACGTCTCCATTTCACTGAGCTTTGAGTGTGGGTGCGTCGCTGCAGCTCAAAGCACATTCTCCTTTTTCTTTTTTTTCTTTTTTTTTCTTCCAGCCGGGGGAGAAAGCTTTATTTGTCAACACGGCTGCAGCGTCGCAGCAGGGAGCGTGAAAGATGCTCGGCGTTCGGCGTAGCACTTCGCTCTCCTGCAGGTAATAACCCAGAAATAACACGCAGAGACGACGCTCTAATGATATTACTGATGAAGAAGCCAGGATTATCCTGCGCTTGCAACAGACTGGAAGGAGCCGGCCTACGTTCAGCATAATCCTTCAGAATCAATGCAGTCAATGAGGCCACCCATATGATCATGAAATGTGAGAGGGTGTCGCGTGTGGCATCTGCCGGATCAGCGACCGTGTCCCAACACGCAGGACCGCCTCACCTGCTCCATTTTTTAAGATGGACATTGACGCATTCAACGCCTTTCATCCCTCGCTGGGACATATAGTGTCTGTCACAAGACACTGTCTGATAGACTGCTGCCTTTTTTTTTTCGGGCCCAATTTAATTTCAGACTGCCGCAGTGTGACTAATTGGTTTGGTAAAGATGGGATTTCTCTCTACCTCTGAGCCATTGACGGCCCGTCTTCGACTGCTGGAACTTTTGTCCTGCTCGAAGGGACTTCACATGAACTCGACTTTTACAGTCGTCTTTTTATTTGATTCAAAGCAGGGCTGGACGATGGAGCTATTTATCTTGATAAAGTGCTTGATTTCACTCAGTACTTCTTCTTTCTAGTTCCCCACTTTTATGAAAGGACAGGTGTAAGTATTCAGTGAAAGATGACTGCCAGTGGTGGTTGTCTTTTTTTTTTTTTTTTTTCGCTGCGACCACACATCATTTGGATTTAAAAAGCAGTTCTAAATGTGGTTTAAGGACCTTTTTAAAGCAGATGGAGCAAAGGCAGAACCTGCGAAAAGTCATTCAGTGTTGTGTTCTGTTATTAATCTCTTACAGTGAAGATAGGCTGGGAATGAGTTCAACCTTCAACCTTTGAACCAGGCCGTTGGCCTCGGTGTAACTCTCCACGACGCTGGCTGCTATTTCCACTTGTCTATCAAAATTAAGCAACTCCGACTCATCATGGAGCGCTTATGTCAATCAGACCTAGACCGCCATTCATCCAAAGAAACCCATGAATAACAAGCCAACCGTTTGCCAGATTCTGCTGCCTGATCAGTTTCGTACACGCAGTTATCACCATCCCTTCATTTCCGCTGCTTGAATACTAAGGGGAACGGGCACCTCCACAGGTGAATTAAACGAGGTCGAGGGCTGAATGAAGGGGGGGGGAGTAAGGGCCGTCCCTGGCATTAATAACTAAACAGGCATTCTCAGGCTGCAGAGAAATCCTCGCTTAAAAGGTGGGATTTAAAAGTCTGTAAGGCTCGCAGCTTGAAGACGGCTGAAGAGGCACAGCTACAAAGGAAGTGTGTCAAGTGTGCAAAACTGGTCCTTTTCGACCTGCATCAGCAGAAGACTACAGAGGACCGTTTGGTTCTGCGCTCGGGATTTTTATCATAAAGACGACCGAAGAAGTCAAACGTCCACACAGGTCAAGGCCCCCCCCCCCCCCCCCCCCCCCCCCGTCTTGTTCCTCTCCCACGTACACGTTGAGCAAGTGAGCGAGGCAAAGACACTGAAGTGTGGAGAGACATTTTTTTTTTTTTGTCTCCCAAACACCCACTTGTATATTAAACTACGACTCTGGAGTGGCAGTTGCCAGTTGAGTGGGCTGTGACCCGGCCGCCGCGGTCTCAAGTGCTATGATGAATCTAAAGGGCTTCTCTGTCCGGTCTGTTTCATCTGTTATGTAAGGAGAACTCATCCCAGCGGCGGTCAAGGTTCGCATGAGAGCAGCTGCATATCTGTCTAACCCCCTCCCCACACGTTTGTATATGCTGACAGCAGCGGACCCATAGGGTGAAGTGACTCATTTGATATTTTATTTAGCTCTGAATCAGCTGTCATTTCTCCTCGACAGCTCTGCTCTGTGGGATAATTGTAATAGAAAAAGATCTGAGACTGGGAGATGGAGCACAGTGAACCCACTTCCTTTTTTTTTTTTTTTTTTTTTTTTTTGGTTTCAGAAACAAAGCTTGTTTTCCCCCCACTCCTGTATCAGAGTGTTTGTCCATCAGAGCAGTGAGACACACGGGATGGAAATGTTGCAAAAGCTAAAATTCTATTTAAAAAAACAAAAAACAGCGAGCTCTCTGTTGTGATGTTTACTCCACCGTCTTTCCATATCATAAAGCGAGTGATGGACTATTGAACAGTTACATCATTAGAGCACAATACCACATGATCACGTACAATACATCCAATTAGTGGTGTGCTGCTATCAACAGGGGGAATGCTGTGCTGCTCTATAATCTATCAAGTATTAATCCAGCTTTGGTTTTATAGGGTCCTTCCATGAGTTTGTAATACCTGCACCCCTGGGTGATTGGATCCTCTGCACTGAGTTCAAACCTCTTTAATATATCACAGTTTTTATCAACTGTAATTTATTTTAGGCTAAATTAAACATTTGGTGGTAAATCTGAGTAAAGCTGATTTACTGGTCCAGTGGTTCAGTCAATATTATTTCCTGTATTGTTAACGTTAACTGTCTTCGATGCACAGCTTTAGAGATGTTTAATAATTAGTGAGGTGCAGTCAGGCCACTGAACGTGCACGTTGAGTCTGTTAGCACTCGCTAGCGCTCAGAGTTTTTCAGACAGAATCCTGGATTCACACAAGCTGTTAACCTGCGCTTGAATGAAAGCAGCAACGAGTCGTCGAGCTCTCTGCTCTTTTTTGAGCGCAGGCCACCGAAGGCGAAGCGTCACATCAACTGTTCTGTGTGATTTTTGAGGAAAGATTTTTTTAAGAAGAACTCTCCAAGAAAGGAAAAATAAAAGGTAGCTGACATCTCAACAAAAGCACAAGCACGCTGAGGACAGCAGGACAGAACCCCAGTCCCCCCCACCTAAAATAACACACACACACAGACGGAACAGAAAGAGGCCAGAGGTAATGCATTTGGATGGGATGCTGAGCACCAAGCTAGCTCTCTCCCTGATAGCACATTGAAGTTGATTGCAGACACTGTTGTGGCGCTCCCCCGCTGGGTTGCATTAGACAGCGAGTGTACAGTGCACTGAAGTGACATCTCTACAAGCTTCTTCAGTCAACTGGCTCGCATCAGGGAATATCTTTTGAGTTAAAGCAGAGCTGATATCTGCACTTGTTCATCTCTGTTCTTCCTGGCGCTTCAGAATTACCATGATTCCTTAAACTCAACTGCAGGAAATCATAATACTTACTTTTTATTTATTTATTTATTTTACTTTTTGCCTCGTGTAAATGATTATATATCAGGTTGACTCGAAATATAGTTTGTGCGAGGTCCCTATAAACACACCCGGAGGATCGTTTCCTAACACCCCTTTTCCTCACTCCCGCAGGTCGTCGTGTCAACAAACATTGCCGAGACGTCCCTGACCATCGACGGCGTCGTGTTTGTAATTGATCCTGGATTTGCCAAGCAAAAGGTTAGCTTTCCATCCCTCTCTCTCTCTCTCTCCCTCCCTCACGCCGACCCATCCCCTTCCCCTCCCACTTCTCCTTTATCTGCTGCGATTATCTGCGTCTGTTTCCCGAGAATCCCCAGATAAACAAAGCTCCTGCACACCTGACAGCAGCAAAGATGGAAAAGCCAGTTATTTATTCCTCTGACATTTCTCCAACCTAGAGCCCAGTCATACACATGGCGCTAAAAGGGATTATGTATGCACCATGGTGGATTGTGTATGTGTCATTGTACTATTTTTTTGTGAGCTGCTATTTATGTCGTTTGTTATGTTCCTGTATGTGCTTAATTGTTTCTCCTACAAATTCATCCTAGTATGTTTTTATTTTTTTATTTTTTATAAATGAACCTGAACTGTGTGCTTCCCTTTTTCTGTCAGGTTTATAACCCTCGCATCCGAGTGGAGTCCCTCCTGGTTACAGCCGTCAGCAAGGCCTCAGCCCAGCAGAGGGCGGGTCGCGCTGGAAGAACCCGTCCAGGAAAATGTTTCCGTCTTTACACGGAAAAAGCTTACAAGACAGAAATGGAGGTAGATTTTTTTCTTTTTTATTATTATTAATTTTCTTGTTCTGTCGATGCAACGAGCACTTTACATTCCCCCAAAGCAGCCCTCAAGCTGGAAAAAATCAGGCAATATTTGCTCTTCGAACTCTAGGCTTTTCAGTTCAGCTGAATTATCATTCCAAGAGCTGGCTGTTAAACCACAGTGTCTCCACCCTGCTCTCGTTACCTGTGCTAAAGAGGCAGGCACCTCGTGACAAATGGACCCGCTGAGGCCCAGTCCTCCTCTTTAGTGCGCTAATTCTTTCACGTCACGCCGAGCGGCAAAGGACATTTTTTAAACGAGTTAAATAGCCTTTTCAGATGCCCTCGACAGCCGGATTCTGCTCAAGTTGGCATATGAGTGATTCAGCAGGAGATGATAAGAACCCTGACTAATTCATTTTCAACTGTTCCTCTGGTTTCTCTTAACCGGATCAGGACAACACGTATCCAGAAATCCTGAGGTCCAACCTGGGCTCTGTGGTGCTGCAGCTGAAGAAACTGGGAATAGATGACCTGGTGCACTTTGACTTCATGGACCCACCGGGTAAGTCCAATTTAAAAAGCTATGAAGGCTTACTCCGTGGCCTTTTAAACTCAGAGACTGCAAGTAGACTCTCTTTATAATCCATAAATCTGCAGATTGTTTTCACAATCTATAGATTAATCTTTTAGTATATAAAAAAAACAACAACAACCAACAATATACAAACATGCTCATCAGGAATTCTTGGAGCCCAAAGTGACTACTTTAATTTGATGCTTATAATCAACAAATAATCAAAAACTCAAGAAATTTAGATTTGAAAATTAAAATGACTAAAAAAGGAAATTCTCTGACAATATTGAATAAAGAAACAAATAAGATAATCATTTCCAGTAATGTTTAAGCCTCTGAAGAGCCAAATCCAACCAATTTAGTGACACTCTTTATGGTCCTCATATTTGCTTTATTAACTCTGTATGGTAGCTTATATTTATAGCTCAGGATTCAAATGTCCACCGAACTCTCAGTGGATGAATCACTTACAGTGACAGGCGTCCTTACTCACTGACGTCTCATTCAGACTGCAAAGCAACACACCTGTAGCTGTCATTTTGTATTACTTACAAAAAAAACCCAACTTGTTTTCGCCATTAAACCAACCAAAACTCAAATCCCAACTTTATTTATTTCTAAAATAAAAATATTAGCGCTGTTTCACACTGCTGTTGAATTCTAATCTTTGGGAACTCAGGCAGGGGAAAGTAACAGAACGATGAAATGATCATGGTCGATATAAAATACTGCATATTGAATGTTTGGAGCTTTCTCTGACAGACGATGAGCAGGACTGTTTTAAGTTCACATATTATTAAGATGTGACGGGAGTTCATGTTCAGGCTGATCTGTCAGGTTGTGTGTCAAACTTTTATTTCTTTATTGTTCATCTGAATCAAACAAGATGCGGGCCAATAAAAACCCCCGACCTCGTCTCATTCAGGCCTTTTCTAGACGAGACCGCCCCCCCCTTCCTTTTGTTCTTCCTTAACCTCACCCTCCCTCTCCTCTTTTTCTCGCCATAATATAGTTTTCATCTCACCTCTGAGATTAAACCCATCTCTCCCCGTCCACTGTGGCAAACGCCATTTTGAGAATGAAATTGGTTACATCAATAGCAGCGCTATCACCTTAGCTATTGCCTTCCCTTTATATTCCTCCAGCGAAACGTGACCGACCTCCGCCGCGCCCCCCCCCCCCCATATTTCTCACAAAACGGCAAGGGTAAGCGGCTACACGTGGGATTGGCTCCTGTCTGCTGAGTCTAACTGGGAACAGTGGGGGGGAGAGGGAAGGCGAGGATTACCTGTTGTTTATGGTTTCTCTTAACGAGCTGCAGGAGCACGATGGGAGCTGGTTTGGGGTGAGGAAGGAGAGCTTACACTGGATCAGTTTGGATAAGAGCTGTATCATAGTTTCTCCTTCTTCTGAGTGACAGTACCAGATGAGTTTGTAGTTTGACTGCTCTCTTCTTCTTCTTCATTTTTTGCATGTTTTAAATGAAAAAAAGGTTAAATAGAAAATAACAATCAATCAAAAGACAACGTTTTTGTTTAGCGTCCTCACTGTCTACATGTAGGTGTGCGCTCGCCCACTCCCCCCCCTCTCTCTCTTGCTCCCCAGGGCTGCAGGAGTCAGGCCCACTCTTCAGGCAGTATTATAGATGAATGTATATTGACATTTATCAGATTCAAAACCAGAAAGAAACTCTCTCAGACGTCAGTTGTCCTTATTTGTCGGGCAATTCAGCTTCTCCAGGAGTCGGGGATAATGAAGGTGAAGAGAGCGAAGCGTTCAACTTCTCCGTTTCTCTTCTCATAAACTCGGATGTAAAAGACACTTCTAATACCCGTTTTGTTGGGTAAAAAGTTAGCTGCGTCTTCTACACCGACCAGTATAAAATGCAGAGACGTCTTTACCGCGCATGTACAGGAAGGGACGCAGTTAAAGGTTCATCGCCTTTTATTGTGAAATACAAACTCCTTCCCCTCTCTCTCTAATTCATTTAGAGCGAACTGTGGCATAATGTTCAGTAAATAAAACTTTTTGAGTTCTCTTTTGATTCGCATCCACTCTGTGTTGCCTTTTTTTTTTTTTTTTTTTAAACACAAGCACGTTCATACCTCAGTGTTTGTCTTGATTTTTCTCTGACATACTCAAACACGCCGTTTATTTCTCTCACACACACAAGTCAGGGAGAGAGGGGGTGAGCCAAGCTGACCACATTGAAAAAATCTAAAAGAAATCAGTCGCAATTCACACTCGGACCTGGCTGGGTTGGATGCATTTGCCTCGTGACATTTCCAAAGAAGAACCTTTCGAAGGTTTAATGCACCTTTAGCCTTCCATCTCATTGATTCGGCCCCTCGGTTAATATATCGGATTCTGCTGTGTTGAGGCAGTCGATACTTACTTTGTGATGAGCTGCGTCGTGTATAGATTGAATTTCCACACTGGTTCATCATGCTAGCTAGTACTTGGAAATCAGATTTTCACCTTTTGTTTAGCCCCTTCATGAGCCATCGGTGCGGTAAGTAATGCAGCCGGCCCCTCACTTTGTGTTAAAAATGTAGCTTTGATGCCCCGAATCAATATTTGTTAATCATAAAAAAAAGCCCTCCTGCTGTTTTGAAATTGAATAATTTTTTTCTTTTTTTTAGGGTAGCACTTAAAAGAACTGAAAGTGAACAAGCAGCGCAGCCGGTGCTTGAAGCTAATTTTCAGTTAACATGCAACTGGTCATTAGGCTTCAGCTCTCGGGAGCCAAAGGTCAATAATTGCATCTTGAGGAAAAAAAAGTCTTTTCACCAAACGGTGGGAGCCTTTTGTGTCGAAGCATTAAGTAGAAAGTTTCCCTCTGTAATTGCGTTCCTAAGCAGGGGATGAAAAAAAGGAGCTCTGCCATGATTACTTCTCCACTAAGTTGCTGTCCAGTGTAACTCCAGCTGTCACACACAGAGAGGCGCCTCATTCTCGCTGACCTCCAGCTCCCTGCAACCAAAACGGCGTGTGCGTGTGTGTCTCCATTTTTAACTCATCTGTGTATCCTGTTAAAGGTGCAAACACAGCCTCAGTTTCCCGTTCCCATCCGCTTCAATGTTGGACGTGTCGTGCGTGCAGAGATGCCTCGGTTGTGACGGCTGGTTATTTGAGTGACTGTTGCCAGCTCAAACCAGTCTGACCATTCTCCTCTGACCTCCTGGCATCAAGGCATTTTCGCACTAGAGAACTGTCGCTCACTGGATTTTTTTTTTTTGATTTTTTTTTCTGGCCTTTCTCTGTTAAACCCTTCAGAAGGGCTGAGTGTAAAAACCCGAGCAGATTAGCAGTTGCTGAAAAACTCCAAACGAGCCTGTCAGGCGCAAACAACCATGTCACTAAAATCACTTTTCTTTCCCATTCTGATGCTCGCTTTGAACTTCAGCAGATCATCTTGACCATGCCTGAATGTATTCAGTTGCTGCCACGTGATTGGCCGAAAGTGGCCAGTGGGTGTGCATTTTGAGTATGTATGGATTAAGTAGTAGGCAGTATGTGGTTTAGGACAAAGACATAGTTTACTGTAAAGAATGTTGTAGAGGAGAAATGAATCAAACAGCCAAATTAATCTTAAAGACAGAAACGCGTCAAATATTCTGCAAGCCAGTTTTATCAGCAAATGTCTTCATGCTCAATCAGAACAATGATCTTTATGACTAATGTTTTTCTTTGATCATCTCAAATAAAGAGTACGATGCAAAGTTTAAACATGCAGCACAGGAGCACTAATCACTGCTGACACAGGCGCTCCAACTTGCTCCTCTCTAGTTATGGTCCGCTCAGTCCTGCAAATTGGCCGCGTGTGTTTTGCTCACGGCCTTGGAAACGTCAACGTTAACGGCCCCGTCTCTTTCCCACTTCTGCCTCCCACAGCTCCAGAGACCCTGATGCGAGCCCTGGAGTTGCTGAACTACCTGGCGGCGCTCAACGACAACGGCGACCTGACCGAGCTGGGCTCCATGATGGCCGAGTTCCCCTTGGACCCCCAGCTGGCCAAGATAGTCATCGCCAGCTGTGACTTCAACTGTTCCAACGAGATCCTCTCCATCACCGCCATGTTGTCAGGTAATGCTCGGGGCCGGCCCGCTGTATGGAGCCGAGCTGCTACTCTGCTCATGGGCGGAGCTTCAGTACTGACCAATGAGCTTCAAGGAAACCCAGAGCAGCTTCTCTTCCTTTACCTTCAGAAGGGTTGGCTTTATTTCAGCCTTTATTTAGCCTGGTCGTGTAGAGAAGATAGTTTTGAATTGCTAATTTAATTATAGTAATACAAGTAGAGTTAAATTTACAATAGACAGCAGAAGAAATCTTCTTTAAGCTCCTTTGAGGATCTTTTTAAATACAGTAATAAGACGGACTGAAATCAATCCTGCCCGATTATCAATATTGGTATCGGCTTCAAAGATCCATATTGGTCAAAGCACAAGTTTTTTTTATGATGGTCTCTCCCAAAGATAAATTCTGTACGTTGGAAAATGGAACATGATGAGATAGAAAAACGACTTAAAGAGTCCAGATAACATCGAGATTTATTCTCATGCTTGTCCACACGGGGCACCAAAACCAACACAACAACCAAAAGATCCTCACTGGACCTTCACCAAAGAACCTGACCAAAACGGTGCATTCCAGAAACTTCTACAGCAGCATTTATGCATCAAGGCAACCCCTTTCACTCAACATTTCATACCCGATCACAAAGATCTATCGCATGGTTTTACCAGGAAGGCCCTCAAACGTCGCTTTGACTGTAATGTGTACGTATTGAACTTCAGTACGAGGCGAGTGGAGGATGAAGCCGGCGATGTCAGCGATTATTAGTGTGGATAGGGGGAAAAATCCACGCCTGTACTGAACGTGAAGGTGGAGCTGGAGCTGAAGCAGCGTGCTACAGCAGTAATTGCACTTTGGGCTTGCCAAAGCAGAATGCTGCTCATTGAGATGAATCTTGGCGCCTTTGAAGGGGAGCGCGAGGGTCTTTGAGTGCGGGGAAATGGATTTAACTAGCTGTTAGGACGTGGCGTGCACTTCAAGCAGGTGTTTCAGGACGGCAGTTTTTTTTTTTTTTTTTTTGCTGAGTTGATTAGAGTAAGCAGCGAAAGCACACCTGAGCACCGTGCCGCCACAGCGACCAACCATGAGACTCAATAAACGCAGCTCTCACCCGTTACAGCCACAATGAAGCGGGTTTGACGTTAAGCTATTCAGAGCAAGTTCACAGAGGGGAGAGGGCTGAACCTCAACACTGCTGCTCTCTATCGCTCAGAACCAGGTCTACATGATGGGATACTTGTCTGGACTGGGAGTCATGTGTTTGCTGTATTTTTGTATGAAATCACACTGATGTTACAGGTTGGAATATCCATCCTTTTCCCTCCCCCTCCTCTCCTCCTCCACAATATACACACACACACACACACACACACACACACACACACACACACTGTTCCCAGTGAAGTGCTCTGTGCCTCTCTTCAGCTGAGGCCTTGTTCCTCTCTGTGGGATTGGCTTAACTTATCCCTATGGGCGTCTGTGTTGGGGCCTATACCAACCTTGTCTAGTCCCACAGTGCTTCGTCCGTCCCACCGAGGCTAAGAAGGCGTCCGACGAGTCCAAGATGCGCTTCGCCCACATCGACGGAGACCACATGACGCTGCTCAACGTCTACCACGCCTTCAAACAGAGTGAGTGTCAACTTCCCGGGGCCGCGTCCTTCAAAAGAGATCTGATCAGATTAAAGCGATCAAATTAAAGAATCAAATGTTGAAATCAGAAACTGGAAATTGGAGAAGATTAGATAACTGAATCCTGCTTTACATCTGGATAAAACCTCTAGTTTGTAATCAACACTTGAGAGTAGCATTGAGATAACTTTGATCCAAAAAAGAAAAGGCCTAAAAAATGCCGACCTTCTTCCCGAGTGGATCAACTTTTTATCCTTTTTTTCTTGAGCCACAGTTCAACTGTAGAGAATAGTCATTCAAGAGCTTCACTCTGGCTTGTGTCAGCATTTTGAGCAGGAAACATAACCAGACTTACTTATGATTTACTTAAATGTCGGTCTTGAATTTGCAGGAATGGCGTCCTGATGCTGATTTTATATGAAGTGTAAATGCAAGCCTTGTAATGTCTGTCCTCGAAGAGAATAAGACCATTATTATAAATTTGTATTTGTTGAATAGGTACTCATACATTTCAGGTCGTCGGGTAATCTAAACGCTGATTTTGTTTTCATGACATCACATTAAGCGGTTTCAAGTTCAGAGGTTTGATCTAAATGTGTGAGCTGCCCTTTCATGCAGATTTCTGTTTGGTGAGATAAATAAGTCGTTGTCAAAATAACGGCCAGTGGGAGCCAGAGAGTCCCACTTGCCTATCCCGTACATGTTGACATGTTTTTTTTTCCTGCATGCCCCAAAACCTCCTGAAACACAATGACCTCATACAGACTACAAACATCCTGCAAACTGAAACTAAAACAATTCTGCATCTTTGTAGAATCCGCCCAATGGTGTCTAACATTGCCCTTAATTCTAAATGTCCCCCCACCCCTCCCTTTGTCTTGCACAGACCACGATTCCAACCAGTGGTGCTACGACAATTTTGTGAACTATCGCTCGCTGATGTCAGCAGACAACGTGCGGCAGCAGTTGTCCAGGATCATGGAGCGCTTCAACCTGCCGCGGCGGAGCACCGAGTTTCTCAGCAAAGATTACTACATCAACATCCGCAGAGCGCTGGTCACCGGATTCTTCATGCAGGTCGGTCACAGCAGCGAGTTGTATTCGTGTTTATTGACGGTATGAGAAGGCGCTTCGAACATCCGTCCCCTCTCAATGTCATACATCCTTGTTTTCTGTTTTCTTTGGTCCTTTATTTGTGCAAATGCACTTTTTAAATCCAGCTTCACTGCTTCCTGACGCTCCTTCACATTTGCCCTTTATGCACAATCATTTGAAGAATAAGCATTTGTAGCGGAATTGTTTATTGTAATGGATAACTGCCTTCAAATTAAACAGTGACACACACACACACACACACACACACACACACACACACACACTGCTTTCCTTTAAAAACAGAAATCAAGTCAATTTGCTTCTTGCTGAAGGACACAAATGGCATTTTGCAAGAAGCCGTTTTTGGGGTCTCCATGAAACAAGCAGCCTGACAAGTTGAATTATGGTGTTAATATTTAAATATTTGTCAACATTAACCTTTATCCAGGAGACAAATTTGCAGCCCATGTTGGGGCTTTCGCAGCGTTTCAGATCATGTCTTCGTCGGGCTCGGCCTTTATTGAGACTGATTGCTTCAGTTAATCACAACAGCCTCAGCAGCTTTACCTCGAACATCCAAGGAAGAGGAAAACAAATCTCTCACTGCCTGATAACAAACAAGTCTATTCAGTTTTAAATGGCAGTTATGGATCTACATTTTAAACACACAGACAGAAATATAATCAAATAACAATGATAGTTTATGTGTGTGAATTTTCTTTCTTTCTGTATGTATGAGCTGGATTTTTCTTCTTCTGTGGTTTGAACAGATTGCTCATCTGGAGCGCACTGGCCATTACCTGACCGTGAAGGACAACCAAGTGGTACAGCTGCACCCCTCCACCGTGCTGGACCACAAGCCGGAGTGGGTGCTTTACAACGAGTTTGTACTCACCACCAAGAACTACATCCGCACGTGCACCGACATTAAACCGGAGTGGTGAGTTTGATCATCAATTGGACTAACATACTGAACTGGAGGGAGTTTTGTTAAGCATGCATTTATTTTAATAATTATTATTTCTGCTAATTATAAAACCAAAATGTTTGTGTCTCCAGTGTGAACATTCTCAAATCTTTGCAGACCAGCACTGTATGTATGTTTGGGTTAAAAGATTAAAGGTCACCATACAGTATTATGCAAATGCACTTTACCATGATTTTCAAACTCTAGTATTTGTCCCTCGCCAATTTATGACTCCCAAATATGAGAAAAGTCCAGAAAATGTGTGCTCAAACAGGCTCTTTGGAGATGTTCCCTTTATGACATCACAAAGGGCAGTAAACCCCTCCCCTAGGTGGATGACACTTTAACAGCCGGGGGTTGTTTGTTTTACCTCTAAGTCTGCCTTCTTAGCATAAAAAACAAACGGGGCATGGTGAACGAAATCCAAGCTACCCTATCTCTTCCAGAGGGGGGGGGGGGCGTTGTCAAACTTAGCTAATTTGCATTTAAAGCTACAGGCACAGAAACAGCCTGTTCTGAGCAGGCCTGAGACAGAGGGCGTTATAGGCAGACAAACTTCACAGGCATGTTTTGGAGAGCTCTGAGACTCATTTAAACTGGTTAAAAAGGAGGAGAATGTGTGATCTTTAACTTAACAGTCAATACATTTGAAACAAAGAAAATGAAGTGTTCCTTGAGCAATAAGGACGCATAGAGCCATGGTGACTACTTATTACAAACTAAAAGTTAGCATTTCACACTGGTTGTAATCCAGCACACTGCATTAGAAATATCAGAGCCAAAAGAAAGTACAATTAAGCAATATATGTGTTGGGCTCACACAGGAAGTCACCGTGTGAATATTGTGAGAATGTTCTCGCTCATGTAAACACCGAAGACATTTCACATGACTAATGTTTCCCTCGCTTTCATTCCTAGGCTGGTGAAAATCGCCCCGCAGTACTACGAGATGAGTAACTTCCCCCAGTGTGAGGCTAAGAGACAGTTGGAGCGCATCATCGCAAAAGTCTCATCCAAGGAGCACTCTCAGTACTGAGTCGGTTTGCATGTTCTGCAGTATGTGTACAAATAAATATGAACTCCGTTTGATCTGCCTATATTTCTTTCTATATCCATCAACAACCCCATCCGGAAGTGTTTTCCTCATTTAATTTTTTAATCTAAGAGGATTGAGCAATACTTCAAATGTAAATGACCGTTTATCAGTTATTACTTTCTGTTCAAATAGGATATTTCACGTAAATGTTGACATTACTCAATAAGTCATCTCTTCCAATCACGGAGTATTAGAGCCACATTCAAGGAAAAGAACTCATTTCTAGATTAAAGTCGTTCTTAAAGATATGAAATTCGGGGGGCGCCGATAGCGCAGCGGCAGCGTGCGCGCGCGTACCATGTTGCGAGGCTTTGCTCCTCGCGCGGGCGGCCGGGGTTCGCGTCCGGCCTGTGGCCTCCTTCCCGCACGTCTCTCCCCACTCTCCCCCCTTCCGACTCTATCCACTGTCCTCTGACTCTATCAATAAAGGCAAAAAGGCCAAAAATAAATCTTTAAAAAAAAAAAAAAAAAAAAAAAGATATGAAATTCGTAACTTCATCGAGATAATTTCCTCTAAATCAGTGTTGTTCTTTTTCTGGAAAAGCCCAGTTTCTTCTTTAAGTGTCTTCACAGGGTCCTGATACTTATGACAATGTGATGCTGATATGCCAAAAGAATGTGTAGTTTCATATCTGCACATACAGCCCAAAAACAACTACCGGTAATGTTGTATTTCGAGAGCTTGTCAAAGTGTTGTTTTAAAGCAGGTCGTTCCACAGAGAGTTGATGCACAGTCTGTGTTACTGACTATACATCAAAGTATTACCTGATTCAGGAAACCTACAATATACAAAAGTATAACTTCACAAGATTCTCTGCATAACTGTAGACGTAATAACCACTTCAATCTCGTAAATTTACAACTTTATCTTCCTACCTTTATTTTCGTAAATGTACGACTGTATTCGAGTGACTTTACTACCGTATATGGATGACTTTAATCTCGTACCTTTTTTCTCGTAAATTAACGACTTTAATCTTGTACTTTTATTATCGTAACTTTACGACTTTATTCTTTTAACTTTATGTCATAAATGTATGATTTTATTCTTGTGACTTTATTTTGTAAATTTAAGTCTTAATTCTCCTGACTTTTCTCATAAAATGTAGGACTCTGTTCTCCTAAATTTAGGACTTTATTCTTGTAACCTAATCAAGAAATTTTCGACTTATGTTATTTTACTAAATGTTTTACTTTGCCCTCAATGTGGCCCTAATGTGCCTTCATATCGTCATGGTCAGAGCTCAAATGTGTTTTTTTTTCCTGTTCTTTTTTGTACGTTGAGAGACACTTTTGAACAATCATTATTTATTTTGTATTATAGAGCAGACATATTGCTCTCCTGTCATGGCGATATTAAGTTGGACGTACCACCCCTGCCTACATTTTCCTGTCGCTGTTCAACTTAATAAAAAGGACTTTGTAATGAAACACTTCTCAGTGTCAGCATTTAAAAAACCCCCCAAAAAACAGGATAATCAATGCATACATTTTTCACTTAACCCTCGCACTCACGCACACACATGCATTGAGCAATCACGTTTTTTGACCCACTAAATCCAGCTCGTTTCCTGGCTCTTCAGGGAAGTGAAATCTTCTTACTGGGATATTGATAGCTTCAGAAACAGTCGGAGTGAGAGGGAATGTTAATTACAAATGTTTCGGAACAAGATCAGTGTGAAATCCCTGCTGTGCTGGAGCCTGCGCTGGCTGTTCTGCTTTTTGTCAGTGCCTCTCTTAAGTGGAGGGTAACACTCGCAGTTGGGTGAAGCAAGCATCCTAAGCACCTCATTGATCTGAATAACCAGAATAATTGTCAGTCATATAACTCGGATATGTTAAGTTTGATTAATTTCAACCAGGAATTCATTTTCAAAACAAAATTTAAATGTAGCTTCCAGCATCAGATATGAAAGCATCGGAGACTGTTGGATCATTCCTGCTGCAGGTCAAAAATTCAGACCATGAGAAGCATCCTTCCTAAGGAGAACATGTGTTGGGTCTTGGCATTGTATTTAAAGGTTTGTTTTTTAGGTCTGAAACCTTTGAAGGTAGATCATCTCACACTTTCCTTAGGAAACCTACCTACAAATTTAAGCTCCCTTTTAATTTACTGTATGAACTGTACTGTTTCAGTTTTAGCATTCTGAAATGCACTTAGCAAATGAAAAGCTTAAAGTCAGATTGGACCCAGGCGCTGAAAGGCATAAAACAGATAAAGCACAATACAGGAAGTCAGGAGAAGGACATGTGGGAAAGGAGCAACAGGTGGAACTTTAACCAGGGCTGCCTGCTTGGAAGACAACAGCCCTGTACATGGGGTGCGACTAAATTAATTGACAGAGCGTTCCAGGCGGTGTGAAGGTCTGAGGAACATGATGTCCATTGTTGTTTGTGTAGGTCATTCCAGATGTTTGTTCACCACCTTATTTGCCTCTATGAAGGTTTATTCTCTGATGGGCCCACTGCCCAACAGAAATGTAGTTTTGCTTATGTAAATTATGTATCTGAATTTTTTTTGGTGATGGTGATGGTGCCCATCAATTAAGCATAATTCAGTAGCCTGACTACCAAACAGCCAATGATAAGTCCACCCTCTCCTTCATTTGTCTGCCTCACTTTTCAGAAAAAGTGTGCTCAAACAGGCCGTTTGGAGATTGTCCTGCGATGTGATTGTGATGTCACAGTGCAGTAACCCCTCCCCCAGGTGGGTGACACTCCCACAGCTAGATATTTGCTCCGCTGCCTTGCAATACCCTTCCATTTACATTTAAAGCTACAGACACCGAAACAGCCTGTTCAGAGAAGGGCTGAAGTAGAAGGGTTTATAGGCGTGATCAAATACAGGATTATAACAAGAAACTTCACAGATGTGTTGAAAAGGAGGATAATGTGACCTTAATGAAAGAAATTAGGATAAATAACAGCATATCAATATGAATGTCAGCATGTGTCTTTGTTGAAAATAATTCAAAGAAATAATCAAGATTTTATTTTTTTTATTTGACTTGTCCATTAAGGGATTTGTAGTTCCAGGTGCACTTGCTTCATCTCCAGGTGGATAGATTATACTCTGCAAAAGAGTTGGAAGCATGGAAAAGCAATAGGCTTCTTTTATCAACTCAGTTTAAGCTATACCTTTTCTGGGCACAATGACAAATGCAAATCAAAGACCCCATTCTGCTTCCCTCTTTCTTTTCACATCACCTTTTTTTTAAAAGCAATTTATTTAACTGCTTCTAATCCAAGTTTCTTTTTGTAAGGGCCAGTAGCCCTTTTTTTGATAGCATAACCTTGCCTTCCTCTGTTCTGCATCTCATATTAACATCAATTGTAAGGGAATATACATAACGTTGACCTGAGGATAGAGGCAGGAATGAGCTAGTAAGCATTTTTTCCCAATCTCTGTAGTGTCTGGAGGTAGGCAGGCAGAGATACTGGACCTGCTAAGGGAGTTTTAAATTAAGCCTGCAGATTGTGTAATGTGCTAAGTCAGGAAATTAGCATGTGTGCTTTAATATTTTTTGGACTGTTGGGAGTCAAGTTTTTAGATTGGATGGCCTTTTGCTTGGGAACATACACAGAAGTACTGAATAGTGCCAGAGAGACTAGTCTTTCTGCAAAGTGAAGCCAATAGAAAACCCATTAGTTTGAGCTGATCTGGAAATTATATGGAATTGATCCTGAGGTAAGGACAGTTTTTCATGCTCAGTGCTACCCATTGATTCACACTTCCATAATTACAAATGAAAATCATTATGTCTGCAAGTTGTATTTTGTTAGAGTCTGATATGAGGTTACAAGAGGATTGCACACAGGCCTACTTTTTGAGCATTATCATAAGCTGAGTTTCCATTCCCAAGAAGGTTTTATATTATGGGGCTTTTTGTTGTCCACAATTTCACTGGGGATTTCAGAGACCTGAAAAATTAACTTAAAACTATCTGCTGAATAATGCAAATTATTATATAGGCACCTAACAGTGCCTGTGTGTTAAAAAGTACTACAACCCTAGCAGGAACCCCTTTTAGTCTGTAGTACTTTGGGAAAGTTCCTGCAGTGAAAGTGATCTAAGTTCTTCCTAAAGTACCAAATCTTTGAGCAAAATTCTTGAGTTTGAATCCTTATAGTACCGCCTACAGGTCCTCGTCACTCGGGAGATATTCCTTTAGTGGAAAGGACCTGTTTCTTCTGAAGTTTCTTGTCCTTTGGGAAAGTTGTTTACATGGAACACTTCTTCAGTCCCTTTGTTGTGGTTAAATGGGGTAGCATCAATTGACCTTTTGTTTCGCTACATAAGCAACAAAACTTTCCAGGGGTCATACTGGATATACTGTACATTTCCTCCAAACGCTCTTCATAACACCCATCTTTGCAACCTGTGACGACGTAAGAGGCCATTTGATGTGCCTTTTTCACAGTAACTCACCAAAAGTAGCAAACACAAACAAATACCAGACAGCTATTGTTCAGCCTGTTTCCAAACAGTGTGAATCACCACCTCGCTCCAGCTCAATCTCCCACCACCCACAGAGTCCGGGATGGTGCCTCATCATCATTTGAGACCGTGGGTAGGGAACTTTATTGCGGAACACCTCAGCATTTCAGGAAACCCATCCCCACACACATTCCTTCTCCCATCCCACGCCGGCCCTTTATCCCCCCCCCCCCCACCACCACCATCACCTCCACCACCACCAAACGCCCCGCCACCAATAGGAGCTGAGACAGGTGTCTTATCTCCATCACACAGCACAAGCACAGCCAATCTTCCAGGAAGATGGCGACTGGAATGTGACAAATCCATCTGTCCGGGTTTGAATTTGTATGCTAATTTGAAGTAATAGCCCCTCTGGTGACAGTGCAAGGGAACAATTCAATCATGCCATCTATGACAGTTGCTTTCCAGCCTTCTCTGTGATAGGGGAGTATATGCACATACCGCTGGGTTAGGCTTGATAAATTGGTTAGGTAGGTGAGATGTAGCATGTAGACTGCATGTTTAAAATGGGCTGCCAGTTTGAAATGAATCGACTACTAGGGACACCTGTGCAGGAATGTGCAGCCGCTACCTGAAGGAAAGAGGGAAACAATATTTGTTTTGACCTCATTATTTCTATCCGATCTGTAGCTGTCCTAAACCTTCACCCAATTTCACTGTGGCAGCTTTCATGATATGAGCATGATAGAAATACCCCCACATACAATCAGACTTACACAATTGCTACATTGTCATGCTGAATTATCTCAGGCTGTTGATTTGATTCCGTGAAAAGCTTTCATGTGTCACGGGGAAAAAGAAGAAGGAGAAGAAGCAGATCAGACAAAACAGACAGAAGTAAACCAACAAGCTGAGCTGTGCCGTATATTCTAGAACAAGGCGACTGCACTGGTTTGTGATTCCTCTTCTGCCTTGGCTCTCTCTTGCACCGTGCAAATGTATGGCACTCCATAATCTTTAAATTAATCTACAGCACAGGACAGATATGATCGATGGTGACAGATAAGGCTAAAGAACAAACCGCTCTCCGTTTTGCTTGCGTCATTCTTTTTCTCTACCTCTCGATCAAAGCCTGCTTTCCTTCAAGGCTCAAAGTTTGTTCACCATTTTCCTGCTTAGAATGCCTTTCCATGCACATATGCAACAAAATAATCAAAAAAGTGGAAAATCACTCAAACCCAAGCTCAAAGACATTAGTTTTTGACATTCAAAGGGCTAAAATGTTTTTATTCCAACCAATCGGCACCTCTATCAAACCTTGAAAGGGTTAATTAGATTAAACGTATGGGCCATATTATGGTCAATCACCATGATGGATATCATTGACGTCTTCTCTCTACATTCCCTATCGCAGCAAATTCTCCACCGTTTCTCCAGGAATAAAGGAAAATGCACAGCGCTGTGCCAATTGACCACACTTCAAACAGGGTGCACATCATGCGTGGCAAACTCCTCTGATCAAACAAGAAGGCCAGCGAAGGAAAGTGATGAGCAAAAAAAAAAGGCTCATCTAGCTATACGGCCCTCACATCACAGTAAATAGTTTGCTAAAAGACAGGCCTCTAAATGAGCTCTGCGAGCAGCTCTGCGAGCAGCTCTGCTTGTTCACTTTGCAGGAAACTGAAAGGTTTTCTGTGCTCAGCATGGCTGCATCTCACCAACTAATTCCGTAGTTCAATATTGCGTTGCTTTTACTTTGAAGGGGGAGGTTGTGTGTAATACATTACAGTTATTCTAACATCTGACATACTCTGATCAAACTTGTCTTTCTTTTTTTGAAATGGCACAAATATGTCACTTTAATCCTGCAGGCTTTTCATTATGATCTATTATAATGAGCTTAAGTGAATCGCCTCATAGTGAAATTGTGTGTTCGTCTAAAATGACAAATGTAATGCAATTCAATGCTACATGTGAAAGGCGCCGTTTTAGTAACAGCATTCAAGATTATTTTGCATTCTTTTGCAAAGATGTGCTGCACATTGCAAAGTGTGCCATTTTGGGAAATGCATTAGACATTACAGTAATACGTATGAGGGTCATTTAAGGCTTAAATAAATCAAACAAGTTAAGTAACATTGAGCTATTTGATAAGACGCTTTTTGTAGCCGACCTTTTCAGTTTGTGTGTGTAGGGTGATACATTCCAGCAGCTAGTTCAAATGTAAATCTATGGTTAGAATACATCAGCAAACCTTTAGCATTAACTATAAAGCATTCGTTATTATCTTGGCCTATTGCTGCATGTCATCCCCCACTATCTCCTTCCAACATTTCCAGTCTCTCTTCAGCTGTCCTGTCCAATAAAGGCAAAAAGCCTGCATAAACAGCCTAACATTGTCCGATTAAGGTATATAATAAAAGTTGGTTTACTGCTTTTATTCTTCCATGATTAAAGTAGCAAGTTTTTGGTGTTAAAGTTGATGTCTCATCCTTTGTAACGTTAAGACGAAGTGTTTCATCTGAGCCAAGCTGCCCTGATGTGCTCTGGAGTTAAAAACAAACAAAATAAACACAAAAGGTGCTCATCGTATTTAAACAACTTGATGCTATCACCCACAATGCAATGCAGATGTGAAATAGATGTAAAATGTTTGGTTCAGAGAGACAGGTAAGTATGGGGCAATGTCAATGAAATAATCTGATTTACTGTCAGTTTGGTTCCCATTTTTTCATCGGTGGGGTTCAAAAGTCCACAGCAGAAACCAATGAGTGAGTGTGTCCATGTATGTTGGCCTACAGTTTATGATTAAAATGCATTTCTCCCCTCCTTTGGGTGGGACTGAAACAACAGGTAGGCTAATACCTTCATAATATTCAAAATTAACATGAATAAGTAATGTTTATTAATATGAATTGGGCCTACAGTAATTTACCCTAAAATCATTTGTCTATTAATTCAGATGGTTCAATTAGCAAAACAGCTTTTGTTAGCATGGTAGCAATGTTCATTTCAGCTGGAACTACAGGTGGCATCGACTGTCCATTCAGTCAATAAGTAGTTGGGTGAAATGACTGAAACACTAATGTACTCTTCACTAGGCTACTCTTGACCCCGCATAGAAAACTACGCAGTCCGCGCACCCCAATTTGGGAACCACTGCCCTCGAAAGCGTCCCACTTTTCTTCTTCTTTTTTTTTTCCCGAGAAGACGCCCACGTGACGGAGGAAGCAGCAGCCAGCTCACCGCACGCGCTGCTCGTTTGACAGCTTGCAAGGCGCCGGACGGAGAAACAGCACGCGGCGGGGCAGTGAACGAGCGAAAGAGAGAGAGAGAGGGAGAGAGGGAGACAAACACGGAGACACTCGTCGAGGGAGGACAAACAGAAGACACACAAATCTCCGTTTGCAGCACAAGAGCTCCGAAGACAACCTCCCAACCGCGACGGCTGGCACACATCATGGACGGTTATGCCCGGACCGAAGATGAGCTGTTCTCCTCGTGCCTCCTGAACCTCACCTGGGAGAATTGCTACGAGCAGGTAGGACACCAGTCTCTCCAACAAAAGTGCATCACTTTA
Source organism: Symphodus melops (assembly GCF_947650265.1). Lineage (NCBI taxonomy): Eukaryota > Metazoa > Chordata > Actinopteri > Labriformes > Labridae > Symphodus > Symphodus melops. Next base: position 6,891,674 of record NC_136710.1, read on the forward strand.
AGTGAAAATAATGCCTGCCTGCTGCTCAAATCAACATGCATTGATGAAAAATAATCGGATAAGTTTGGTAACACTCCCAAGTTTTTCGGCACGTGAGGTAAGTGCAGGTTGCAACTTTATTTTTGGATCACATAATGAGGAAGAAGGTCCCTAACACCCCTCCCTCCTCTTTATAGTAAACCACTTCTTCCCGGTAGGCTCCTACAAACATACACTGCTTCACATTACTGTAACAATGAGATGGAAAAACAGCCGTCTGAGCGTCTCCAGGCTACTTTTCTGAAAGGTCTCCTTCCCGAAACTTCCACATCCCAGCCAGTGAGGGCATCACACATCCTGCCCCCCTTTTGAAATCAATAATGAATGAACCAAGGAGTCCTCGACAAAATAAATCAGATATGCCATAAATAAATAAGTTGCAAACACAAACTTATTATTCTTTTGAAGGAGCTGAAATGCGTCATCTTCAGTATTATATCTCTTCAGTCAGTGGAGTGAGTGATGCGCTTCATGCAGAGATCATAAGACACAAGCTCTTTCATATCCTTGGTTCTTGACACCCAGGAGTTGCCAGGTCTTTGCTGAGATCCGGCAATGTAAACTTAAGGAGTTGCACTTTTTTTTTTTTTTTCTCCTCTGAGTTTGTAGTTGAGAACAGACTTGATGCTGAGCACTTTGATCCCCGGGTGTCAGGCCTTGTTCTCACACAGCAGAAGCGGCAGGCAGAAGCGGCGGCGTCTGCTCGGAGATAATTACCTAATTCCTCCCTCTCTTCCCTCAAGCTTAATCAGTTCTGCCTTTAAAATACACTTATCGTGCTGTATGAAATCCCTCTTAATTCTCACATTCCAATTTGCGAGAGGAATGTGTGAGGCTAAAGTCATCTGCCACAAGAATGCCAATGAAATCATTCTCTATGAATGCTAAGAGGGCTCCCAGCTACTTAGCAATTTATGCTCAATGATTGATGCCAAAATATTTGTACAGTGATTTTTATGGTAATTTACTTGAATGCCACCATGAGAGCTCAGGATACATATGCAGGATATTTATTTCTGTTATCAGTATCCAGGTTGCGAACAAGTGAGGGAGGACATTTAAACAATAAATCTCCCGTGGTTTAGTGGGCTACCATTTTTGAATTACAAGTAATCACAAATTAAAGAGGATTAGGCTCTTAATGCTTGAGCCTGCGATTGGCACTGCTAAGAGTCGTATTGTACGAGTTATTTAGGCACAGTAAACAAAAGGCGCCGCAAACATGATTCAGTATTGCTAAGTCATTGTGATTGGCTTTTTTAAAAAATGTGTAACAATTAAGCCTCAGCAGTTTCTGCTGCAAAATGGATTTTGGCTCATCAATGGGGAGCCGCGGCACACTTACAAAACTTAAGACATTTAAATCCACGATGAAGGATCGACGAAGCAGCAGAGATTTTGGCTTTATACACGCGCGTCCCTTTGTTTCCCAGCTTGAACACAGAACGTTTCAAAATGAATTCAGTGGCTTTAGCTCAGTGTGAGGAACTTTCTGCTGTCGGAGACCTCAGTCCACAAAGTGGCATCGCTTATCTCTTCTCTACTACCTGTTGTGTAGAACACCGTGTTCTAACAGCGAGCGATGGACATCCCATCGCATCGCGCATCATCCGATACCAGCTGTCCACACTGCATCTGTTTAAGATCAAGTTCTTCACTTTATTTACAGCTTCCCCTTGCAAACATTACTTTTTTCTATTTAACCAGGTTTGTCCTGTTAAGAAACTGTATTCCAAGAGAGACCCGTCCAAGACAGGCAGCAGCAAAAAACACAACGTTACAGACACAAAGCGGGACAACGATAGTCTTTGCATTTAAAAGGACGCATCTATGAGTCAAATCCGAGTGTCACAAGTCCAAGTGGTCACTGACGTCCAATAGAATCTGCTCCCATGTCTTTTACTTTAGATGTAAGAACATTAAAGGACACCAGATCCTGGAGTTTCAAGTCATTTAGCAGGAGATTCCAGGCTGAGGGTGCAGGTCTTTTTTAAATTTCTGTCGGTGTGTTTGGGACAGAGAGCGAAGAATACTGACCGCTACTTTTCTGCATGATGAAGACGGATAGATGGTGTGGGAGCAGGCAAAGAATATTTGAAAGGCGTACCAGTGTATGAGCGTACAGGTCACCAGAGCAGTGGTGATACACTTTATTAGCCTCAAGGATGCATGGTCGGCCGTGTCAGAGCTTGTAGTGCTTTTGTGTTGAAGGCGGCCAATCAGAGGTGTGGTGCTTCGCTCGACGAGCGTTTGACTCAAATCACAACTCTCAAAGGTTCATCCATAAACGACTGAGCTGAATAACGGTTATCGCCGACACAAGCCATATTTGTCATGGATGTGGATATTATTAAAGCACCACCATCGTCACTTTGTAAAACAAGCAGACAAACTCTGTGAGGAAGGAAAGCCTTTTTCCTGTAAGACCACATGTAGGCTTTGTATGCATTTTGTCCAATGAATTTAATGAGTAACTTTGTTAGATCATGTGTCTAACCAAACCACCGAACATCTTCCCAAATGTGCTTTTCTCACTCTTATTCTTGAGCTTGTGGCGTGTTGGTCAAACCCTTACTCGACCGAACAAGCGGCTTGAATTCAACTCTACATTGCGGTCTCCACCCTTTGTCATCAAAGAAGCCCAGTCCTGTCGATCAAAAGTAGCGTAGCTTCTAAAAGTAATACAAGTTGAGTTTTAGAAACGAAAATGGCTGGAGAGCCTTTTCATCGCAGAATTCATAGAAGAGCTAATCGTCGGCTGAACTTTTTTTTCCGGAGGGATCACTAGATTAACGTTTCTCGCGGAGAGTTGTGACTTCGTTCTGGTTTTCAAAAAAGGAGCTTACGTCTTTCCACCGGTCTGCCCCCTTCACTTAAAATCCTCCCTGGTTAAAAACAAAAAAACAAAACCGGGAACCTTTTGAAAGCAGGTCATCTGCTCCACCAGCATGTTGTTAGCCATGCACATATCCTCCCTCGCCCTCCCTAAGTCCTACGGCGAACGGGTAAATAAATAAATAAGGAAGTAAAGGGAAATGTTGACACAGCCTGTCCTTGTGGCCAGATTATCCACTCATGCTTGAGCACTGGGTAAAGGCCCTGCATTATTCAGCCCGAGACACAGAGATGGGGGGTGGGGGGGGGACTGTGGAAAAGCGGGGTCTTGCTGCAGGAGTGTTTGGTTAATAAGCGCCCTCACTTTTCAAAGAGCAGACATGGGGATAGCTGAAATGCTTGGGAGGAGGAATATGATGCCTTTGCTTAATTATCAAATGAACTCACTGCCTCCCACTTTACTCCGTGTCTCTTTCTGTTTCCACCCCTCGGCTTCCTCTCGCACTCTACTCGTCAAGCTTCTTGAAGGCTGCTGTCCGTGGTGCTGAAAGTTTCATCACACAATTTTTTTTTCTTCTCCTTTCCGTGCATGTCTCTTTTAGAATTCCAGTCTCCAATCCTCTGCCCCGGCTGCCGTCTTCTCTTCAAAAGCGATGTATTCAGTTTGTCTGGACAAAAAAAAAAAAAAAAAAAGCGTGCCGGCGCTTGGCAGTGCAGCTCAAAAGGGCAAAGCCTATCATTCAAGAGGTTTTAAGAAAAGAAAAAAAAAAAAAAAGAGGCTGCAGGTAACGCAGCATGCTCTCAGAAGCAGTAAGGACTAATGCACTTTTTTTTTTTTTTTTATGTCTCTGCTTCTCCCTACAGCATGTTTCATCACAGCTCGGCTCAAGTTTCATTCGTCCTCACTCAGTGGCTCGGTTAAATAAAAGCTCCTTTTGTGTGCGCTCTTATGTACAGCATTTGATCCATGCGAGTTACTTCTCTGTCTGCGTAATGAGTCTGTAGCCTGAGTGGATTTATTGGAGGCACACTCTACAGCAAGGCAATGGATAAAACATGAAAATTATGATCACTTTCTGGGGTGTGAACGTTTGTGTATTTGCACTTTTTTTTTTTTTTTGGCTCTTTCTATCCTCACCTTTTACAAAAAATAGTGAAAATATGAAGATCAACACGGTGTCAGAGACGAAACCGTGGAATGAGTTAACGCCACGTGTAACAGCAGAGACTCACGGTTGTCTCTCAAAGCTGCGTGGATGCAGTGATGATCCGCTCCAGGCTCCAGAAAGTCACTCACTGTTTGTCATGGTTCCACAGCGTGGTCATGCTCTGCACCAAGAACTGCTCCCACCTCTTACACCCCCCCCCCCCAAAGGAGTGAATCTAATTTCCACGTTGGCACATCTTTTCTTTAATCAACAAGTGTGTATCTGCTGAACACCTTGCTTTTTTGATAGCAACCCACAGGAGCAGGGCCTGTTGGCACTTTAATGAGAAGCGTGTTGTTCCCTCGCAACATATTGCCAAGATATGGATGGGTAATTATCTAATCAAGACTTTGTGAAAGTGCTGCTACTTACTCACCGCTGACCCGCTAACTGTCTGCCAGCGCTTTTACTGCAAGATGTTTACATACTCCTCCAAATGTATCAAACAGATACCGGGGTGTTTTTTTTTTCTGGCTTAAAAGTGAGTGTCTTTCTTGTCATGTGTATGTGCATCCTGGCTCAACCAAACACTTTGACAAGCTTCCTAATAGTTGTTGTTAAAGAAGAAACGTCAAGTCTCCCATTAAACCCGTTGTTTTTTTGGGGGTTTTTTTCGAATGCAAACCAGTGGATGCCCGGTCCAAAATGTCATTCAATACTGCACATAAGCTGATGTTTTATTTAACTTCAGTCAGGTCTCGGGTCTCTATCCATCCCTATGAATTTTGGAGCATCAGATGTTTTATCTCTGTTTTGCTTTCGTGCTCTAATTAATCATGAACTTGTCTGTATGTTTGCACTAGTAAATGTATTTCATTCCATTTCATTTAAATGTCTGATACTTCATGCGTGAGTAAGACATTAAAAGACAAAACTTAACCTTGGACAAAAGCCTGAGCTGTTAGACTATTACTGTCCATCATAATCCAAGTCCACTTTTACGCCCACCTTAGCAACCATTGGCTTTGCGTAAGGTCAATGGGCAGGCACATGAGGGGAGTCATCTGAGTGGAAGTGGTAGGAGAGGCTACGTTTTGTGAAGACCAATCACAGGGGGCGTAGGTAGAGGGGAAAATAGCATCGGCCCGAGGATTGAACCCTGGGGGGTTCAAGATGAGAAATAAGATTGGCGTGGCCCACGGTGTCCAGTGACGAGACGATGGTCTCTTTGTCTCCCTCTGCCTCGGGGACTGGTGGTGTTTTTCTTTCGGCCTCGTTGTATCCACTTATCATTCACACATTTTCTTCTTAATTGCTCCTACAACACTTTGGCAGGTCGAAGCTTTTTAATCACACGCATCAATTGCTGTAAACCAAAATGTGAAGGGCACTCGATATCAAATAAATAATATTTAAACCTGTTCAGCGATGCTGGAGAGTGAGAGAGAGAGAAATGGACAAAGAGACAGGACACATTTACAGATGGATTTTGCTCTGTGAAACTCCGGTCTATCAGTGAAGTTTATTAAATCGACTGCAGTCAGGGACAAACGTTGGTAACAAATGCTCTGTTGGCAAACGGGATCCATCATGAAATACCTGTTGGACTGTGATGAGGGCCAGGGGCTTCATGAAATAGGCCGGAGGCAGCAGCCTTGTAATTTAATATTCAGTCAAAGCTCTGGTTAACGATGCAGAGCAGCCTGGAGTTTGAAAGTTAACAGGAGTACTTAGAATTGGAATGAGGCTTTTATATTCCGTACACAAATGTAGTTCGACTGTCAAACGTGTTGAAAAGATCACTCTGTAGTTTAGCATTTTGTTGCATGGTGCTTATAGACGATGGGCTCTATATTGATAAATACATTGAACAGACAGTTTTTAAATAAACCATTCGCAACATGGCACTTGGTACTTATTTATATCCATACACGCATTCGCCCAAGTGGGATACAACCCTCAGTTGTAGCTGTCTCGTCTCCACGGTCATCTTTAAAGATTTAGCAGAGCGGCGGGTGTACAAAGGGAAGAAGAAGGGCCGGGTTTCTAAGCAGAGAATAGAAGAGGTCTGCTGCTCACATTATAAATACAAACGTACCCAAAGCACACACTTTTACTGCAATTCCAAAGGGACATGTGAGCCACCAGAGGGAGCAACGAGCTTTGATTTCTTCCGGGGCTTTGGAAATTAGTCACGTCATTAGTTAAATGGAGTGTAAAGATTTTCAGAAGGAGAGACCTTCGAACTCCTCCGCAACTGGTGAATACATGCGACGCACGAGACGAGAGAAAAACATTTGAAAAGAGGGGCTGATGGAGCTTTCTTTTCCAGTCTGTATGATGTGCCTGTGAGGTGCTTATTTCATGGATAAATTAATGTGATCCCAATAATAGCCGTCAGAGATATGAATCTTGTTTTCCCAGTCTCCTCGCACTGAGCTGTCTGAATCAACATCACAACAGAGGTGAGCGCAGACGCACTCCAGACTGCATTCTTTGATTATGTGTGGGAAAAATGTCTTCCTCACCATTGACAATCTGTTGATACCTTGCAAAATCTGAGATGAAAGCCAATGCAGCTTAGACTGTGGGAAAAAAAACCCCCTTGCCTTCTCACCGGGAGGTAAAAGTACTCTCACAAACATTGAATTGTACATCAGAAGTGTTATCAATTCCACCTGAAACGGAGGGGGCCCCGGTGGCAGAGCAGAGCCCCCCCCCCCCCCCCCCCCCCCGCTTTTGATCGCACCAACAGCGCCTGTAAACAAGTATTTTCCCATCTCCATCTCTCTGTCTCTCCGCTTCCCTCCCTCCCTCCCTCCCTTCTCTCTCTCTCTCTCTCTCTCTCTCTCTCTCTCTCGTCCTCCCCCACCAAGGTGTCTAGAGGGGGAGGTTCCTTTGATTATCTCCGCCGTGGATTAATTGCTTTTCTTAACCTCTGCACAGACGTGCTCCTACACCGCCCCGGAGCCTGCCGCACGCGCCCAGATGGACCCCTGCCAGGGAAAGAAAAAAAACCAAAAAAAAAACAAACCACACCGCGCCTCTATCTCCCCACCTTCTCTCAATTACTGACCTTCATCCTTTCATTTCGCTCTTGGATGTTATCATCGGCATTATCAGTGTTTTTACTTTGTTTGTTTAGCTGCTTACTTGGCGCACTGCAGTATTTCCTGGCTATATTTTAAGGCAGACTGAGCACGTGTGAGAGGTGTATTAATTTCTGGGAAGAGTTACAGCAGTAGATGAGATGAGTGTGTGTTGTCAGGTAAGTGTATTGTGTGTCATAAAGTGGCTGTGGGTCACCAAGAAAGGCGGAGGGGCAGTTTTTATGCCGGCATATTATTACACTGCCTTTTTTTTTTTTGGACTGTCTCTACTCCATGATTAAGTAGATTTTGGCCTTGAGATGTGCTGGCCAAGCGATTTCACTCACGTTTCTCTTTTCTTTTTTTCCCCCTGTCCAACCCTGAGTGCTCTTTTCCATCTCATTTTGCCTTTGACACGCATGTGCATCACGTCTCCGGAAAGGTCCCAGCCCCTGCCTCTAAACACTTTCATAATGCCAGGGTCTGCCTGCCTGCCTCCTTCAGACCTTGGCCTTTTTTTTTTCTTTTTTCTTGTTAGGACACATTCAAGGGACATTTTCTATGATTTATGCACTATATTTCACATGCAGACCACCTACTGTACCTTCAGAGTTCGGACGGCACTGTGCTAGAATGTTCTGAGGACAATTCGCACTTTGATTGCTACAGGAGTAAAGAAAAAGTTTTAATCGATTTTCCTTTTTCCTGTTGTCAGTTGTGACTGAGAGTTCAATTTAGACGTGAAGAAGTTTCTTTTTTAGCCTAGAGTTGTTGGCATATAGAACCTTTCTAGTCTCTGTCAGGAGTTTCATAATCCACCTCTCACACTTTCTGGTCTTGGTCTCGCTCCAGCTCATCATCTTTATCTCACTTAAGTGAATCCAGACAACTTCTAACGAAAGTTTTGCTTGACTGTTTATGACATTACTGTAAGTGGCTTTAGGGAGATTTTTTTTTTTTTTTTTTTTTTAAGTGTAGCCTAATTGGTTCAGGTGTTTGAATCAGAGTGCACTGTGGGGCTCCAGTCTTACAGAGATGAGACAGCCCACACATGCACGCACACACATACTCGAATACACAAATGCGAAATCTGCATGTGAGACGAGCCGACGCATAATGTGCACGCTGGCTCCCTCATTCACTCGCTAACAGGCCAGACTCCCCGGACTGTGCGGTACAGTGTGCTGTTGCTGATTTTCCCCATCAGCAGAAAGCTGGGATGAGCTGAGCTAATTGAGCTGGGACGCCCGGCAGGGGGAAACGGGGCCCCTCTACGCACCGGCTCGTCACTTCCTTTCTTTATCCAACCACCGCTGTGTCCAAAGTCCCATATCACCAATCTGCACCACACAAAGGAAAGTAGATTAATGCACGATTCAATGTTTTAATAACGCTTTAATAATGACACATTCATCTGCTGCAAATTGCACGCCTGACTTTAAATCATACTGTAGCAACTGTAGTTTCCTCTTTTTTCTTCCTTTTTTTTTTTTTTTTTTTCACGAGTGCAAAGTTGAATTATTGTATTGAATAACACCTAAAACAACAAATAAAGCTTCAGCCCTCACATACATGCCCATAACGACAAGCCATCGTGTTTTAGCTACACCGAAACAGAATTACCGGCCCAAATGGACTGACTGCATTGTGTGCCTCACAGCAGACGAGCCGACAACAAAAGCAGATTACCTGTTCTATTTGAGGGATATTAAGATGTTACATGGCATCCGATGGGCCCTCGGAGGCCTGTCATAAAAGCCACAGCAAGCTGTTGAGACACAGCCTCGGAGTTGTTTCCATCTTTTAGCTGCACTCGGGGACTGATTATGGTCAAGCAAAACGGCCTTTACCTGGAAAGTCACTTTCACTTTCTCGTCGACCATTTGTTAGTATGGCTAATGTCTCATTAAGTCCCCTCATAGGGGAAATGATGTGCTCTTCGGGTGAAGGTTAGGCTCTCGGCTTATCATGAGACAAAAAGGGAGACTGATTACGGCGGCACAGGCGCGTCTCATCCTGTGTCTTTCACAACAAGTCCTGTTTGTGTAACTGCTGGAGCTGCTCCATTAGCCATAATCTACTGGGCCTCCATCCATCTACCCAAATAAAAGTTCAAACATTTGGGCTGAAAGATGAATGCTTGATCAGCTTTACATGGTACTCTGCAGAGAAGGAGGGATGAAAATGGAGAAGGGGGGGGGGGTAAATTTTACATTATCAAGGAGATAATTACAAAGCAATCATAAGCTGTTTCTGGTAAAGTGGTAAACAAGCCAAGGGCTTGTGCTCTTTTCCCAAGAATAATTAAAAGTCGCTGTTCATTCTATGCATCAGTGTCCTTTCCTCCACTCAGCGGCCACCTATTGGCATAATAAAGCAGAGGAAGCACTGATTTAGGTAGCCTGCCGCGAAGCCGCTTTTTGCACGGCCTATTTTAAAAAAACACGGCCTTGAAATTTTTGCACGGCTTGACCTAGGCCGTGCAAAAATCTACATTTAATAGACGTGCTTACTACACGGGTTTCTGTACGGTGCCACCCGTGCCCTATTTGGTAGGCGGAATGTCAGGATAACGATAGCCGCTATGTAAATAGCGTCAGATGGTAGCAGCTAACCGCTAACAGCTATCCGCTAACTAATAAATCCAACAAAAGAGAAAAACGCTACATAAACAAAACCAACGCTGGAAACATCCAGCAGTTCATCCACTTTGTCATTGGCATGTGACTGTTTATTACAAGAACTCAATCCAGCTTTGTTTCAGAGAAGGCTGTGTGCGGCGAGGAGAAATACACACGTAAACAATCAGCTGTGTTACAGTCAATGGTTTAAACACGGTGGAGTTTTGTTTACCAACGTAACACAAGAAGTGACGACTCTTTCAACCAATCAACGGACTGCAGGGTTTAGCTCCAGATGATTGACTTATCAAGGTCTAGGGATCTATTATTACTGGATGACACAATATTATATTATGAATTTATGTGTTTGTTGTTTGTTTTTTAAAGAAAGTGCAGAGAGAAGCAGTGGGCCAACAAAGGGCTTAGACAACATGAACCAAGTGAGTTGCAGTCAAATGATGATGGGGTGTGTCAGGGTAGGGGCTGTACAGTAAATCAACATTATGAAGCTTGGGAAAACTAAAATGTGAAAACTAAAACGTGTAACAATGCATCTTATTGAACAGAATGCACCATTTAGAGACTTATTCAGTTTTCTTCAAAACTAGTGTGTTAGGGAGCACATAACCGCCGCGCCGCCGTTAGTGACACTGAAAAAAATTTGCACCCCCTGTATTTTTTTTTGCACCCCCTGTTTTCCCATTTCTGCCTAAATCACTGAGAGGAAGGGGTGCACTGCAATATAATTCCAATGTTTCTGAAGATCTATCAAATACTCAGTCATGAATACGTATTGCGCTTTTTTTTTTCTCCTGTTATTTTGTTTTTTGCTTCAAAGGCAAGTCTGAACAGCTGTGATTTGCTGTGTCACAAAGCAGCAGTGTTTCCAGATATGGATGACTACCTCGTACTTCTCCCTTTAACGCCTGAGTAACGAGTTCATTCATTGATTGGTCTAGTCTTGAGAGAATGGGGACTTGCCAGTGGAGGTGTGAGAATAATTGATGAGAAGCATCTCCATTTGGCTGAATTCTCAACCATGGAAATTGCAATCAACTTTTCCTTCAAGTGACAATAAAAAAGGAAATTCATATGCAGCGTGCATTTGAGCCAGGACTCAATACTAAAAAAAAAAAAAGAAAAAAAAAGAACAAAATTGCAAGACAAACGAGATCATTTTATCCTTGGATGCACTTCAGATTTGTGTACTTTTCTCTAGCGTTATAACTCGATTCAAACATTTCCATCAAGCTCTGTTTTAGCTTTCTGACACAATCGTGCAAGCCTAATCTTTTTTTGGAAAAGTTAAAAGATTCTAGAAAAACAAAAGATAAGAAAGCCTCGCATAAAATCAATAAAAAAGCAGTGCCTTGAACTTTACAGACGCCCCGTAGGTTGTCTCATCGCAGCGCTGACATGTCGTCGTTACTCCACTTCTAACAACAACCCGAATCAGTCAATTATCCGAGGAATCCATCAACGAAACCCCGCTGCCACTCGATCGATCTGCGTCGCCTTCTCTCTCCTTACACGCGCCGTGTCACAAGCATTTTTTTTTTTTTTTTTGAGGCGTCCATTTGCTCGTGTGACCGGTTGCTGCAGCTCGGCCATTGATGGATCCACTCGAGTGGCAGCTCGTCTCTGATTTACGGTTGTTTATAGCCAGAGAATAACTGGAGTTGACCCTTCGCCACTTCCCATGATGCCTGTAAAGCTGCACATTGAGTTTAGGTGATTTCCTCGCTGGCCAAGGTGATGTCATGTCTGGAGGTTAGCATGTGCGCCTGATGTTTCCTTCTCAGAAGCTCCTAGCTTTAAATCACATGCTCTTGCATGGATAATGTTGGTACATGTGCCAACTCCTCAGTGACGCCATGACCAAATCAAGCGGCCCATAATTCCACATTGTGATGCCTGCCTCAGCAGCACTCTGCAAAGCTGCAAGGGGGTTGGGTGGGGGGGACACTGCGTCCTCCCTACCTGATGACATGCAAGGTTTATCACGTCAAGCAGAGACATGGTCACCTTACCCCGGGCCTCATTGTGACAGCCAGCAAGTCACTGGAGAGCACCATTGGAAATCAATAAGCCCCCGCTCTTTAATTGTTAGAAAAAACGCCTCCCTGTTTACAGCATCGCATCATCAGTTCGGACAGCCTGACTTTCATTTCTTTTTGCCTTTTCCTCTCTCCTCGTTGCTCCCCCTCCTCTGGTGGATGTGCTCTCTGGCTGATTGTCAGTGAGATTACGTAACAGAAGCTGGCCGCTTCTCCTTGTGGGCTTGTCTGATTAACTTCGGGGTGGTTAAAGGTATTTAAAGGCGTTTCTGTGTCTTATCTGAGGGATTGTTTTTCATGCTAACAGGTGGCACGCGCTCGCTTCTGTCCTCTGTTGACTTCAACGTGCTACTACGCCGCTGTGTGTGCTTTGTACCGAGTAAAGAATCAGATACTTCCATTCTACTTTATTAACCCAGCAGTCCCTCCAGCTTTTGGACTCGGAGCTTGTGCAGCTAGGTTATTCCCGTTCCTGTCAGGGTATACATTTTGCATTTCATTTTTAAACCAGTGATGTATGCTTATAATGTTCTTCTGCTTTTCTTCAAGATCATCCCGATTTTTAAACTTTGAAGAACTCTTCAGGTACTGCATGTGTATCAAACCGCAGCGTTGAAGCTGATGTGCACTTCATATCGTTATTGCAGCATTGAAGAATTGCACCACACTTTTTTTTTTCTTCTCTTCTCGTGCAGGACTAATGCTGTTAACATCCGGCAACCCGTTTAGGGTTCAATTCAATTCAGAGCGTCTTTGTTACTCTCAGGTCAAACCAGGTAATTATGGGATACTCACGACTTCCTTTTGAGAAGCCCAAAGCCAATAGTTACCGAGTCTCCACTCCCCCCCTCCATCTGTGTCTCCACAAGCTTCTCCTATTAGTGCGTTACCTGGGGAGGGCCACGGCTCCAAAACTCTGATTAGACCCTCTCTGGCTAATTAACTGCTCGGGCCACAGTTGGCCATTTGCAGCGTTTAATGGAGGGACGATGACACAGCTGTCCTTCGTCTGTCATTCATCAGATTTGTGGCCTTTATGCCACAATTTGTGCCATAAAATGTATAAATAGGCCAAGCTAGCTTAGCATTAATCACTCTCATTAAAGTGACAGAACACGGTGCATACTACATCTTCATGCGAGCCGGCGGTATTGTCCTTATTAGAGAGAAGGAGGAAGAGCGCAAAAGGCTTTTTGTCATGATTGAAGAAATTTGTGATTTCCTTATCCGAGGATTTAATCATAAAAATGTTGTATTACTTTAAAATGTTTCATACAGGCTGATTGCTCTCTGTCTTTTCAAGGCAACAGGCTGCTTTTTAAACTTTTGAAAACTCAGATGGACACTAACATTCAGAGACACAGTAACTTGAACTAACGTCAACATCCACGTGCTCTAATAAACCCTGACTGAAGCTACAGTCTGTTTATGCTCACTTATCAACCCAGTTACTCACACAAGCCCCAGGCTCTTCAGCATCACCCAGTTGTTGTGTGTTCATTAAGCAGCGAGAGAGTGTTTGCCCACTCTGCCCTAATGCGTGCGAAGCAACGTCCAAATATTTTCTTTTTTCTTGCGAAGTGCTGCTCGGATTATTTCGGAGTTGTTTTGCTTTCATTCCTTCTCCAGGCTATCGTTTGCATTCCACCTGTGTGACATTCTGCAAAAAAAAAAACACGTCTGCAGAGCGAGTATTTCTGAACCGCTGTGCACGTTTACACGCACCGATAATTCGATATGCAAATGATGCCGCTTTTGGTCAAGTGTCGAACCCGCTCCCTCGTACCAGGTCATGTTGAAAGCCTGGTGCCTCTCCGGGTGTTTATTTCCAACATTGTTCTCTTGTGTCTGTGACTACCCCCGCACTTTTTTTCCCTCTGACTTCCCGAGGGGGAAGTGGAGAGCACATGTGAACGGATCACTTCTGATTAGTGGGGCTGCTTTTAAAAAGCTGCCTGTAGTGTTTTTTTTTTTTTCTCCAGAAACAAACAGTGGTGTGGCCTCCCCAGGGACGACTGCCATTTCCTTAGCACAGCACAACCCCGGAGAAAAGTAGTTTTATCTCCCAAGTGCTGTTAACTTTTGCCTTTAAACCTTGTGCTTGCCAGTTCCTTGTTTTTCACATCACAAGATGATGATATCTCGCAGAATGGTGACAGCTGATTAAAAAAAGAATAGAAAAAGACAGCCGGATTCAGCTTCTTCTACAGCAGAGGATGGCTTTTAAAACATTTTTTTTATTTTTTATTACAGCCTCACGACATAAACTTCCTGTCATTTAATGCTCTCTGCAAATTTACATATAAAGTGCCTGATAAGCAGATTTGTGTGTAGCAGATGCACATTTGCACAATTTGCAGAAAAACAAAGGTTGAAAGAAATTTGACTTTGTTTTGTATACGTTTGAACCATTTGGCATTTTTGTGCAAGGAGGGGCACAGCAAGGAAGGGGGGGTGGAGTGGGTGGGGGGGAAGTAGGTAAATGGCACGGGTGGGTGGGGAGCAGGAGGAGGCGACTGATTTGCCTCCGTTCTGTCGAGAGGATTTACGGCGCGAGTGTGTCGAGCCATCAATCAATCGTGGCGCACTCCAAGGACAACTTTGTCTCTTTATGCAATTTGTAAGGCTGTCCAGTCAAATTGATTCCTTAACCAGGAGCCGTCCAGCTCCCCCCCCGCCTCCCCCGAAAGAACATCAACCTCCATGTTTGCTGTAGCAATAAATGATTGCGCTGTTGACTATCGTTGACCGAAATACAACTGCAAAACAAAGTGGGTGACAAAATAACGAGATTAAAAACGATGGCAGAAGTGATTTGATTAAATGTGATTAAAAGGAACAACTGAGGCGCGATGCTGTCAAAGTCCCTGTAACAAATGATTCTGCCATTGTGATTGTTTTACTGTCGGCCCTTCAAGGATTATCTCCGGGACTAAAGCAAATTATGTGTACAACCAAATATGGACGCTTCCTCCATGGTTTTCATTTAGTCTTAATCCCGGGCACGTTAAGACCTCGGCATGCGTGTACAAGCCAGCGGACATGGTGTGCTGCCATGTACACGTGATCCTCGGTCGTGTTGACTCTTCAGGGTGAAGACTGGACAGCGCTCGACGTCTCCCCCGTCTCTTCATTGCTGTCTTTCAAAGCACCACTTCTGATCTGCCCCAAAATGTGGATGAAACAGCGCACCCTACCCCTTTCACCAGAGAATTAACAACTGGCCTCACATTTAACAGGAGCTTTTTTTTTTTTTTCCCAACACTGATGAGCAGTTGCAGGACGGAGGCTCCTGGGCAGGAAATGTTCTTTTGGCAGACGCACTTTTTCACTTTATAATTAAGACTTTTTTTTAAGACCTATTTATTGAGTCAATTTCACCCTAAATTCACTAATGCACGATGTAAACCTCTGCATGCCATGTTTGTTAGGTAGTTTGATCCAAACTTTCATTTTATGAAACCTTCCACCATAAGTGACACTTGTTACTAGGGATGAGGCATTTTCAATTATTCAAATTATATTCAAATTATTCTTGTGACTTTTATCTCGTAAAAAGAATAAATGATTATTTTTAGTTCCCTGGTTTGAATGCTGTACTTCTGCCAGACAGTGGTTGTTTGCTACCATTCATTAAATAACACATGAAGAAGAAAGAATCATCTGTAGTGTTAAAAACTGGGTTTCTCTTATCTCACATGAATCCTGCCTTTACTAGTTTTTAAAATCTCATCGCGTTGCTTAGATCGATGACCTACACCATGTAGGCAGCTGCTCTACATGCTAGCATGTCTTTTTATTGTGAAGCTCACTGACATATTTAAATAAGTTTGAAGTTTATTAGCATGCCCTAGTGCAGCCGTTCATGTACAAAGAGTATCTTTATTTCATTCTTATCAAATATGCAGTGTTTCGTAAGTCATACCGCCCATGACTGGAGCTGGAAGAAACCCCATCCCATCATTTCCTGCTGAGCACGCACTCGGTCTTCCTCCGTGTCGACTCGGTGGTGATTTGGGACGTTTAGCGGACAATAGGGGAGCGATTATAGAAACAGGCTGTACACTTGAATAATTGATGCCGGAAATCATGCTCAGCTTTTCTGAATTCATAATGATGCCCACCCTTATCCCTTACTCCAACACACACACACACACACACACACACACCGAGTAATATTGAATTTGTGTACAAACACCTACGATGAGCTGCCGTGATTCACTTGTCTGGGTGCCGTGATCACATTAATGTGGAAACGATTTGAAGGAATCCAACATTAATGGCATATGATGGATTACAGCGCAGAGTAAATGTCTTAGCATTGCTTTTAATGTAGTCTTTAAGATTTCAGATAAGCATCCCCTCATTTTTCTGCTGTGAAAATCCAATTCAAAGGAACATTTCCCTTCCATTCCACTGACTGAAATGACTCCAAACATAAATATAGAAACAAATTGAGTCAAAGATTATCTAATGGAGCGTGCGTCAGTGCAGTTTGTCACAAGCTTTATATAAGAGCATTGCTCAAATGGCAACCGTTCTTTAACGACTGAAAAACACTTTTTTTTTCTCACCACATAGCGCAAGTTTAGAGCCGTTCCACCGCGCTTTATCAATCATTTAAGACGTGAAAACACTCTGCCACCAGTAAGCCTTTGACAGCTGGCACAAGGCACGCATCAAATCCATGTGAAGAATGGCAGAATATATGACAACAAATAGCCTCAAAATCTAGTTCATTTCAGTTTGATCAAGAAAAAAAACAAAAAAAAACTTCCATCTGAAGGCTGCCTGAGAACAGACACCATGACATGTCAGCCTCACTGCACATTTTCTGTGTGATAAGAAAAAATCACGAGGGAGGGAGATCCACTATTAACAACAGTAGTTTCCTGAACAAAAGAAGTTTGAGAAGTTTTTGGTGTGACACCGCTGGCAGCTGACGAGTAGAGAAATGAGAAGTATCAGCGGTTCGCACCAACAATGCCCAACAGAATTCCCCCAGATTGTCCTGTTAAGATAATAAGAAATCAAATCTTTCTGGGATTGTCATTAAATAATTGGTGATCTATTGAAACATCAAGAAAGAATCAAACGTCATATGTCAGCCAACCAAACGTAATCCTTCATGCTTGTTTGTACAAGAGTTTTATGTCAAGTCACATTTTGAAACTCTTCTTACTTTTTTTTAGTCTCTGTCCTGTTGGACTGAGGGTGTCAACATGTGCAACACCTCAATGCTTGTCAATACTTCACGGTCCAATCAAATGAGATCCCTGATCTTCAGTCATATTCTTAACCAAAGGCTGCCAGCAGAGAAACGGAGAGCACTGTCCTGGCTGCACAGACACGTTGGCATCGCCTCTGTGCGTTTGTGTTGTGTGCAGAAGTTCATTTTTTGGTCATTAAAAACAAGAAATGAACCAATATATGGTGTGTAGGACTTCCTATTTTTGTTGATGGGAACCAAACTAGTATCTATGTCTTTTGACTTTTCGAAGCGTCGCGTCTTAGTTTCGAAGATAACCTGTCTCGTTCCAAACTTGGTTGAGCGTAGTCCAACAAATGAACAATTCATCCCATGTCCTCAGATTTCAACCGGCAGCTCTGAACTCCTGCTACATGCTAACCGGATGACAAAACCTCTGTGTAGACAGTATGGCGTAGACCTGCCTGTTTCGAAGCTGCCGCTATTTGGCTAAACTGCTCCACTCAGGGTAGCCTTTTCTACTTCCTGTCTACATCACAGCCAGCGCCGCCACTCCTGGCTCCATTATAAACTTCCTCTTTGTTCCCTCGCTGCTGATTTGACATTCTGCTCACCTGTGCGATGGCCGCGTGAAGACACTGTGTTGCTATCGATCAGCCGAGACCTGGTCGGTCAGGAGGGGAGGTTGCCCTCCAGGTTATCAGTGACATCACTCTTAAGGAAAGCTGTGTTCACTTCTGTTTTCCCTCATCGACAGTTCGGGAAGTGCATTAAGACTCGCTGCTCAACCTGATTTATTGAGGCATGCCAGCTCCTCTCCACGCACCCAAAGGCCACTGGGTAACAATCCAGTCTTACTTCCTCTCCCTGCAAACAGTATTTATTTGCTCGCTCTCAGGGAGGCAATGACGACCGCTCTGACAGACAAACAATATTACGATGCAGCCTTCAAGTCAGAACTTGATTCTCTTTTCTTCTTCTTCTTCTTCTTCTTCTTCTTCTTCCCTCCATTCTCCCTTCCTCCAGAATGTCTCAGTCAGTTGTCAGTCCTTTCCTCCCCAGCCATGGGCCCTGTTGACACAGGAATCCGTCACTCCTCATGTTGGCGGCCATTACTATTCATGAGGCGGTGTGATCCACTCTGTCACCCGTTGTCAGCAAGAGGTGTCTGTCTGCACTGCCGCTCCCCTTACTCTCTTTATCAGCCGGGGGTGGCTAATGAGAAGCACCAGGTTAATACCACCACTAGAACAGCAATGGCTTTAAACCTTTTAATTCATTTCGACACTGCTAATTGAAACCCATGTGAACTACACTCTGGACACCGTCCATTTTCCTGGAAGCCGCCCCCTGAAAGGGAAATGCAATTTGATCTAATTTTTGATACAGATCCCGGGATTACCTCGTCTTTCCTGTTTGAATTTGCATTTTTATTTTTTATTTTTTTTTACGACCAATTCACAGCTCTGTACGTTTTAAGCCATTAAGACAAAATTAAGTCCCGCCGGGAAATATCAGGAGACAACCACAACCAAACGCACTTAGACTCAGCAGTGACATGCAACACCAAAAATAACCAGCTTTACATAGTCAGAAACATCTTAGTCCAATTACAGCGAGTAAAAACAGCAGCCATGACTAATGCTAGACAACCTCCTGGATGGGGCAAGAGAGTAAATTAAAAATTCCCCCCGCAGTTGTCAGACATGACTTAGTCATCCTGCACTTGAGTGTTTAATCAGCATGCAGCGAACACTGTGGGCTCGTGGACTAAAACCAGGACTTCTTACTCTCTCTGCTTCCACCTCCTTCAGCCTTCATGCATATTTATCCTCGCGGCTTTTGTCAATGCTGCTGGAAATGAATATTGACAACAGTGAGAGGGCGTTCTCTAAATTCCATCACACCACGCGGTCAACCGGGTGCACCTGGCACCTCGAGGCCCTTCTTTTCCCTTACTCTGTGTTTGGCTGAGCGGACTTTCCTACTCCTTACATTTCACCGCCGTCTTTGATGCATCTCTATTCTACACTGAAGGGCCGCGGCCTAATGATGGGAGATCATTCCACCTCCCTCAGATGTAGCTGTAAATATTCAAATGAGCCATCATCCGTCGACGGCGTGAGCGATAACGGGTCCATCTTTTACCTGCCCCTTCTTGTGTGTGACAGCCGGATATATTTAGTGGACTGCATCGTCGTCCCCAAAAGCGCTTGATTTGCCGGCATAAATTTCCGCAGACACGCATCCCCTCCCCTTGCCAGCAGAGGCGAATGCTTATTCATTTACCCGTTTGTCATTTCAATAGTTATTTTATGGTGCTGCTGCATTAATTGAACTGCTTCTTGCTGCACAACAATTCAAGGCCCAGTGAATCTATTACAAAGGGAGTGTGCCGGAAACATCGCTGAACGGGCTCACAAATCAGCCTAAGCTGAGAGGGGAACCTCGCAATAATGTAACACAATCGCACTAATCTTTCATTTACAATGTGCTCCTTTCTCAGCCAAGCAGGGAGAATGTCTGAAAAGCCCAGAGTGGCTGCTGTGGGGAAAAAACCCCCCCAACTAGATTGGTTTTACAGGAGTTCCACGAGATTATTGTGTTTGAAGAAGTCGTTTGACCTCATGGGAAGAAAAATTCTCTAGGTCCCAAAAAACGAAACAAAATACAAAACGTTTTAGCTGCCGAACAAAATTCTGAACGAATCGTTTGAAACTTTCAATTTATGTAGTTTTTAAATGTAAATGAGCTAAATCCCTTCATGATGGAATTGATCATCAAACATGGTATGTCGTAGAATATCCTTTAGTCTGCAACTTTTAGACAGCTTCTTTGCTCAGAGCCGTTTATTTTTAACCACAAAAACTTGTGAAATGAAAACATTGTCAGCAAAACCACGAGTAGGTCCTACAAATGTGCCTTTAGGTTGATAATACAGAGCTCAGTTCAGACAATGAATGGACACACGCAGTCATGGAATCGTCATTCTTCTGTTTCTTTTTTTTGTTTAGAGATGTTGAACTTTAGCACAGTGTAAACATACTTACAAATATGAACAAAGAAGTAATAAAGACCAGCGTCAGAATGAGGTCAATGGATAAACGTTGAGAAAATCCAAACAGAATCGTCGTTTTAAGGGAACTTCAAAAAGCTTCTCCTACGTTGTTTAAGATTTTCGACTTTCAGTGAACGCGCTCCACCCAAAGTATCTGCTTCCACTTTAACTCCAACTTATCTATTAAGTCCCCACCAAACACATTCTGTGTCTGCTTTATCGACTGCGAGACTCCGGAGGCTGATTTATATGCAAGTCTTTAGTGTGACAAAACTAATGTGCTTCGAACCTCGATCACTCAAGTACTGTCAGTGTCCCCCATCATCAGTCTCTCTACCTGTTATCAGCTGCTCTGCTGTGTAGCCTGACATCACACATTCAAGTCATTGATGACTCGAGCTTTTTTGGACACTCCACTAAAAATCATTTCAATAAGACAAATTTATCTTGAATATGGATTGTGGGTTAACACTGTTTTGATTTCTCATTTTCATTATAAAACATGGTTGGAGTATAAAAAAAAAGATAAATAAAAAGATGGCAGCCTCTCGCTCACTTTGTCACTTTAATTCATCAGTTATCTCCTGAAAGACTTGATATTACTTCTGTGACTCAGCACTCAGTTCTCTAAAACAAACAACATGCTCTGGAGCTGATGGGGACGTCCAATTTAACTGCCATCTTAATGGAATCTATAATAAGCACGGGGCACAATAATGGCAAAACGCTGCATCTTGTGATAACACAGCAAGCATCACCCCCCCCCCCCCCCCCCCCCCCCCCCCCGATCACCAAACAAGTTTTTTTACCCTCCTCTTAAGAAGAGCAAAGAACAAAATGTCAAGATGTCACTGTCAAGTTGCTTGTATCGTATTCCCTGTGGGCTCCTCACCGCCGGCTGCCTCGGCCCTCGCGCCACATAGAAATAATCTGCGGTCTGCAGCACAGGGGCGTCTTCACATTTCCTCTAAATAAAAAAAAAAACAAACTGCTGAGTTTCATTTCACCTCTTCCCTCATGTGCTCAAGACTTTCATATAAGAGAGAAGAAGAAAAAGAAATGTCTGCTGTATGACGAGCTTCTCTGGTGATTATAGTGAAGGCACATTTGCTCTGGTGTTTACTGTGTTCCCATGACGTGACTGTAGACTGTATAAAACAAGGACACATTGGTTTTTAAAAAGAGAAGGTTGGCGGCCATATTGGGATCTCAGCCCAACATTTGATCAAAGAGAGGGAGTTAAAGTAGGCCTGGTCGTCAACTGAACAACAGCACTAACTATACACATTTAAGCTGAACTCTAAGCTGTTATATAAACAGAACAGATAAGTAACAAAAGAATCACCCCTGTACAGTTTTTTAAAAATAAATCAATGCAGTATTGAGATAAAACAATTGGGATTCATTGGCTTTTGGAACCAGAGACCTACGACCAGTGAACGATTGAGAAACCGGCTTTTTTTTTTTTTTTTTTTTTGCCTCTATGCATTGGCTGAATTTTTTTCAACACTGTTGGTTGGTGCCTGGGTGTGACATGAATGTGATCAAGCAAACATCTGTCTGTCAAGTCTGAGGGCCACACATGGCTTTTTACGAATTAAGGAGCGGCTCTAAGATCTTGAATTCAGATGAAACGATACCTACTATGACTCCTCAACATATATATTGAATTGGGATGGCACGAAACGACGATTGGACACAAATCAGGTTTCAGTTGTTTACCCTTCTGCAATTGCATTACGCTCCCCCCTTCAGGCTCCACAGGTAATGATTGTGGTGGGAGCAGCTTAAAAGCTGTAGTCTGCCGTTTAGTGGAGCTCTGCTAACAGAGATTAGCAGCAGCTGCTTGGCGACAGACTTAGCTGGAGTTAAAAAAAATAAATAAATCGGCGAAGGGTTTCATTGTCTCAGACTAAAACCACCTTGTTAGAAAGAATCATGACAACAGGAGGCAGTATGAGCACGGAGGACTGTAAGGCTTTGTTTACCTCAAACCAAATCAAAACTCAGTTTGTTGTCTTTATTCCCTCTTCCTTTCTTCCACTCCCCCTCCCTTCTCGGTGGCGCACGCATGGCAAGCTTGTTGCAGATGTTTCCCGTAATGATGCAGACGGCTCACAGAGTCACACAGAACGGAAGTGGAGCTCGCTGAAATTAGTAAAAAAAAAAAAAAAAAAAAATTACTTTCTCATTACCTCCCTCATTGCTTCTGTAAGTAGTCTGAGTTTCCGCACGATTAGGAGAACGAGCCGCCGAGCACCGGGCCTTAACACACACACAGCTCGCACAAAAAAAAACACACACACACACACACACACACACACACACACACACACACACACACACACACACACACACACACACACACACACTGTGGGGAATAAAAAGTAAGCTAGTTTAGCCCGACTTCAGCCACTTCCACAACCCGTCCAAACACTCATCACCTCAAATCACCTTTGCTCTCATCACTGAACGAGGCAGCAGATTATTAGACGTTATACAGCTGTGCCATGCTTAACACTTGGCCCTCACCCTCTCTTTTTCTTCCTCCTTATAACTTTAATGTGTCAACTTCTCAACCGGGAACCTTTCTCAGGCCTGACGGGAGCTAATTATTGCATGAGCATGAATGAATGCAGTATGCCCATTAGTCCTTGTCTGGATACAATCAGACTCTCTATTGGCTCAGTTCTACGAAGCCTGAGGCCAAATAAATCTGAATAACTCCACTTGGTGAAATGACCTGTATTTCTCTCTGTTTGTGACGAGTTATACTCCCCAGCCACTTTTTGTAGCTTCTAATGCTATCAAAAAACGGAGACTTAAGTTGTATTTTTCCTCTGGAGTTTAAAAGACCTTTTTTATTTATTTTTTTTGCGCGTGGAAACTCAGAAAGCGAAAAAAAGAAAAAAAAAAAAAATCCGGATGAAATTTCTTATTGTGTTCCTGTTCTGCAAGCTGCCAGCCTGGAAGACCTAAAAAGGTGCAGTTGGCATGGCCGAGTAATGGATCACTGGAGACGGTCCGGAACGGTGATGTGCCAGGATTGCTTTACACGGAACCCAAGAACAGAGAAACTGCAATGTCCACACAAAGCCGTGCAACAGGAAACCCCGGAAACTGGTCGCTTGTGAACCACAGACAAAAACTCCATCTTTTTTTTCTTTTTTTTTCTCTTCTTTTTATAGGAACGATCACCTTATTCTTTTTCCTCCCTCTTTGTTTCAGAGTACATGACTGAAATGTGCAAGGTGTGCTTCGTGAATCTAGGACATGGCTTTACGCCCAGGAAGGCGTTGATAATGTAATGAGGCTCTCTCTGCGAGGAAGAAGATACGTATTAGAGAGTGGGAGAAAATGTGCCCGTCTTTATTTGCAATATTCCTGAGCCAGAAGCTGCTATTTTTAAGTCAACGTTGAGTCATTTTCCCTACTTTAAATGCCGGAAAAAATCAGAATAACACATTTATCTAGTTCCACAGTATAAATAAACAAACCGTGCGCAAGTAGTCCCCTTTATTACGACATTAGAGGTTTGTAATGAAACCACACTGTCAGGGAGTGCTTCCCAAGACTTTGTCATTTCAGGAGCTGTAAAACGGCTCTGTTTTTAGAAGCAGGGATCAATATAACACCCACCAAATTAGACTTGTTCTCCAGCCAAAAGCTTTCCCGTGACTGTATGTAACATACACACATTATAGCACCTGTCCCTGGCTGCAGAAACTCACAGTGTCAAATGTGTCATCCCCGTTTCTTCCAACTGCGCGGTATTTCTTTCCGCTGTGCCTGACGCCTCGTAAAGCATCTCCCAAAAATAACTTCTCCGCTGGATCGCAGGAATAGGAAGGAATTGTGTTCATCCAGTTAGAATTATCTCCAGTCACTCTCTTGGAACCCACGCGCCGCATCCCAAAATACTCCTGCCTTGCGTCATGGCTGGACCTTAACATAGCTACAGAGGGGGGGGGAGTCATGCCAGATCCAGCAAGCGCGTGAAGCTCCTGCTGCCCGTGCCAAGGTCTCATGGTGCGGAAACGGTGCCAGCTGACTCCCCACCATTTAATGAAAAGTGGCTTTGTTTTTTTTATTTATTTATTTTGCAGGTCACAGGGTCGAGTCTGCTGAATTGCACTGTTGATCCCCACTTGGAAGGCTGTTTCCCTAAGCAGCCAACAGTACATGTTGTGTCGTGTAAATCCACGCAGGGGCGTTTATGTCAGCGTCGAGTGAAGAAAACATTGTTTGTTTTTTTTGTCCAGGAGGCCCATCACAACAAGAAACAAAATAATTATTATGATTCAAATGTTTGGTGTTAAAATCATTTCTGGTGAAATTTGCACAAAAATAGAAGATGTCTGAATAGTGCTTTGGAAAGGGTTTATGAATAAAAAAAAAAAGAACCTTTGGATGATTTAGTGTGAAACTAACTGGTCACGAGTTAGTTAGCGTTGCCTTCGAAGTTCAGCGATCAAACGTGGTAATCTGATGCAACAGGCTGTAAGGAATGAGAGAAAAAAGGGCCCCACTACTTAAATAAAGAAATGACGATTTAGCACTTTTTTTTGTCTGGGCCTTTGCACTTTGCAATGAAAGAAGCTTTGAGAATAAGATGAAGTTCTTTTTTATTTTACTGCAAAAAGATTAAAAAAAACAAAAAACGAAAAAGTACACTGATTTCATTTCAAGTGTCACAACCTTGTGTCGCTTTACAAAAGAGGAATCTGTTTTCTCCAGGCTTATCTAGTTAAAAAGAAATACTGGAGCTTGGACAAAGTGACATCATCAAGCTTTTGCTTGACCGTGACCACAGAGATGACGCTCCTGTTTTCCATTTACAATAGTCTCCCGTGCTTGCTGTTGGGAGTATTGTCGAACAGATTATTTAAGACTATCTTTGATTACTCTGTTGCTCCCCCAGCATTCACTCCATTCACTCACACAGGCCTAATTAATTAGGTATAGATCAGATTCTCTGTTTTCTTTTTCCCCCCTTTTTAATTAATGTAGCATTAAAATCTAAATTACACTATGTTTCCAAATGATCTCAGTGGATGGATACGCTTGGATACTCGCAGCGAGTTTAAGTGGGTGTTATCTTTACCATTTAACGGCAGATGTACCATCACAGTGAGTGAACGCAATTATATAGTGCGTTATCTCATCAAGATGGGGAAACGGTGGGGAGGAGGTTCTTGCAGATTTCTTGGGAACAATGAATCTATAAAGTACACAAGCCATCATATTCCAGCACTGCAGTGGGAATTTCTCTTGGCTTAGATACTGTATGTCAGCACACTCCGCCTCCCTGACACTGATCAAATCTCAGTGACAGCTGGACTGACATTTCAGCAGCGCTTTGAGGCATCACAAAACGAATTCTCAACCCTCTAAAGGCTCGGTCATCCTAATGAATCTGAGAAAGGGCCTGAAAGCTATTGATACTCAAATAATCTTAACCTGCAGGATTACTCGATCCTGTCTAAACGGGAAGTAATGTCAGAAGGAATCTGCATTATGAGGTCACTCAAACAAGGTTGACATTTTGCCTGCCTGGATCGCCTCCCTGTCGCTTTGTGTTTGTGATACCAGCCTATGTAAATAAGGGAGCTCTGCTCTTCTGTTCCGCTTTGCCTCAGAATTTGTTTAGGATTAGAAATCTCATTTTGCCCCGAGCCCTGCTTGCTTTAGATCAGTCAGCTCATCTGCAGATCTCTGCTGCAGATAAACACCGCCGTTCTCCAGGCCTCAGCGTTTTTCGACATTCCGCAATTTGCAGAGAACCAGCATGCTCTGTTCCTGTCACTTCACAGAGCAGAATAGGGAAACGAGTGGTGGGGTCGGGGTGGGGGTGGGGGGGGGTGGGGTGGGGGTGAGGATGAGGATGAGGAGGCGTTTGCACACCTGCAGGTCGTGACAAGTGTGCGAGGCATGGCAGAAAGAGTAAGCGCTCCAGGGGTTATCTACCTAATTTCAAATCCATCCTGGGAGGAAAGTCTGGGCGCTATTCCCATCTTTACAGAAAGATTTAGAGCGAGTCAGTTGACAGGGCTAAAAGGCAAGGACAACCTTTGTGTGGGAGATGAGTGACAAAATGAGTCATGGCCGTCAGTTGGCTTGTGCAGGGTGATGAGGAACAAAGAGACTGTAGACCTGCAAAGCTAACAGAGCAAATCTCACTTTGCTTATCTCTACAGCTGGACCTGGATGTCAGATTATGTGGTGACAAATTAAGTCATCTTCTCACAACATTGCGTTTCATAACTCAGATGATTACGGGCTAAAGGTCTGGAATAGCGTTCAAAATGAGAGACGGATTTGAAAAGTGAGACGCCGAAGTGTTATCTCCTGCCGCTTTTGTTTTCTCACACTTCTCGGTCCCTGTCACGCATTGCTTCCCCAACTCTGTCCCAGGCTCACGGTGCTATTTCTGGGTGCAAAAAAAAAAAAAGGATGTTATATAATATTCTCTTTCTGTGGAACAAGTTGCACAGGTTGCATTCAGGCCCTTTACCTCGTCGCCACACAGTAACCCGACTGAAAGCTTCCCGGGGCAGAGCAGCACAGAATGTCCCCGCTTTGTACAGCACACCAATCTGTCGGGGTTGAGTCAGAACGGCCACCCACGAACAACTTCCTCTGTATCCACGCACGCACGCCGGCCCGCTCGCTGTGAGACGTCAGCCGCTAATCTAGCATAGCGGGGACCGAAAGTGAAGCGGACCAGAGAGTGCCGAGGTATTAGCATCTGAGCGTGGCGCGCGAGGAGGAAAAGCTTTTTACCAGCCCGTTGCACCCATATGGCATTAGCACATAAAATGGCACTGTTGACATTTTGGAGGCTGGGTGCTTCTGTAAGTGCAGGGCAGCCATAGTAGAGTCATTAGAGAGGCTGCTTGATCTCATATTGATGGTGAAACAGTCAAGTGCCACCTAGCTAAAAAAAGACTGAGGCTCTGACGTCACTTTAGGCGGATTTTCACCGTCAGGGAAATTGACGCAGAGCTTACAAGGACCAAGTTTTCCTGAGCTTTGAGTAATTAAATGGCAAGCTGAGATATCCAGCTTTATATCTCTTTACCTTCACTTACACCGATTCTCGTATTTATGTGGATTTTTAAAACGTGACCATTGCAGGATTATACCTCCGCAATCATTACTTAGCCGTTTGCTCCATGTCATCCCGTGGCAAATCCTTCACTTGATAGAAGCCACAAATTAAAGCTGCTTAAAGGTCACTTAAAGGTGACAGGCACTCATCAGCCGTACCCCGGGTCTTAGTAGGTAGGCTTTTTATCGATCTTCTCCGTTCCAGTGAAAAATAGAAGAGGTCTTTGGTCTGAGAGAGCGGAACCCTTCATTAGGTCAAGAGTGTATTTAATAGGTACATCGTGGTGCTTTAAGGGATGATTTGCAGAAGATTAAAAATGATTGTATTTTTCTTCTGTAGTGTAGATTTCATAACAGCTCCTGTCTGGCACGGTGTTACAAGCCTTGTTAAGAAGAACACTTCCTCGAGCACAGGATGTGTTTTGAGCTGGATAGAGATTGTGGCTCCTGGTTCTTTTAAAAGAGCTTCCAATGTTTTAAAAGTTAAAAGTTTTTTTTTTTCCCCACACTAAAAGACACTGAGTGAAGGCACAATATGTTAACTCTCTTTTATTATTGTACTCCCAGTATCAAGGCTGGGATGAATCAAAGCTTTGGAAGAGCTTTAAAACTTTGTAATTTAAGCTTCAGGAATGAGTTGTGGAACTTGATTTTGTTCAGTCTGGTTAAGAAGCTGATCAGGGACGTGTTTTTGACTTGACAAATATCTCTAATAAGCTCTATTTAAATCGGCCAAAAAAGGGTCAAGGGTGACGGTATAACGTTTTCAATTAAAGATCCAGTGGTTAAGTTGCACGCCCCATGTACAGGCAGCTGGGTTCGACTCCGACCTGCGGCTCTTTTCCCGACCTCTCCCATCCCTGTTTCCAAATCTATCCACGGTCCCTATCAATAAAGACATAAAGCCCAGAAATAAACTTAAATAGACCACTAAACACAGTGGATGAGTAAAATAAGATTAGAACTCAACATAAAGCAAGCTGTTGATGGGTTTCCCCGTTTATCCTTTTAAATCTGCACGGTAAAAAACATCAACAACGACTTCCTCTGATCCTCTCCCGCTTGATATTCACCCGACCAACTGATTCTTTTCATCAACATCTAAGCATGGCTTGTCTTGACGATGTCTCCATCGACTTGGCTGTCAGATGAAACTGTTGGAGTCGAGTATGAAACTTCGACTCATTCGACGCTTCCAAACCTGGATGCAGAGAAACCCGCCACTTCACATGCACACCTTTCCTTATGTTGAACAATAGGTACCACCTCCCCCCACAACCCCCCCTCCTCTAAATAATCTCCTGATAAGAAGCAACACAGCTGATGATTAATTATAGCCATTGTGCTTGTGGACTGATATACTCCCTCCTCACATCCATCTTTGACCCCTCCCCCCCTCCTCTCCATGTGACCATTTGGCTGTGAGGATAGTTTTCAGAGGGGCATAAAAGCTAGTCAGCTGTAAAGCTAAATGAAAGTCGTTTTCTCAGCACATAGTCCACTAATGTAACATGCAGCTTTCGGGGCTGTTGGTCTTTCTGTAGTTCTAAAGTAACTCATTCTTTAAGGCAGTGTTTCATAATTGAAAGTGATGGAAGGGAACAAAATTAGAATGGGCGTAATGTAATGAGTGTTCATTCCCGTTTTTTTTTTTTTTCTTTCTTCCTTCCCTCCATCCCCTCACTGCTGTCTCTCTTTTCTTCTTTACCCCATTCCCAATTCTGAATCTCAGATAAATGGTGACAGTAATTTAGTTTTCCATTTGTCTATCGCTCTTCATTCAGCTTGTTTTTGGAGCTTGTTGGCAGCGTTTGTCAGCGCGCATTGTTTGTTTCGCTCAATTGATTAAAAAAAGATGTTGTCTCATGCATTGTGACGGAGTATTTCCTCCAGAGATTGCAGAGTTATTACGGAGCGGCGGCGTGGACACCCGTTGATGTATTGTGCTGGGCTTTGGGACGAGGCGAGACAAAGCAAGAGGGAGAGGACGGGAGGCCGCGCTCAGTTAGGAGTTAAAGAAAAAAAACAAGTTGCAAGCAGACGCACCGACTTCATCACACACCCCTCAAAATGACAGCGACTAGGTCTGCGTGTCTTTCGCCATGTTCTTTCCCCTCAATCATCTTTGCATCAAACAACCCCTTACTCATGTGAAAACACACACACACACACACACACGCGCGTTACCTCCCTAACAGGTTGTCATAGCAATGCTGCATGGATGTCAGTGTCAAGGAATCTCTGCATGTCTCTGGTGAAGAACGTGGAGAGGATTGTTTGTGTTGTCACTGACATCACCTTGCCTGAGCTATCCCAGGATGTGAGACCGGCAGAATATTGCAGGAGCAGAAAGTCACGACACAACTGAGGAAGGAAGATAATCAGGGTGATGAAATACTCCAAATGAGTGTTTGATTATACTCGGTAACCTCTGAGCACTGCGCCAATGTTTATTTGCCGTCAAGAATCCTAATATATTGTTCGGCCATAGAAAGACGTGTTGTATTATGGTCTGGGTAATAAATATCCTGATTGGCTGCAGGGTGACAACTAATGGAAAACATACCAATGAGGTAGTTGAAATGATCTCCTTTAGGTTGAAATATATTGTGCAGATTATGGTGCTTAATTAAGTTAACCAAAGCAATTTACCACCCACGTATCTCCTTTATCAACTTACATTTGTAGTATTCCAGTGTCACCTCTCCATCCTCATTTTCTCATTTCATCATTTTTATTATTGAGTCTTATTCAGTGCCTCGTTTGCAAACTCTCCAAAAGCAGGTATTTGCCAGAATCCAGGTGCTCAGGGAAAGCAGGAAAATGCAGGTCAGTGGGCAGGCAGCTTGAAGTGCGTTTGTTTTACTGGCTCCGTTTTCTGCTCCTGTGACTGTGTTGCAAGCGTGTTTACCGCAGCCTAGTTTTCTCCTACATACCCTTAACGCTGGCAACACATGAAAGATTTTCTTTTTCGTGGGCCGTCTTGGAGATTGGGGTTTTTCAAAAAGTTGTGCGCAGATTCACTTTGACAACACATGATGCTGATTTTGAAGCGTTTTATCTACAGTGATAATCTCGTATTTGGCAACAAAAAAAAAAAAAAGGAAGAAATGAGCTGGGTTTTTGAAGGATCAACTCAGACTTCAAACAGACAGTTATAACGTCTTTATAAAAGTTAAGCTGACAATCTGTAGTGTTTGAAGTGAGCATAAAATGCTAATTTCAGAACACTGAATCTAATGGGCTCTGAAGCTTTAGCACAGACAGGTACAGTAAATCTCAATCAATCTTTTAGGATGGAGGGAGAAAAGCTTTTTTTTTTTTTTTTTTGGCCTTTCATAATCATCACATTTACTTGAACTGACAGTCTTTTGGGATTCTTCTTTTGCATTTCTTTCAACTTTCTTGTCGTTTCCAAAAGGCCCACTGCTTAATCTCACAGCCCCACTTTTCATGTGTTTCCTGATTGTCTCATGTTCTATGTAAAGCCGCCTTATTGCTGTCAAAACATCTCAGAGCACAGAAATCATCTCCATTTAGATTTGCTGTTTGTTCCCGAATCTCATACATTTTAAGAAGTGCTTTGAGTAAATGACAACTTCTGCACAGACTGAACATTTTTCTGTCGTATGAGGAACCTTTTAAAAACACCAACAATCACTACCTGGCTGTACTCTCAAATGACACGAGGCTCTTTCAGTCACATACCTGTGACGCTCCTGCGACATGGAGTCACGAGGACGGACTCGAGCAATCAGGAAATTGAATCTCACATGTGCATGACAATAGGAAGTGTCCAAGTGACCTCCAGCTTGAACAGCCACCCATTCATTCTTGCCATCGCTTTCTGAAGCCATAACTGATGCAGGTTTCATTTAGCTCCGCCCCAGCGCCTCCCTCTCCTGCGCCGGTATCAGCAGCAGATGTTTGATCGGAGATAAGCACATGGGTCAATGTCGACCTCATCACCACAGACTTGGTTTCGCCCATCATGCCAATAACTGCCAGGCGAGTGGTCCTCCCCTTCGCTGCGCTCTGATTGACAGCTCTCCACTGACAAGGTTTATGGGGGTCAGGACCTTCCTCTCTGTCACCTCTAATTGGAGCGTAGTGCCATTAGCGGGTGGACCCAGACCTTGGTTGGCAGATACGGGACGGTTATCCACTCCAAGCCAAAGACAATTGAACCCCCTCTGATGAACAGCACGGCGACCCTCGTCCTTTGAAGACCATTTTTTGAGCAATCAGCATCTCCTCTGTAAGCACAGGTGTGTGTTCAATCAATCGTTGAGGGAAAACCACACTGCGTAGGCCGTTAGCAGAGCAAATATCCACGCAAGTCAAGGCTAGAGTTGATAAAGCAGAAGCACTCAGCCCTAAACAAACAAATGAGTCGGAGTGATTGACCTTCAGGCTGTGTTACTCCGTTAACCCGGTCCTGCTGGGAGTTAAACCTCCAATGTGATTCCTCGCCCCTCCCTGCTGCGCCGGTGATTCCACACTACACGCGTCACCTCACACATAAACGCGGCAGGTGAGCTGACCAAAATTTGCATAAGTCCGTGTAACCGTGTAAGTGTGCGACCCCTGCCAGGGAAAGGTGAGTCGAGATCCTTGCAAACCATCAAGTGAATGGAATGCACAGCAGCTAGGAGCATAAATACACCCAGCATTTCCTATATGGAAGAATCTGGCTTTACGCAGGATTACAGCTAAATCTTATAATTAGCATGAAAGGCCAGCAGGGGGGGAGAGAGACGATGGACGGGGAATATGAATGGACAAGGGGAATGACCTATCTTCTCCAGGCATGCCTATTGAGATCTGGCGTCATGGCAATGTTCATGTATATCTTTAGTGGTGTGGAGCTGAGCGCTGCATAAGCTCCTGTGTGACACTTACTTTTCTAAATAGGTTTTTGATTATGGCAAAAGATAGGGAAGACTTTCCTGACCCTGAAAAGAGTTTTTTAAAAGTGACAGATAATGTCGCAGCTCTTTATCAGGCAGTCTTCTGCAGGCTTTGTTTTGGGGGAAATACCCTTTATAAAAAAAACATCTTTTAATGTTCTGAGGCTTAATTAAATGCATTCATTCCTTGCCTGAGACATTTTGAACCATTTGCCAAAAACACTGCCGTCCTTAAACGGAAGTTGCTGATTTTTGGTAATCTTGAACGTTTTTGTTTTTTGGATCAAACCTTGAATTGACACATTACTTACATTTCTTGACTAATCCTCGAACTGGAAACCCAATATGAGCCTCTTTGGGGTTTTCTAGTTTGTTTTTCTTCCTTCAGTAATATCCCAGTGTTAGTCTTTGTATTGGTTCCATAAGGGAACACTCAATCCCAGGAGACACCAAGAAAATTTGGTAGCAACTGTCCCACCCATGTAGCCTGCTATGAAAATCCACTTTGATGACTTTCTATTAAATGACAGACGGCTCATTTAGCTGTTGATTTGAGGTTAGATCACAGCAGTCATTTCAGAGATTTACTTCTATGAATAATTTAGAGGAACAAAGATGGCAGCGTTTCATGAATCGTCTTACATTCCTTTGTGTCTTCCTTGGTATAACTTGTTTGATTCGGTAATAATGCACTGTAACGTACTTCTTGGTAAAGTTTTTTGATATTTCAGGTCTTTTTCAGAGATTTTTAAATCCATTATGCTGCAGTAAGAACTTTTAATATGAAATTGGACTTTGCCTGGTTTGATAAATATTTATGTGCTCATTTTTGGTCATATCAAAGTTTGCCAGAGTTGCGATAAACCTGAGGTGAAAATTAGCCGTGTAATCACAAATGGATTATGCAAATTAAAGATCAATTGCTTTTCCACGTTGTACAGGAAATATAAAGACTTTGTTTTTTTGGAGGGGGGGGGGAAGCCTTTTGGCCATCAAGGTGAGTTTGCAGAGAGCCAGCGGGGTTCCTCATCCCCCTCCAGCGGGTAACAAGCTTATTTTCCATACATAGCCAGGTGCATGTTTTAAGATAGAGCCTTAACAGCTTGGTGTGGCGGTGAATTCCAATTGAGCCCAAGCCCAGGTACAATAACGGCGTTATGAATGCAGCGCGTGATGTTGATGGCATCCATATCACACTCCGAGGGACGAGGAACTGGGCGGGGGGGAAAGGGGGGGGGGGGGGGGGGTAGCCTGACATCTGTTTCAAGCACACTCCAGCCTTTACATCTCCCCACAAAGTCATGGGTTGGGAGGCACACGTCTGGCTTTCTTAGATTAAAATGTGTCAACAAGCTTAACTGCGGGCTTTGAAACTTGCCTCTCTGCCTTTGTAATTCCCCTGATGGCTGGTGGATTTCCATTTTCTTAAGCATATGGTTAGCACGATGATACACGCAGCCTTTTACATGATAGCGCTGGCTGTTTTCCAAAGCTCAATGTAGATGATGGCTTTGATGAAAATAACACCTGACTGATGTCACCTTTAGATTTAACTTCATTGTGCTTTTACTTTGCATTCAAAACAATGGCTCACCATAATGGTACAATAGCTGTGTTGATGGTTGCTATTCAGGAAATATGAAGTGATGTTCATTCCTGTGTGTGCTAATCCTGCACAGTAGTCCTGAAGAAAGCAGGCTTGTTGTTTGCCATCAAGCCAGTGCTTTGGCCACTTCATCCCGTTGGACTTTTTTTTTTTTTGGTTTAGTTATGGGGATTACTCTTTTGGACGAGCTTTAAAAGACTACACTGGGAAGAGGAGAGGAAGAGGCAGCTGGGCTTAAGGATAGGATAAAACAGAGGATGGTGTCGGTGATGGTGGTGTTGGTGGGGTATTGAAATATGAAAGATGGAGAAGCAAAGACAGGGGCGTTGAGTTGCTCAGGAAACATTCCCTTTCTCTGCTGCCGTCCCCTCTTTTCATTGCTGAAGGTCAGGATAAATAATCAATAGCATTAAGAAGCGCTTCCCTGTCCCCCTGGTCTATTGTGCCCGAGACTTGGTTCTCCTTTGACAATTAAAGGCCCCTGAGTCATTAATGTTCAAGTAGCCTGGAAACTCCTCACCATTGTTCCATCTGAATGAGAGGAAATCCAATGCAGGCTTGAGGTTTGCTGCTGCCATCGGGTCGTGACATTGACTCGGGGTGGAAAGACTGGATGGTTTTTCTGCAACACTGTTTACACTCCCGGTTAAAAAACAACAACAACAAAAAAACACTTAACAGAAAAAGCCACCTTCTCAGACAGCCCCCCCCCCCCTTCACCCGGCTTGACTTTACAGTTATTTTTAAAACGGGGAGAAAACGACTCCGTCGGCCTCGCTAGACGGAGCACGAGCGAAAGCTGCAGAGGCAGAGACGGAGAGAGCGCAAAACAAAATGTGAAGGCTGGCTCCTTCTCACTGGGCTGTGTCACTATCAATAGTGACACCTTGAACAATTCAGTCAGTGATATTGAAAGTGCTGTGTGTCAGCAACCCTCGCCTGTGACACTCCCAGAAGGCAGCGGCTCCCCCGGTGGCAGGTCACACTATAAAAAGAACAATCAGAGTGGCCTGATGGAACTAATTTCATCTGGCCTTTAATGTCCCCCCCCCCCCGGTCCCTCCCTTCTTTCACTCGCCCATCCACACAAGCTCACACGCGTTTATGCCTCCTCGTCTTTCCTCACACTCCCTCTCAAGCCTCCCCCCTTTTGTCTCTGTTTCTCTTCTTGCCTGTCACACCTCTCCGTACCCTCCTCCTGCTCTCTCTCTCTCTCTCTCTCCCTCTCTCGCACCGTCTCATCTCCTCGCTCCTCTCTTCTTGTCATGCTTTCCTTTACCTTTTGCTTTGCAGTCACGTTTTATCTCTGTGCATGACTCATTCTGCTCAATAAGCTCCAAAGTAAGCAGATTTGTCCATCCTCTCCCTTCTCTCTCTCTCTCTCTCTCCCTTTCTCTCGTCTCCCCCTCCTCCCTAAGAAGGCTATTGTGATTCACAGAGGAAACCCTTCAGAGCAAATATTCTCCGGGCATTTCATGTATAAACATGCCTGACTTTCTATCACCAGGGGGAGCAAAAAAAAAAAAAAAAAAAAGGAAAACGCTTTGTGTAATGCAGCGATTCAATACGTAACAACCGACAAATGTTTTGATGCATTGGTCTGAGCCAGCCGGTCGAGCTAATGCCAAGTGTGATAAATAGATTAGTCTCTAGATGGTGGCCTCAAACGAGTTTCCTCCATTGCTTAAGGCCGACTTGTCATTCTGGCTAATTTGTTGGGATTTTGCCTGCCAACGGTCCAACTGCTGATGAAAGGAGTCAGCCCCTTTAGCATTTAGACAGAAATAAACAAATTCAGACTCTCTATTAATATATATATGTGTTTAAACTTGATGTGAAATCCTCCCTGCGAGTGCCATTGTCAGGATTAAGGGTCAGGAAATGCAATCTGAGTTGAATTAAGGAAAGCAACCTCAGTGTCATACTCGCAGAGAGCACACTTAGGAAGGAAAAAAAAATAGCATTAGCATTCTTAACATTTGCATAACGCTCCTATATATAAATCAAGTGTTGTGGAGAGCTTTTGGAGTGACTAACATGTACAGAAAGGCAGCAGCAGCAGAACAAGTGGGTTGTTTGAAAGGAGGGGGTGTAATCGTCTTGCAACATGGCAGACAGAAAACACAGGAAAGACTTTTTTTTTTTTCTTTTCCCCCCCCCCCATCTTTCATCAGCGGCCCGGCTCCTAAATTATACGAGCAAATCATTAGGAATGTTGACAATACAATATAACACGACTCTGGCAGTGCTCAGCAAAAAGTGCCTCACTAAGCAAAGCAAACAACAACTTCAATTATGCGCTGTTTTTTTTTTTTTTTCCTTCTGTCACACAGCCATTTATTGCCTCAGATGATGTACAGTAGGCTGCACAGGGACATGCATATGGAACGGCTTGAGGACTTTAGATTAAAATTGATTTCCCCCCCTCCCCTTGGGAAGTGGAAAAAGCCAAAAATTGTTAGATACACGTTTATGAAATAGATTTAGTCTGTTGACATTGAAGGCTATTTGATAAGTAATTAAATAGCCTATACATAAGACAGGGTGACAGGTAACTCTTTGTCATTCCCCCCTGTGTGGAGACGCGCTGTAATGATGATATACAGTGCCGAGCTGCTCGTTGTGTGGCTCTCCCTGTAAAGGGAATACATCACATTTTGTGGTTGCAGCATATGATTGCGTTAAAATCTGTCAGTTGTGGCCATTTGTGCCAATTATTGAAGAGTTTGAGGTTGAGATAGTGACGGAAAACAACAAGGAATACATCTATAATGTCAATTAATGTCCACTTTGCATTGCAGCTTGAGACACTTGGCGGCGGTAGCACCCTCCGTTTGGCAGGCTCCGTTGATTAATGAGTTATCTGAGCCTCGTAGCTCCGGACGGCCAAGAGGCCACACATCTGTGTGTCACTCAGGTCTGACACCTTCTACCAGCCCCGCTGCCAGCCGCTCGCCAAGGGATTCTCCAGATGTTCCAAGGTTTCCGTGTGCGGTGCTGGGGGCCACCGTCACCGGATCACCATCCTGACATTGCAGTTGTGACACCCGAGTGTGTGTACATTTCACTCGCAAAGTTGACATCAAAGCAGATTTTGTGCAGAACTTTTGTGCCAGGAAACACTTTTCATTTTCATTCCAGATGTCCAGATTTGACTCAGAGGTGCGAGTGATTAAGCGGCCGTCTATGATGTCATGTTTCGTTTGAGATTACGGGTGTTTTTGGCCCGCTCCGTTTGTTAGCTTTCACCGCGGAGAAAGATGTAATTTCAGCGTGTTTTCCCCCTCCACTCCGCCTCTCTTTTACATGATGCAGTTGGACCCCAGCTCCGAATAGGACTGAGAGTATCAAGTATCAATAGCGTGCGATAAAAGTTCAGCAAGCAAAGCTGATGCATTGTTTCCGTCCCTGAAGGGAGGAAGATTTATAAAACCATGTCCTCGGTTACCTTTTGTGCACATGGACGCTTTACACTGGAGCCACAGCTTCCAAGCAGCTTCTGTATGTTGATGTCTTTTTTTTTTTTTTATAATCTCACTTTTCCCTTATTTCCAGCAAATAAAGGAGGGGAAGAACTCATAATGGAATTCAGCCAAGGCATAGGATTATAAATGAGGTCTGCGCCAGGCTTCATAACATTATTTAGATTCCTGTGTACAGAGACCCGTGTTCCAACTCCCATCAGCACAGCGACAGAATCAAATGTGAATATAAGCTGATATAGGGAAATTGGTTTGTAATGTGCTGATGCTTTGGAGACCCTGTGCTGACTAGAAGAAGAAGAAAAAAAAGGAGAAAAACAGCAGTTCTTTGGCACATGCAAAGTGATGTTTTAATTACTTGAATTGGAATGATAACCAAGCAACCCCTCCCATCCCTGACTAAAACAAATTAAAAGGCTAACACTGGAAGTCACCTCATTTCTTTCGTAAAGGAAAGCCTCATTTTTTGTTGTCTAACAAATTACATCTCTGCCTCAGCTGAATTTGTGCATCATTCACTTTCAGTGTTTGAAATTTCGGCTTGTTTCATGTGGCATTTATTTACACCGGGCGGAATGAATTCACAGCCCACTAGTCTGTTTCAACAACTTCTTGCTCGTCCTGCTGCACGTCGCGCCGCATTAATGATTGCGTGTCTCAACCAAAAAATGGCCGGGAAACCCTTCCCGTTGATTGCCCAGCCCTTTTAAGATTTTCTATTTGATGTTCAGAATGTTGATTCGGCTTTGATCAGATACCGCACGGAAAAAGTGACATCTGTAGCTTTTTGAACTTTTTTGCAAGTTGTGGGCGTTATCAAGCGGATGTAAACAAACTGGTATGTTTTGTGGAACGTTGCATCACTGAGCCCCGTCTGTGTGCGTTTGCTGCTTTTGGAAGATGTCGCATTGATTTAGCGATCCGGTGCAAGGTGAGTCAAACGCTGCGGAGACACCCGACGACTGATGATAAACTGTTACATGAGTAGAGCTTTTTTTATAGTTTCATACCAACTGACCTTATTATGTATGACTCTCTGGACTAGTTTGACATTTTAGAGAATACCTGCACTCACTTTCTTGAGATGATTGATACCACTTCTATCTGCATGGTCCATGCCTTTAAGTGTTAGGCTCGAGATATAGCTGCTTTTTTAACCTTGCGTTCATTTACACAGCCGGCTGCATCATGAAGGTCACTTTTACATTATTTGACCGTGCACTACAGGAGGATACCTTTTAGAGGGCTCTCAAGAAAGCTCAGGCTACGTTTAAACTACAGGAAGTGTAGAAAGTAAACATGGCAACACTCAAAGGGCTTATATTAAGTTGATCACATGATCAAGGCAGGAAAAGCAAACGTAGGTGGGTTTTTAAGGACAGCAAGACCTCCAGCATATTTTCTTTGTCCACAGACCAGGAGGACCCTGATGAAGGAACCAAGCTGAAATGCTTGGTCTAGTTTGTTGACAAAGATGATCTTCATTCTTCAAAGTGTTGCCGATCTCTCTCGCCTTTCACTCTTCATGCACCTTGAAAGTCGGGGGAAGGTTGTGCCAGAAAATCCCGCTGTCCCACAACTTTGTGCCGTTGTTGTCCCTGCTGCTGTGTTGACAGACGGAGTAAAACACAGTAGCATCACGTGCACGCGAACGCATCGTCAAAAGCAAGTATGTCTCCGGCCTTAAATTAAGTGTGTTATAGGTATTCCTGTGCCAGACTTTTTCTTGGCTGGGATGCGTTCAGTGGAGTCCGTAGGGAGTTACCTCTCCCAGCCAAGAAATAGCCTGGCACGTCGACTCCTGTGACACAAATTGTTTACACCTCACTTTTTTTGTAGTAATTACACAAAAAGAGACAATATAGTAATCAGTGGGCATAAATGGGGATGTTGGTCAGATTCATTTTTTTTGTTGTTGTTGACAGAACTACAGTAGTGATGTCTACAATGTGACGTCTCCTATTGGTTTCTCAAGAGGCTTGTTGAAGCCCCAACGATGCCAGTCGCCATTTTGAAAATTCTTTTTCTCCGCCTAACTTTGGATCAAACTAGAAACGGGCAAAGAGGCGACAATGTGCCCGTCTGACAGTTGGCCACGCCCCTAATAATGCAAATAAATTCAACAAAACTGACAGGTTGTTAACAAATGACCTCTCGTAGAGGTTTCACAATAGAAGAATTTAACTATTGAAAAAAATTTCATTTTTTTTGTACCAGGCTGTTTACATGTTTGCTAGATGAGGCATTTTAACATGGAAACTTATGGAGATTTATTGGCTGTTGGACGCAGCCTCAAGTGGTCACTCAAGTAACTGCATTTTTTCGTCTTTGCTTTAGCCTCATCTTTGAACCCTGCAGATTGCTGCTCGATTTTAGTCTTAGTGCTAAGCTAACATGTAAGTTAGCTGACTGGTTCAGAATGTTAATTTAATACTGATCGTCGTCTCAGGAATATTTGGAAATCACTTGTAAATAAGTTCCCTAACAGCACAGCAGCACTATCTTTTTTGTTTGTCTGTCACACTCTGGAGCATTATGTCCATCTAGAGGTTATTAATTATGACACCTGTTTCTCCATGGGGGCACACGGGATAAACAGAGGAGTGTAACTTTTGACAGTATAGTGGGAAGATGAGACAGTCTTTCATCCTCCAGCACAAAAGGACTCATAACTTCGGCACTTTGGCAGCATTGCTTTTTTGTATAATTCCCTTCAAGAATCTAAGAAAGCAGTGTGACATGTCTGAGCTGTTGTGCAGAGATGCAAGACATTTCGTTTTTTCCACCTTACTTGCTACCGGGTAAACTTTGGGGAATTTTGATGGAGGCAAACATTGCCTTGTTTTGGCAGCCAGACCTTGTACACCTCTGAGGCTTGTCCCAGGAAAAAACAAAAAAAACCAAACCAAGCAGTGTTCCCCTGCAGTTTCAACCCAATTCGCATGCTCAACTGCGTAACATGCAAACTGAATAGACTGCATGTCTAATCCATCCATTAAATGTAATTGAGACTGAAACGCTGCATTAGAGCCAGTCTGTAGAATTGAGCTCGGAGACGAAATTGCAGGGATTAGAAAAATCTCAAATATGTATATACTTGTATTTTTCCGCAGACTGCAGAAGGTCCCTCACTAGAACATCTAAAATTAAGTTGTCAATCCTGGAGCAGCTGCAGAGCAGTTTTTTGCTTGTCTCGCTGGCACATGAAGAGAGGAAAAAAAAGGGACGTAAAAAGGGTCAAAACAAGTGCTGTTTGGATGGCTTTCAGGGCCATGTGTCTAATAGATGGGTTTTAATGAGAAGAGGCTGCGACGCGTGATTTAAAAACGCAGTGACAGCCAGTCAGGGGGAAAAGCAACCCCCACAAACACCAAAAAACTGCACTAACATCATTTGTTGTCACCATGCAGACAACGTTCTGACTAAAATAGCAGAAAAACTGCAAACAAAGTCAAGTCGCTTCCATTTCTCTCTCTCTCTCTCTCTCTCTCTCTCTCTCTCTCTCTCTTTTTTTTTTTCTAAAGTTGTCGGCTTTCTGTCAACGGTGTGCTTAAGACTTCTACTTACAAGCCTCTGCAAATGTAAATCTGAACCTCCAGTTGCCAGAGAGCTTTGGGGATAACAAAAGAACAATTTGTCTGTACAGTACCTTCCCTCTGTGTTTTTTAATGTGGCAAAATTAGCACAGCGGAGGGAAACGATGCAAAAAATTCAAGGCAATCTGCCGAATGATCACACAGTAAAGTGATGAAATGAGATGGTGTAAAGATAAATCATATTATGGATCTCCAGGGTAATACACATTGCAAATGGATAGCCTACTTTGAATCTTACATTCCCCAGGAAACACAGTCCTAATGTTGTACTGGGGGAGGAGGAGGAGGAGGAGGAGGAGGCGGCGGCCTATCTTTTTTTATGCTTTTCCACTGCGAATGACCGTATACGTTGCATCGTCTTTTCAACTTCACTGGCTCCAGCACAGTTGGCATACTTAAAGGCAAACAGTCATAAACATATGCTTCAATCAGTTGAATATTAAAAGATCCTGCAGGTAAAAAAAAATCTCACTCCAAAATGTGTTGCTAGTAGATCTGCTCTGATCACTTTTTTTCGCTAAAGGCGACTGCCGGTATCACAGCCCAAACTGTGATCTCATCAGACGGGGGGTCACCACTGAGGAAAGACCTCACCTATTTACCCAGAAGCAATCTGTCCTCTTTATCTCATCATGTATTTCAATCACAAGAGGCAGCAGTTTTAGGATATGCAGCAAACGCTTGACCCTAATCAGCTCTGTCAAGCTCTCCATCTTCATCCAAAAACTGATTCATCCACCTGATTGCCCGAACTGCATCATCTAGAGAAGAAACGCACGAGAAGAAAGAGACATTCTCTCCATTAGGACGAGATGCTCACCAGAGTTTTATAATCACATGTTAGGCAGCCTCCTCACAGAAGTGAAGGGAACATAATGGGGATCTCCTCGTTCTATTTAGCACAAACATGCCACCGTGTTAGACGATCAGGTCTGGCGATGATCATTACCACAAGTCCAAACCCCCTTGGCATTGGCACACAAACACACGCACTTACATACCCACCCTGGATAAATTCACCATGGGTAATTATAGCGGGGAAAGCGTGTCTTAGTGGAGCTGTCAGAACTGTAATTGCTAGAGGGATAGCGAGCTATCGAGAAGCGGAATCGCGCCGCGAGTGCAACACTGGCAGTGGCGAGCGACTTTGATTATGAGGGGGGGGAAAAAAAAAAAAGGGGGACGAGAGCTGGAGGTTATCGCACAACCTCTTCTCATATCTCGCACACTATGAACGAGGCTGTCTATTTAACAGAAGATAAGCGGGAATGTTTAAGAGAAGTGGCGAAGCAAATACTGCACATGTATTGCCTTGACTGTGAAGTGACCCCCCCCCCCCCCCACACACACACACACCCCTTTTACCAGAGGATGGTCATGCCAGAGTATTTAGTCTAGAGGGATATTACAGACCACTTGTCAGTGCTTTGAAAGGTAACATCCATACCTGTATCACATCAAACCTGAGACCATGCACACCTCTCATCTTGTTAGAGGATGGGTAAATGTGTGCTCACTCAGCTTTACCGTCATGAATCGGACATTTCCATGCCAGGAGCCTTTTTTTTTTTTTTTTTTTTTGCGGCCGTTGGGCATGGGGTTGAAGAGGAGCCAAAAATGGGACTTTACTTTCGTAGAAGTCCCCATCTGTTTGTGTGGGAGTAGGAGGACGGAGTGGGGAGAAAAAAAAAGAATACTATATACTCGGGTTGAAGGAGAGAGCTGAAATCATGACTTTCAAATGAACGGCACGCTGCTTCTCATGCAGATAGCTTGTGAAAATTACAAGTCATAATGTCATCAGGAAATCAATGGGGACTATAAAGGTAATCATAACAGTGCAGTTTGTGTGTGTGTGAGCTGGGGCCAAATTGCCACTCGCTTTGCCACTTCCCCCTCAGCAGATAATTGCACTGGACAACCTGAATCAAGTCTATTCATGCCGAAACACTTTCCATATATCTCCCCGTGCCATGAAGCTAATTGCATTTCAAAAAGTTATTTTGCCACAACACCAAATATTGATTGAATGCTAAACATGCAATCTGCAAGTACTAGCAAATAGCTAATTTGATTCCTGACACATGTGGACCAACCTCTCCTGTCACACCCCAGTTTGAATCAAGATATGAAAGTCACTGCATGGTTAGCTTTAAAATCCGTCCAAATATCTCAATTGTGCGCTTTTGTGAGGAGAAAATGAGCTTAATTGAAAGTGGCATACAATTGGCCAGCTTTAATCTAGCGTGAAATTTGTCTTCAGCTATCCTGGGCAGCGGCAAGGACCAACTTTGCCACATTATCTTCAGAGTGATTGGACGATTTGTAATTGGTTAGGATCATTATTGCGTGAGGTGGCTGCTCGCCAAACACCAAAATGTCTGTTATTTGAGATGAGCAGGTTTTATGACATGAATCACATGTGATAGAATTTAGAAAATGATCCTTTTTAATGTGATGTGCTGTATGTAAACATTTTCAAAAGCACTTCAGTAGACATGGTAATAAAGTTTTTTTTTTTTTTTTACTCCGTTATCTTGTCCAGTAGAACTTTCTGTTTAAAAGAAAAAGTGTTGCAGTACTTATGTGTCAGCCTAAATGTAAAAATGAAATGTTAATAAATCAGTTTTAGTCCGTGATCGCTCCAAAAAAAATGTTCTAAAGAATCACCCAACCAGAGGTAACTGTGTGTCTGCACCACATTCCCTCAGTTAGCTCCATAAATGCATGATCACAGTATTTACTCTTAATGGAAACAACTACCCTCACAAGTTGTCTCATTCAAGCTGTTCAAACATGGATGTATTACAGGAGCAACATGCAGCTAACAAGCAGCCCAGCTTCTTCTTTTTTTCTTTTTTTTTTTTTGCGGTGCTCTTTTTCCTTTGATATGTGAAAGCGTTCCCGACTCACACTTCCATCAGACATGCAGACGACTCTGATGGCATTATAAATATGACCGTGAACCTCAGAGTGAGTTGGCTCCTTTCACATATAAATTGCACAATAGCAAAACAAATAAAAGTTAATTGTTTACACTGCATAACAAATTAGCAGTAATAAACAGTAATCATAAACTCTAATTTAAATACAGAGTCGTAGTAAATCCATTAAAAGCCTTGGGTGCAAA
This sequence comes from Symphodus melops, assembly GCF_947650265.1. NCBI lineage: Eukaryota > Metazoa > Chordata > Actinopteri > Labriformes > Labridae > Symphodus > Symphodus melops. The sequence goes on from NC_136710.1 coordinate 6,935,564, forward strand.
ATGTAGATGAGTCCTAATTCAGTGCGTCAGAGAAACAAGCTAATGTTTCCATGCATTTGGCCTGTAAAGGACTTTAAGGTAGGAAGAGACACTTCTGATGGCTCTCATCACTTCCACCTGTTAGAACTGAGCCTGTTCATTCTTTTCATGTGGCATCAAACACTTAGGGAACCACCCACCTGGCAGGCAAGAAAGGTTTCCTTCTGCTGCACATCTACCGAGAAGATGCCTGACTCATTTGCCACCAGTGTGTTTTAAACAAGTGTCATAAAAAAAAAAAAAGAAGCGCACGAACCGACGAAGAGAGAGTCGTGCTGCTAAAGAATCCAATCTGACAAAAGAAAACCCGGAAGGGGGGAGATCTTGGAGGAAGACTGTTGGACGCTGCACTGCACCTTCAAGGGAACAAAAAAAAAACAACAGACTTCTCGTAATCCTGCCATGAAATCAAATATAACCAGAACACTGACAAAGTGACCCTGATACAAACATAAGGTAACGTCCCTTTGACGAGAAAGGATTTCTTGCCCTTCCCTAAAAGGCACCATTACTGACCCATATACAGAAATACACAAAGCTTTGCGTACTTTAGTAGGCTTTATTTCTGCCAGCGGTGTAAAGGGGGAAAGATTCTCCACTAAAAATACAGAACGTAAACATCACCGAAGTGAAATTCTGACGAGGACTTTTCCATTTATAGAGATTGAAATAATGTCGCTGCTCCCGTATGTGTGATGCAAATGCAGAAAACACGGGGTTTATCGTAATCTCTCTGTTTTTTCCACCGTTGCCGGGTGATGTAAACATGCAAATCATTTTGAATTGATGGATTATTGATAAGCCCGTTGCTGCAGCTCAACGGCGGATCAATAGGTGGTCGACACTCTCTCGAGCTTGATTTCGCACTCCGCGCCTTTGCACGGCTGTTGAGACAAAAACATGGTAAAGCCTTCACATGCTCAGAACTCTTGTGAAGTGCTGATTCGTTGGCCAGAGCGTGGCATTCATTTACTTTATGTCTTTGGGTCGCCTCCGACTGCAACTAATGTCACAACAGGCGGGGACGTATGAAATTCAAATGGTCGAAGAAAAGTCCATTTGCATGAAAACGGAAGCATCTCAGATGGCCGGCCTTAGCGCGTGAGCCACATCCTGCTGTGCGTTTAGTATTTCATCCGAGATAACTTTGTCTGTTTACTCAGGCAAGCGCCGCTTTCTTTCTGCCACATGCCATCTTATTACTGGAGACAACTTGTAGCAGCTCTCAACAAACATCATATTGTCACACATGGGCGCCAATAAATGTGAACTCCACAAAGCATGGTGCATGCTGTCGAGGCAGGGCCCTTGCCAGAAACCCAGCTGCCGCCGCCTCCCGCCACACGGAACAAGGAGTCTGTTTGCTCGGGGAGAGATGAAGGACGCCTCGCTGTCACGGGAACCTAACCATCTCTGATTGCATTCCCTCAAACGGCGTGTTTCTCATATGCTGTTGTTTTGAACAGATGTGTTGTTCGGAGGAGATAAGAGCTAATGCGTGATGTATACATGCATTACACTCTCGCCTTTTAATGTTCTCTCTGAATCTTTTCCCCCAACTCCCAGCTCGCCCCCGACAACAGGTATCATGTGCCGCTCCCTGTTTACGCTGCAACGGCGGCGTGCCAGTCGAAGCCTTTGAAATGGAAACTTCACACGCTCTCTTTTCGCCCACTTCCTTGAAGTCGACTTTTTTTTGTACAATCTCGAGACCTCATTCCCTGTTTCATGATAATCAAGTAATACACAAGACACTTCCCGCGTGCTTCCCTCTGTGGAGCCCCAGCACATAATCCAACGCACAGACCCTAATGGTACTATAAATATTACGCATTCAACAAAGCAGGGCCACTGTGTAATCTGCTCATGTGGGATTCGCCAGCAGCTTGACTGATGGATCGCGTTGAAAGGTAAACAGGAGCAGAAATGATAGTCTGGCGTAGACTTTTTTTTTTCTTTTTTCTTTTTTTTTTCTCTGCGCTCTCAAAGTGCCGACGTCTCTCCGTGCATGCCACTCTTCATTTCCTTACTCATTCAACTACCAGGGGGCAACAGGCGGCATTCAATCATCACAGGACCTGATAGCTGTAAATTGTATTCGCACGCTGAAAATGCATAATCAACAGCGGTACTTTCTTATTCATAATCTTCTCTGCGACTCCATTCGCTTAATGCATTCACATTCAGGTTACTAGATAGGATGGTGGAAAGACATTGCTTTGAGCACTTCCAGTAATCCCCCCCCCGCCCCCCCCTTTGTTATCGACCCACAGTTCTCTTTATTTTCTGCTTTTTGGCTAATGTTTATTAATAATATTTTCACATGTAGTTTAGTTTTTCTTTTGAGTATGTATCCTTCTGCTTCATGTTCCTCTTACTGCCTGCATGTGTGTCGCACACCGCGCTAATTTGCATATACAGTTGTGTGTTAGCAAGGCCTGCCATGTTTGGAGTCATCTTTTTCGAGTGTTTGTCGCCTCACCACAGTTCACCTGGCTGAATCAGAAATGTTATATTCATGAGCCCGAGTGCACAACTCCTTTTTTATTTTTTTATTTTTATTTCCCCACAAATGGCCCTCGTGGCAACATTGTAATTCAGATAGCCGAGGCTGCATGTGGACACGCATGACACCCTGCTGTGAGACATAAGAAGGCTCCTCTCGGCCACAACAAACTTTTTTTTATTTTTTTCTTGGAATATGTCAGAGCAGGATTTCTGTGTTTATGTGAAATTGAGTGCACAAACCAGGGTCACAGTAGACCTTAAAAAAAGGCCACATTATGCATGCTGCTTTGCGTACAAATGATGCAAAATTTCCTGATGAAAACTGCTGGAGAAGTAAACACGTTGTTCCCCTTTGCATCTTTTCCATTTCACTGGGGGTAAGTGTTCAGACTCTACTTTTGCCTGGTGCAGTTGTTTTTTTCTCTCTCGACTAATTCAAATTCTTTTAATGTTCTTTCAACACTGTTGCTCGGTCATATTGTATTTACCCGAATGTAAGACCTCCCTAAGTAAACAACCCCCCCCCCCCCCTTTTTCAACACCAGTTTAAAAAATTTTTTTTTTTGATGAGCGCTTGGGTCAACGCCACAGCCTCATTCATTTTATCACTTTACACAGAAGACAAGCAAGTAGTTAATTGAAATACTGGTTAAGCCGGTAGACCCGTTGAAATGGAGATTCAAATCCACTCCAGTAGATAACGTTACAGCAGACAGACGGCAAGAGACTCGAGGCGAGAACACCCACTGACTGTTGATGTTTGCTGAAATTCAGGGAGGGGAGAATGCAGGTTTATTTAAGGACATATGAGGCATTGAGCTTGAAATAAAGGTAGCACATTATCATGCTAGCAGATGAAACGGTGATTAAGATAAAGCATTCTGTTCAACTTTGATGTGATAACGGTGCAACAGAGAAGTCCAAGGAGCAGTAAAGTCGCCAACTGGCAAAATGGAAAATTGCCTGAAAGCTCTGCAACTAAAGTAAAAAGCCAGGTAATGGTCTCGCTCTAGCTTGTGTCAGAATGAGAGCCTGTACGTCCTGACATTGGCACTAGAATTGCTCGACACTGGGATTTGGGAGACAGAAGAAAGGCCGACAGTTTGCAGAAGTCTGTCTTTCAGTCTTTCCGGCTTTCTGTAGAGTCTCTAATCAGAGCGGCGAGTCTGACCGTTCTCATCACAGACCAATCCCGTCCTCCTCCTCTTTTCTGCCCTCTGCTCTGCTGTCCTCCTGACCCCTCTTTTTCCTGATAGATTTGACTTTATTCCCCCCCTCCCCTTCATTTTTATGGTCCTTTCCCTCTTCTCCTCGATTTCCTCCCTGGAGAGGTCATCTCTTCGCTCTCTGCCAGGCATTCACTCCTGAGATTACCTCTTCATTTACACACCCATGTAGACACCCACCCAGTGTCCCACCCGCTGACACACACACACACACACACACACACACACACACACACACACACACACACACACACACACACACACACCCACAAAATATCCAGTCCTTCTCCTTACAGCTCAAGCAGGTGTTTTGTCCTTCAAACCTCGTACTACAGCTTTTGTCAATCACCCCCCCAATATTTTCCTTGCATCTATACTGACCATGCATTGAGGTTAAAATTAGCCCTGCACCCTCTTTCATTACAACAACCTCAAACATGCTTTGTTTCTCATTTATCTCCGGAAATCAGACACCATCAGAAATAAGGAGTTACATACATACAGATTGTATTGTGCACTTGTGTGATTTGAGTTTCATTAAACGTACTCGGCTTCATTGAAAGGAAGTGTGTGCTCCTTTTAGCGTCCAGTAGATGTCGCCCTTGAGCACCAGCATGACACCAAAACAAACTGCCCTCCGGCGACACCGCCGCCACGCTGAAGCCCCCGCTCTCCTTCAGCGACACCTCCAACCCATCTCCACTCGAATTCACACGGAGGAGCTAAGTGACAACAGTGTCCTTTACTCGAGCTGCATTGTTGTGTTAGCACATTATTAGCACATTTTAGTTAGCTAGTAGCTACACGAATGACTGAGACAGTCTTTTACTGGGATATACTTGATTTCTGCTGTATTTATGTTTAAAATGTCGCATGTTCTTCCTTTTAATCTCTGATTTCAATCACTTCGAGTGGGACTCAGTCACATGAAAGACTTTTACTTTTATTCTTTTTTTTTTTGGTGTGACTGAAACAAAAGTAGTAGCAGTGGTCAGTCAGTGCAACCCAATATTATATATTTCAGTGCTGATTTGAAGCACTGCCCGGTAATCGTGATGAGCAACCCAACTAACACACACACACACACACACACACACACACACACACACACACACACACACACACACACACACACACACACACACACACACACACACACACACACACACACACAAACACGCCCCCATGATATGTTTAAACTGCTCACGGTTAATCCTCCAGCTGTGTTTTGTAGAAACTAATTCTCTCCTCTAATGATTCGAGCGACAACTTTTCTGTTTTGTTTGTCAGACTGTAAAACCTTTTTTTTCCTGAAACCTTAATGCCGACCCCTGTTGTCATCCTCTCTATCCCTCTACTCATCTCAAACTCTCTTTGTTATGCTAACATTACACAAAGGGCAAATTTATGAAGGAATTTGCGGCGCACACGACTCCGAATGCAGGATAACACTCAGTGTCTCTGCAACAACAGATTAACTAATGGATGGACTCTCAAGAGAACAATAACAAATACTGTTTGCCCTAACGACAAGTTGCTCATTGTGTCCTTAAATTGCATCTGATAATTGTTCTGTCGTGTTCATTTGGTAAAAACAAGTTGTTTGTGTGTGCTACCAGTTCATTGAAAAGGAATTAGTCAGATCAGATGTTTGTTTTATTTTTTCATTTCACGAGCCCTTTCATCACCTGAGTTCCATTTTTGTTTGTTTTCCGATAACACTGGTCCATCATCTAAGGATGCGTTGTGTCCTATCCTCTACTCTTTGAGAGATGAGCGTTGCGATGCATTCACATTTGGCTGGAATACATTTCACCAGGCTGACCTTTTTCTCTCTTGTAACACAGGTCATTTTGTCATTACTTGAGTCAAATATAAAAGTCAAAGAACAGAAAAGTGGTCATGCAGGACAGTCTGCTGATGGGATCATTATTCAGTCCTTTTAAATGTGACTTACTTCTCACTCATCCCTGATGCACAAATGACCCCCCCCCCCCCCACACACACACACTCACACACACACTGCTGCTGCTGGCAGAGCTGTGTCCCCTCCTTCCTCGTCTGAAACCTTTGGCTCACTCTGTTAACCCTGGAGAGGTTTTGCATCGCGCTGCTTGGGAAGCAGAAATCCCAGTGCCAAGCTATACCACCTTTCTGTTTGGTAGTAAAGGGTTAAATCCATAATGACAATGTTCATAGCAAAAAAATCTCTTAGATTTGACCAAAGTACAGTAAAATATTGTAGCACCCTTTCCATCCTTGCACGGATACACCACAGAAGCTTGACTGCAGTTTGGTTGAACTGCTTTATGACACTGTATCAGTTTCTCCTGTGTGTGCACCTGGCCGGAAGATACACTTAGGTCAATATATCATGGCTCATGAGATAGCTCAGAGCTTGTTTTTTTTTTTTTTTTTATCTCTGCAGAGTCGCTAAAAGCAGATTGTGGTGCAGTATATATTTATGTGTAAGAATTCTGCAAGTGCTGTCATTGGATGGTATCACACCTGACTGCAGCTACAAAAGGAACTACTTTCAGATCTAATGTGCGCTTATGATGGAAAAATTCACCAAGACTGGATAGGTGACCTCAGAACCAGCTGTTTCCCCCTCATTGTACAACCCAAGCACAAAGCAGAATGGCAGTAATTACTATCCTAGCTTCACCTCATTGAGCCATACTGCACAGTGTAGAACACTGCTAATGTAATCACACTATGCTACACACTCTTATGGGCGAGGCTTAATGTCGAGTGTGTGTCATTTGAGAGCCTTCGCTGTCACAGTAAGAGGTTCCGGCTGGTTTATAAAGGCACATGTTTATTGTATCATGCATTAGGGCCATTAGCCCCCAGTGCTAGCAAAACCCAGCTGCTTCCCGGGGTCATTCCTCAATGTGAAACTGAACTGCATGACATGACCAAAATTGACTCTCCAATACTCCACAGCTAATGGACGTCTCTGTAATTGACATCAATACCTGGGAAAGAGCCGGAGCGGCTTAGGGAAAAAACGCAGTCAGCTCCTATCAGAGGGGCTATTTCGGTCTTTCTCATGTTTGATATGTGTTTATATGTGCTTCAGAAGGCAGGCTGAGGATGAAGGTTCTGGCTCTGCATACTCAATATTTCTTCAGTGGTTACTCAGTGACTATTGACTGTACATGAAGACCGATGATACAGCTCCCCTTCCTTTCCCCATATAAAAGTAAAGCTTAAAACCAACCTGCGGTGGGCGCTGACATCTCGTGAATATGGAGCGTCGTCAGGGTGAGCTCAGGGTATCGATGTCCAGAGCTTGAAGCTCCCTCAAAGTTACGGAAAGAAGACGCTCGTGTTGGTCCTCGTTATCTTTCGCCTTGTTTCTTTTCGCCATTCCTCTTCTGCTCTGCTAATCCGCTGCACACAGTGCCGCAGGAGACATCTTTCCTAACAGAGCTGTTAACCATAGCATCATACGGGATCCCTTTTTTTTTTATCACCTCAAACAGCTAAAGATAATCTCCGGAAAATGAATATTTTGACATATTTGGTAAACTTTTGTCAGTTTTGTCAAATCTGCACCATTCGTTTTTTTAATTTTTTACATCAATGTTTTTTTGTTAGACCATAAGACAAGTCAAGTAAAAAAAAAAAAAAAAGTCCACCTCTCCCCAGCAGGGAAATGAAAACTCCAGAGGCTTCGGCGAGAGGCCCATGATGCTGATGCGCTACAATATTAATGCTTATGGAGCCCATCAACTCTAATTAAGCCTGCCTTGCTCAAATCCAACCAGGAGTACCACTGAATATTAATGTACAGCAACCCCGAACAGCAACGTCACTTCATCGGTGAAATAACATCATTAACAGTGGTGCGTTCCTGAATAGTGATTGGTCCTGGGGTTTGAAAAGGTCCAAGGTTAGCGGAATGTGTGCGTTTCGGGATGCCTCTTAGGTCTTCTATTAGATCAGGACGAGGTGGGTGGTGGGGGGGGGGGGGGGGGGGGATTCGCCGTCTTCGAGGTACGCAAACCATCATCCCATCTCTTTCTCCTGATGGGCCAAATTTAATCAGTGCTTGTATGTTTACCTTAATTTATCCGCACACAGAGGAAGCAGCACGCCATTATCATGCAGGGAAAAATTTGTTGTCGCTTGATTACGCTAATGGGGAAGCACACACGAATATAAAATGTTGAACGTTATTGAAATTAGGCTTAATTGCTGATGGCATCTCAGGTTAATTTGTATTCCCCCAGTATGAAATGTGTCTGTGTGGGGTGTTTGTTTTTGTGAGCTGAGCTGCATCTAAGTGAGTGTAGATGCACAATACACTCACGTTGAATTCACTTGGGGTTGTTCTGCTCTTCATATAAATAAAGAAATGGAAAAAGGGAAGTTGCGTGTGGAATTTGAGGCGTTCATGACTAAATGTAATTGATGAGAAATACGTCCCCCCCCCTGCCCCTTTCATAATTCCCCTTGTTCGGGGCCCTTCAGTCCACCATGATGCCAGGTCATCAGGGGGCACTGACGGGAAGGCGGAGTCGGAAGGAAGCACGTTTAGCCGCCTCACCGGGGATAGCGATTAAAAAGCACTTCAGTGCAGAGGCTCACACAATCCAGATGAGGTTTCCCCTCACTGAGGACCTCTTTAACCAGCCGAGTAAAAAAAAAACCCCAGCCTGATCAGTTAAAGTGGCTTTTTAATCACTCCATTTGACTGTTATGCTTTTGTCTTTTTGCTTCTTAATTATTGATGTTGATGTGTTTCACTTCTCGCCAAGTTCTCCATCAAAGGCTTGTTCTTAATAGTCGTCAGAAAAAAAGAAAGGATAAAAGTGTTCTAAAGCACCAATTACCTTTATTTATTCCATTTGATAGAAGGCTAGACCAAAAAAAAAAAAAAAAAGGCAGAGTACTCAGAAAAGACGCCGGGCGCTGCGCTCTTTCTGCGGGCAGCCGCCTGCTGCTGCTGCAAACACTCGTCTTTGAAAGCAATTGGAAAACGAGGCTGGAGCTCAAAGAAAAACGTCATGTGGACACAGGGCGTTTGCTGCAGCAGTAGTTGTTTTTTATGTACGTGCAGAAAAGGCTTACATATTCATTGATGTACGGAGCAACGCAACAACTAATGTTTGAGTTTTCATCTAAATGTACCTGCTTTCCTCTCATGAGACTTGAAAGGTAGACCGCCAAGGAGAACACCTTGGTGATCATTCTGTGGCTGCTGTTCACTGAAAATGTTTCGGCATTACAAATAACCATTTTTTTTTTTGGTAGAGTAGTGTTTGCACCTTTTCTAAAAAAAGAAATCATCAAAGAGATGGGTGCTTAGGTTGAAGAACAGGAAGTGTCAGGCTGCAGGAGTTTGAAGCTTTTCATGTTTTAAGAGTTTGTTGCAAAAATTGCCAAAAAAAAAAATACAAAAACTAAACTTGAACATGATGATGCAGATAAATGAAACACTGTAATGATTTAATGAAGGATCATTAAATAGCAACAAGACAGAAAAGAGCTGTGCTTCTGCGCTAAATGCTAATGTGGTCCATACTGAAGCCTTGGATTAAACCCTTTCATGACTTCCATGGAATGTAGGTCTGTGCAGCCATGTGGAAGAGCAGGCTGTGCCGAAATGGACGGAAGCGGAGAATTTCGCCTATCTTTGGCAATTATCCAATGTTGGACAGGTCAGAAGAACGATAACAGCTTCAAGTTCTCATGCAGAACCGAGTCATAAACGTATGACATGGAAACACAGCTCACCTTTATGACCTCAGACGTGTGGTTGTACAAAGAGTGAACATGCACTGATTTTTTTTAATTTGAACATCCCTTTGTTTTATCAAGCGAGTTCTTTGAAATCATCAAAAACAATGTTGAGGTCAATCTTATTATTCTTAGTTGTGCTCCATGAAATGAAAGCCGGCCGCTTTCATTAAAACAGATGGCTTACATTGAGATACTCAGAAATATATTGGTTTACTTCTTTGCTTTTAAAAGCAATTTCTTCCTGATTTCCCCACAGGGGTTCACACATAAAACAATTTCTTTAGCACAACTTTTTCCTTTCTTCTTCCGTATTTATTTATTTATTTTTTTGCACATTTTGGGACCTTAAAACAAATGCTTCCCATATTCGCAGAGCACACGGCTGAAGTTGACTTTTATTTTCTGCTGACCCATCTCTTGGACGTGATAATAGAAATTCTGGGCTATCTTGTTGAACTTTCTGTCTGCTCTTCTCTGGTCCCAGCTGAGTGCCTTCATCATCTCAAGGAAGGCCTCTGAAAGGATGTTTACACATCAAGACTGTGTACATAGTCCTCAGCGCTCCGCTCTTCAAAGGAATCCTTTTCCCAGCTTGCACCAGGGTTTGGCCTGTGAGGGCAGATAGGCGCGCGGGCAGTGACCCGTCCGCTTCTCTGAAAAGTCCAGACTTCACACGTCTGAAGCCGCAGGGAAGGCGACAGAGGGATGGACTCAGAGTGGGGAACGGGATGCTAAGTTCAAGCTTTAATTTATAAATCTTTGTGGACGTCTCTCAGCATGCCGCTGCGAACGAGGAAAAAAAAAAAAAAAAAGGTTAGAAGGAAAAGGCGAGTGAGTGAGAGAGGAAATCACTTCCTTTGGCTTGGACAGACGCTTTCAGAACACCTGCTGGATTTGTCTGCCCCGTCTGGTCCAGGCGACTGGAGGACAACCTCAGAATAATTCATTTTACACCTCCTCCGCTGTGGCCTCTACTCTGATTCTGTTCTCCTTTTTTAAAGAAATACCTTTTTAGCTGTGCCTGAGAGGCAGGTGGATCACTTTGAAAGTGGACTTTTAACACCTGAAGCTGAAAAATAACACGATAATTTGATGTCTTGCCAGTGTGGACAAATTGACAAACCGTCATGTAACTGTATCTCATATTTAAAAAGGAGCCTAATTTTTACATTTTGTCAAGAAGAAACTCAGCTGGCATCTGAATGGGAACCTAGTTGAAAGTGATGCCAGCTCAAGACTGCTTTTCCATAGGGATGAAGATACTGCAGACAAAAATAGCAAAGTATAGCTTGAGTTTGAAAAACGGTGGGGGAGAGAGAGAGTGCGGACTGAAAGCTCAACAATAACACAATAATCTGCAACTCTGCCACTTCTTTTTGTGCCTCCCTTACTGGGAGACAGCTGCTCTACCTAGCTATTCCCTGGTGGTTTTGATGGATTCTTTCCCTCAGAAGAGGCAATGACTCCTTGGCTTTAACGTAGCGTGCAGCGAGCGGAGGCCCGGCAGCGTTTACATAGGAATGAGTCTGAATACATCCAGCAGTCCGACAGAAAGGAAAAAATGTAGTTTGATTTTTCACAACATGGATGGTGCAAAGTATTTGAATTTGTCTGAAACGCTGAAAAAATGAAACTGAAGCAGAAAGCCAGCAAAGTAATGACTTAGACTTTCTTTATTGTCATTCAAATTTGGATGAAATTTTGTTGCATTGGCTCATTGTAGTGCAGGATATAAAAGCAACATCAAGTATTTACATGTCGTATTTACAAAGTAAAGTGAGATTACTATACAGATGAGATTACTGTACAGATACATACATTCCACGTTTTTTATGACGTTATGTTTGCGCGACCTGAAAGATTAACTCGGTTCTAAATTGAACTCATATCCTCATATGGATTTATATAAACCATCAGTGTCCAAAGGAAAGCATCTTAGACAGCAAAAACACTGGTCCAACAAACAAAATGCTTTTGACATATTCTGGGGTTTTATGCAAATTCGGAAAAGATACAATTAGACAAACTCATAAAATACCCCCTTCATTTTATACCTTTTATTCTCCACTGCGATAAAACTTAACAAGAAAAAGAAAAGTTTCATTTCAGTTTCCAGTCAAAGAAAGGAAAGACAAATTGTGAATTATTTAGTCCACCTTTGCAACTTGGTAGTTGAATTTGTGTAATTCAAAGAAAGACAGTCAGCCAAACCACGGTATTCCTGTCGAAGAACTCTGGAGTATTTGTTGAATAATGTATGTTACAGGAATAAGACAGGCAGCTGCTGATACACAGGGACTGAGACTTGAGATTACAGTGGACCAGATGACCTTTCCTTTCATGAAAAATTAAGTGATCTGATATTGAGCAGATGAGGCTTTATTTAGCGGAAGCCTCCCGTGAAAACTGAGAAACACTTTTCATCAACCGGGCATGTTTTATCCTCAAATCTGAAGGGTTGTTTATGGCAGAAATGGATCTATGGTTGTTCATAACATTCCCATCAAGTTCCTCAACCACTCTGTCATCTCTTTGTCTTATTTTGATGCATTATAAAAGCCATTGCATTTTCTGTCTCCACTGAGAACTTGTCCACAGATGTATAATAGAAAAAAGGGAGCTTGGTGAGTAAACAGTCTGCCAATGCTAGCCTGTAGGTGCCAATCTGCCTGCTGGTTTGATGTTGGAAAAGCCTAACACACTCCCAATGCATCAGAATACTGTATCTCTCCCCCAAATCCAAAATTCGTTCCGCGTACTACATGCTTGTTTTTCAAAGCAACCAACGCCTTAAAAATTCCAAACTTCCCCCAACTAGTTCTGCTGCCCAGGCAGGTATAAAATCAGCAGCGCTTTGATGTCATAAAAAAGTTAGTTTCCGCTCCCGCCATCATTTTGCTTTGCCAAATGAGTCACAGATGAAAAATACCATATTATACAGCGGGGCCGTCAAGCTGTCACTTAGGTAATGAAGTTGGTCCAAACCATTTGTCTTATTTTGTCACGCTTTTTCCCCATTAGTCATACCGCGCTAACCATTAGCTCCTCGGGAACCCCCTTCACCCAAGGACACTTAGGCTCTCTTTCCGAGTGCGACTGAGGCCGTGCAAGATGACACAGTGGGAGAAAAGAAGGGGATGGAGAGAGCCGAGACTGACACCAAAGAAGAAAAAGAGCGCCAGAGCATGCTAGAGAGACTCGAGGCCTGTCTGAAAAAGCGGCTTGGGAGAAAAGACAGGTTGATTAATCTGTCAGAACTGACTGTTTATTTAAGTAAATGTTCACATTTCCAAAATCAAACCTGTACTGTACGACACTAAAGTAGTGGCAAAGCAGGATTTAAACGTGGAAGGGAAGAATTAGGAAAAAGGGTTCCGTCAACTGAGAAGGGATAACAAATAGCATGTAGTGACAGGAGCAGAGGATCCAGGGAGATAAGTGAGACTAGACAGTAGTGTATTAACACAAAGTGAGTGAAGCTGGAAGAAAGGGAAGACTGGGAAGAGAGACGTAAAAGAGACCTGACCAACACTGGATTTCGTGAGTTATATCTTCAGGGTACAGTGTGTGTGTTTGTCCTACGACAGGGTTATTACTCAGCCAAGTGTGGTGAACACTAACTGCTTTATGAAAGCCGGAGGCAGGGCCACACAAAGTGCAGTAAAAGTAAAGTGCTTTTGTTGTGTTATAGCATGTTTTACAGCATATCCATATTGAAGTATTGATGGTGCATAGCATCCTTTTTCATCGAGATGACTTTTTAAACGCCCTTCTGAGGAATTGGACTCCAGGGAGCGCGGTTTTTCTTCGGTTTAGTAAAGTTTAATTGTGGCAGGAAATGTTCAGGCACCACATTGCAGGTCCGATGGCACCAGCTATGTGGAACTCCCACAGGACAGATTACAGGTAAGGAGTTTTGTCGACAATGCCCCATATGGCTTATACTAAGAAAACCTTGTCATCTGTGTGGAAAAGTGGAAGTCCTACAAGCCCTTTTAAGATCACTGTGTTTAAATGGACTTACACCTTCACATTTATCACGCATCTTGACCAGGTGTGTGTTTAACTGCAGGTGTGAGTGATTAAATCAAGCCCAATGGTTCTAACCAAGCTGCGTCCTGAGAGCTGGACCAGGGCCATGTGCACTGTTAGTCGCTGCTCTGACAGATGCCAGGGGGCAAACACAAGGGAGGGGACTAATTACCGGACAGCTGCCCAGCAGACCCTCTCCCTGCCCTGGGGACGGCCATCTATCTCACTCCGCTGTCCTCCAACCCGAGACCTGAGACCTGGCACCAATGTTGCCAATTCTCGCTCCACCTCTGGGAGTTTTGACGGTTCGCCCTCAACCATCAACCAGGGGCAAACAGAAATCATTTCTTATCCCTTAATCCCTTGACAAATGAAAAACCAGGATTGACAACAAAAGTTGGTGTTGAATTCTGCCTGTGTGCTGTCAAAGTTAAAGGTTACCCCAAAACCTAAAATTACACTTAAAACCCAACACAGTGATTGATTTCAATTTATCTTTCCAATGGTAGTTGGTTTCCTGCCACTTAATTTGCATCAGCCACCAATTTTCCATTTGACCACTGCTAATTCCCAATATGAATATAAATATATCAGAGATGGGTGCCACAGCAGACTAATAATATCTCTATTGCTGCTTTGAGTAGACTGTGTCCTTCACCCTTCACTGCGATGGGTAAGAAAGGTATTTGTAAGAAAATTGAGGTCACCACTGAGAGGAGGGCTGGCTGTAGGCCCAAAAAATATCAAGTGTTGGAGAGGTTCAGGCAGACTCATTTTGCTGGAATTAAGGGGCTACCAAGCAGACTGCTCATCTCGCTGTTGGCATAAGCGTGAGAAGAGGAGCTAAAGGTTGAAATTATGCACCCAGAAAGCATTTGGCTCGGGTGAGGAAAAAGTGCAATGCAATAATTAGGCAGCACAATAAAAATGATTAGAACTGCTTTTGACATTCTCATTGCGAATAACTTGCGTTTAATTGCAATCACAAATTTTATATGCCAGTTTTATGTTCCATGGCTATAAGCTGTTTAAAGTTCAATAGCTATACTCTTTAAATCTCCTTCCAATTTCTGCTGGGAGGCAGCGACAGGGAGTGGATACAGAGAAAGGGGAAACAAAGTATGTAAAATGAGAATCCAAAAACGAAGAAGCGAGAATGAGGGAATGTCTTTCACTATTAAGTGTTGGACAGCGTGGCTCGCTGGCCTGGAGGAGGACCCGTGTGGCGCAGCTCGAAGCTAGTTAGCTATTCAGCCACAGCATCTGTTGCAGGCTAATGGATGTTATAACCTCATAAACGTCATGAAATTGGACATTATCCCTTAATTAAAAGAACAGAGATGCATTACAATGATTAGAGTGGCACTCCAGTGGACCTGCCACACGCTTCAGTAATGTTTGTGGAGGACATACAGCTCCTGAGCAAGGTGTCGGCCTGGTAGGGGGGGGGGGGTTGCATTGTATTTTTAACGAGCCATTTGTCGTTGCAAGCTTCAAACTTCGGGAGACTTCTGAGAATCCTGCTTGGTTTCGGACTCTCTCTGAGACGTCCTCTTGATCTTTACGCCTCTCATTTACTGCTGTGGGAATTGCTCCAAACTTGTCCATCTTGCGTTTTCTTATCTTCATTTGGATTTCTGCAGTTTCTGATGATGATTTGAGTGCCTTCACCGTGATTATGTGCACAGTGTAAGCTCAGTACAAACAGCTGTGCCATAAAGCAGATATAAAAACAAAGCTTGATGCTTGTGTTTCTCAGCACCTGGGCCATGAGTGCCCAATAAATAGCGGCAACCAATCAATCTTGCATGCCTTGCATGCTTAGGAGCTTAATGAAACTTGGGTGGGGTTCCAAGGTTCTGGACTATAAAGCCCACATGCAAAGATATGGGACGTATTAACCCTCACTCTGGCCTCTACTCATAGACGATCCAAGGCCGACATTACTGTAGAAAATTCCTTGAGTGCATCTTTAAGTGTGCTATAAAGGTCACAAAAGGCCTGGACTCGCATATCTCTCAATGCTCGTCAAGTGGCCTCAGCATGGGAATGTGACATCGTCTGAGGAGGCTGCATGTTGCGCAGGTGTGTGTTGACCTCTGTAAACATTTGTATCACATGATGCCATGCATTTACATTGGTCCCCTGTGTTTTGTAAATGCCTTTTCTCTATTATCTGGTGAATGAATGGCACGCATTGTGACAGAAACCCTGTATTATGCAAAAAACAAAACACACCCTTAATGTATCACTGCATGCGTTTGGTTGAACCAATTACATGCTAACATTCACAAGACATGTCAGTGATATTGCGGGAGCTATGTGAGCGCAATCTCAATGCCACTCTTGGCTCGGCGGGAATCCATGTGAAAAGTAATTGAGGCTTTCTCATTTATGTATAAGGCAGTCTGTCTTCCCTATGATCTATTCTCTATCGAGACAGACACAATAATATAACACCGAGCAGGGCTTGATAAAGAGTCTATTTTTGCTCAAAGCTCCCTCCCCCTGAATGAGAATGAATGTAGGCATGTTGCAGTGGTAATGTATCAACATAAAATATTGAAATAGCCCAACCAAGGGCAAACTGCATGTAATTGAAACTCTCTCTGTACTGAGAACAAGGAACCGGTGTCCCTGCATCTGAGAATTGGCAGAAGGGCTTTCAGAAGGCATTTGTTTCAGGTTTCTCTTCTTCTATCCCCTCCCTTCCCCTGACTTAATTGCCCTTTTTGAGAAATTTGTATTGCACGTATCTGGTTTCTGCTGCCGTATTATTTATAACCCTCACTTTCTGTCAAGAAGGGTACTTTTCCCCCTCTTTTTCGAAGCAGCTAAGATGATTGATTTGTCCCGTTTAACCTTGATAAGGGAGGAAATAGAAAAAACAAATTGCAGTATTGACACTGTGCTGTGATGGCATGATGTTTGCGCAGGTGACCTGGAGGTGAGTCAGAGGTGAGTCTAAAGAGGAAGAGAAGCTGTGCTGTGCTTTCCCGACTGCCTCCCCAACCTATTTCTCCTTCTTTTTTTTCTTTTTTTTTTTTAACCTAAATTTCTTTGATGTCTTGGCCTCGTTTGATTGCACTTGTGCTTAAGCAAGCTGTGACAATGCTCAGCTTTTTAGAATTTCCCTCACATTCAGACTGTGTCACACAGCTTTAGTGAAATGAGGTACGGAATAGAAGTCAAGCTCCTAAAATATGTTTTGCGTTACTGGCAAGGTGTCATCAATGCAAGGTGATTCATTATTTAAGGATTATTGTGCATATTGTACAGATTTAGGAACAGCTTATAAGGTATCATTTCCTTCAAAAACACCATTATTAGAACCTCTAAACACCTCCAGCTTGTCATCCTTTGCTTTTTTTTTTTGCTCATTGCTATCATGTAATCCTATGAAGAATCAACACCCCTGCTTGTGTCTGTTCCGTGCTCCTTTGACGGCTGCTTTGTCCTCTTCCAGCGTCGTGAAGAGCACCATGGGCTGGTCACCCTCTCCAGAGTCCCTACATCTGGCAGCACCATTAATCTTCCGCAGCAGCTGTGCCCCTGTACCTGTCTCTCTTTGTGTAAAGGAGATGGAAAGTCATTTTTAGTCATTATCTTCCCCCTGGCATATGCTCATTTCGCTTATCGCACTTAACCTGCACTTTGACGTTCAGACTCAGCTGCTCTCCTGGATTCGCTCGTACTGGAACTGACCCCCAAGATGTCCGGCGTGAAGGCTTCATCATTGCGGAAGTTGCAAAAGTTCTCTTTGCCCCCTTGCCACAGATGATGTTTTGTGAGTAAATGCTGGAGGCAAAGGGAGACTCACTCAGTCCTCAGGGGGGCAGCAGGCTTTTAAGAATCTCAAAGAAACAAGTGGACAGCTGAAGGACCACAACAGGGTCAAAGCCTGAGACATGGCAGACTGCCCTCAACATAGTGTCAGGTTTGACAGGGTGTTGCAGTTGGAGGATAAACACATGGACACCAAAGTAGCCGTCTTGTTGCACTGCCCCTTTGATGTGCACTCATCAGTCTCCGGGCAGACTGTGTGTTAGCCACTAATTAACTGCTGACACTTAGGGCTGAGAAGTACGGTGTTTGTGAAGTTTTACTAAGACTGACATGTTGCTTGAACAGATCGGGTTGAAAAATGATTAATACTGGGAAATACTGTGGGCTGGAATTATGCTAGCTCTTGTTGGCAGCTTACCATCACAATTTAATAGTGTATTGAGCTGATTCTAAGGCTTTTAGAAACCTCATTGATGCAGTCTCACATTTTTTACATCTTGTTTCAAACCCTATGGAGGTGTACTATATCAGGCTGTTTACACCTGGTAATAAAATGCGTCCAGAGTTTGTTCACAATTGGACAGCTCTGGGAGGGAAATACAGTCACTATGTTTGATATATTATTAATGCTATTGTCAACAAGAGCAAACACAATCTTTTTTGTAGGCAGAGGAGAAGTATTCCACAAGGCAAGGATGAAAGGTGACTGGGTTTTCCAGATTACTTTTTGAATTATGGTAAACACGGCCAAATGAATGTGGTTAGATGCGTCCAGTGTTGCCTCTTCATTTAGCCCGAGTTGTCACTAATCTGTAACAAATACCTGCGGCTCTCTGGACACAAACACAACAATCCACTTTTGTTGTATATGGCGGCTGTTGCTTTGAAGTCTTTCTTTGAAAAACTGAATGTTCTATACGTTAGCTCAGAAGCTAATAGCTTGCTAAGCTACTTGTTCAATGAGCTGATTGGAATGATTATCGATCCTCGGGAAAAAAAAAGATTTTTAACATTGTTTAATAAAAAATTTAGATTCTTTAGTTAAACTATAGCTGGGTTTCTCTTTTACTGAATGATTTGCAATAAAAAAAAACTTCCAGCTATGTTTTTATTTACATATAGAGCAAGGGCGTGAGTTTTTGATTTACATAGGTTCACTTAAGACTTATTTGGATATGAACAGTCCGACTCAAAGCTGTTCACTTCAAGACCACCTCATGCCATCCATAAACAACATCTTACTTATCAATCAAATCAGAAATCCTCTACTATCGAGAAATTATTTACAGATCAACAGCATGGATCCTTTGGCCTCGACCACCTCTACCACTATTGTGTTGAGCCTTTGAACATCCCCTATTCCCACGCCTAAGCGTGGCTTTCATGTGTTCTTTTGTGCTTGCATTCTTGTCTTGCATGTTTATGCATGTGGCTTTCAAAGGGGTGTCCACCTGAAGCACAATCCATCGCAAAATCCAAAGAGATCAACAGTAATCAGTGGGCGACGTTCAGGTGGTGGCTCACCTTCTGGCCTCCGCTGCCCGTCTTGCCACTGTTGGTGGCTTTCTAAGTGGCCATGGGGAATACTCGGCTTCAGTTAGCTTTGTCTGGAGCTAATTAAATCAGGGATTGAAAGGTTCCTGTTGCTCCCCCTCAAAGGCTGAAGGGTTATTGACATGACCACAACAGCAATAGCTGATCAATCGAATCGCACTCGCTCCAAACATGAACACAGTTATACTTGTGCAGTCTTGAAGAATGTTGCTAAACTGTGAGGATATCACTATGTATTGACATTTTTCTTCTTATTGCCATCCTATCATAAGGGTATCATACTTTTATTTGAAATAAAATAAAATGCATTGCTTAAGGAGAAATTTCAGCTGGTTGGTCAATCTACTTCTTCTTCTCTTGTGCTTTAGACTGTAAAATCACAACTATGCGATGAATAGCCTCTAAGTTGTAGAACGATTCATGTGATCCCCAGAGGATGAGTCAAATGACTTCTTTGATCATCTCAGTTTCTTCTTCGCGCCACAAGCAGCAGACCTTTTCATGTCCAGTCTTATTACATGTATTAGAGTCTTTTGGCAATCATTTGTTTTGTGATCATTTTGGTTTTCTTACCATGTTTCTTTTTTTAGCTTCACAAATCCCACTGCAGAGTTACTCTCATAAAAAAAAAATCTTACACCTACTGACTGAGGTCCAAGCCAAACTGTCATCATGCAGCCTTAAGATCGTTCTTGGCTCTGCGGAGGAACCAGTGAATCAACACCTTAACTCCTGTTAGACATGTTGTTATTTTACTTTTGAAATACTGACGCTATCACAGGCTCGGAGGCTTTGTGGGGAGGTTGGCCAACTGTCTCAATCCGATCATAAATTGAATTTATGTTGTTGTCTGGGCTCAAAAATATTAAACTTCTCTGGTTTTTCTCTCAGTGGGGAAAAAACTACAGTAGACACGATGGAAACTGCTGTACAAATTGGGGATTGAATCTTCTTTCTGTAAATAGTCCAGTGGATTTATGGAAGATTATTTGGCAAAACTATTTTGTGACATCTGAAAATCAAGCTGATAATAAGTGGTGTGCTCTGTGATGATTACTGCCCAGTTATGAAACCGCGGACACAAGCATACTTGAAAGCATAATTGAAGAAGTACATTTGTCTGTCCAGTCGCAATGAACCCCTGAAAGCTTATTGAAGCACATCAGCATTTAAAGTTGATGTCTACTTAGATGATGGCTGCATGCTACATCTCTGTCATCAGATAAACAAAGCTTTGTTTTCCATAGTGACAGTGGGTCAGAGGGTTCACCCTAGGCGCCAATGGGGGCCCAGCCAGCAGGAGTCTGGAGGTTATACATCCATCGCCTGCTCTGTCAGCCGATGCCACCTGATAGCGCCTAATGAGAAAACACGATGGTGCTGTCTCCATTCAGTTGGCTCCCAAGCCGTCCGACCACCGTGCAATCTGATCATGTTGTCCGACCAGTCTGATACTGACGCTCGTCTTACTTGAGTAAGAGCCGATCGTTATCAGATAGCGGCTTCCAACACTCAAACAATGATTTTATAGCTGCATATCTTGAAGCTTGTAATTGCTGCTCAACTATAGTCATACGGAGCTGTTTTGAAACAGAAGTGCAGGATGCTCAGAAGAAAGAATCCAAACAGCTAGGCAGAAAAACATAATACACCGCTGAGGAGCTGTTAAGATCTTAAAGTAAAAGCTAGGTTGCTGCATTTGGTCAAATCAAACCAAAATTAAAATCATTTTGCTTTTAAAAGGTAGCACTTTAATTATTTTTTTATTGAAAGTATTGTCTCATAAACCTACTGCAATTTTATAACAACTTCTTCCCATAAATATCTAATACATGCTATACAATTGTACTTGTGCACACTAAGACTTCAGAAACACAAGTTCTGTGTCTGAGCCAAAGCACCACAGAAAGGATTTTTTTCCCCCTTTTAAAGGCACCAAGCAGCATCCAGCCGTGCACCTCTCCTTCTCCCAGAGATGATGCTCACACATCCACTTGATGAACACAGGCTTGGGAACTCATCATCCCTATCAATCCCCTTCCTTCCTCAAGGTTCTCATTATAATCAAACTCCTGAAACAGACCGGGGCTCAACCCAACTTGTGTCCCCCCCCCCTTCAAGTCAATAAATCAGACGTGTCTTCTTGGCCAGTGGTCACTTAAAGGCAGCTTGTAGATGGGGACTAGAAAGGCAAGCAGTGTAGTGTGGCGTGTCCTACGGACCATTCAGGCAGAATGCGGTGCCTGGGCCGTGAAGTGTGGCACATGACACACTCGGGGAGTTGGATCTCCGCCTTGCAAAAAAAAAAAAAAAACAGGAGAAAGAGCTGCTGTGAACATACTGGTGTCGAGAAGAAGTAAACAACAACAACGCTGAATAGAGAGACAAAAAAATAAAGAGAGGCTGGACTTGTTTTTGAAGATAAAAGCGAAGGGTGTACCATCATTTCCATCTGGCCAAATAATAATTAAAAGAACTGTGTACCTGCATCAAACGGGAAGTTTGTTTTGTTACATTAAGAGACTTCAGTGGTTTGAAAAACTGTCGTGAGGTGAGGCAGTTACACAGCATGCATCTGTTCCGTCTGTGCTCAATCTCCTCGTAAGCACAAACGCACACACGCACGCACACACGCACAACGCTCTTTTTATGAGCTCGCTGAGTGAGAGGCACCCATTGTCTCTGTGTGAGGCTGATTCAAAATGGCCGCCCTCAGCACTCAAATTGATCATAATTGTATTCCCGAACTCTTGCTCAGCGGGGCATTACATTTCGTGTTATTGACTTTAAAAACACATTCAGCGATTCTAGTTGCGATTTCATTATACCGCTGTCAATTACCGCCCTGTGAACAAAAGCATGCCCCACAAATAAAATGTATGAGGTAATTTTCCAAATGCCACTTAGGAGGTGCCGCCATCTGAGCGATGGGCATGTTTAATTTGTGCACTTGCTTACTGCAAATCTGGTTATGCATATGCAGCCGTGCACATTTCATTAAAACAACACAGGAGGCTCGGGGTGATTGCCCCTGTGTTTCCCCCCATCAATACATAAAACGCCGGCCAGGCCCAGGTAATTAAGCATTCTAAACGTTTGGAAGACAAAAAAAAAAAGGAAATTCTTTCTCCTTGTTTTCGTGTGTGTTCAAAGGGAATGAGTGTGCAATTTATGAGTCATAAATCACACTAACTAGAAACAATTACTGTACCTCTCGCATCCGCTTCCTCGCTCCCGGTGAAAGTGTTTTGTTTGGCGTTTCCTCTCCAGGGTGTCCTTCTGCGCCGCCTTAAACGGGGGGAAGTAAACGGCGCCATCGCGGTTAAATTGGCAGCCTCGGCGCGGCCGCCTCTCCGTTTTGCACCACGACGGTTCGACCTTTCACCTCTTCATTCTCTCTCGCGTGTGTTCACACACTTCTCTTTTTCTGCTTGCAGAGATAGTCGTATTGCGATAATAAAAAAAAAAAAGGTCACGTGTGAGTTGATGACGGGGTTAGAGGGCGGTGGGGGGGTCACTGATAAGCGCTTATGAAAGGAATAACCACCCCCGTCCTCTACATTCAGTTGCACCATCTTCTCTTTTTACCCTCTTCACCCAATTACAGTGAGAAAAGAAGGAAGCTGGTAGACATGAACGTTCTCGGCGTACGGGCTCAGAAGCACATACAGTAGAACGTGACTTCTGGCTATATTCACTGGCAGCTACCAAGTTTGAAGAGCAGTGATTACTCTGGTTTGTGTGTGTGTGTGTGTGTGTGTGCTCTGCGTCTGCACATCTGATGACTTTGAAGGATAGCGTGTTTGTCTGTGTGTAGTCTTCATAAAGGAGAGCGCAGGGGGACGAGGGCTTTCCGTTTCTGAGCCCCGGCGAAAAGTGCTGAAATGGGCCGTATTGATCGCCGGGCGAGGGGAGTCAAAACAATCACCATGAATTAAACTCCTCAAGGTCTTAGGCAAAAGGGGATTAACAAAATTATCTGGCCTCTATTCTGGCCATTTATTGTGTTGACAAAAGCTTGGAAAAAGGCAGCGAAAGCAGTCAGGGAATCGAGGGTAGGGGGGGTGGGGGGGCGGAGAGGAGAGCGTTCTTGATGAGAAAACTAACATGTAAACACAGCAGATAAGTGCTTTCGTGGCCCGACAGTATTGATTATGAAAAGGTTTGATGAATTGTAGTTTGTGTGCTGCGTTTTGATAGCCGTCCGTTCACACACTGCAATTACCGGCTGCGTCGACGACAGACTTTATTTTTTTTGGGATGGGGGGGGGTGTTTCTGTTTGTTGCGATGAGAGGAGCGAGACAGCGGGTAAATGTGTAGCCTCATTAGAAGATGTTTGTAAGTGGATGTGAAGCACAATTAAAAAGGGAGACGAAAGCCTTTTGTTTCAAATCATCAACAATGAAACCCGGAATTATCGTTAGCGCCACGGGATGCACAAACCTTCCTGAATCAAACGGTTTTGCATCTGCCTTCGGTCCTGTGGCCTTTTCTCCCCCCCTCCCTCCCTCCTTCTCGCCTCTTACCCGTGGACTTGACTCTCAGCTAATTAATTTGCAAATTTTATTCTCAATAAAGTGCTTACAAAAAGATAATTGTGACTTTATTAACAGTTTCTTGGGCAGCAGATGGTGTTCTGCAGGCCTGCCATGTTGAATTAGTGATGACGCTGTCGTTTTATGCGCTCTCTACTGTGGCAACCCATAAAACTCCTAATTAAGGCTACAAATTAATACTACTTCTTCCCAGCATTATACCCAGCCATTTCCCCCTACATCTGTGTAAACAGATGCAAATATACAGGTAAGTCTTCCATTAATATGCACCTTCTCTCTGCTTACAGTAGCTGCATTTATGTAAGGAATCCCTGTTATTACAATCGTTTGTTCTATATTAAGAGCAATTAAATGCCTATTAAAGATGCCAAGGCATTTGTTGGCGCGTTTGTGCTCAGCATTTAGAAGACGCGCACTTCCTCGGAGCCAAATCTCAGTAAACTCCGTCGACTTAATCCCTCCAATGTTTTATTAAAAACAAATTATGTCCGACTTCACCGCCGGTAATCCAGCGCATCAAGTATTGGTAACCGCCTGAAGGAGAAGTGCTTGCATTTTAATTAAGAGCCCGAGTAACGAGGCAGCAAAGTGTGCGGATTAGTGTGTTTACTCGGGAAGAGCAGGAGACAAAAAAGATCTTCATTTCATTTTTTTTTTTTTTTTAATCTGCTCTTGGATCGGCTCCAAGTGTACAGTGACTTGACATATTTCAGGGATTGAGACACTGATCTTGTTTGGCAGAGAACAGAGGCCTGCTAGGTGTTGGAACATCGTCTGCTGTTGTCTTTATGAAGGCTGAGGCCCTTTTAATGGCATTCATACACACTGGAAGATTTGTGAAACTGAGGGGAAAAAAAAAAAAACCTCAAGTAAAAAGCACATCTTGTCTTTTCCCACACACGTGTCTGCCTTGATGCAGATGCAACTCTGCGGTTCTGCTGGGATTTTCACCGTCATATATTCTAAAAGGTGTCTCCTCTGTCCACTGTTAGCCAGGGGTGTGTCCAGACCTTTTTTTTTTTTTTTTTTTGTAAGACTTGGATGACCCATCTGGGGTACTGACGTATGCCGGAGATGCAAACGTATTAACCCTCTGTGTCTCATCATTTCTACCATTAAAAACAATCTAAAATATATCATTCACATGTGTTACTTCAACTTCAAGAACTGAGTGGCAACATTTAAATCATCTTAACACACAAACTTCCAATGGCTTGATTTCAAGTACATGCACACAATCAAGTCAAATAGTCAATCATCCAAGCTGAAATTAATCCGCAGAAGAAATAAATATAAATGCTTGTTGAAAAAATAGTGGCTCTTTTTTTCAAGCCAGGAATAAAGTGTATCATAAACAGTTCCACATCTATAGACTGGAGGGATTCATTTAAGAAGAAGGGTCCCTTTTTTTATTACCATAGCAATAAACTAAAATGAGTTCAAATGAAAGCTAATCAGTAGGTATTTTATAACTGCTGTATATCACACTCCTAATTTAGTACCACAGGGCTGTCACCGTGGCATTACCACCTTAAAACATTAATATAAAGCGATATAATGTTGTTAATGTATGCTGTTAATGTTTAGCTGTTATTTAGTTCTTTTGGCAGCGGCTCAGCAGAACCTCCTGTTTTGGAGCCAAGGTGAGATCAGCAAGCTGCAGAGATTGGCAGATCCTCCCCTGGAGTAGCTCTGCGTACATACCATAATTGACATACTCAGACATAATCCCTTGTGGGACTTCCACTCTGTTCCCAGACTTCAGTGGGAGATTGCTGCTTCTTGAAGAAGTCATGACCACTGTTTGATCAAAGGGGCTCTGCTCCCAACGCCCACTGCTCGCTGCCAGTGCTCGATCTGGATCGATGCAGGGGTTAGTGTACAAAAATCCCCAGCTTCCTCCGGCTCTGCAAACCCACTTTTGCCATTCAGAAACGGGAAGTCATGTTAAGTTCATGTGCACGTTTCTTTAGCTGCGTGGTGCTTTTTTTTTTTGTCTTTCTGTAGATCCCTCCTCTTTGTAGGAAAGCATCAGGAGCTGCCCGAGAAATGTGAAATCCTCACTAGAAAAGGGGCTCCATTTCACATGTGAGTTGTTTACATCCACTGACTTCTGGCCTAATGAATCAACGCTGTTCCTCCATAAATGCGGCGCTTTTATTCCGCCTCCAGCTGCGACACATTTGATACCACTGTATATGAGCGTCTGCCTGCAAATACAATCCAAAAGACTTCTAACAGGCATTTTATTGTTTGTCTTAACTTTCCTAATAGCAGGCACAAAGCCAGGCTTTGACTTCATATAAACGCTTCCTATTTCCGTTAAAAATCTGTCTTTAGCCCAAGAAACGCCAAACCAGCTCAGCTTGTTCCTTTATCAGCTTACAACCAGAGTTCTCAGGGTGCTCATAAATCCACTGAATATTGTTCATTGTGAGTTTCTCCGTCTTACCAAACAAGAATAACAAGAAAAGAGCCATAATTACAGAATTTACTGCAGTTTCAGAACTTAGCCAAAAACTTTTCTGTTCCCATTAATGGAAAATATGGTAATTAGTTTTTCATATTCCCTCATACATACGATTCTGATATAACTTATTCATGACAGCGAAAACAAGAATATGCTGTTGTCTGTCCATTTTACTTCAGCAGTGCAGTTTTGGAGCAGCTATTGAGCCTTTTGCCTCCGTCTCCCTTTGGGTGAGATGCCCACCGGGTATGAATCAACGACATCATGAAAAAGGGCTCTGTTTCATCAAAGCCAGAGTCGAGCCCAAAAGATTCAGAGGGGACTCTAATCAGTTTGAGGGAGCAGGCTTTTATTTATTGCAAACAAAATGAAATTACTCTGCCTCGTGAGTGACATTTATGTGCGCTGCTACCTGCAGTGCTGACATGTTTACAAAGGGATGAGGTTTAAAAAAAAAAGAAAAAAAAAAGCATGCTCCGGTTTGTTATTTAGATGTTGTAGATGCTCTAAAAACTGTGACATTTCAAAGATTAGGCTGTCAGTGCTCTGCAATATTTCCTTTTTGTCAACAAATGCCAAGAAAACAACAAAACCAAAGCTTGCTAGTTCTTTTCCCTGTTTGCTTTCGACTGCCTTTCTTTGGTGTATTTATCTTTATATAACTAGATCAGCCACCACTGAACTAGAGGACATTACTTTATAAATATCACCATGGCCTATCAAATCACACAGGAGGGGTTTTCTGACGTCATACTTGCACTGACAGGATGCAAAAAGCCTTTATAATGTTTGTCATTACCTACGAAACTTAAAAAATGCCTCTGCAGTGCCAGTAGTGTGGAGGGTATTGCGGTCTCCCCATGTACAGAGTGCAGATCATCCAAGCAGGCGGCCCGAGTTCGAATCCGACCTGTGGCTCATTTCCCGCATTTCTCTCTCTCTCTCTCTCTCTCTCTCCTCCCCCCCATGATTTCTGACTCTATCTGCTATCCTATCTCTGAAATAATCGACACAAAAAGCAACAATTAAACCTTTAAGAAAATGCCTCTGATCAATTATACGGAGCTGGATAAATGCTAAATCTTAATGGTTCTGCCTAAAACCAAGGACTTAAAAGGAAACAAGCAACTATAAGCAAAGCGTTTTCTCTGCTTGTTTGTCGGAACGTTATGTTTAATTTGAGTTGAAAAACAGATTAATGACTCGTCACAATAAAGTTGTATTCTTTTGATTTTATTTTTTATTGGCCCACCGTGTCAGAGCAAAGTGGATCGGTCCTTGTGGTAGTTATCGACATTAAAGCAATGTTTTCCTTTAAAGACACGTAGCGTGTCAACATCCATTTTAAGCATCAATCTGCCACGGTATGGATCTGCACAGCATTTGCTTTAATTAATCTGCTTCTGCTCTCAAATCTACTTCTGCCATCTTGATAACCCAGCTTCAAGTAAATTGTCTCATGTTGTTAACAGACAATTGCTCATTATCTACCACTCCCCCCGATTCCACTTCTCGGGGATTATTCCCTCAATTAAAGGTTATTTCGCTTCCTCCTTGAGGTGCTGTGGCCCTGGTTTGAACCTGCTCCAGCGCCAGAGGACAAGCCAATGACCCCAGTGTGAGGCAAGGAAGAACAAATCCCTGTGTTTAGCCTCCTCAGCATAAAAAAAAAAGTACCATATCATGAAGTGTGAAAACACTCAGACAGCCGTTTTATAAATTACAGTTAACTATAACGGCTCTGTTAGTTGTGAGGAAGCAGTGCTGCTAGCGTATAGGACTGTATTGGTGAATATTGTGGCTTCCTAACTAATGAAGAGGTGGGTGGGAGTTGGATGCGGGCGACGTTGCACAGCGAACAATGTGCCATTGTCGCCGCTAAGCCTGGGCTGTCACACGCTGCTCTGATCATTACTTACCCACAGACGTCCAATGTCACGCACAATATCCCCAGGTTTGCCCTTCATAGGTTGTTGTGCATCCTCTGATCGCTCCAGCTTGCTTAATGATAACAGGCAGTAATTACACTCACGCGCCTGCACACACAAATACGCTTGCACACTACTGTACACTGCAGGAAAACAAATACTTCCCCCCCCCACTCTTGCTTCCTTTTCCTTATCCCTTGGCCTTTTTGTTCAGGGAGGAAGATAAATATCCCCATAATAAAAAAATAAAAAAAGGCCTGCCTCTGATGCATTTTCAACAGTCTACTGCATCAATACATGTATTTACTTACAGGTCTGGATTTATTCTCTGCCTGCTGCAGTCCGATTTGTTTTGAATGGTAAATGAAAAGATCGGCGCTTCTATTGTAGCCATATTTCAAGTCTCGGCCTCGGCAGCACACCTACCAATGAACTTTATGTGTGCAAATTGTTTAATAAATCAGCCGAGGAGTGGGGGGGAGGGGCGGTTGAGACGGGTGGTTCTCGTGCAATGTTAGCACCCTACTATGAAAAGAACAGTTTATAAACTGCCTGGAAGAACCTCCAATACGAAGGGATTAGAGGCGAGGCCTAGATATTACTCGCAAGTGTGTGTGTGTGTGTGTGTGTGTGGGGACACTGTACTGCAGGAGTGTGTAAAGCAGTCACACTATTGCCTCCCTGACTGCCAATGTTGGCAGTATGCAAAGCCATCTTTTCGCGCTGCAGTTAGATTTCATGGGACTGTGGGCATATAATATCAGAGTGTGGATATCAGGGGACACGACTGAGCTGGTGCGCTGGTAGGGTGGCATGCTTATTGAGATCATGATTATAGCTGTGTCTAAACTCGGGTCCCTTTGTGACAGAGCCATTAGCAGGCTGTCACACTCTTCAGCGCACTCTACGTATGTGACCGCTAATGCTAATACGCTGACTGCAGCCCACGTCCACACAGTAGATTATAACCAACACTGAGGCACTGACCCGGGACACTGTGATGCTTTTAAAGGAAATTAAAGCTCCTGTGAGGAGTTATTAGCTGGTTATGAAGCAGACTGGAATCAATACTGATGACTTCTGCAGAAAATATCATCAGGGAATACATTGATGACCAAATCTCTGTAGCTGCTGTCATGGAGTAGGTGTTTCACAAGAGGTGATGGTAGTCTCATGAGAAGCGCACACAGACTCACCACACCAGCCTTTAGCGAAAAAGAAGCTAGTTAGCTTCTGTTCTAATCAGGGAATATTCAACATTTTAATCAATAATCAAATGTTAAAAAATAAAAGAATAATCCAATGTGAATATTTCTCGAAAGGGTGCGTGTGCGCTAACAAGCAAACGCCAGACAAACCGTCCGGGGTGACAGATGACGGAAGAAATCAAGTTATCTGGATGTGCACTTCTGTCGCCTTGATAATTTAAATGAGGGAAGATGGAACGGGAGATGCAGGTAGCTGTACTGAAGGAGATAACACCGAGTCCGGTGCTGAACAAGATCAGCAAACTGCTGGGCAACGTACTCTAACTAAATATAAGGCAGAGGGGGGGGACCAAGCTCAGGGTTACAGGGACATTGGACCCTAAAACCACCCATGCTCTTGTGCACATAATGCATAAAAATCAAAAAATCTAATGGTTTTCAACTTATCTTTGTTTGTTTGGAGGGAATATTCAAAACACATTTTGGACAATTTGGAAATATTATTCATAACAGACTGTGATGTCATCATAAGTTTATCTGTGTCATCGTTATCTCGTTTTTAGCTCATCTTATGCTAATAAGTGTTCCTTGTTTTTCCTTGCCTTGTTGATCTTCAAGTTATTATATGAATCTGAAACCTTACAAACCTCTCGGAACTAAACGCATAAATAACTTCTCCAATGTAGCCGTTCAGCCACAGAGCATAGACGTCATGGCAACAGCCAAGAAACGGGCTGAAGATGCTTAAAGTCGTATTTGGGCAACATCCACTAACATTACTGTATCATGTGAAGTCACCATGGTTCTTTGGCTCCTCGTTAGATCTTTGGCAACGACATGAGATGTTCTGTCAAGGCGTGCACAAAACCACATTCCTGCATGTTGTTGCTTTAAGGAATGCAGGCTGAAGACAAACTGTAAATTCCATACAGGAGCTTTGAAGCAGCATACAATGGTTCTTTAGCCTAATCATTTCTAGCATGTGTTTTTATACTGCATATCCAGGTCTGCCTTTCCACCAGTCCTCCACATGCTTTCTATTTCTCCACACCAGTGGTTATACAAGCAAGGCTCCGGGCTCCACCAGCCTGCAAAGTCACATTGCCAAATTGATTAGCCATTTAAAAGGACTGTGGCTTTTACAAGGTTTGGCCTCCTCCAGTCGAGTGCAAATCGAGTGCCACTATATTAAGTAGTAAGACCAGAGCGCTGATAGATTACCTTTGGCCAATCTGTTTAATTGTTGGACTTTGTTGGTAAAGAACAGGGAAAAAAAGGAGGGGAAAAGGGGCAGCGCTACATCGAGAATGTTAAATATTGAAGTGGTTGCTGGAGGGCTAATGAAATTAACAATGCAAGTAAACAGCTTCCTTGCGAGTGCCAGTGCACTCGCTTCTCCTCCTCCGCCGTGCTCTGTCCCTCGCCCTCATTGGCTTATCATGAGGAGGGCTTCAGGGCTCAGTGGAGGAGTGTGTGTGTGTTTGTGCTCACAGGTAGCCATGCATGGAGGGTTTAGAGAGGGTGATCCAAGGTCAGAAAGTCCACCAGATCTTCACCATGCTGCATCAGCTCTATTACATTGTTACCCATAATCCTCTTCTCTGCCTTTACCTCTGGGCAAACTGCATTACTGAGCTTTAAGGCGTCAAAAGCTTAATCAATGTTTTATCTCTTTTTTTTTTTTATTTGAATACTATTTGGCATTCTCCTAACATATACCCCAAACTGTGACTTATGCCGACTTTGATCTGGCCTGTTTTTCTTCTAGTTTGTTGTAGCAGGGAGATGAAGCATGGCCGTGTTTTTCCTATCTTTGTGAAGCCTGTGATTGAGCTGTGGGAGAGCTTTCACAATCGCATTTCAACTTGAAATGGCTCAGTGTGACATAATTATGTCAGCGCCGGCTTACTGCCGCTGCTCTCTCACATGGAGATGTTGTTAGGTGTTGGGCAGCTAGCTGGGGCCTCGGCTTTAATGCATTTGTTTAGTTTTTTTTTACCGTTAAACACAAGACACACACACACACACACACACGCACAGGTGCATACATAGAAAGACACACAAATCTGGAACCGACCTGTAGTAAAGCCACTGGAAGCCAGGAGAAGGAGCTTATCCTCATTACACATTCTTCCTGAAGGCAGCACTGGACAGCTGGCACTTCTACTGTACGGCGAACATTGACACACACAGGCGGACACGAATCCACTTGCACACACTCATTGATCCTCGCGGCGCATGCATAGTCACACAGATACAGATGTAATTCACACAGAAAAACCGTATATACAAACACACACACACACACGCGCGACGGCTTCAGTCGATGGCTACTTGGCTTCGGAAGTCACCCCGGCGGCGCCGTGTCAGAGGGTCCCCTCGGTCCTGCAGAGGACAGGCTCTCAGCAGATGTGCATCTCAGTGGCTCATTCTTAAATCCCGTTCGACTGCAGCACCCGTGAAAAGAGAGAAGCTTAACAAATCAATTCCTTCCAGATTAATCTGCTTGGGATTCTTTTGTCATTCTCACTCTTGTCTTTGCACTGGGTTTTTCTGCATCTTGGTGTAAACTAAGACACACTAACCAGTGAATAATGTAACATCAGGAGTCAGTTGTGTATCTTTAATTAATCACCAGCTCACAAGTGGTTCTTTAAGTTAACTTATCACAAGTCGTGAAGTAGATAATAAGTAACTAGGCCAGACTGCAGGGCTCAAAGTTAAAAGTTAGAAGGTCTTCATTATTTAATGATCGGTTTGAAATGTTGAACTTTGAACTTCAGTTAAAATCGTCCGTTTTAGTCTCTTAAAAAATACAATGTGCAGATATCAGCCAGGGCGCTCTCCATCAAAACAATAACAAAAGACGATGTTGAGGCTAGCTGGGAATCATTGGAGTTCCTTCTGCTTCCCCGCCAAGCCGCAATTACTTGTTCCTACCAAGTAATGCATTTCTCCCTGACCTCAGTGTGAAATATTATTGAACCGTTGGCTCGCGCGAGCCGACGATTCAAACTCCCATCTGACGCTCGCGTGCTCCGTTTGGTCAGACTAGTGAGTCATTGTTGATTAAGTTAGAATATGACAAACAACAAGAGAAAATCAAATGCTAATTGATTTAAGTGAGCAACAAAACTACAAAACCCAAAATGATTGATTCAGATAAAATCTCAGGCTTATCAAATCCATCTCATTTGGCAGCCATTGCCCCGTCAGTGTGAGTGGATGTTTCTGTATGGGCTCCAAGTCTGAAGAAGTGATCATCATTTTCAGTTTATATTGTGACCCTCAAAAACCATTATAAATACAAATATATCCCTTTAACTTGGTGACTGCTCTGCAATGTGTGCGTCTTTTTTTTTGCTAATTGTTACCTTTATCCTTATGTACAGTGTGTAAATAATGACTAAACCCTGACGGTTTCATAACTGTGCCCTCTTTTCTTCTGTTGTCTTCACACTTCGGAACATAAAATTAACACTTGAGGACATTAAATTTATCACCTCAGGGCCTTAATTAACAGCCTTCATACACCAAGGCTTTTTTTTTTTTTTTCTTCTCCCGGACCTGCTGCAGTTGCTTAAGCACACAGCTCGGCTTTTGTTTGAGAGGTAAACAGTATTTCAGCACAGACTGGAATGGAGTATATTTTTGAAGCCAGCCTTTATAGCTTCTCTCCCCACCACTGGTGGCAACAGTCTTAGCAGGCTGGGATCCAAAGCCCCCCTCCAGAGAGCGCAGTCTTTTCTCAAAACACGAGCATGGGATTTGGTTTCACTAACAAAGCCTTTTTCACAGTTTGTTGTGGTACACATGAATATTCATGCACGAGTGCTTTGCTCACTATATCCTCATGAAACACTCGACTCTGAAACAGCCATTATTTCATATGCAGTTGTTCCGTCTGTGGCGAGACAGTTGTTTGGGATGACAGGGATGGGATTTTATTTACCTAATATTTTGTGTGCATACATTTTCTTAGTCAGTGTTGTGAGGAGGACAAAAAGTGTTTGTGAGTAGAAGTAACTAGCACAGCAATATCTCCTGATATAAACATAAACATGAAGGTTTTTGTTTTAAAAGAAGAAAGCCTAAATTCCCCTAATTGATGTATATATCTATATATATAGAATTTAACTGAACATTAAAAGTCTAATGTTCAGTGATTGTTTTGGGGTTTTTTTAGCCCCTGCTGTGTGCGTGGCTCTCATGTCGTACTGTCTGTCTTTTGCTTTTTAGATTTGGTTTTTGAACTGACCGTGTCCATGAAAGGCAGCACGCCATTAAATCTTAAATCGACCCTCACGTTTGCATCGCTTCGTCTTGGTTGTGCATTGGCGCTTGGCTCATAGGCAGTCACCATTAAAGATACTCAAGTGATGGACACAGTTTTATCGTCATCGGGTGTGCAACATTTACTTTTTGTTGAGGACGTCTTGAAAATGTTTCATGCGGAGCTTCATATCTTCGAGAAGGGTCTCTGGATACACAACTTCAGCTGTTGATTCACTTAATAAAGAAGGAAACACTTTGCCAATTATTAGGCGCAAAAAAAAAATCTTACTTATTCTGATGACTAAAAACAAGTTTGAACTGACTAACACATAAGACTGACCTTTGTCCATATTTAGAATGAATACTTTGTTTTCTGTCAGAGTGAGCGGGGTAACCAGGTCGAACAAGCACGACACCTGACTTCATAATCAAAGCAGAAAATATTCTCTGACTTGTTGAAAGACATCACAGTGATGTCTTCTCTATTTCTGCACGCCCTATAACCCCCTGTTTCCCCTTTCTCACTCACCTCTTCTGCTAGCTATCTAGCTCTGCATTACGTTCAGCTGTTTTTAGTCGGGGATTAACATAGCATTAACAGCTTACATCGTTTTCCTCTGTTGGTCTCTCACTCTTTTTTTTATTTATTTTTTTTACCCTCCATCCCCCAAAACCTTTTACTTTTCTGAGTTAAAATAGAGGATTTGATTTTCCATACAAAAAAAAACAGAGCAAAGCCTAAATGAAGATGCCAGTTACATTAAGAGAGATTCCACAGGGGGCTGGAGGCGACGTGCTCTGCTGTGAGTGAGGAACACTGAGGCTCCGCTCGGCGGCCCCAGAGGACCCGCCTCGTGTCTGATGTTGATTTAGCTGTAGAGTGCCGGTTATTCCTGCACGCCAACAAATCTAGTTATGATTGTGTTGAATTAATTCGGCAGGCCTCTAAAGAGAACAGGACGGACGAGTGGAAAAAAAAAGAAGTTTTATTTAGATTGAGGTTGAGGATTAAAGAGAGTGGTTGCTTCTGTGGCCACAAAAAAAAGAAAAACAGTTTTTGAGTTACACACAAGAAGTAGCCAAATATTCTTAGGCCTGTGCTTCAATGTTGTTGTTGCCTCCTTCCCCACCTGGCCCTTTACTTCCTCAGTATCGTCTACTGCCAAACCAACCAACAGCTAATAGCCTAGCTTGTGCAGCTTTTGCAAAAGACTGTGTCAGACCTGTTTGTTTTAGCTCTATAAACCTGCAGGAGTCTAAAACTTTTTTTTTCCCTCTTATACACATTTTTAGGGCACTCAGGTACGCAGCTGTATGCTATCTTAAAATTGCAAATAGAATGAATCGGATTAGGTCGGAGCTTGTGGGGAGAGGCTTGTGCTCTTGTCAGGATCTCGAAGTGTTTTCACTATCGATGCACAGATGTCCTTCACTTAACTCCCAATAAAATGAGGGATTATTTTTACTCCCTAACGCTCACTTGATTTGGTACAATTTATGCCTGTGGCACTGTACTATTTCCCATCCTTTCTGTCCTTTAAGGTTGCTTACGTGTGTGTGTGTATATGTGGGGTGTGCTTTTTACAGCCTGTTTGCGTCAGTGAACTCCAACATAAGCTGTGTTTAATTGCTCTTGATGCACAGCGGGTAAAGATCCCCCGGGCCAGGCCTGTATGCTTGGGTGCCCAGGAAAGACATCTGCCCCATCAACCACCTCAATGCCACCAAACTCTCTCTCTCTCTCACACACACACACACACACACACACACACACACACACACACACACACACACACACACACACACACACCTACCTCCCTTTGCAGCCACACAGAGGGCTCCTGTGGACCATCATTACACGTGTAAGGGCTCCCCACAGAACGCCGCCTCTGTCACACTCAAGTTAAATACTTGAATTATAGAACCTGGGAGTTTTTGTAGTGATTAGATAGGATAATACGGTGTAATTAATGGTGTTGAACTCTTAATTGCGTGTCAAACTCTTCCCTGTCATTACCAAATCCTAATTTTGTGCGCTTGCTATGATTTGGCAAGGAGTTTTTCTAACATTTTTTACATTCCTAATCTGTTTTTAATACATCCTTTATTTGTGTCTGTGCTTACTAGTTTACAGCATACATTGTGTGGTAAGGCTGTGTTCATTGTCAAGGGTGGCTCTCTTCCGGGAACCTCCAGTGAGCTTCCACAGCAGGGGCCAGAGGTCAGTAGCTCTCATAGTCCTCGACAAGCTGCAGCTGATTGCCCTTGTTTCCCTGAGGAAAGCCAAATGCCACAAACACAGCTTCCCCATGAGAAAACAAATTGGCCGCTCAATGCCTCCTGTCATTTTGAACACTCCTTTAAAAGCCTGAATCACTGACTGAACCTTTATGGACACAAGTTCTGCACACTGAGCTGGAGGGTGATTCCACTACTGCACTGGGAAATGAATTGAGATGCATTCATCATTCAGGATTGAGCAAAGGTTTGTCAGATAAGAGACAGAGAGAGAGAGAGAGATGGCGTGTGTGTGTGTGTCTGTGTGTGTAAGAGTTTGAAAACATGGCATGAAATGAAACATCTGTCTTTCTCCCTGCATTGCCCCAGGGCCTAAGGAGACATTTATAGCAAGCAGCAAAGCAACGGTTTCGTTTGTCATGTAAGTTACCAGAACCACACGATAAAGTCATTACTTCAGGGCAACCCCCCCCCCCCCCCACCACCGCCACCCCTCTTCTTGTCAAAAGCTACGCAACGTCCCTCTAAGCACAGTGGTACTTTATGGCATATACAAGAAATAAAGCACAATCATCACACTAGCAACACCGCCGACAGGAATAGGCTCCAGATTCATTATGACAAGATGAAGCCGTACGCCTTTTTTTCTCCCCTCCTACGTCTTCGTGCTGGAATGGTAAGTCAATTTGTTGGCTTTGTCAATCCCAGGGGACCTTTTTGAATGTGTCACATCAGCGTTAATTGCCATAGACGTATGAAACAGCAGCCTCCCCTTCTCGCTGCTCTGGCGCTCGACAGCCCCCTCCCCAGCGGCAATGACACTAAGTGCACCCCTGTGTTCCTCTCCGCACGGCTCCTCTGAGGATGTATTCTAAACAGGCTTTGACAAGGCGACTTGTGTTCGACTGTGATGATTGCTTACTTCCTTACTTGACGAGCGAGACATTTTTTGCCAGTAAACAGAGTGGAAATGAAGCAAAAAATGTCTCCTCTCATTATCTGA
This sequence comes from Symphodus melops, assembly GCF_947650265.1. NCBI lineage: Eukaryota > Metazoa > Chordata > Actinopteri > Labriformes > Labridae > Symphodus > Symphodus melops. The sequence continues at coordinate 6,972,142 of NC_136710.1, forward strand.
TCCTTCGGAGTTCAGTTATTACAGGGAAACTGAAAGATGGACAATTTGCATGGCGAAAGCGCAGAGGTCAAGAAAAGTTTCCAGCCTGACTGAAGAACAACTACCTCGACTGAAGAGACGTGCGTAGGCAAAAGCCGAGGGCCGGATCCACGAGAAAAGTTTTTTCTTTTTGTGGTGGGGGGGGGACAGACTTCTGTAGCAAAGCCATCATCACAAGACAGAGGACTTTCTTCACCTTTTAATTAAACATGGAGGAAACAGAGTGGCGCCAGAGGCCCAATGCCCTTAATCAAGCACTGTAAGGTCAATGCAAAATGCTGGGCTACTGCTAAAAGGGAGTCTGTCTAGATGGTAGACAAAGTGAGAATGAATGAGCGAGGGAGGAATGTACAGGGCTTTTAAGGGCTCAGATTACAGCGGGCCGCTCCTGGAAACGGCAGCATCCTGCACACGTTTGGGGACAGCGTGGAGAAAAGCAAGACGCAGAGAAACAAGGTGAATATTTAAACAAAGAGAAAAGTGAACTGAGGGTCACTTTTCCAAAGAGAGCGAGACTTCCCAAAAGAAAGACTTTGACCTTAACAGAGTGCACTAAACCATGTGGTAGCATTAACATTAGCTGTTATTGATGTCCAGTGTAGAAAGGCTCAACATCCACCATGAGTTTGTGCTGATAGGACCAGGCACACGGCTTGTTGGACAGCAGAAGAGATTGCTCGAAGATGAGAAAGGTTGAACTATCCTTCCATAAAACAGAGACGCTATCTGGCACGGTATACAATAAGCTGACGGTGCCGTCCGGTGTGCGACTGTATGTATGCGTTGGGGAGGGGTCTGCTGTGTTTTATTACTAGTGCGGGGCTCAGCAACAAGTCAGCTGTTGGTGTTTTGACCAGGTGGCCAGGGACAAAAAGGGCATTCCCCCTTAAGAATATAGGGATGGGATTCACACTGCGTGCATGTGTTTTTATGTGTGTATGCAAATCTGTCTAATTTAACCGTCTCCACAAGGACGCAAGGAATCAAGCTGCTCTGTCGCCGCCTTCAGCGACAATTGCACCGCAGTGCTGTGCATGCGTAAGGAACGGCATGCGGTGGCCATTTCCTCTAAACGTGTCAACAGGATGCTGTTCTCACACTGTGCCTCCCAGAAGATTGATAATGAACGATTGGCTCATTAACAGAGACTATTAGCCATGTCCACATGTGCAGTCCCATGAGTGGGTACAACTCTCGCTGAATGGACACACTACAATATGAAGACTAATTGCCTTTGAAGACGGAGTGTGTATTTTTTCCCGTAATTCTCCGTAGGCCCACAGGCAGGCCTTAAGTCCGCAATAATTGCTGCAATTTTTAGTGTCTTTTTCTCATTTTTTTTTCCCAGAGTGACACGAGCACTCCAGGACCCGTTCTCATGGAACATGTCAGACTGCCTTTTCCTTTTGCCTCAGTTGTGACCAAAAACCATCACGTCTTGTTCAAGTTTAAAACGACAAGACGCCAGAAGAAAAAAGACATCGTTGAGGTCATAAAGCTGTTGTTGGCTGGCAACAGAACCTCATCGGACAGTTTTCAAGAGAGCATACAAAATGATCTGCAACACCTTAACAACATTTTAATGAAAAAAAGAAAAGACAATGAGGCTCCATGGGTTCTTTTTGGTCTTTAGTTCTACAACAAATCCAATAAAGACTTAAAGAAAAGCTGTAATAACATTCTACCTGGAAATCCTCCATCACCTTGGTCCCACTGACTTTTTCAAGTAAACCACGCCTTTGTAGTGTTTGTGCCAAGCTTGCATGCGTTCGACCTCTGACTCAGCTGACCCCGCGGAGGCTGATACTGAAATGCTGACAGACGAGCGGCATCAGGAGATTAGAAAAGGAAAACAGAGGGAGGAGAGAAAAAAAAAAAAGAGATGTCTGCTTCAGGCTTTGTTTGTGGGTAGCTAGTATTGCCATAACAACATATGGCCACCAATCTGTAGATTCACTGAGCTTGGATGTGCATTTGGTTGGTCAATATTGCCTCAAATGACATTGGCAGGTTTATTGTGTGAGGAATTAACCAATTTGTAGAGCTGAAAATCAGGCTGTTGCGCAGTTGTTTGCTGTAATGTATCGGTTCAGGAACAGTTTGGGAGGTTTGAACAGGTGCTCAGTTCTGGAATGTCTCGTTATGGACTAGACTGAGGCAAGATAACGATTCTTTATTATTTAAATACAGGGAGATATCAATCTACCAATTCAATGAAACGTAATGCTTTTTTTTTTTTTACTGCAGACATTAAAAGAGGAGTGGTCAGGTTTTAGTTTTTGCAGAAAACTCAAACAGGCTTTTGTGATTGGAGGTGACAGATCCTGTGTCAGGGATAATGTACAAAGTGCTGCGGGGATGAGCTTCGTCTCACTTCACCTTATGGGAGTTTCTTTCTGCTGTAACATGCATCTTACAGACAAACAATCTCATTTATAACACTGCCTTTTGCAACAATTCCTTCATAGTCTGACCCAATGTACAGATTGGATGAGATTAAAGTCCCAATAAACGGTCCTTCCGAGTATCCATCTGCCTTATTGTGACGTATTTCCAACTTAAACTGTAAAGACGAGACGGAAGGCGGGACTTACCATAGAGATCATCAATCAATGGCTGTGCATGAATGAGGACGACGATAATTGTGGGGACGACACACTCCGTTGGTTGTGGCTGAACATGATTAGCTCGTTAGCTTCGGCAAAAGCTTTCCTATTGGTCAAAAAAAACGAGTAAAGCCCCTGAGTGCAGGATGAGTCATCAGACATTTTGATGTATTTTACAGGAAGAGAAAATATGGTTAATATGATGTCGGAAAATACTGAGGAAGGCTTTCTAAAGCCAGGAAAATGTGCAATTCATTTCATGGGGACAACATTTTCTTTGATTCTCTAGTTTGAAATGTGTCCATTTGAGCTGTTATTATAATGTTGAATTGACACAAGGTTAATGACTACATGGATCATTACAGTGCCTGATTAAGTCGTCCAACACTCGTTCTCACATTGGCCATGAGTGTGAAGGAGACAGAAACCATGGGTGTGAAAAAGTATGAGCTTAAGGTGGAGTTCACAAACACAACGAGGCCCCTCTGGATCCCATAAAAAAAAAAAAAACTCAAAAGAGAAAACAAAAGCTAACCGGATCAGGTTGGGATCAGGCCCAAATATCACAAACCTTTGATGCAGCCTTGTGGTTATGGATGACTGTTCTCGAGCAAAGCCTGAACCTCCCCCACCCCACCTCAACCCCCACCCCCTTCCCACCCCTTGGTCCCAAGACAGATAAGTGTAGAAACATCTCTTTTTTTCCCCCAGTATGACAGGTATGATAAATAACAAGTCATGTCTTGCCAGTATGATATCAGGCCTTGAGAGAAAAGAGGGCATTCCCCCCCTTTCTTGTCTGGAAATGACGGAGAGTTGGAAAAGGCAACTCTGATTTTCTGTCCAAATTCCCAGTGACGGTTTGGACACATGAAAAGACATCTCGCTGCGTGAGTGCAGGAGTGAGACGAGACCTTGTCGTCCTGAAGCCCCCCCCACCCATGGTAATTTATGATGTCCGTTCGGGGCCTGTCATTACCTCTCCGCCATTGCTTTCTTCCCCCTTCCATGAAGAGAGACGGTGAGATAATTAATGCGTTTGTGAGTCCTCGCACTACCCTGACACACTTGACTCCGTTTAATAAATGATGTCCCATATTTTCCCATTCATTATAATGTCATTAAGACATATTAATTCCCCCTGCTGCTTTAACCTTTTAGCCCGCGTTACCGCAGTCGCCCCTCACCGTAGCTAGCCTCAGTTCCTTGTTCTACACCTCACATGTTGTACCACTTAAATTACAGAGCCCTCAATGGGCAGTTATGCAATAAGCCGATATAGACACAAACGAGGACAACACTCAGTGGTGGATGTGAGCACTCACACAGAAAGCAGGCATTTTCAGATGTTTTACAGAGTGCATGAAAGTCAAACTTCAGAGAACGTGTTAAGTGCTTTCAGCCTGCAGGTACAAGGAGAGACTCCTTGACAAGAAAAAAAAACCCCAGCAACAGTCGGTTGACCCAATTCGAGGCCCACACTTTTTATGTAGCAGATGTAAGAGATGCTCTTTTTAAACACTGAAATGTACACTGTTAAGAGGCCTTTGGCAACACTGGGTCTGTTGGTTATGAAGAACACACAGATTTATGACTCATTACCCTGGACAAGGATAAGTCGACTGAAAAAAAAAAAAAAAAAGATGCTCCGAGAGTGTCATTTAACACCACAGGCATACAGAGTATTCAGTCGGGTTGTACATGCAATGGAGCAGATCTGTTCATTTCCCTGCAGTGATAAATGTCCTTTTTGGATTCTTTTCTGAATTTCCTTTATGAAGCGGAAAGTCATTGACCATTGTATGGCCCAATGACCTGCCAAACGTATGGCAACGGCTTGCCGAAGAATCAGCAGCGAGAGAGGGTGGAAATCCAAAAGAGGGTGGGATGGCTAAAAAAGAGAGAGGTAGAGCTTGTGTGTGTGTGTGTGTGTGTGTGTGTGTAGCTAGCTCACGCCCTTGAATTGGCCGGGGACTACCAACGCTTGACTCGTTTAACTGCTCATTTATAACAGGTGGGAAGCATTAAACACTGCAGGTCCAAAGTCAGATCTCCCTTTCCCTATTCATGCCTTAATCATAGCCGACTAAAAACCCTAATCTGTCTCCAGATCAGTGGCCAGGGACCCATTTTATCTAGCCCCACTAAACATATTGTGCAAAAGCCCATTTGCTGTAAATTGCAGCTATTAATCGTCAACTCAAACAGGCACCTGCATTGTAGCCTATTTGGCCAAAAGAATTCATAGAAATATCACCAGATGTGGTTATAGAGCCCTCGCTGATAAAGGAACCAATGTGGTACATTAAAAATAAAATTGTCACCCATTATTCCTTTTTATAAGATGGCAATAAACGATGAATCACACATCTTTGGTTCTGTATATAACCAGAGGCTAAACAATTCCCCCAGCTTATTCAGGCTCCTTTCTCTTTTGTACATCAGGAGAAAAGTTCAGGTCCTGTCTGCCCCCTCATAATCTCTAATATTCTCCTCTATATATTCAAGGGCTGTACTTTCTGCAGCAGTATGAACACTGACGAGCTAAAATAAATACAGTTCAATCCTCTTTTACCTTGAAGGAGCCGTCCCACTATGACATATTACAATCTTTTCTATCGTTGTACTGTATAAGGAGAAAAAGGAGTGTCCTGCCCGTGGACACTTTCAATTAGAACGAAGCCATAATAGTTCTCCAACTCATAACTCATTCTGTGTTAGATATAGTGCCAAATCTCATTTTACACTGTCTGATCGAGAACTGGGGGATTTGAATATCGTCTCTCCCTTGTGTTCCGGCAACTACCTCAGCTTCCTCCAAAGGCTCCAACGTGAATTTTCATCTGCAGTCTTTGCCCCAAATACGCACTCTGAGCAGCCTCCTTATTGTTATCTATTCTAGTTCCCCATATCACAGTGATACCACAAGCCTTTCTTGATACAGCTTGACAGTATAGATGTTTCTATAGACTCTGACTTGATGTGGTGAGGTCATTGTTGAATCACAAGCCGTGCCGTTTTGAGTGTGTTCTCATTACAATTTGAAAAGAGTGAAGAGTTTGACAGAACTTCAAGTTTTACAAACTGGATTCCTTCCAGAGATTAGTCTATAGGCCCATTTCTGTTGGAATGCTGCAGCTGCTGCTTTCTGACTTCCAGGATACAGGGTGTTGTTACCCCAAACACTTCCTTCAACTGTACCGTGAAGTACCATTTAAACACAGAACTATGGAGAGGATGTGATTGTGAAGTACACCAACAAGTCAACGAGTATTCTTGAAGAACAAGTGAACTAACGGAGCTCAGAAAACAAAAGAACTACATTTAAAGTAAAATAGGTTGGCAAACTTCTCGTACTTAAGTCTACTTTAAACACTTCTTTGCCAAAAGACACGACACATCTAAAATGCTAAAACAGCCTTGCTCGACATTGTGGGTCTGTGTCGCACTTGACAAGAAATACAGTTTCTCTTCCTCGCCTGGAAATGTGCTTCATGTTTCACGCGATGCTTTCCACTCGAGCTTTTTGACAAAAGGGCACCCCTTGTGACCTACTTTCAATAGACTTCCTCATCACACTCTACACACTCCTTTCTCGTCAGAACACTTCAACCCGAACCCCCCTCGCTCTCCAGTCTGCAATTTCTTATTTTGGCAACCCCCGTGATATTTTCTTACTGGGCAAATCTGCAGACAATGGCAGCGCATGATTTCAAATCTGCCTCTTGCTCACTCAGAAATCACCCCATATGTCGGATGCATTGTTTGGAATCGCCAAGGTGGCATTTGGATCCCCCTTCTTTTTGGCCCTGTTCTGTTAATCTACTTCAACCAGATTTGAGAAAGTGGAGCCGTATATTACTCTCTATTAGTTTGGCAGAGGCGTCTCAACACGTTTTATGCATCGCTGTCCATATGGGGATATGACACAGTATTTGGTTCAACCCCACTGTTTAATTTATCCCAAGCAAAACGGGTGCCATACATCAACACATGTATTATTCATGGCGAATATGTTCCAGTAAATGACAGTCAATATACTGGTGGGTGTTAGGAATGGTTTAGCCAACTGCTGCACACTTGCCACCGTCTCCGCCTGTCCTCCTAGGTTATATAGTGTTATTTTGCGGCTGTTTTCCTTGTAGACAGCTGGACAAACCTGTGATTTTCTGCCGCTCAACACACGCCTCGATGTTGACCCCCCCGCCACCCCCTTTTTTATTCATTGTAACAGTGACTGCATCACCAAACCGCACGCGCTACAATCTCACATTACAAGTGAGTCAGACATGAACAAGCTGAGGTTCCTTTTAGTATCCTACACAAAAGCTTTGTGCCACGTTCATCCTGAATGTTCCCCCGTGCGTGTGTGTGTGTGTGTGTTTGTGCGAGTCTGAGTGTGTACGCACATGTGCATCCAGTTTCAGAGGATCCTTGACATTATCACGCAGCCAATAAAAGACCACCTGTTCCACTGTGCTAATCTAATCTGGCCTTGCGCAGACTTGACGGTATTTCTTCCAGTGTCACGTTCCATCGGGGGGGGGGGGGGGGGGGGGCTCCGCCACTCCGCACTCCGCCACTCCACAGCAAAAGCTGGGCCGAGTTGTTAACAGAGCACCTCTGACACACAATGTGACAATTTCACGCCCAGCCCCTAATCCAGCTGACACGGCTATCGACGCTCCTTTAATTGCCCTGTACGTTTTCTTGTGCCTTTTTATACATGTTGAGGAATAGAAAGTACCGTCAAATCTTTTCCCGTGTGCCTCTGCTTGTCTATCAGGCTGCCTGTCACCTTGTTATAATTAATGTATTCCCAGGCATGCACATTTATATTGCAAAAAAAAATAAAAAACACACCTTTTCTCCAGATGGAAAAGGGCTGCTGTGGAGTCCTATCACGTTTTTTTTTTGTTTTTTTCCCTCTCTCTCTCAGAGAATCCCCCTTCCTTGATATTGCACATGGCAAATACATATTTCAGAAACAACTACTTAAATTCATCTTTCAGGGTGTTGAATCAGCTTGTCTCAGTTTAATTCAGTTTTCTCTCCGGGCACTTTTGGAGTGGAGTTGAAGTGTACCAAATTGAGATATAGATTTTTCTGTCTCTTTGAGCAGAGAAATAAGATCACTTGAAGAGTTTGTGAGAGGCGGGTTAGGGATCATATGTGTTAAGTTGGGGATTGGATTTTGCCTGCTTTCCTCCCAGTCAAACAAGCCATAAATACACTGCATAAATAATACATAAATTATAAAGAGGAGCCAGAATACTGCAAGATATCTTTGCAAATCGTTTATCGGATACTTAATTTCAAACTCGAACACACAACTGAAAGTGCATGCAAATCCTTTTATGACAAAAGCATTCGATATTTATTGAAGCAAAACTATAAAAGCAAAACCCTGTATCGAATGCTAAAAGCTACTCTTATGGATATAATCTGGAAATATATTATTCAGTCTTGATGTTGCCTTGCTACAAAATGCGCATTCCTGTACAGCAAACAAAAAGCCACATTACTCTGGGTAAGTATGATTACAAGATGGAAAATATTGCATGTGTCAGACCATTTTCGGCGGCATTCATTTCACATCCGCTCAAAAGGGAAAAAAAAAAAAAACGACATTTGAAATGAAGCCTGTATGGAACGAAACAACAAACAGAAGCTCAGATGGCTTCACCAATCTCATTCTCACTGGGGGTCTTACAGGGGCGACTAGCTACTCCTCCCCGAGCCTGCTGGCAGATCAATACCAGGAATCAGGCCATTACGCTCCTTTGAAAGCGCTACGTGCACAATCGATATGTTATTATTTTTCATCTGCTGGCTGTATTTAATACCCTCATTATTATTTCCCCTCACTGAACAGGAAGGAAGCTATTCCAGTCCCAGCTTCACTGTTTTTTTTCCCTTTTCTTGTGGTTCTTTGGGATTGGTCCTCATGGACGTGGACGTGGAGGTATGTGTCACAGAATGATCCCATGTGCATTTCTTTGAGTTCGGTTTGGAGTCCTTTAGGATTGCTTTTTTTTTCGATAGTTAGCAGGAGTGTGTGCTCTCTGTCGATCCAGAGGAATATTTGGCTTCCTCTTTGAACACATCCTAAAGAAATGGAGGATCCTGGAATGACAGAGCGTGGGAAGTTAATTTATTTTCATGTTTGCGATCTGCTTTATTGGTTTTCTGATTTGCTTTAAGCCAAACATAGTGATCGCCCTTGACTGGCGGAGATGACTGACAGCTATGACCAGAGGTTAACCAACGAAATGAGATTCAACATAAATGGCTCTTTAGTGTTCTATGTTTAATTCAGTGTATAATCTCTCATGTCCTCCTACATTTGTCATGTTTGCAAGGGCAGTATGGAATCATGATATACGAGTTACGCTCGGTGTTTTTCTGTAATCTTTATGGGGAAATCGCTGCAAGATCAAACGTGCATTAACTCTCCGGCAATAAAGCACTTGATGTATTCCGAGGCCGCCGCGAACCAGGTGTGAGCCGAGGCTCATGCATGACACACGCTGTGTCCAAAATGTATGGAGTGAATTAACCGGTAATACTCATTTTAATATAAATGAGCTCTCATAATGATGTGAAGGTTCCCTCAACACAGCGGGAGAGCGGCGTGGGGAGAGACAACGGAAGGGCCCAGTTAGCGAACGACAGTTTGGTGATAAATCATCTGTAATTAAACACTTTGGAAGTATACGGACCACAGCAGAGGGCGCGGGGGCGGGGGGTCTGTTTGACGGTAGGTGGGTGGCATGGTTGCCCATCCTGGCGGCCCGTTAATGAACGAGAAGGAGATGATTGGAGGAGTTTGCGGTTGAATCTTGCTGATCAGATAGCCCGGAGCTAAGCCTTCTTGTTCATTAATCAGAGGCTCGTTCCCTCTGTTCTACCTGTTCAAACTCCCCTATTCTGTATGTTCAAATCGAGCTGTGTCCAAGTCCAGGCCTTTACGTGTCCTCCACTCCTGGTGTAAGATTAATTGCTCTTGATCAAAGTCGTCAAGCAGGAGCCGCACCAGGCGTAATAGACTCGGAGGAGAATGGCTTTCTTTATATGGGAAAGGGAGGGAGCTCCAGGCTTCTATTATCTTGTCTTTCTTGTTCCTGGTGCAAGAAATTTAATTCCTTACCATGCTTTTTTACTTTCTGCTGGTTTGGAGAACAAGCCTTCAATGTCAAGCGGCAGCATGAACGAAAGCTGAACATGGAGCGCTATCACAAAGTAGCAATTGAAGTGGAGGCCGTAGACTGGCTTATTGGGACGGAGTATAAATCAGAGAGGACAAGTGACAGAGATTAATGCCAGCCAAGCCCACGAAATAGCCCCTCCATCCCTCTCCAGCCTCCACCTACAACAACTTCCCGATAAAGCCACCAATGTGACACTACACAAGGTGCAATAATAGAAATGCATTACTCTAAAGTCCTTTGAGACATGTAGATAGGAGGACAGTGCCAGAGGAGAGATGACGAAGACTACCTGGGCAAAATAATATTTTTATGTCCTTCACAGGACGAGCGGTGTTCCTTCAGACGCTGAGGATGAGTTTAGAGGGTTTATGGCCCCTATCAGAGTCACTCTCCGAGCTGATGTTCATTATGTGCTCATATTTATGATGTCCCTTAGTAGTGGCCAATTTATGTGATATATTTTTAAGTATCTGGAGTAGTTAAGCTCAGACTATGTATAGGATTTCTTTGAAAGGGAAAGCAATGATGTATAACTTCAGGTGAAATAATTGCTTTTGTCATTTAGGACTTTCGTGAATGTGCTTGATTTCGGCCCGACTGTTGAAGAACACGTCATTCTGCTTGATTTGAGGACCCTTACAAATGCTAATATCTCATCAGTACAAGGAAAAGGAACAGATATCAAAATGTTCATTTCCAAAATGATGTGGCAAGATGGGATGGGATTTATGTTAAAAAAAAAGAAAAAAGTAAACCAAAGTACTACTGCACCATCAAGGTCCATCAATTAGGTCAACTCAAAATAACTGAGCTTAACATGACCAATGGGCTGGCTGCACATACAGACAGGAAGCAGCAACATGTACATGCATCTGTAAGGTTTTCAATTTGAATGTTTTAAACTGAAGGGCAGGTAGGCGTTGTACTTTTCAATCACATAGAGGCAGCTGTTCCAACTCGTCTGAACGTCGTCATGGAGACGATTTGTGGGGAAGCTTCTTCCAGTTCGGTTCTGAATGTCTTTAAAGCACGACTGAGCTGAGAATGATCACCGGTGCCGTGGGGCCGATCTGTCTCGCCTCTAAACCCAACGAGACAAAGCAGTGCACAACGGACACCAAGGGAAACTAAATACAAAACTGCTATCAAACTAACAAATTGCGTGTGGTTGATTGCAAGTCACAAAATGTGACTTCTCCTGTAGACGGGAAGATGTTTTCATAAAAAAGAATGTTTCTTAAAGTTGTTTGAGCTGTTCTTTGTGGCCCAGATTGCAATCACTTTCTCTCCATGTGCGTGAACTTAAATACCCCTTTTGTAACAAAGCATCGCAACCCTTTCAAATCTCCTCTGAGCTTTCCTGACAGTACTTTTTAGCATCCGTATGCTAATACTTCTGTGGGTTAGTATTCTGTGATTAACATATTTCCCTCTTCCTGCGCTGGATTTAGACAAATGCCCTGAGAAAGCCTGCACGATTGTTTACTGCCTGGTAAAAATGTAATGTGTAGGCAAGGGCCTCTCCTTCCCACTTCTCGCGTCTCACCGCTTTTGGGCTTCTGCTTCAAAGTCCCCTCGGCTTTGTATTTTTGTATCATTCCCATGAATCTCTGCTGATCGTAATCTGATTTTTGCGGCTGATTTATTTGCAGCAGAGCAGGAGAGGAAGTGAGTGGAAGGGTTTTCACAGAGAACGCCTGGCAGCGGGTGCCGCCACCGGGCAGCACGCAATCAGCTAAAAAAAAAATGAAGTGCCATGTACTCTCCCGGTGCTCAATACACACAGACACACATGCACCAACTCTTCTCCAATGAAAGAAGACAATACTGCAATTTGATCCAGCATACCTCTGAGCTTACCTTCTCTTTCAACTCTCTTCCCGTTCTCTTTTATTTACAGGGGCTGTCTCCCCCCCCCCCCCCAGCCCCAGCCCCATCCAACAATCAAGATCCATCCATTATGTTCCTCCACTCTTTAATTTGGTGGGCAAATTTAATTTCCAAATGAATACCGAGCCGTTTTAACGCAAGCCACAAAAGATAAATGTGCTTTTGTGCTGTGCGTGTTTGATTGCTGACTTTGAAGAAGCTGCCTCTTTGTGTTGAGACGCTGAGAGACTGACCCAGCAGGCCCTGAGCCGCTGTGAGATGTGAGCTATCAGAGGTGTTACTGCTTACAATGAATCAGGGGCATCTTTTCCTTCTTCTTTTTTTTTTTTTTTTTTTTTCGAGCATGCTTTCATACGACTGTCTGGTATTGTGCATCCCCGAATCGTGCCCCGTAGCCGCTCTCGAGTTTGTCAGCATTGTTGTTTTCTCTTTGTTCACGTCAAGTGGTACATTGCGTGGAAATGGCAAACGCTGGGCAGGCAGACGGTCATCAGTGCGTCTCCGGCTGCTGCTTCGAAATCAGTAGAGCAGAAGCCTTGAATGCAATAATAAGAGCATGTTGTGTATTCTATCTGCAGGCAATCCTGTATATCTATAGTTTATAACCTTAAAGAGACGAGCATCTAAACTTTAACTTGTTGACTCTTGTGTTCTTCAGCTAATCAGATGTCTTTATGTATCATGATGTGATTGTCTTGAATCTACCAGTTAATGTTAGCCTCGCATCTTTAAACGTAGCAACCCTGCCTGGGTTAGGGTTAAGTTTGTTCTGCTCTCAGTGGTAAGATGTCATTGTGAAGTCTTTTTCACCCCAAAAAATATGAGAATGTTTTTAAAAAGACAGTAAGGGAATTGCAAGTTCTTCACATTTGGAGTACACTGCACTTTCAAACGATCCGATCTGCAGCCTTCATTGTTCTTCCAATGAAAGCTCCAGACTGCGTTTGACATTTGTTGATGATATCCAGCCGCAGGAGATAGTTCTAAGCATAATCCATCTTTTAACTTTAAATTGTCCTGATTTGAGGGATTAGGAGCTGTTATGAAGAAATCCCTAGAAGTGACATCACGATAACCACAAACCACAGTGTAGGTACAGCATGTCTGTAAGTCATCTCCATTAACATACAGCTACATTTATTGGTGCTGTACGTCTCTCATTTTTTGTGTCTTCACACAGTAAGGGTAAAACAAGTTCTATAAGTTTGTTAGTAATAATTTCAACACTTAAACCAATAAGGGTGGTTAATTGACTTTATTACTTTTGGGTCAGAATGTAAAGACTAAAGGGACATGAGGCGTTTGAAGATTGTCTGGAAAATAACATTACAATAGGCAAATATACCGATATTGGTCTTGGTTTTCACATATGCACTCGTAAAAATATCTAGATCATTTCGGGGGGGGGGGGGTCTCTCCTGAGGTCAGACGTGATGGAAAAAAAGACGCAGAAGCAGCTATACGACGTTCTAACAGACCACACAACCATTTTACTATTTCATACCATTATCACTATTTAAACAGAAGATCTGCTAATGACTCTGATAACGTAGAGTGTAGGACATTTATATTTGAGTTGTGAATCACACGCTGTTATATCAAATTCATAGAGTGACTTGTCAAGGATCGCAGAACCTTATGTGGGTGCCGCTTTCTTTTCATTCCTGGCTCGTCGCCAAGCCCGTCGCCGTTGTGCCAGCAAGATTAATTTATCTTGTTTGATGAACTGCAATTGTTGATGAAGTGGAGAGTGAACGCGGTTTAAAAAAAAAATCTCCAAGGTGTGACTTTCTAAGAGCGTTCCGACAAAGCGAGGCAAACATTGACGTGAGGGGAGGCCCAGCGCGCTCTGATCATGTTGGCGTCGGCAGGATTGTGGGGAAAAAAAAAAAGGCATTAATTGGGGAGCATCAGGTTATCAGCCGGATGAAAAAAATCTTCAGAGAAGTAATCAAACCTTGATGAATTAAAGGAACGTGCTAAGCCCTCGTGTCTGCCGGTGATAGAACTGACCCCTCTAGCTTGGCTGATAGCTTCAGTCTGATAAAGAATTAAACAACAAAAAAAAACACAACACAAATCCTGGCTTTATCAGCATCAGCATATTAAGCGTCGTCAAAGGGAGGATAAAAAATGCAGATGCTGCCAAAATATGGAACAGGAAACTTGAGTGGAATGAAAATGTAATCACTTAAACACTCGACAGGTTTTGGAGGGGATGCTTGTGTGGCCTACATGCTGCTCTTCTTTTGGTGAATCACGTTGGTGAGGCTTTAAACATCTTAGTGGTTGATTTGATGACTCCATGGAAACGGTACAATCTGTGATAATGGGAAATTCACAATATTTTTGGCAAATTGGTCCGACGAGTGCAGAAAAGGTTCGCATCTAATTTGTCGTGCTGATGCTGATTGATCACTTGAAATGTATTTAGTTGTTGGCTTTATACAGCTGGCGTGTGGAACATCCTTATCTTGAGTGAATTGAAATCCAGAACATACAGATTTTTTTTTATTATTATTTTGGTAGGAAGAAAGAGGAGCCATGTCCTTCCTCTGATGCTAAAGTGTCACTTCCCTTTTCGTTTGTCTTCTTTTCAAATACTTTCATTTGGTTTCCATTTCTTGAAATCGTCATGTCGGTTATTTTTGAGGACCCTGAAGGCAACCTTTCTTTGTTACCTGAGCAGTTTGATGAGGTGTTTGGCCATGTCGAAGGCACAACTGTCAAGGACTGACTCCGGCATGTGCCTGTTTTTCTTAACCTGGGCACGCCCGTCAACACAAAGCTGCCTTTAATTGGATGTAGAATCTGAATATCAAGGTTCAGAGGTCACAGTGTTCAAGGAGAAAAACACCAGGTCTTCTTTGGTCGACGCACTCATTTGCTGTAACACTTGAACCTCTCCTTATCTCACATATTCAATAATTCAGTCAATCATGTTTTTGTTTTCCTCAAGTAGGCACTTCTCGCTGCACAATAAGGAAACGCAAAACCACACAACATACCCCATATCTGTTTTTGCATCTTTAATATGTGAGGCAACCTTGGGAATTTGCATATTGTTTTTTTTTTCCTCCTTTTTTTTATTTTGGCAGCGCTTAGTGTAAAATTGAATTTCCCCCTTGCAGGATTAATAAAGTATATCTTCTTCTTCTTAATACCTGCAAGTGTTGAAAATGTCTTTTTTTTTATCAGCCTCATGATCTCACCACACGAGTTTGAACATAAAGAAAGGATGTGAAGGACATCCGGCTGCCAAAATCAACCTTTTTTTAATCTAATCTGTCCGTCCAATCTACCTATTAGAGGTTCCACAATCACTGGAAGTAGCATTTAATTTCAAAACAAAATGCTCGAATTTGATTGGATGCCTTGAATTGCCGACACAGATGTTCACTATCTGTCCGATCTTGTCATGTTTACATTTTGTTCACCGAGGTAACTGGGATGTGAGGCTTCTTCCTTCTCGTACGGTAGGCTGCAAAAAGAAAAGAAAAGGTTAGATGGAGGGAAGGGGACGGACTTCTTGCTGCGCAGGCCTGACATCATTAAGGACTCGCCATGCGTTCTGCCGTTCCTGCGTTCATAGGGCACGTTAGCCCGAGGTTCATCAGCTAGCCATTGTTCGGGGGGTTGGCTGAGAAAAAGGCCGCGCGAGTGGCCGAGGAAGGACGGTACATAGAGGGGGACCAGTCACAGGCTGTGTTTCCCATTTACCAGCAGGGAGGGGGGTACACAAACAATTCAGCCACACGTGTGCGTGCTAGCCTTTTCTCCTGTCTCGCACTCTCTCGTTCACTTTAACACTCTGAACATGTCTGTCACCCACTCAATATCTCTCTCTTTCTCACTCTCCCCAGTTTCCCTGCTTCCTCTGTATTCTGTTTACCTCCTCTAAACAACTCCCCCTTCTCTTTCCCTTCTATTTCTTCCTCTTGCGCCATGTCTTAGTCCCCTGATTAGATTTGGCCCCGACGCTATCTCATTTGGCCCCGTCTGTGGCGTTGTGCCGCCGTGCCTCACAGAGTATCCTGGGAAGGCTCCTCGTCTGCGTCGCTGAGGCTGTAACCACGTTAGCAGTGCTTAGGATGTCACCGCTGGTTTAACTTACAGACGTGCATCCGCCTGGGAGCACTCGCAGTCCCATAACAGTCTAATAGCAACAACAGCAACATTGCTACATACACAAAGACACATGCAGTCGTAAACACACACAGCCAGGAAGAAGGTATCATGGCTTCAGATATATTCTTTTTTTATTCAGAGTTTAACATGCTTTGGGTGCTCATTGTGTTTTTTTCATTACTATCATTATGAATCTTTCTCCTACTAGTTAACTTCTTAAAGACGAGACGTGCATCGGAAATAAATGTCATCACTCTTTCTATCGGTTCCAATTCATGTTTTAGGTTTTAAATTTAAAATATATTTAATTTATCGTGTTTATTAAAAGGAAAAGCTGAATCTTAATCTCAGACGCTGCAGACCTATTCATGTTATCATGTCATCGTCCTCGGTAAATATCTGTTGTGTAAAAATGAATAAATTATATTGAACGTAGTTGTGTTCAAAGTCGCCATGAAAAAAAAAAATTCAAGATTATCTGACTGCTGTGTCCTTGCGCGTGTTCAACTGCAAAGTGATAGAACCAATCAGGAGACAGAAGGCGGGACACAACATGGGGATACATTTGATTGGATGATTAGCTTCAACAGAGGTTTTTAATTGGTCAAAAAAGTAGTCGAGGACGGGTCCTCAGACATTTGAAACGCTCAATAGGAAGAGTAAACACGACTCAGATCCTGCCGTTTGGGAAAATATATGATGTAATAAAAAATAATAATAATTAATTAAGGATTTTAATAAACATTTTGACCACAATTCAACATTACGCAACCTTTTCACACTCAAACTCTTGATGCTAATCAAAACTTCAGAGTACTAAAATAATGTAAAAGCTTTGCATTGCGTTTTCCTGACCTGAAGCTGAAATAAAGTCTTTGTTTCTGTTAACTTCTTGGGGAATAACTTAAAAGGCTGTGTTGTTGTTGTCAGTCTCTTCAGTAAACTCAGCATCAAACTTCCAGACGTCATATACGTGCTCATGAGGCATGCACAGTATGTGGAGGGGATGAAAACATGTTCCTATCTCTCTTTTTTTTTTCTTCTTGAGATTGCGTCAGTAATTAAAGCTCCACCTGAGGTAGCGTCGTGCTGATTTGATGAGGGTTGCCAAAGATGAAGAGAATGGGCTTGATACAGCAAAAAAAGACCATTATATCACCAGCTTATTGCACTATTGTGCATTCCTCCTATGGGAGCTGGGCTTGTGTTTTTTTTTTCCTTGCCTTTATCACACACTCTCCTCTGTCTCTCCCTTCCACTTCTCTTTCTCTCTCTCTCTCTCTCTCTCTCTCTCTCTCTCTCTCTCTCTCTCTCTCTCTCTCTCTCTCTCACTCTCTCTCTCTCTCTCTCTCTCTTTCTGTTTCTTCCCCCTTCACAACCTCGACTCCGCCAATAGAGCCTGTCAGCGCTTTTTTACCCTCGTACTCGTCCCTTTGTTTTCTCTCAGTTACTGCACTTTCTGTTTCTGTTCCCTTTCTATAGAACTGCTGAAATGTGTAGTAACCTTACAACAATTGGCTGCAGCTAATTTATGTCTTTTTTAAGTCTTTGGCAGAAGTACAGTTTGAAGAGGGTGTTTTGTGTTCGCTCTCTCGTCTTGTTTAACAACTATAGACTGTATTGAATGCAGGCATGAACACAACCCAAAGTGTTTGAGCCTTATTGTTCTCTTGTGCGTGTAATTAAACGTGGCTCACCAAGCCTACCGAGAACTCGCGTGCCTCACAACTTCTCTCACTCTTTGCCCTCTCATGTCTCACTATCCTTCACTTTCTTCTCTCTTATTGTCCCTTATTTTGTCCTGTGAATCTCTTCCCCTCCTCTTCTGCCTTTAACTCTCCTTCTTGCTCTTTCACTCCCCCTCCCATGTCAGCTACACCTCTGCCAAACCCATCATTTCAGCTTCCTCCTACTCTCCTCCTTCTCTTGCTCTCCCTTTCCCTGCAAGCTATGTTTTGCCTTCTTGTGTCCCCTCCCTGTCTCTCTTCCTTCTATCTGCGGTGGCGTGCATGTTCTGGCTCCAGCATCTGTGGATATTAAGCTGTAACAGGCAATGCTCTGCATCGGTCTCTGATGTATGTATGACCTGCTTTCCGCCAGACTCAATCTCCAGCAGCCAGCCACCCGGCCTGCCTGGATGCCTGCTTGTGATTTCTGGGTTAGCCCCTGCCAAGAGAAGCAGTAGCCTTAGCCTGCATGCTGCAAATACAACTAGCTTGAATCTTGGTCCATGAACAGGTTCTTTCAAACTCTACAAACATTTCTTCAATATGCAAAACTGTGAAGATGCTGTTAATGTTTATCGTATCTCTTTGAAGTCCTCCCCTTTCTTCATTCTCTAATTGTTCCTTCATCCTCGTGCCACCTTTCTCCCTTCCTTTGTTGTATTTCCTCTCATTTTTAATTTGCAAAAAAAAAAAAAAAAAAAAACAGGTAAAAAGAAAGGGGGAAAAAATGTCTCTTCTACAAAGCCATTTTTTGTTGTTGCTGACATGCATGACTTCAAATCAGCAGTCTTTGTGCAGTCCTCATAGCAACATAGCACTTCATAGTGTGCAGAATGTGACGGAGATACGAGCCGGTGGAAGGGAGGCATGGAGAGCGACAGGCACTCTCTTTATTTTGGGCA
The DNA here is from genome assembly GCF_947650265.1 of Symphodus melops. Lineage (NCBI taxonomy): Eukaryota > Metazoa > Chordata > Actinopteri > Labriformes > Labridae > Symphodus > Symphodus melops. Next base: position 6,990,645 of record NC_136710.1, read on the forward strand.
GAATTCATTGTTGCCTCGAGCATTTTTATTTTTATTTTTTATTTTTTTACAGAAACAAAAAGGTTCCTTCCACTCGTGATCTCCTTCTCTCAAAGCGAGATGAAGTATAGGAAGTTCTGCGACCTCCTTCTCTTACTTTCCAGCAGTCGGGGGACACGCGACGAAGACACCCTACAGCTACCCCCGTCAGAGGGTCACCCATCGTACCATGAATCCCCCATGGGATCATGTGTTGGTGTTCCTTCTCGCCGTCTCTCTCTCTCTCTCTCTCTCTTTCTCTATCTCCGAGGTTGGCTCGAGCTTGCCCATGATTTCACCTCACTGTTGTTCCTCCTGCGTCCCGCCCCGCTCGCATTGTTGTGCTAGAGAATACAACGTGATCACCCGGGGCGATGCATGGCTTTGTTGATCAATGAGACGCAGAGGACTTTTCAGAAGAGAAATAAAACTCAAAAGCTTGGTGTGTTGGGAGCAGGGGAAAGATCCTTTAGTATTTCGTGTGGGTATTATGGAAGCCTATAGAGTACATACTGTCTGAATGTCATGGAGATAAACAGTGTTATTCAACCACTTCTTAAGATTCGCCCTCATGAATTTGGACCGGCGGAAGTCGTGCCGACTCGCAAGTACATCCTCAAAGAGCAAATGATTTCCAGCAAGCTTCATTTGTTTCCCTGCGTTGATTGTATATGGTGGACGTAGCACCATTGGCATCTCCTTGTGTTTTTGGACTACATTTCTAAAGCCTTGAAATGAGCGCCTTGTTTTTCACCATTACCATATTAGGACGAATGGGTGGAGCTTGAGAGAATTGATCGGTTGGCAATAAGAAAGCTAAGCGTAGTTTCTCCGTACTGACTGAGAATCTGTTTGTGATGGTGAAGATTTGATTAACTGAAATATTCAAAGAGAGTTTGCTGAACGTAATGCATCTCACTCACATACTCCATCTTCAATCCCATACCAACCTCCAACTATCTGGAAATGAAGACAAAAACAAAGTGGGAGATTCAGAGGTGGAAGCCCCGGGCCCCTGTGCCGTATCAGCCCATTGGGAGCCGCGACATATGTTTCTCATGCTGCTTTCAATTTGCCACGCTTCTGTAAGCCACATCTCCCATCATAACAATGTAATCATTTTGATTTTGAGATTGTAACGTTGGATCCAAGTGGTAACAAGTTATTTCTAATTTTACTCGCTGTTTCATTTAAGAACAGTTGGATTGCTTTGCCGTGAATATCACCCATTGGCCACTTGAGTTCCTCTGGCAGCCACAACACGCCTCCGCTGTGTTTTTCAGATGACAGTTGTGACTCATAGCTGCGTTGACCTCTCTCTCTCTCGGGGGTTAGCTAACATGATCTGCTCCTCCCAACCCTTGCTCCTGATGGATTTGCTGCTAACTTGCTCAGCGGCACAAGTGGGTGGTAGGAATGAGGGGGAGTGATCCCAACAACAGACGCTCCCGCGGGCCTCTGCCGTGCGGAGGAGGGCCCGAGCTGCTTCACAACAAACCCGGAGCGCTTGTGGAAGGAGAAGCAACGCATCAGCGTTATTTATGGTGTACAGGAAGATCATTACGGCCGCTTCAATCTTAGCCTGATGGATGTCTCTAAGTGCCTCCTCTCTTGATCTTTAATGGTACCTTGTAATCAATGGAATACCTGACCCCCACTGCCCCCCTCAACTTAATCCTCCTGCCATCTTTTTTTTTTTTTTTTACACAGGGGTCCACGTGGATTGAGTTTTAAAAGGAGGTAATTAAACCAGTGGCAGCTGAGAACTTATTATGCTGGTGAAAGAGGAGCTGCCTATATGTTGGCCCGCTGATCGTTCAGAAGTTATCTTTAATCCCCCATAACATTAAAGGCTGGCCATTCATCAAGTCACAGGGCAGCTTTGTGCACTGAAAGGCTCCTGTCGCTGCCTTTCTTTCCCCTGCAACATAATTGAAAATCCAACCCCCCCCCCCCCCCCCCCCCCCCCTCTCTCTTCGTAGAACTTCACCTCAAATGGAAAACAAACTGGTATCAATAAATTAAAGCAACATCTCAGGATACAGTAAATGTATCTGTTGCTTCTGGGCTCTATTTTAAACCCATTCCTCTGCCCTTACGAAATGTAAACAGTATGTATTGGAGCACATTGTTTTTGGGTGAGTTACAAGCCCACTGGACGCATCTATCCAACTCGTCGTCATTATAATTTTGTAATTAAAATAGCGGTCAAGTTGGGAGAGCATGCAGAGGTTGCTGCTGTTGTTTAGCTGCCTTTCTGCTGGCACCCAATCAGAGCTGGAGTGCCAACGGCCACTAAAAGGGTGTTTTCATGCTTTAAATTAGAATATTCATAAGCAGTGCAAATGGGTGGGATTGAAGAGCATTGTGCTCTCTTATTCGAGTATAAAGGGCATCGTTTTATTGCTCTGTTTTGCTGTTAAGCTTAAACAAAAGAGCGAGCAGTATATGATAATTATTTGAATTGTTTGTCGAGACCTTGATGACTAAAAGCGTCAGTTTTGGCCTTTTTTTTCCCGAGGTTTTTCTTTCTTGATTAATATGTAATATTTCAAATATGTGTCTTCCAGCTTTCATTCCTTTTCAGGGTTCTCTGTTTTGTGACCTGGCAACCCACCATTTCCCATCAAGCATGCAGCACAGTGTCACCATTATCACTGTTATTTATTCACATGAGAATGCTTATGTGGGAGACGGATCTGGTTCAGGCGAGGTCTGATAGAGCATGACTACCCTGCAGCTATATCTCCAGTCTGATGGGGATTGGAACTGGGGAGTTCTGCCATGTTCCCTTTGTAGCGAGTAACAAATGTCTCTGCTACTGATGTGGTAAAAGCTTTTCCTCCTTTGTCACCTTCGCTCTTGGTTGATCCCTGGCATCCCAGTGCTCCATCACGATACAGTTTGGCCTGGGAACCGGTGACCCGTGTTATTGGTTGGCAAGACTTCTTCTCTTCGAATGGGGTGTGGGCTCTTTTCCAGCCTCTTTTTCTTCTAATCCAGCAGCCCCTTTTTTTTCTGTTTATCAGTGACTCCCAAAGTAAAAAAAAAAAAAAGACCCATAGGTATCGGTGAACTGTAGGTGTTGTTGAAGACAGAGCCTGATGTAATGTGAAAGCTGCCTCTTCCTCTCTGTCTTTTTTGTATTCTCCCCGACTTGCCAAAAAAGTTTTAGACAACATGCTCTTTCCCTCTTCATCAAACGGAGCCGGGCCAGGGAGAGGGAGGAGGTGAGAGAGGGAGAGCGAGCGAGCAAGGGAGAGCGAGCGAGCAAGGGAGAAAGAGAGACAGAGTGTTAAGTGAGAGAAGTTTGGCGGCTGAGCAGCCATGAAATACAGCCCTCCAACGGTTATTGCTGCAGTAAAGGCAGATACATAAAATACAAAACAGAGACTGGCGTGTCTATTTATGGACCAGATTATCGGTGCATTAATCAGGCACGCTATTTGGCACACGCACCCCAGAAGTCTGGTTTCTCAAAGTGTGAGGCTGCTTTATGGGCTGTGTCAGATCAATGGCCGATTCACTCGCAGCAACACCCACATTACTTATGGTTAAACTTTCCTTAAACACAAAAGTCTGACAATACTTTGAACAACAGTCAAGAGAAAATTATTTAAAAGAAAACCGGTACGTTTTTTTTCTTTCATTTTGGAAAATGATCTGATTATCTTTCAATGGATTATTAGGTGTATAAGGGAATTGGTAACTGTAAATGGCTGAACATCTGAGCTGTATTTATCCAATTTTACATGGATAAATTAGCTTGTCGCTAAACCGATCAACTTCTTCAGGTTGGTTTCACCCATTTCTCTTGACTACGGTCAACTCAGTTTGTTTAGATCAGGGGTAGAGAGAATCACTTCCATGATTCCCCACCAGCCTCGGCGTCGTCTTTTGTTGTCGTTTTGATGGAGAGCCACCTGCTGGGGAAATGTTCATAATGCGCGTTTAAATGCTGTAAATACTAAAGCCACTACAGATGCTTCTGTAAAGTTTTCGATTCAGTAGTTTGACCATGTGCATGAAAACATGAAGCCTTAACGCGTAGAAAGTATGTGCAGAGCCCAGATTCCCATGCTAATGAGGTACGCAGAGGGAAAATAAGGTGCTTGTAAAGACGAGACAGTTTCTGCCCTGGACCCCCAAAAGAGAACGATAGATAATTCTGAGGGGGTCGCAAGCTGATTTAAAGGTGTCGAGAAAAATGTCAAGTTTTTCTGTGTTCCAACTCAACAGTGACAAATAACCAAATAAAACCTTCCTCTCAACTTCTGTAGTCGCTCCAACGGCAATTTCAGAGGTGCAAATTGCCAGGAAAACATCTCTAACAAATAATTACTAACAACCAATATTCATGAGACAGGAATGTCTGCTGCCTGAGGATCAGATAGCCTCAAGAGGGAAAATTAAAGATGTTGTATGTAGCACAGTGAGTGCAGACGTGGAAGAGGCAGATGAGTTTATCAGTGCTCCGTTTTGCTAAAGATGGAATCACAATGCTTCCTGTTTTGTTTCCCCATTAACATTTCTTATACAGAATAGACAGTTCACTGGCCAAGAGAATATTACCACATTTGTCATTATAATTGCAGACCCCCCTTTAACATAACAGGTACACGTTTTTTTTTTTTGTTTGTTTTTTTTTGGGCTACTTAATGAGCATTTCCTTCAAGCAAATTGTTCATTTTGATTACTTCAGGCTTTTCAAACATATCAAACTCAAAGATTACGGTCTCTTTTACTCAGTCACCAGTAGTCGTGAAATACAGTCGGGGTCTAGCGTGTAACAGGTTGAAAAAATGTATAGGAAGTGTTGATCCTTGTAAACCTCGTATCCCAATGAGATCCATGACTATTAAAAGTCAGAGGCAGAACGATGGCCTCCTGCCTGCGACAGATGCTAAAAATGATTCAAATGATATTTTTAAGCGGTAGCTGTAAGGGGCTCTTGCAGTGAAGGAATCTGATCGTGTGACTTTAACTTTTATTTGATTCCTTTCTTAACAACGCGGTGATTATCAGTGACAAAACAGTCCCGCCTTCAAACGGATCAGAGCTTCAGACGGCGCCTGGCGCTGAAACAAAGCACCATCAAGCAAGCAACAGGTAGTCACCTCCTCTTTAGCCTTTTGCTGACAAAGAAGCACGAGACGGATCGCTTTTGAAAAACCTTTGCAGTACGATTTGGCTGCGGTATACATGAAAGAGAGACATGGACTGAACCAGTTAAGCCAGTTTTCCCACATACTAGGCCTGTCGGTATGTATTCTGTATCCAAACCGTACTGTACAGGTTTCTAAAGAAGGCACCGTCGTGGTGGTCTATTGTTGCCGTGAAGGTGCTATATTTTAACGTCGGTCGCTGTGCGCTTCTGGCATTCAAACCGTTCCTTGGTATAAATGTTTGAGCCTGTCACTGATTGTCACGGTGTTCAGAAAATAATCAAATAAGTTAAAGTCACAATCAATATAATCTTGCCGCCCAGATACTATTGAAGAGGTAAGAGCTTAAATTGAACGTGTCCTTGTTTTCACAGGGATTTCTTTTGCCGCAAGATTTTACAAATTGCATTTTCGAAATGAGCCGGATCTCCCAGAGGGGGAAACATTCACAATTGGTTTAGGTTCCATTGCAGTATCCGATGTTTTCTGTCTGAATAAAAGGGTTGGCTGAGGGGGCCTTAACATGCCGTTGTGGCGGTTGCTTTCGTTCTCTGCGGTTGGCTTGTTTATACAGTGCGGTGGTAATTAATTTCAGCAGCTACCACTACAGCCTCATATTTAAGGTAATACTCTCACATTTGTTCCTCCAATAAAATCAACGTTAAGACTATTAAGATGCCAACAATAGAGATTAGAGTGGTGGCCTAAATTTAGCAATGGAGGTTACCCTACGATTCCCACGCCTCGTTTTAAGCAGAAACAAATTCTATATGTTTGATTATTTACTTACGTGGCTAAATTGCCTCTGAGAAATGATGGAGTTAACCTTTTATTTCCCAAACCGGCTCGGAGGCCTTGTCCATAATGTGTCATTGTTTTGGCTCCCGTCAGCCTCACAACAGGTCTCCTCTGTTCTCTCCCTCTCTCTCCTCCTTGCGCTCTCCCCCAGCCTCTATAATATTATCTCTCTCAGTGAGGCTTTAGGCTCTATCTCTACTAATTAGAATTTAATGGACCAAAAGTGATTGGTGTACTTCCAGAAATAAAGTGGCCTATTCATATGTAAAGCAAACAAACAGTACTTGGTATAGAAGTATTGTTTGGGTGCGTCTCTCTCTCGCCGGAGTCACAATGACGCAGAGACTAGGGATTATACCGGGCTAAGAAGCATATTTAAATGCATGAGTTTTTTTCTCCTCTTTTATCGCACTTATTAGGAGCAAACACATAATCTCTGCAATTGAATGTCCTTTAATTTTTCTCCAGCATATATTTTACTTCCTGCCGTGTTTGCTTGACTTTGCTCCTTTTTTTTTTTTTCTCCCCACCACTATGGCCCCTGAGTGGGTGCCCATTCTTTGGACCCTGAGTAATCATCATTATAAAATGATAAGAGCGCTACTCTGACTGCTCCCCGTGGAACGAAGCATAAGAGACATTTGTTCTTTAGGCCTGCCCACACAGCGGTCTCACTGTCTCACACGCTCATTAACACTGTTTCTCTCACCCTGCTTTTTTTTTTTTTTCTCTCCTCTTTTCCCTCCACGTAACATCCCCCCGCTGCTCCCCTCGCCTTGTTTCTCATACTGGCATAACTGATGGCTCTAATTTGTGTACTTTAAAGGGCCAATTCATAGAAGGTACTAATGCTGGATAAGGAAATTGAAATGAATGACGGCGGCCTTATCAACGCAACCCCCCACCCACCCCCCTCCTTTGCACTCATCCCATGGCAACTGAGAGGTTTCATTGCACGAGAAGAACACCATCACCGTCAGAATGTAAATGCAAATCTAAATGCCTCGACGCTATTGAAGGTCCCCCCCTCTTTATAGAATCAATAATCATATGCAGACCTGGAGCGGAGAGACTAAGTATTACTACAGGGAATTGATATACGCACGGTTGTTTACACGTTGCTATCAGGAGAGGTTTGCACACGCAGGGACAGCTGAACAAGACTGCTTACACACCGGAGCGCCGAAAAAAAGGATCCGCACGAACATCATTTGGTAAAAAGGGTAGGCAGAAAATATAGATTGACACTCGCTTTAATTCAAACATTAACGAGATCCAGCCCGCTTGTTCTCAGAGCGTAAATGATGCTGTCCATTAGCTTGAGTACATGAAGCAAGATACACATATTGTAAAGTGTCAAATTCATGATTCATAGGCGTTTTGTATTTTTCTACACTGTTAAAAAAAAATAGTTTACAAATAGCAGGAGTGCTCCTTTATGTTGCTCAGACGAAAGACTTTAAGGTTTGTTCTTTGGGGGCTTTGTATGTCTTTATTTAGAGACTGTGGTTCGAGTCAGAGAGTGGGGAATGACATGCAGGAAAGCAAAGAAAGTTGAGGAGTCAAGTGGTACTCCTGAGCTGGACCTAATCCTGCCTGCACTCCCTCAGACTACTTCAGTACATGCTAGCACTGTTGAAGGTTTTGTTATTAGGCTGTTAGAGTCATTCATTCATGAGTGTGTAGTAGTTATCTTTTGTGTTCTTCAGAGTTTGATCTGCTCACAAAAGATGCAGCACTCTTTATAGAAGGCAATTAAAGACTGCAGTCAACCCTGGCTGCTGATTGGTTGAAGCTCACCGCATGCTGCCAGTGCTGGCTTGATTGTTTTATTGGAAGCTGTGGAGCTGACACACTGGTCTTTGGCTGTGCTTAACATTTAGATTTCTTTGTAGTTTTGTATACTTTCTGCATCTGTAATGACTTTCAGTCAAGCATTGAAGTGAAGAACCTGGACATGTCGGCCGTTCGTTTCCAGTGCTGCATGAGAGTTCAAGATTAGGTGATATTTTGAAGATCTGAAAGCTCTCTTAAGAGCTGCAGGTCAGATACGTCGGTGATGTATTGCCTATACTTTGATCAATTTCAGAAGAAATAGTTGTGCTGTGTTCTTAGTATGAGCCACCGTTTTTGGTCAACGTCGACCCCTGGACGTCGTGAAGTGTTCTGACACGGCAGGAGAAAAGACTCTTTCCTTTAAAGGAGCACCGCTGTCTTGTTTTCTCTTAATAAATGTTCGGGATATTACTATGACAACCATGTTGTTCATTTTCAGACTTGTTTCCCATCAGCTCTAAATTAAAGATAGATTATCCGAGATTATTAGTCACTGAGACAGATCAAGATCAGTTACCTTGAAAGTGGTTTAATAACCTCATGCAAATGATGCTCGAAGAAATTCTCCTCGGTGTGAAGGGACGAGATTTTATTATGCCAAACAAAGATACTAGACTGCTTTATATTCCTCTTTTTACAGCGTGTTATGAGAAAATGCCGCGTGAAAAGGGCTGATATCGTCTTTCATTAGGCAAATAATCAAGTAAATGCTTAATGTTGTTGTAACGCTAAAATTAGCAAAGCATTGTCGGAGCATATAGGTCTCAGCACACATCTTTATACAGCGGTCTCCAGTGAAGTGCAACGGCATGTTTTGACGCCTCGGCCCGGCTCAGCACGGCCCAGTGCCCAGTAATCACTCCGCTATTGGAGGGCTGGCATCGGCGGCTGCGCCCTCCTCACCCCCAGCCCAACCCCCCCCCCCCACCCACCCACCCACAGCCCAAACAGCAGTCAGAGAGCTCTTGACAAATTGGAGCGAGTTAGCCACTCCTCAGTTCATTGCACAGCCCTGAACGCTGGCGAAACAACAACAAAATATAAAGGCACATGAAGGAAAAAAAGGAGAGCATCGTCAGTTTCTGTCTCTGCCGGCTCTCTCCTCTCCTCTTTTCTTCTTCTTCCACTCCCTTGTTCTTGATCCCTTTAACCCTCAACTTGCATCTTTTTTTTTTCTCTCTCTCTCTTTCTCTACCTCACGCACACAGTCTTCAGAAGAGGTGTTTTTTTGTGTGTGTGTGTGTGTGCTCCAGCCGGGCTCGCTTGCTCGCTGTGTCATGCTCAGAAATCAATCAGGGGTTAAGCTCACACCTTTTAACGAGCTCTTCTCCGAGGAATGCCTCAGCCGTGCGCTCGAGGCGGCCTCCGCCTGAGGTACAAACGCCTTCCAAACGCAGAGCCGAGGAGAGGAGACGTGAGGAAGAAATGGAAAAAAAAAAAACATTGTGGGGGAGAACAAAAGTAAGAAGCGATGGAGAAGAGGCGGTGAAGGCATTTATCAAGGTGCTGAGCCTCCTGAAACACACAGGTGTGGTTCACCAGCCCCCTCATTGGCTGTGCAGCCAGGCCCTAATGGTGGGAGGCATCGAGATGAAGTGAGGCAGAATGGACGCGGGAACCACCCAAGGAAAAGACTGATGCGTTCCCTGACTGATCGTCACTCAAAGGCAGCCATTTTGTTCTGAAAGCTCCCGCCCCCCACCAAGAAAGTAGTTCCTCTCTTTCCCGCCGTTTATTTCCTTGTAATTCGTTTTATCGTTGTTGTTGTGCACCTCAGCCCAGCTGTTCTCATCGAGACTGGCAATTAATGTAATTTATTCGTTTGTGAGTTTAATGGCCTTAGGTGAGACCGAGACACAACAACAGCCGAATGAAAAATGCTGGCTGCTCGACAAAGGTTTTTTTGTTTGTTTTTTTCCGGGCTTTGGGGTTGAGGCCTACGCAGGAGTTGCTTTGACAAATACAGAGCCCTGGGAGCCTTCGAAATCACAGTTGGAACGGAGTTCTCCCGGTTTTGTTCTTCCACTTGAATAAAGGAGGAAGGATTAAAGGTGAAACACGGGTAACACCTAAGGCAGCACAGTTTGACTCTACCGGTTTGTCTTCCGCTCAGCCCTTCCTTCTTCCTCTTCGCATTTGGTCGCTTTTTTTTTCCCGCTTTCTTCTCCGTCTCTTTCATTCTTATTTTCACCCATAGATGAGTGAGTAAAGCTGTCAGCATTTAGACCCGGCTAAAAAAAAAAAAAAAAAAATTGACACACAAAGAAAATCACACCCTTCATATTTCTTTATCCCTTCAACCGTTTCTTACTTGACAGCTCAGTGTTCGCCCTCCTTGAAGAAAAAAAAAAAGTTCTTTATTCCACTGTTGTGTGCTCTTTAAAGCAGTGTTAATGTCCTAGTCAAGTGTGTGATATTGATAGTGACAGACTGAGACGACGTACAGCGTGTGGTGCCACTAAACCGTATAATTATTGACAGTGATCACGTGATCATCCAATCACTGTCACGCTCCTCAAAGCTGTTGTCTTACCGTAATTGCCGGCTGGAGGATGGCGGCACCGCCACCCTGAAAGAGACCCGTCCTATCACCCACAAAATGCATCATGGGATGAAAGTGATTGCTCTGAATTGTAAGTGATTAGAGTTTGTCTAGACGTCTCGGGGAGTGATTGGATTGATTTGATGCCAGCGAGTAGATCGGACACTGGCACAGAATCACTTTTACCTCTCGCTTTTGTCTCTGTGCTGGATTGATACAGCTGATAGTGTTCACGTCATGGTTTCCTTTGTCCAGATATAGATCTTGCTTTTTCTTTATAAGGGTAACATTTGTACTGTTATTCCTTATTGATAGGTTCTGTTTTACTTGTGCAGCATTTTACATGTAATAGAGCAGAAATCGAGTCTATCCTCTGTAAATGTCTCTCTGAGTCACGACGGTCTACAGTGAGAAGCATGAGTCCCCCTGGCTGCGTTGTCGTCTGGGCTGTGTTTACACGAGAGGCGCCATACGTTGTGTTCATTTGACATTTTGCAAACACGCTCACAAATTTAACAGCTCCAAAAAGCCCTGAAGTTGAGGCGTTTTATTTTGAAACCGGACGTGGTCTCAACCCACCGTGGGTGGTCAAATCACTCGGCTCTCGACGGCCGGGTGGACCGCTCAGGCGGCTAGCTTTTTGCCTGGTGCAGGGTACGAAGGTAGGCAGGCTGTTTGCTCCTTCTGAAAGCAGGATTTCAAACCCTTCACAGTGGTGTGAGCTGAACGAAAAACTGGCAAAGTAAACTCTATGTTAGGGGCCAGTAAACATGGAAAATCTGATGTTTCTTCCAATTATATACAAGTCTGTAATGAGTGGCTACACTCTTCTTAACTATAATTATTGTTGTTTGCTAATGGGCCCGTGTCCTGCACAGACTTGACAAAGTGCCCTTGGTGTGTCCGAATTAATGGTTCAAGCGCCTATAAGATTATGTCTGGAGAGCTGAAGTGAATTCTGCCAAGTGGCACCCATCCAGCAGCTCCAAGACGTCGGGCGTCATAAAGTGTGCCACACTTTAAGTTGAAGCACCTCAAAACAGGTCATTTAACTATCGCAATTATCATTAAAATGATCCTGTGCCACTTCTGACACCATGTTCAGAAAATGAATTAGAATGTAGCCGACATCCTTTTATAGGTTAAAAGGGATAATTTACCTGATGCACACATCAGAGGACTCTATTAGGCTACTTGTAAATCCATTCATCTGTTTGGGGATGACTCATTTCCCCTCCTGTGCAGTCATTACTCTCCCCACTTGCCAATCAAGCACATGTTCCACTTTAGCAGACGTGTGCCTCTCATTTTACCATGCATTACCTTCTGCGATTCATCCAGAAAGGAAACCAGTACTGTTTGATTCTCCCAAATGTTCTAATCAAGTTTGTCAAATTGCTTTTTAGTGCGAGGGAGTGATTACAACAAAATCTGTCAAACATGGGGAAAATCGGCAAAGGCAAAAAAAAAAAAAAAAGAGAAAAAAAAGCAGGATGTTTTCTTCCACTCAGCTCATTTGTCATGCATGGAACAAAAGCAGAGGGGTTTCAAGGACGAGGTTTTAGACACGTCTGCTCTATTGATTGGTTAACGAGCCTGCATTCAGACCACTTCCACATCGAGGGGTGAGAGCCGCACAGACACAATGGAGCATATTTCCCCTGCTCACAATGCGGGCATGTGGTGGTCTGCTGCCTGCGGAGGAAACAGGCCCACACTCAGGCCCTCTGCCAGGGACTGGGGGGGTGGGGGGGGGAGATACTGCCAGAGGAAAGGGTGAAGACGGGATGAGAAGTTGAAGGAAACACTGAGACAGGGGAGGTGTGGGAGAAGGATGGATCAAAGCAAAGGAGGGAATAGAAAGTCCAAGAGAGAGCGGTGCATGGCGTGGAGGTGAGAGAAATGGTCGTAAAGGAGGAAGAAAGTGTGTTAATATTTTTAACAAGCAGGACTGCAGGGTTTAAGAGGAATGGAATGGAATGAAGAAGGACTCAGATGGTTTTAAAAGAAGGACCGACAAAGACTAGAGACAAAACAAGGAGAGTGGAGCTTTTATACTGTAATATTGGTGCTGTTGGTTTCGTAGATGATTTGCATGGATTATATCCAATCCAGAGTCAATAAATTCTGGACAGCTCGCTGTCAAACAAAAAAGTGTCATGGCCCTTTAACATCTAGTTACCTGTGATTGGCAATTTTGCCTCGACTTTAAAGGGCCTATACATGTCTTGATTGAACAACTTTAAAAGTGATCAACCACGACGTGATAGAATGAGTTGCAAACCTTGAAAGCTAAATTTGTGCTGCCCAGCTGAAAGATTTTCAACAACTTGGGGTGTTCATTTTGTATGTTCTAAGGAAAATGTTCAATAAATATATTGTTTTAAATAAAAAGTTCAGTTTCTCAGTCCTTAGAGGAGCTTTAAAGAGATTTACAGATTTAATGTTGGCACTTAAAAATACTCAGAGGTCAAATGATGCTTTATGCTTTTAGAATTTCCCCTGAATTGTTTTTTTTATAAATGTCTGTCATAAAGTGATATGTGTATATTTTATCACTACGGTATTGTTATCAGCACTTTAAGGGCAGGGGTTGTAGAGGTGGAGCTTATTTCTGATGCTTAATTTGGGTTGTGTGCTTAAATATAAATTGGCGTATTCGATGTTATAAACCGCTCAGCTAAATTTGAATACAGAGAAATTGTCAAATAAAATGAAAAAATCTAGCCCTTAGCTCTGAGTTGTGTTAAATCAGACGCCTAAAGGGCCGACCTGTCTGAGGCACAGCAATGTGTAAAACTTTAATAGAAATATTTTGTACGTCCTCTTTCTCTCCAGCGTTGTTATCTTCACCCTGAACCCGTCTTACCCCCACTCCGCTCCTGTCCCCTCAACTCTTTAAAAATACAGTCCGTCTTGTGCGCTTGCCTTCATCGCATGTGACACCTTTCTTGTGCTCACCAGTAAGCTGCACTGTGTCCTCCCAGCTTGTCTCAACTGTCTGCCTGCCTGCTTGTCTGTCCATCTGCCTGTCTTTCTTTTTTCTGTTTGTTTCGTCATCTTCAGTTTTGCCTTAACCAGCCTGTCTCTATTTTCCCCCTTCGCTTTTACTCTCCATCACTTGTTGTCTCGTCTCATCATTTTATCTGTTCCCTTTTTTTTCTCTTTTCTCTTTCATTCCAGGACGAATCAGAACACAAGTACCCGTCAGTCTTTTTAGGAAACAAGTGTCAAAATCCCGTTGAGGCAGATGGCTGTTCACCAGTGAGTCAAAGTTCCTTCTTGTGCAACAGAAGATGGAACTTTTTACAAGTGCTAGCGAATTGGCGGAGTAATGTTTGGTTTTGTACAGTGAAAAAACATTTTAAACGAGTAACATCTAGGAACTGCTCTCAACTAGACCTGGCAGATGGCCGTCAACCAATGACTCTTCTGCTCAAGTTTTCTGGGCTTATATGTCAAGTTTTCCTCACAATGTTTACCACTTGTTTGCACATTGGTAAATTATTGTTTTTAAGTTAACTGTAAAGCTGAAAATATAGCATATATACTTTTGATTGTTTTTGCTGTACTTGATTTAAAATTGATTTAGTTTGGCACAACATATACCGTATGTATATATTTTTGGGTTAACTAATAAATGTTTTTCGTTTCCTACACTTATATTTAAATGAAACATAGTTGGACTCACGGCAAAAGAAAGCATCATTCTGCAAAACCTCCAAACACATGCATGTAACCGACAGAGAGAGAGAGGGAGAGAGAGAGAGCAAGCGGGGTGAAATAGAGAGAGCAGGCTAGCCCACAAGACTTGATTTGTTGTCCTGTCCTCCTCCTACGCTGCCAGCTCACTGTGTACTTCAGTCCAGGGGACGGGGTCATGAGCTCAACTCAACACTCAGTAGCTGACCTCTTTTTTTTTTTTTTTTTTTTTTTTTCTTCTCCCCCTCTATGTCTGGCGGTTCTATGCGTGTGTGTAGACCACACAGCAAGCTCTCAGTGCCCCCATCCCCGCTCCCGTACTCAGATCTCATTTTCGTGGGCCGTAAAACATTGAGTTGTTAAATTTCTTTATGCGTCCTGCTCCCCTCGCCGCCCCCAAGGGCTCCCGGTGCGTTTTAAATTGAATGATTGCCTGCAGCTCCCGGATTGTTTAACCTCTGCGGTGGCACTGGCTCTTCTGTAGGACTGTATTTTTAGAAGTTTTGCTAACGTCCCCCCCCACCCTCCCTTCTCCAGTTGAGGTAACACAAGGGGGGGAAAAAAGTCAGTTTCTGGGGAGGTCCTCTGTTGCAGGTGGTGTGAGTGTGATGCACGTGCAAAAAAAAAAAAAAGTGCCTTGAGCTGTGCATGCATGAGAGGCGGTGCAAGTGTGTGCATGTGCATGGGACGACGACTACCGTTTTCCTTATTTATGACCCTCACCTCTGTCCAGGCTGCCGGCGGCACTGGGGGGAGGGGGGGGGAGGGGGGCATGAGGGAGGTAAAGAGAGGGAAAAAAAAAAAAAAGCAATCGGGCGATTCCGAGGTGAGCGCTGTTCCGGGCCCGTTAGCTTTTATAGCCCACTAAAGAAGAAGAGAGAGAGAATGAACATCCTTCCTGTCTTGATTGACTTCTCCTCCTCCGCTCCTTCGACAAGCTCCTTTTCAACACTCTCTTAAGTAGCAATAATGGACATTTTCATATCGGCCCTGGAAGAATTTCCTCCAGGCTGTAGCAAACCAGCAAAAATAAGTACGACAAATTACCCCCCATAATCATACCTGCTCTGTGAGGTTATTATTGTAGATTTAAACAGCTATATTTTGATGTCACACGTGGCGAGACGGCCGCTTGGGCCTTATCGGGGAAGCCAGACATGTAATAAAGAGCAAGTAAGTGGTAATTACCCACTGATAACTTTGGCAAGGACACAAAGAGGTTTTGATGTGAAGTTGTAAATGTGACATGGGGGTCATGTCCTGCAGTCTCAGGCTTGTAAACACCCCCTGCCGACCCTGCTTTGTTTGGTCACACTTTTCTTTGCCTCCTCATTAAGTCTTATTCCAGTATCTTCTGGTGTGATGCAGATCGTTACACTCTCGTTGTGTATTTGCATCTTTTTTTTCTTTTTCTTTTTTTTTGTCAGCCCCCCCGCTGCTTCTGTTATTTCGTATGTTTTATGCAATGTATGCATATCTCTTATCTACTGTTTATTTGTATTTGTCTGCACTTTTTGACAGGTTTGCAGCTCATACTTGTTTACCCGGCCTTCCATTCCTACTGTATGCAATAAATGAGAGTGCAGAAGGAAAGAGCCCCGGCCCACGCTTGTGATTCAATGCGCACACCCCCATGGACCAAGGCTTAGGGGAGGGCATGTGCTGATGAAAAAGTAATGTAGTGTGTCTGCAAGGTACCGCTGGCTTTTCCCTCTCGCTTCTTCGACTCCAAAACCTCGTTTCCCATACCAACCTGGGACCTCTTTAGCAAAAAACCCCCCCAAAAAACAGCCCCCCAGAATGCTTTCCTGTCCCTTTGTTTTTTGCCTGTTTGTCTTTTTTCTCCGGGAGAATCCTGTTTAAGAAAGGTTTATTACTACGGTTAAAACAAAACACCAGGCTGAGTGTGTAATGTTTTCAAATTGTTCTCAATGCAAGGAACGATTCAATGCTATGGGTTAAATAGATAAAAGACGTCCGATTTTTTTTTGGTTTTGTTTTCTGTTCTTCAAGTGCATCTTCAATTACACATTAGACATTTTTAAAAGAGAGATGAAATATTTTCATCGATGCCACACACATTTAAGGACAAGATCTGCAAAGAGAGAAATAGTCCAGCTGGACCACAGGGGTCGCCCGAATCCACACAACCCATAAGTCTGCTACTGGAGCTTTATCTGGATCCACTTACAGTAATAACTCTAATTTGTGTGCCATAAGAGGGTCAATTCACCGAAAGAGTTTCTTGATAATAGAAAACGTGAAATGAAAGGCGGCAACCTCATCAGCAGAGTTTGTCTTTGACTTACACTCCCTCTTACACACACACACACTTCCTCTAAGAGCCCCAGTGAGGGGAAACTGTAGCCTCACCTGAGACTGTCACAAGTGAGTCACTTAAAGTAACAGCAGCCTCGTGATTGATGTCCTCTCTGTTCGTGTGTGTGTTGGAGTTGGGGTGGGGTGAGGGGGGGTTTGTAGAGGGCAGACGGGGGATTGATATCGCACCAGAGAGCGGTGGACCAGGTGAAAGAGGAAAGGAGGAAGCAAGGTGGTAGCTAGGGACTTGTCCCGCAGCGAGCAAAATCTATCTTCCTCACTTCTTCTTCGGCCAATGCTCGTCTGTCCTTGGACGGGGAGTGCTGACTCGGCAGGGTTTTGTCTTTGTCCCCTTCCAAAAAGTACCAAGACTGCAACCTTATTACAAAAGTTTACTCAAGGACTCGGAGCTTACAAGAAACTCTTTTCATTTCGAATCAAACAAAGCCTGGGAAAACTCTTTAAGAAGCAAATCATGTTTTGATTGGACATTGAAAGAGCATGACCCATTTCGATTGATATCGGTAACATAGAACTGAGCAATTGGTGGTTCTTCTGGATGTTTCTGCCTTCTCTATTCAAAACTCCCATCAAGTTAATCTGCATTGTTCTATAAACACGATCCTTCACCAACAAACCATTTCAATCCACTTCCCCAACTCGCTTGCCAATTTCCTAAAGCACACAACATTGTGGAGCAGTCTTGAATTCATATGCTCTACTATGTATATTCAGCATCGCGCTTCCTCCACAGGGGAGCCAAAACCCATTTACTGGCCGGGCTCGTTTGGCAGTCATGACTCCGACACATACAGAACAGCACATTAGCATGAAGTTGGGGCACATGCCTGTGGCAAAGGGGGCCAAAAAGAGACGTAATTGCTATTGACAGAATTAACAAACACATTAAATCCCCACATTAATTAGAAAGTCAAATGTAAAAAGTGTCAGGAGTGGCAGACAGCTGTCATCCATCATCCCTTTCATTGGAGTTTTGTGGTGATTCGTTTTCCCGGAATGTGCTTTTGTTTTGCGGCGGACTTGAAGCGCGGCGTGTTTGAAACTGGATGAAGTCGACTCCTCACCAAAACAGGGACCACAGTCCTTCTATGGTGTCTTTCAATGAACAATTGAAAATGTATTTTTCTGATTATTTTATTCCATAAATGTTGTTTTGGATACTAAATCAATGTCATCTCTCTCTTCTCTTTTCCATGTTCCTGTTTACTCCCCCGGTGCCCTGGATATTCTGTATCAGGTATTTCCACTCTCAGTTTTATTCTTGCGTTGTCACATTGTTGCAAGAAAAAAAAAAAAAAATCAAATCTCATTTAAAAAACAGGAGAAAGTTTCTGAAAACAAACTCAAAATTAATAGAACATCTCCACAAAAGCATTTCAAGGCCTTAACCTTCATCCTGTTGTTCACTTGTTATTTCAGTGTATCATGTTATTTGAATGGCTGTTATGTTGGGTTTGCTTAAGGGAATTCTAGACCTTAACCCTTTTACCCACATTTATGCCCCAACACATGAACATTTCCTTCAATTCAAAATGCAATCCTCTAGTGGAGTGTTTGCTCCTTGTCATAAGCCAGTCTTTTCCTTGACCATGTCCCAAACACTCACACATAATGTTTATTTAAAGTGGCTTCATTCAAAGGTGAGTGAATACTGATCACACGTTAACTTTACTGGATCCAGAGCTGATTCATGTTTTTGTCTTCCCTCCCATGACAGTGTTTGTGTACAGTATGCCTGTAGGTTAGTGGTTGTTGTTTGGCTGCTCCCCCCCCCCCCCACCACCACCACCACACAAAAACAATTTAAAAACGGACTGCTTCTGTTCCCCTTTCTTTCCCAAATCTCTCACTCCTCCTCCTCCACGTCACCGGCGCTGCTTCGCCACTGCAGACTCGAAAGAATGGCAGTCGGCGCATTGATCCCTTTGTACACACAGCGTCGTGGTGTCCCGCGCGTGCTAGCAAACTCGGTCTGTCAAGGAGGTTAAGATCACATGTTGTCACGTCTGAACTGTGGCGCAAGGCTTTGTTGAGGAACATGTGCACGGCGCCAAGGTTGACCTCCGACAACACGCCTGTTAGTCCCACAGAAAGCTGAGCTGCCAATCATGAAACACATTGTTTGATGATATAAATACACCCGGCAGATTTGTCATTGAATACAGAACAGAAGAAATGTTTTTGACTTGATTACAAATGTCAAGGAGTTTAAATCGGTCTCTTATATTTTGTCGGCTTGTTTGACCTTTCTAATAAGCTTCCTCTTTTAAACGACAAGTAACCAATGCATGAGATCATTTAAAATAGAAAGATGCTAATGGGCCACAGTGGTGGAGACATGATTATTATATGAGCTACTAATCAAACTCAAGTGACTAAATGGACAGGATGTAGAAACGCTATTATGACATTGTGCAAATATCCCTCTGTTCTTCCCTTTTCATATTAAACTTCAGTATGATTGATTCAGCTGCGTGTAAAATTCCTATTTGACGTAGCCAATGATAAAGTGACCGTATTTCCCATTTGAGGACTCCCCAGACATTCGCCCTTTGAGAGAAAAGGTGACGAAAAAAAATCTCCCTCTCTGACTTCCCCTCCCTTTTTTTTTTCTTCTTCTTCTTCAAATCCTCACTCTCTCTTCACATGTCCAATCGTTTATCCATCCGGCCACCAAATTCATTTCAATTAGAACCCGTGCCAGCTTGCCTCGCTCTCCTTTATCGATTGCTGCCCCCGGCATCTTTGGGGCACGGGCGCTCCGAGACCAACGACGCTATTATCAGCACTCACATGAGCATAAAAATCACGTGTAAGTGTGTGTGTGTGTGTGTGTGTGTTGTTTACAGACTTCACCCTGGACTCGGCCACAGCGGGCACCTTCGCCACTGCGATCAACAATAAATATGAGCAGTGGCAAACAATTACCCCCTTAACGAGGGATTAATTGTGTCAAGATGGAGTGAGGTCGACACAGAGGTCGCTTAGCGCCGTACATTCCTAATGTGTTTATTTTCATTCGTTAGGAGCATTAGTCTTTTCTTTAGTAGCACCACTGTCCATTGATCTGAGCTTGTATGAAAGTGTGCGTGCCTCCGTGTATGTATTTATGCGCCTGCAAGTGTGCACACTGCTCAAAGTAATATTATGAGTGCCTGAGCATAGAGCCGGCTATTGACTCCTGCAGGATCAATATTATAAATGCCTTTAACGGAGGCAGTTAAACTCATTTGTCATTTATTGGTACTAGTAGCGGGGAGGGGAGGGGGGGTGACAGTGCTCCGAGAAGCGACAAATGTATCAATCTATCGCAGTGCTAACTTCCCTTGCCGGCCCTTCTAAGTGTGTCATCATCCAGGAGTCATAACTTGAGGCAAAGCTCTGTCATGTTCCTCGACGACAAGTGATTAGGTGGGGCTGCTGTTGCGGAGGGGGGGGGGGGGGGGGGTGAAAGGACCGGTCATTTGTTTCTTGGTGGTAAAAGTGAGGCGGTGAGTGAGCGCACGCAGAGCTGCCGCTGCCGCAGCCTGTCCCCTGTGGCTGATGGAGACACGCCGTCTGCATGTTTACATTTCATTTGTGTACATGTTTGAGAGAGAGCGAGAGAGACAGACAGACAGAACGAGAGAGAGAGAGAAAAAAAAAGGCGGCGGGTCTGCGAGCAGAGGAGAGTAAAGCAGGTCTTAAATTGAATCACTTTCTGGTCGCTGCGGTTGACATTGTTTAGGCTTTGTCACTGACAGCATGTTGTAAAGCTACAGTGAGGCAGTGAGGATGGATGCCGGCCCTCCAGGCTTGTAATGTATTGCATGCTGGGTAAATCGCTGCCGTTGTTTGTTGTGACAGAACAGAGGCCATGCGAGACAGAGCTTAAGGTTTGATTTCATTATACTTTCAACACATTTAAATATTGATCGACTTAAATAGAGTCGCGGAGGCAGTAAAAGGCTTTCTTCCAGTTCTAATAGTCATCATAAAAGCTTTTTTTACAGCACAGAACTTACATTTTACTCTGCCATCTGAATCACTTCAACTCTCTGCATATTTTTTTGACATTTTCTTTGCTGCTTTTGTCTTGAGCCTTTCCGTATGATTAGAATAATGGGTCAAAAATCATAAAGTCTTTTCAACAAGAGAAAACAAAGCTACCTGATAAACTAAACCAGTGCGTGTTGGTGTTAGCTGCACACACATGACAAAGACTACACGTCACCAAACATTATTTCGCCTGAAAATGTTGAATATCTTTTCCTTGAAGCAGTGGGGAAAATGATTATTGTAGTGAATTTCGCTCATATATTTTTGAAGTTTTAAGGTGAAAATGTAACTTCAGCCTATCTTTTAATAAAAAAAAAGGTGGCAAAGGGCACTTGTGATTCTCCTTTTATGCAAGTTCAAATGCGTATCAGAGCTCCTCAAAACATCTGTGCAGTTTCTGGTTAAAAATCCACTCTGATCCTGTATTTAATCATGCCTATAAACCCCTCCGTTTCAGCGCCGCCTTTAAATGCAAATGAGCTGTGTCTGACCCCGCCCCTCTCTGGAAGGCCTCGGGTGGCTCAAGCTTTCTTGACCATGCCCTGAGAAGGCGAACTCAGAGGGCAGAAAGAAACAACTAGCTTTGGGAGTGTCACCCACCTGGGAAAGGGGGGTTACTGCCCTTTGTCATGTCACAAAGGGAACATCTTCAAACAAGCTTTTTTGAGCACACAAATGGAGCAGGCAGAAAAGAATGGAGAGGATGGACTTCGCTCATAATTGGGGGGGTTTATAAACGAAACCATGGTAAAGTAAATTCTGCATGATGTGTAACCTTGCAGGAAGATTTAGAGACAATACTGTGATTGTTGAATAATTAAGTGGGAAAATGGTTGGAAGTAAGGTAAAGGAAACAGTTTGAATCACCTGAGGCCAAATGTAGAGCCCTTTCAATAGACATGAGCAAATGTCATCCATCACACCCTCTTACATCCACAACATGATGACGATTACGACATGAACTAGTGCTGTTTCTCACTTTGCCTTCCACACTCGTTCACACTCTTATTGCTCCTATACAGCTATAAGGAGCTTGACCTCTTCAGTTTGCAACAAGCCCCAGGCACCTACACCTCTCTCCCCCGCCCTGCATGTGTAGTACATGAGTGGGTCATTCATTTCATAAGTCAGATTCTGCTACTTTTGTCAGAACCTAAAGAATCAAAGTCTTTGTCAGAACGATGTTTCATGAATATTGTTGTATATGCATGTGTGCATACATGTGTGTTCCTATGAGCACCAAATATTATCTCCAGGGATCTCCATGTCTCCTCATCCCCCCACATCCTCCTCCTTCTCCTCCTCTTGGCACTCTCTTCATTTCCCCCTAAAGCTGTTGCTAGCTATTTATAGTGAGAAGAAGGGAGAGACCATCAAAGCCGTTTCCATATATCAAAGCCGATCCGATCGTCTCCACTCCTCTCCCTGCGCCATGTCCTCTTTCACAGCTCTACCGTTCTAAAACGGGAAGCCAGGGAAAAGCCCCTGAAGAAATCCTTCTCTCCCCCCCCCGCCCAATGCCCACCAGAGACCCACCGGTGGGAAAAAGACTCGAGGGGGGAGTGGAGTGTGGGAATGTGTTGGCGAGAGAGTGCAAAAACTGAGCAAGTTCTGTTCACGCACGCATGTGCACAATCGCGAGTCTTTCTGTTTTTGTTTACGTGCATGCGTGTGCTGGCCCGTGGGTATCAGCGGCCCTAGGGTTTGATGTGTTGATGCGACGCGACGCTCATTGTCGCCGCAGCAGCTAATGAAATTACAATGAGGTCTGGGAGGCCCTCAGTGGGCAGGCCTGCGAGGCTCCACCGCCTGAATCCATATTAAACGAACTGTTTCCCCTTCAGCACGCACCGCCTCCTCTGTTTGTCCTCCTACAAACACATCACGGGAGGAAAACAAGACCAGCGCTCTGCGGAGACCAGGCGTCTAATGTTGAAAATCTAATGTGGCTTTAATAGGAGTGCAGCCAGAGTTCATTCACAAATGTTACTGATGTGACTGCTTATTGTGCTGAGTGCTTCTGATGCTTTTTTTTTTTTTGGAGCCTGATGCTATCGACATCCTGACTTCCAAGTGATGCAATCCAGAGTGGAATCCTGTTTAAATGTTTCAGTTTAGTGCCCATTGAGTGACGCTTTTAAAACAGAGTGCACAACCTATACATTTTTTATACTTTTATTTTGGGAAAGGCTCAGATAGCGTTCTATTTTGGAAACAAACCCCCCCAAAATATCTCTTGTTCATCCATTGCAGATGTATAATTAAACTATTTATTTGTCGCTTTGCTTGCTTGCAATCAAGACAAGAAAAAAGAACGACGATTACCTCAGCAAAGGAGGAAAATTGAAAACGAGGATCTGATCAAACCAACCTCAGACGAGCCTGTTCATTAAAAACACTATGCTTTATGTATGTGTATATTATTACTTCATAAGCGATCAGTATTCACATCACACTCTGCTTCCTAATCCTACACACAGATTAACGATCTTAATTTTCTGCATTCCTTACAATAGATTTCACAGGCAGCTAATGGTGTTGCTCCAAAACTTTTAATCAACTTCTCCCCCAAGTGCAGAATACTTAACAGATGAGATGATAGCAACAAGAGGTCATGTTCTTTTATTATATAATGAAAAATAAAAATCTATATCCCTGATGCCTCTTCTCCAGGCGGCGCTGCCATCTCTTCATGGTTTTAACCATTTCACCAAACCAAAATCTCTGCACTGATTTATAGAAAGAATACATCATCAGGCTTCTAATAACATCTGGAGCTGTCATCAGATTTGGATTTGAAGACTGTCTTGAATGCTGGTCATCTGAATAAATCCCAAACCTTCTTAAAGAACCTCATCAGTCCGGACAATCGAATGGTTTTTGATGCGACCAAACCAGGGGCGGAGCCAGACTTATTTAATTGACCTAGAGTTTGATTCTAAGCGGTTCACTGTCATTATTGTTTCCCATGCTAGAAGCAATATGAACTTCTGGTATAGTGTGCGTACTGTGTTAAGTAGAAGGATTCTAATAAGCAGGTGTATTTTCACTGTTACAGGCTACCTGATATAATACATTATTTTTAAGTCCATTGTTGTGTGAACAAAAATGTCTGGAATATAACGTACAGTGAGTGATACAGGTGTGTGACGATGACTGTGTGTGTTTGGCTCATGTTCTATGCAGCAGCCTACAGTAATTACATTGTCTGTTTATCTCATACTGTAGCTGTACCTGTCTTTGTTGTACCTCCGCTTCCTGAGAATGCCAAGAATGCCATGATGGCTTTCACAGTCTTCTGACTGAAAGAGATATATTCCAACACAATGAGCTCCATTTCTTTTGGATCAAAAATGGGCTCCAGGCTGTAGTTTGGAAACGCTATGCTTGCATTGTGTTCTATAAAATGAATAAATCCTATCTCATACAGCATGCCCAAAATATGAAATGAGACCAAACTTAGCTTTTTCCGGGGAGGCACATGACAGAATTAAACTAGCTTCAGCGTACTTTTTTTTATTTTAACATTCATTTTTGGGCTTTAATGCCCAAACTTAACCTCAGCCATCAGGCGCCTCTTTAGTTTTCTTTTTTTTATTTTAGATCATATCTACATAGTCATTCTGATTTTTAGGATTGTCTCCAGATATTGTCACATATTGAAGGCCTTAGAAATACTCACACATGCCAAATGAAACACACATTGCTTTGTAATAGGATGTTCTATACGAGCAAAAAGAGTAAAAAGAGCAAAGGACAGTTTCTTTTATTTGGTTGTGTTTAGTAAGACTTTGAGCCTTTAGGTAGACATGCATGTTGCATTTCTCTTACTTTGTTTTTTTCTCTGCTAACATCGGTATAGGGCTGTGTATTTCTGTGTATGCGTGTGTGTTTTGGACTTATGTGTGTGTCACCAAATTTGTAATGTTTCTGCCTTCTAAAAATCTTAGCAAGAACTGAAAACGTGTAAAAAAAAAAATATATATATATATCAGTATTATTTTTAGAGGCAGTTACAGTCAGTGTTGTTGTTCAGGTTAGGATTAATTAACAGGTTTTAAATGCAGGTCAATACCTCCATGTCCTCGCTAGCATTAGAATCTAGGTGAGAGAGTGTGTGTATGTATGTGTGTATGTGTGTCTGTCACCGTCTGCAAAAAAAGGAGTGGCATCATGGACCCTGGATGCAATTAGGAACCTGTCAAGCTGGTGTCAAAGGTGCCCACACAAAGCCACCCATGCAACAAACACATATGCACAAACAAGCACATCCACATAAACGCACCTTACTCCTGCAGACAGACTGATGACAATGTTCTCCTGCTCCACGTGTGTGTGTGTGTCTGTGTGTGTGTGTGTGTGTGTCTGCGTGAGCACGTCCAGCCTCACACATGTTGAAATATGGCTCCCATATTTCACTGCACCCATAGCATTTGTAAATGCCAACTGCTTTCCTGCTTCCCCTCCACCCTATCCCTCTCCTGCGATTGGACCATCCCATGGAGGCTCTGGCTTTTAACAAATTGAAGGAATAATCCAGAAGGAATGGGGGGGTTGCGCTGTGAAATGGCTACACCACAAAAGCCCTGAGCCTCCAAATACCAGTAAACAAAGACAGATGCTCCAGTAAACGACACAAAACAAAGGTCATTTTTTTTCTTTGTAAAGACCTTCCTTTACTTTTTTTTTTTGAGCCCACTATAGAGACCCGAACTGCTTAAACCAAGACAGCAGCTATTTGTAGGTTTTGAAGGTTTTATGTCGGGTGCAAGGAGGGGTTTGTGTGTGTTGGCGGCAGCCATAAAAGCACTTTTATCACAATGGATGATGGCAGACAAAGATCAGAGTAGCTTAGAGGAGTATCCACAAGTTCATCTTCCTCTCTCTGTTTCTCTCCTTCCACACCCTGACGACACTCTCTCAATCCTCAGAACCGTCACAGTAAATGGCTATCCTGGAGTAAATTTATAACTGCCACTTCAGCTGACAATCAAATGCTATCACTAGATTCTCACTGTCTATCACTTTGGACCCTGCGAGGGAGGCAGAGAGAGGAGGGAGGAGGTTGAAGGCGTGATCAGAGGGCAGAAGGAGGTATGAGGGGAGGTAGCCGCTCTTGGCTGTCCCAGATCGATGGGAGGTTGTAAGGAGCACGCTTTCTCCGCCTCCTCCTCCCCTCCACCTGCCCCACCTCATTATTCCACGCGCTCTCTTCTTTGGCTTTCTTCCCTCTTGTCGTTTTCCTGACAGAGGTTTTTCACAATCATTCCCTTCCCTCCTTGTCTGAGTCTGCCCTCCCTCTCTCTTTTTTCCCCGTATAGATTCCCCTGCTTCCCTACCTCCCTCCCCGCCATCGCACAGCCTCTCTCTCCCTGTGTGGGTCGGCCCATGTCAAAGCCTCTGTCTCTCGCCCTCGTTTGACATGCGGCTCATAATGGTCAGATGGGGGAATACCACTCTCTGCATGTCTCTCTCCATCTTCTTGCCGCTCTAGTCTTCTGCTCAGCCCTTCCCTTGTCAGAATGTCATGCTATCGCAAAATGGAGAAAATCAATTGAACATGAGCTCTCTGAAGGATGTCTGTATGAATACAGCTAGCAGATTATTTAAGCAAAGACAGTTATATACGTCTGTGAGTGTGGCTATGTTTCTGTTCATACATGTGACATTACAGAGAAGAAGAGGAAAAAAAGAGGCGGGTGGGGGGGGGTGAGGGGGTTTCTGACAGACTCAAGCTGGGGACGTTTGTCGCCACTCGTCACTTTTCCCGTCAGCCAGTGGACATGACAGCCAAGGCGGGTGAGAGGCGAGTGGCGGGCTCTCAGGACCCGAGCACGAATGAGCACAGTGACAGATGGCTCCTTCATGCTCAGGCCATCATGATGGGAGTGGGAGAAGAGCGAGCAGAGCAGTGGACAAAGAAGAATGGTTGAAAGGGGAAGGAAGAGATGTCTTGTGACAGTATCAAAACCCAGCAGACATTGCAGACAATCTTCACCGGCCTGAGTGTCAGCTTTTGTAAACAAGGTTAGCCACATGCTTGTAGTAGTGGCTGCTACAGCTAAAACACAGATTTAAAAGAGTCTGATAATCTGTAAAGCAAGCTTGCAGACAGAGCTGCTAAGGCCTCATGCAGTTCCATCCTTAGAGTCTACACATAGACCATGAGAAAAGACAGACATAGTCTCAGTGACATCATCTTTTGGTTTTCCGAAGAGGCATTTTGAAGTCCAGCCCACAAGCTGATTCTTCCCAACTTTCGCTCAATATAATCAAAGACAACAATGTTGCATTTTTGGTAGGCTTTGGTTAAATGCAGGAAAACGGATGGACCTTAACTGGCAATTTCATAGTGGAGAAGCAAATACAGCTGATAGGCAATGGATTACCTGCTATTTCCAGATAGTTTGAGTTTCTGTCAGCGCCGCGTACTATGGAGCCGACAGCTCCCTCTATAGTCAACGCCCGGGTTTCCACCGCACGCACTGTTGTCCGTTTCCAGAGCGGGCCATCAGTGTAACTCTGCTCTGCCTCCTTATTTGATGGAGCCCGCTGCAAGCATGTGTCAAACTGAATAGATCGACTCGGACAGGAAGCCAGTCCAGGGGACACGTAGAACATCCGATCAATTTTAAAATTAAACCCAATATACACACTCCCAACTGTAGAACCCATCACTCTTTCAACATTATGTCAAAAAAGGCCCAGAATGAAAAGCAAATCGAACTCCTAAAGAGAAAGCAGCATGCTGTTTGCATGTTTTTCTCTTGATTCTCGTGTGATCAAACTAACTGGGAGTACAACTACTTATGGCTGCGCTCCTTTGCACTCACGCTCCAGAAACAGTCCCAGTGGGATAGGGACTATGTGGAAATTGCAGGTAACCCATGGCCTGACTGCGTTGAGAATTCAATTGATCTCTGTAAATAGATGTCTACTTATCAGTGTAGATACTTGTCCTCAAAATCAACTCTTCTATAAACTCAGTTCTTCAAACAAAAAAGTCTTGGACCAACTTACCACTGGCTACAACAGAATCCCAACAAAAAATGGAACTGTATTGCTATCAGATTATAGCCAACTTTAATTTTCCTCAATATTTAAGCCATATTAGGTTTAAAAAGAACGATCTAATGTCAAGATAAAATTCAAAGAATGCCTAAAAATCCATCAAAAACTTGAAAATCCTTCTTTCCATTGCTACTGACATCAGAAACACATTTCTTATATACAAGTTGCTGTCACACATTTTTAGTGGCTCACTAAATAACCAATGCTGCTGTTTTTTGGTAAGGACAGTCAGATGGATGTTTGCCAAAACCTCCATTGAAACATCACTTCCCTGCTGTCCTTGGTGTACATACAAGCTCAGTTTATGCATCCATCTTCCCACCAAATATGGCCAAATTCTCGTGCTTTTCATTTATGCATGTAACTTCCAAAACTTCTTTAAAGATATAATACATTCATACTAGAAAAGGCCATAAAAATGTCTTTGGTCCTAATTGAGATTTCAAATTAATTGAGAAAAAGACTACAAAATGGACTCTGACAGTTGCCTTTGAGGATCACTCACCCTCTCTATTACTCCCAATTATGAGTGGAGGAGGACAAACGGAAAGGACATGTTCTTAAACTGGGCGTCATGCCACATGTTTGAGCCGTTGGCAGGCGGGGAGAGCTGTTGGTGATGTTGCAAACTAACACCTTCAGTGCATTCATACCCTTTTTCTCATGATCCTGCTGCTAGCATGCTACCAGTTAGCTTATAAGGCGTGTGGGGATATTGCAGAGTATTTTAAGATTACTTGCAAGTTTATTACTGTTGAATGATTTTCACTGTCCAATGCATAAGAGTGCACAACGAGTCATCCAAAAAGTGTTGTCTCTTTGCAGTAAACAGATGGGTGAAATGTTTAAATATCTGACGTAATGAGAAATAGCCAATTAGTATATCTGCAGAGAACTCAGGGTTAATGATTCATAAAACTAGCACACTGCACAGTCAAGAGGTTTGGATCAAACCAGGTAACCAGTAATCTAAAGCAGACTTTTAATCGTAGGTGGCACAAGAGAGAAGCTTTAATCATAAAAAGCACACACAAAGAGAAATTAATTTCTAACACCACTGAGCCAAAAACGAAACAACTTAAGATAAAAGACACACCATGAAAGCCTCTCTTCTATTTTAATTCAGGTCACTGAAGGCAAAGCGGAAACAAAACAGACACACACAACCTTGTAAGACAAATAGGTTTTGTCATCCCCACAGAAGGCTCTCTTTTCGTCAAAGAACCCAGAGGCTGCGCCTACGATGAATTGTGACATAGCCTAATTCCTTTGGAATTGCAGTACAGTCGATAAAGGAGCAAACGGTCTGGCAATGACCTCCAGGATAGTGTTATTGACCTATTTTGCATACACACTGGGTGCTAGAATGGACAGGCGCTTTATTTGTGCCGTTATTTATTGGCCTGCAACATGACTGTAATGCCTGTCCAGGGACTCCGCTGGAGTGCAGTTATAGATTATCATGATTGCTAGTTATTAGTGTGTGTGAGTGCCTCACACACACACACACACACACACACACACACACGCACAGATTATTCAGAGCCCTTTCTGTTTGAATAAAGAAGACAGAGGCAGTCTTGTGCAGATTGTTATTGAAATAGTTTAATGCTGGTCCAACTCAACTTCAAGGACAAAACTGGCCTGGCCTATTTGAAAGCTAATATGTAGATATAATGTGTATGTATGCACTGTGCCAGGACTGTCTCAAGATGTAATTACTGAGTAAAAAGTGGCAAACATTTACCTTGACATTCAGTTCTTAGTACGAATCAATATTTTGCAAGGGCTAGATAGGACTCAAATCTACACACACGCACACACACACGCACACACACTGGTATTTCTTTTCTCTGTGTCCCTTAAAAAGACACAAGACGAGGGATGGAAAACCATTTCTTCAGCTACATGTCACACTGCCAGACACCTAAGCCATGCACTTGTTGTCTGTGGCTCTGCAATGAACCCTTTTCTCTCACATCGCAAAAAGAGCACAAAAAAAGACGAGGGCCATCCCTTTCCATCTTATCCCCTTTTCATCTCCTTCTTTCAGCTCTGAATCAGCATCAGTGTCACGCTTAAGAACACTTTTTGGCAGCAGCTCAAGGTCCCTTTCGCCTTTTTCATCCACGAAAGCCGCCTCCATAGTGTGCAGTGCAATTTACATTGACAGTGGTATTGACTATATTTAACAGACTGATGAATAGCAAAAATAAATAAAACTTCCACAAGAGCCCCGCAGCCCTCCACTACAATACATTACAATTAGGCCTTCAGAGAATGAAAAGGCTAAAGTCATCAGCAAGCAATTAGCCAGGAACTTCGAAGTGAAAATGGCACAAAAAGATGACAGAAACTATTGCTTTAACGCAAACATTTATGCGTTTGAATGTCCTCAAGTTTTAAATATTCATCATATCAAGTAAATCTAAATGTTTCACGCCTCTTTGTAACATGAAGGAAAGTTAAAATGGTAATTTACTTTTCTCCTCTGTTCGTACCCCTTCTTCCATCTACGTTTTTGCAGGTACATGGTATCTCCGTGGGATTAATTGCTCATTTAGCAACTCTTTTCCATATTTCACGGTTGAGAGAAGATCCAAATTAGCTTTGCCATCAGAGTTCACTTCTTCCACCGGGGTTTGAATGACCACACTAGAGGACAGCACAGGAAACCAATCAGGCACTTAGAACTCATCAGCTGGGCGGGACAATAACTAAAGACAATGTGCACTTCTTGGCTCGCTGTTTGCAAGTCCCAGTGGAATGAGCTGTGTTGTGGGAGGAAGAGGCAAATACATTAAGACTGGGGCTTTCAGACCCTTGTTATTATGGAGACCATTTATTTCTTGTAAATTAGAGATTGGCTGGAAGCGTCACAGGGTACCAAATGGACCCAGTCGATGCTGGTCTGGTGGACTCAGGGAAGGGGCAGCAGGGTGGTGGGGTTGCGACTGAGCGGCAGTTATTATTCAGACATGGACAGCACAGTGGCGGGTGTGCTAGAATCAACCTAATGGGGTGGGAAGGTGCAGTCGATGGCTTTCTCCGACGCTCGGCTGCACTGATATCTCTCCTGCTTTTCTCTTCTTTCAACCCCCAACCCCCCTTCAACCGACCATCCATCCACTCTGACGTTTTCTGATGACTCGTGTCATTAAAGCTAACGTCCGCTGAGGAGGTAATTAGCCAAAGTATGACATTAATCAGCGACTAGAGCCCCGTGCGCCTGCCGGGGTGTCTAGGACGTGCTTTTTGCAGCCACGTTGGCCTCCTGCGGCCCCCTGTTCCACACATGGTGGGCATTAACCTTCGGAGGCTTGGCCATTTGTCTATGACGGGCTTGTGCTCTCTTGTTCACAAGCTGTCTCAGATTCTGCTTCTGAATGGATCCTTTAAACACCAAAACTTTGTTTCCATCAGAGGAGAAATACAGCATTTTTCCCTATTGCGTCATTTCAGCAGCTATTATAGACAAACTTTGGGCCACCTTCCATATTAAATTGTTTAAGGTGTAAAGATGTGACGATATAGAAATAATCTCACCTCAGCTCAACTGCAGTCTAACATGGACAATATGAAACCCTGTGCAGATGCTCAAGAAACAAATACTGTCCCTGAAGCCAGTGCGATTTTGAAGCCCTCTATCAGAGCAACCAAATGAAGTCTGTTTAGTGTTGACCGATGGGTCATTCCTCCGTCCTCCCGCTCATCAGTGTCCTCCCAGGCAAACAAATCACTGCTGCTTTGCCAAAACAAAATGGCCTCCATCAGTGTGTGTGCACACAGTGACATCTCCATCTGCTGTCAGACAAACCATTAAAAGTGCAGGGCAAAATTTCAGCCCTGTCAGTGCATATAAAGTCTCTCATTTCTCTCCATCTGCACAGTCTACCAGTTTCAGCACAGCAGAGAAAGACTCAATCTAAAAACGGACTCCCATACTGAACATTTTGATTTCATTACCACCCGCCACTGAATATTCATACCCTTTTTTTTAACTGCTGTGTCGAGTCACACCTGGAAGCAGCAGGGAGTCATACATTATTCATTAGTGAAAGGCAATGGGGTGTGGTCTAATAGAGTTTACCAGGGTGCCGACAAGCTTGGTCCCCACTTCCTGATTCATTAATGATGCAGCTTCTCCCACCAGTGGTGCCGGGCTAACCTCCCGCCCATCCGACAAGGCCCAAGGGTCCTGGAGGAACCGCTCGGCTCTTCTCATTTAATTGTTCTCGCAATGACCCGACCAGGAGATTAGCGAAGAGAACAGGAGTGGGGAGGGAATACTACCAGCCCTGGATTTCACTTTTCTAACCTCAGACAGTCCAAATCCACAACTCGCAAGGGAATGGTGCACTGACGGTGGATGTCTGTCCGGGTAAAATAAGCCATCTGTACAGTTAGTCATACAAATTTTAAACTCAGACACAACAACAAGTGGAACATAGAAGCCAGAACTTGACCTGATTTTTTTTTTTAAACTGTTCAATGACATAAATCAAATACAGCTGAGACTTTTTAATGCACGAATCCATCCATATAAAAGTAGTCAAAGCCCAAAGGTTTTAGCCTCTTTGACTAATACTAAATGGAATCTTGCTTTAAGAAATAACGTCATGAGGACACTAAATCAAATAAAGACATAAAATACCCTAACTTGCAGAAGAAAGTTTTAGCATTTAAAATGAATGAATGAGTATGACAAAATGTAAGATCTGTCACTCTTTATATCCTTTAGTCGGTAGTCTCTCAACTGGAAGGTTCGGGGTTTAACCCCAAGTTGCTCCAGCCGCGACCTACAAACGTGTGTGATTACTTAATTCTGACAGTCCTCTCTGCCATCAGTGTGAATGTGTTGGTGGGACCTGCTTTGGGTAGTCGGAAGACTAGAAAAGCTCTAAACAAGCCATTCACCATTTAACATCTCATACCTGTTCATATTGTAAGTGGAAAAGGATATACAGAGCAATTGATATGATTTGTATGACTCCAAACTTCCTCAGTGAATTAGTACCATCTATTTCTTTTCTTTTATGTCTGGCAGGCAGTGATCTTAAACTTTGCAACTCATTACGGTTAACTATGCTATAATTCTGCTTTAGGTGCGGACACTTTAATTGTGCGAGGCATGTGAGGCATGACACATTTTTCTTAGAAAATTCCTTGGCTCAGTTTTTGTTACCTCTTTGCCCATTGCACTGCCAAAATCTACGATGTTTCACCACTGGGGAGAGCAATTCACCCAGGCCTCGAAGTCACCTGCATGATCTCTTACTGTGTAGCTATCACACACATTACAGTAGTTTCCCTTCTCTATTACGGTCATATGACAATCGAAGCATCTGACATATACATGCACAGACAAAATATTTTGACTGGAAACACCACATCAGAAGGTGATCAGGGATTGCTTACCATCATATGTCATGAGCTCTGGTTCCTGACCTTTGACCCCTGAGGGACAAGGGTTGCGCTCTTCATTAATCCCATGGGTATTAAAAGCTTTGTTAGGGATCCCGCACTGTGGTCAGAACTGAACACCACAGTTAAGTGGATAGGCTAGTGATAAAAAGCATTGAGCTGCATTTTTTTAAATAACTGATTTGTACGAAGAGGCCCCAACTTTTCCGTCACTATTTCTAAAGTAGAAGTTATGACATTTACAGCTCCTGTGAGACGTTTAAAGCTGGATATAAAACAGACTGATTTTTTTAGCTTCATACAAAAGGTATCAGTTTTATTCTCAAACAACACCATCAGCAAAGAGACTGATTATTTGTTTGAAGTTGATATTATACTTGTCAACACTTCTACTGCGTAGATTTCAAATGAGGTGGCGAGCATATGCTGCCAAACCACTACTTATGTATGAGCGGGAAAAAATCTGCAAAGAGATAAAACATGCTAATTTATCCAGAGGGAACACAAGCTAAAGTCACGTCTGTATGTAAGAATGAGTAGCTATGAAAAAACAAAATAGGTCTGATTAGTTATTGTCCTCATGGGCATACCGTTTTATTTTTTGATATTCTTTGATATATATTTTTTTTAAATGGCTATTTTTTATTTCATGAACAATACGTGCTATCCATCTTAGGCGTGTCGCTGACATGATTGACAGGTGGGTGTGGTGTAATAATTTGTCAGGAGGCTTAAAATCCACCTCAGCTCCATCTCTCAGACTGTCGTCAGGTTGACTGAGACAGGATGTCCAGCGTGGCGGCTGCTGCCAATAAGCCTCTGGAACCTCTGCTGTAACAGATGGGTGACGTCACTCAGGCCTATCGGAAGACAAGTGATGGATTAGGTTTTTTAAATTTGTTAAAGAAACAGATTTCTTTTCTTTCCAGCAGAAAATTCATCAAACACCAAATTCCTGTGCTGCAAAGCACAGTGGTTTAGCTTTTCGTTAAGCTTCTTAACTTTAAAGGCTGCAGAATAACATTTACCTGCCAACGTATAGAAAAGTTAACCAACATTTTTTTTCCCTTTTATATTTTCCTCACCTGTCCACCGTGATTGTCCTTTACTCTTCAGTCTGCCCTCAATCCCTCTTTTCTATCTTACATAGAGGTGAAGAGACGCGTGTAGGCACCCACG
Organism: Symphodus melops; assembly: GCF_947650265.1. Taxonomy (NCBI): domain Eukaryota; kingdom Metazoa; phylum Chordata; class Actinopteri; order Labriformes; family Labridae; genus Symphodus; species Symphodus melops. Next base: position 7,024,758 of record NC_136710.1, read on the forward strand.
GGGGCTGCGATGCTAACTTTGTGCCTGTCCTCTAAACCCTCTGAGACGAGCCTTTGTTTGAGCGGCAGCTGGCTACTCAATCAAACCCTGACCTTTTCTTTCCATGGACATGTAGTGCACAAATGCAGAATTATTATTTTTTTTTTTTATCTCTATCAGACACAGTGTTTAGACTTTGTTGTATCACATATTTACCCATTTTAATATAGAGCTGCTGTCTATACAGAGGAAAAGGGGTAAAATATGGCTTTCCATTATTGTGGCGTTGCATGAGAAAGAAGGACGGTCTTTGAGCTTTTGACAGCAAGCTTTTTTTAGCCACAAGTATAGAGACTGCGTGAGAGAAATGAATAGATGAATGGATAGAGGGGGAGGGGCAATATTGATCAAGTTTTATGAGCCCGGCGCTCTGACTGCATAGGGACGCTTCTGCGAGGAGCTGCCTCTTGCCGTTTTTTTGTCCCAAGATCCTCCATCACAACACTCATGTCCAAGGTAACAATCAATCTATCAATAAAAAAGCAAAACAAACAAAAGGCAGAAAATGATGCATCACCCTAATATGCCGCTCCCTTCCATTGCGCTCGCCACAAACAAAAACAATGACAGCCAAATAGATTTGAGCGAAGCACACACACAGGCCCTACTGCAAACGGGGGTTGAGGGGGGTGCCGACGCTAAACACAATTCAGCCTTATCGCGTCTCGTAGGCGTCCCTCCCTGAAATTATTGTTTCACTCAAATAAACAGATTGAATATATCATGCATCTTTGGTGTAGATAGAAATAAATCTTTCAAATCTGCTTCTTCCTTTTCTTTTTTTTTTTTTCTTTTCTTTTTTTCAACAAAGCAATTTCTTAGCCGGAGTCGCTCTGACTGAGGAGGCCGTCTCTCATAAATTTACTCCGGCAAGTGCATAAATCTCTGTTACAGATAACATCAGGTGTGGATTGACTGGAGCTAGAGAGCAGCGGGGACATGGAAGAGTCTATGCATGTTTGCACTGCAGGCGCGAGGCTTTCCCACTCTTTGCACACTTTCTAAGTCCCTCAGTGTGTTGACTGTGCGTGTGCATTTTTGTTTCAAGGTTTTATAGGTGCATCTGCTGTCTGTCGTTTATTTTCTGCATTATACACGTGTTTGCAGGCAGTGTGGATGATTTATATGATTGATTTTAACGGGTGATTATCCACCTGCCATAATGCAAATGATCTGTCCTAATTTCTCAGTGGACAGCTCGGCCTCATCTGCACTCATTTCAGTTTGGTCGGGATGAGAGTCGGTTTGTCCCCGATAATAAATTCAACTTTGTCCAGGATTTTCCTGGCCCATTTCTCTTTTTAATCCCCATCATTTCTCCCACACTTCTCATCCCTTTGTCTCTCCTTCTCTTCTCGCCCCCTCCAGCTTCCTCGTCCTTTCCCGCCTCACTTCCTCTTGCCCCCCCCCCCCCCCCCCCCCCCCCATTTCGTTCTTACGCTCTGCCACCATGAAGCCCCTGCGGTTACTCTCTGACTTGTGTGCAGTTTAATAACCATTAGGACTGAGCCCCTAATGAATAAAGTCACTCGGACTAATTGCTCGCAGTGTTTCAAGATACGAGAGAGCGTGAAAGGGAATGAGAAAAAATGAGAATGTGGACGTTTAATAGCTTGTTGGCAGAATTTTAAAGAGGTAATTAGAAGCACTTACAGTGGGATGGCCACACACCGCTTGTTTGTTTTTTTGCAGGACATGATAAATCTTTTGGTTGATGGAGTGAGACGGTGATAAGCCTTGGGAAAACACTGTTGTACAAAACAGAGAAAAATAATTTCATGATCATTTTGGTCAAAAATTAGACCACCAGGGAAGGCTGGAAACTCCATTTATTTCTATGATCTGGACCTTTTGCTGGATTTAGCACTTGTTCATATGCATTTAATATATTCATGCCCAAACAAAACAAACGTGTGGTTTAGTTAAGTGAATTCGATGTCTCCATTACTGTTATAAGGCATTGAAATTCCAACCTTTAACCACATTAGTGTTGTCTGGTCCCCTTGAGTGGGATTCTTCCAGAAGCCCTAATGCTAATATCAATTATGTCTTAACCAAATACATCAGGAGATTACATGCCTTAGTCCAACACACACACACACACAACTACATCAACAGTAGGTAAACCCCAGTTAAACCAAGAATTGAAAGTTTTGTCCACACATCAGCACTTCTAAGTGTTGTGAGGTGAGGACCCTGTCACTCTGGATCAAACATATTAGTAGGCACCAAAGTGCAGGTGGACAGATGTAGCTGAGCCCTGGGGCGACACCTTGTCCTGGGGAACTGAATGCCAGCAGAGCAGTGTGTGCACGGTTGTGTGTTTGGGTTGCTTCAAACACTCTAAAAGCAAAACACAGGTGTATTGATTTTCAGCACCAGTCATAGAGTGAGAGCTAGATATTGGCATTAAACCCTTTTGACATGTTGCTTCCAATGAACACGACATTGTACACTTGATGTGACACACAAGAAAAGGGCTCGTGTGCAAGCAGCAGTCAGGATACCAAGCAAGCATGTGCTGCAAAGGATCATTTGGTATGTTAGTGCACGTGTAGCAGCACCCCTGCAGGATTTTCTGTCAGAGCCCAATCAGAAACACACCGCTTCTCAAATTCAGCAAAAGACAAGCTCGTACTTACTGAAATAAAAAATATATGCACCCAAACATTTTTATTTATCACACCTGCACATTGTGCGCAGGCATACCTCTGCACTGATAAGAAAAGCATGCAAAATATGCTGCCTCTTCACGCTAAAAACATAGCCCAAAGCGTGCTCCTATTCTCCCTCTCTCTCTCTTTCTCTATTCATCTTTTTCTACCATCAAGCCATTACCAATTGGAGGAAACTGATGTTTCCTCTCGCTTCACATCCTGGCTAAATTCTTCACCCTTTGATGTTTCTTCCTCATACGGTACCTTGTATCCCTTTGCTGCGAACAATCATGACAAATACATACAGATTCTTAAGTCACTTTGTAACCTAGCAACCAAAGAATGTATTGTACATCCAATCTATGTGCGAGTATCCTGGTTTCTCTTATGCCCTGGTAAAAGTGGTGTGGTCAGTGAGAAGATTGTTTCTGATCCTGACAGGTTATCAGAGTAGGGAAGGTGAGACTACTGACGGGTTTAAGGTTCTGATGATTGCCATGGTTGTTGAGTGCCAACAGTTACTGCTTGTGGCTTATGTTTACACTGGGCTAGTATGCTTCATTTCAGCAGTGGTTGTTGAGGTTGCTTCTGCTTCTTCCACTGATTCTGACAAGTCAAACTTAGTGTTTAGGTCGACGGAGGGTCGATTGCCTCATATTCCATTTTGTGTGCCGGGGAGATGTCACTTTAGTCTTGAGAAGTTGTCCATGAAATAAGCTGTAACAAACCTCTATTCCAATTTGAACTTCGTGGATTTTTGAGAATCAGAAAAGTTTGAGAAACTAGTGGAGGATTCTGAATGTTTGAAGCACAACGAAGGAAAGCTTTATTGTATGTAGTTGTTTTCCAAGTGCTCCTACACACAAAAACGCGACATTTGAGGAAAAGAGTTATTTGCTCAGCCCCTTTTGATGACTTGTTAAAAGGAGACTCCCTGCGGTAGATAGCTGCCATGCTTGAGCCCCAGGAGAAAAGCTGCAGAACATACAGAAGGTACAAACCGACCTTTCCTCGTTTTCTAACATATGCAATTCAAAACTGGGTTGTCTGCTTGCTGCTCTGCATGGGGGCCTGCTGCAAATCAAGAGCCAGATGTCAAGGGAGGTAGACCACCTCAAATACAAATGGGTGTTTATTTTTCGGATTGTTATTAGTTTGTGTGTTAGCAAGTAATCTACAGTCTAAAGATTTGTTGAAGTGTATTGATCGACTAAATGTGGCTATTTATACGGGTGGAGGGGGCTGTTCCTGTAATATAGTCGAGCTGGGAAGCAAGTGGTGACATTACACCCCCCCCCCCCCCCCCCCCCCCCCCCCCCTTCAAACGACAAAATGGTCCCAGACCACTCCTGCCGCCATAGTTCTGGTCATGTGGGTAACCCTGCATTCACAGTCCAGCTAAACATGCCCAAAGATCAAGGCCAGTCATGCAAGTTTGCCTTGTAAGTGATGTAAAAAATTCTTGCCCTCTTGCTAGTCCTCACTCTCGGTAGAACAGCAGCTAACCCATAAATAAAAAAGCTCTAAAATGGCTTCATCACCCAAACGGACAAATTTGACCAATATCATTTCAAGGGGCTCTAGACTCTAACTGATGTTGCCTGCCAAAAGGGGAACCAGCATGTGATTGGTTGCAACAACTTCGGGCCATTAAATCGGATCTTGTTTCAGCAGTTGTATTGCTTTAATTCCATTGCCCTGAACACTAGTTGATAAATTGAGCAGGTTGCTTCCAAGACAAGCCACAATGAAAAACAGTATTTCGAATGTTTTTTTATGGCAAAAGGAAAGAAGGGGCCGCCTGTGAGAGCCACAGAATAAAAACAACCCTTTTCTTTGTTGATATCAATTACCAGGTGACTGTTAATCAATTGCAGTGACGGCATAATGATTTGTTGTCAGATGTTTGAGGAATGAGCAATGGCGGCCTGAGTTGATTTTCCCCCTCTTTTCTTTCCTTTTTTACATGTTTGGGTTCTGGTTGACATTTCCCTCTCTAGACAAAGACATAGGAAGGTAAACAGTCTCCTTTTGGGTTGGTTTCATCTCCATTCAGACACTCCCTTGTTGTTAGGCGACTCTTTCTTTTTAAGTAACAGTGGAGAAGCTGATTGTCCTTTTCGCTCTGTAATTTTCTACTGATGGGCTCTGCCAGCTCCATCTGCAGCCAGAAAAGCCTGCTTGACAACTGGACAATTACCGCCACTCAATCGGGATAGAAATGATTCTGCAAGTGCCTGTTGTTGTTGCATTGCTTTTCCAGTCTTCCAACAGCATTAAATGCTTCACAGAGGATGCAGATCCAAATGGGATTCGCCATACTGTTTTCTTAAATGTGCCTTATGCTGCCTGATTGATTGATTCATCAAAGCATGATAATCACTGCAATTAAAAGGCAGCTCAGAAATGCATCTTTTTACAGCGTTACAAAGACCCAAAGTTGGAAGAATCTCCTGTTGCTGATTCTTTTGCGGAGTGGGTTCCTGACACACACATAGTCTTAGATAGTTAGCAGAGATTAAGAAGTGATGGGGCTATCAAACTTTGGTGATCAATTAAAACAGTTGATCAGCCATACATACTACATGTACAAGTCAAAGCTCTGATTATTTGGCAGGAGCAGAAAAGCAATGTATTATGTAGTGTATTATCGTTCTAAAACACACATATATTACTTTTGAAAGTGGTGGTACCAGTAGTTTCCCATGATAGACCTCAAGTTTGACTGGTCCTCCTCCCTCACACTGTTCTATTATGCTGCTGTCTCCTGAGCAGGAGCATAGTTCTATTTGGAGCCCAGCAAAGCTCTCTGCTAATGCCCCCAGGGATGCAGCATCATATCTGGCCAGGAGCGATGCAGAGACGTCTAGTGGTGGAGGCTTTGTGGCTTGCCTTTTACCAGCACATCTGGCTGCAGAAGATTAGTGTGCTACTGGACCCCAGGAAAATACACATCACGTGTACTTAAAGGAACACAAAAACAACAAGCCTCGGAAAAAATGCCTGTGCGGAGCGGTTTGCAGGGGAAGAAATAAAGCCCTGCCATAAACAGATTTCAGTCTGTTCGAAAATGAATGCAAATATAAATGTAAATATGCAGAAATTAGATTTTCCAGAGAACAGGGAGTTAATCAAGTGGAAGTTGCTTTTAAAACATGCCATCCGTCGCCCGGGGTTCCTCTATCGTCTCGCTTGCCCTCTAATGTCGCTCACCACTTTAGGCTTTTAATGCGCGTCTTTGAAAAATGCTCCTCTGACCAGCACATCCATTTTTCCTTTCCTCCTTAATGACAATTGTGTATTTATCTGTCCCTGGTTTGCGGCTGCGTTGGTAAATAATACACTCTAGAATGATGAACAATCCATCGTCCGACATGTTACGGCAGCCTCGTAATGAACTGAAGTCATTTGTGTGGCAGTAATTACACACTCGTCTGATTAAAGATGGCTGTGCTGGATAGTATTTGGGTAATTATTCCCTTTTGCTCTATGTGATAAGCTCATAATGTCCAGTCAGGGGAGGCACGGGGACTGGGAGGAAGTTAATGACATGCTAAGGCTGGTTGGAGTGAACATCCAGTCGCTTTTCCTCAATCACTCACTCCCTTGGCCTCTGTCGCCCCTCCAGCACAAGCGACTATCTTTATGTGTACTGTCCCAGCATGTCGGCACTACCCAGGCTAAAGTAATTGCTACCCAAATGGCCTGGTTGCACTGAGACCTCGTTATGTGAATGCTAATGACGGCTAGCCTTAGCTCTTTGGGGTTAATACAAACACGTGACTGCCCCACCAACAATTTTTCCTTTTCTTCATCTAATTCCATGCTCCATGGTTGACCTAATCCCTCTCCTTATCCCTACTTGCTGTTTGTAATTAACACTAGCCTTCCTCATCTCTCTGGTTAGCTACTCTGTCAGCTTCCTCCTCCCTTAGCCAAGAGCCTGTCTCGCCTCCTTGCTCTTCCTCCCAGAGTGGCATCCTCTCATCTCGCCAGAGGTTATATTTTCCTCAGCTCAGCCACACCCCCTGCAACTACCTTCATCCATCACACGCATACACACACAAACATCTACTCGGAATAACAGCATGACCCCAAAGACACAGTAAAGGCACAGGGGAGCTAAGAGCTTGTGATATTTGTGATCTCACAGCTTCATTTTCAAAATGTTCTGGCGTTAAGGACTCCAAGGTCTGAGTATTGTTGGCATGTTTGTTGTCATACGTGCTCCAGTGTTCACCTCAAAGCTCAAAAAGCACCAGGTAGGCAGCCCCCACCGCATCAGAGGTCACTTTGTTTGTTGTGCCGTTTAGATGTTTGTCGTGCCGTTTAGATGTTTGTCATCTTCATGTCTTCAACAATGGTCGAGCTCAGGGTTAGCATGTTGACAATGAAGAATCTCAGTCAGCGAGGCGCGAAATGAGAGAAAGAAGGTGGCTGCTGTTCCCCAACCACCCAACAACCATCACATTACAACCTTGGACCCGAACACTTGTGGAACCTTCGCACTCAAGGGGGGGGGGTGCGCTGGCGCTGTTTGATAGCCAACTCAGCTGAAGGAAATATGTCCAGTTGTATGAGGTGCTTAATGTTAACTCATAGTCTTACAAAGCCCCCATCAGAAAACCTTTTAGTAGCTGCTTTTGCTTTTGCTTTTGTATGACCCATTCTGACCCCCACAACATATGACCTCCTGTAATTCCTCTTAGTCCAGATTTATGTTTAAAAGAGTACATGTCATTTTCTGGACGCCGCTGGACATGACAGTCCTCAAGCTTTAGTAGCAAAGTCTGGCAGCAGTTGTTCCGAGTATTGAAGTCTTTCTCTGGGTTATGATGTTGTGCAGATTTTTTTTTTTTTACCTACAAAATCCAGGCCTGTACCAAAGCTACTGAAAACAGTCTGAAAAGCAGTTTCAGATGGTTGCCCTTTAAGACTTGGAACAGTGACAACCTGCACCGTTTTAACTTAAAAAAAAAAAAAAAAAACAAGCAACAAAGAAAACAAGCCAGAGTTAAGACCAAGACAGAGACAGAATCCTGCCAACAGAGCAGAGTCCAATGCCCACAGAGGGGTGCTGTGGGGCACCATCTCAGGCAGACAGACAGCGGCACAGGGAAAAGCAAAAGAAAGCGAAGCGAATGGGCAGTGAGAGGTGGCCCCGGTTTATCGGCGGCGGCAGGCTTGGCGCGGCTTCCCTGCGCTCTTGGGGGAGCCCAGTGCTACCGTTTTAATGAATGTAAACGAGGACGGAGGGGACTTCCGTTAATGCTTAGCAGCATCGTCGTAAGATGCCAGAAACCAGGGGCTCCACAAGCCATGGCGGACCTGGCAGCGGCCGTGGCACATGCCCAGGAGGAGGGCGCCAGGAGCTGTTTGTTTGACAAGGCCCAGAGATGGAGCTCATGCTAAGAACGGAGGGGCTTTGTAGTCAGGGCCAGATATGCTGTAGCACAGGCGACAAACACATTTACACATATGGAGAAACACAAATATACACATATGATGACTTACAAGCTTACTGTACAGATATTATGCACACTTTCCGAGATGTTTGTGCAAACGCAACAAAAGCAAATACTCTTTTGTGTTTGTATGTACGAGATATGCTCTGGTGTGCTCATTAGCAGTCATATAAGAAGCTCAGACCAAGTGAGACAAGCATGCATAGATGACCACGCTTATAAACACAAACCACCCCAGGCTGCGGTCATTTTCCCGTCACGATTTAAACAGTTGTTCCAAGGCCTCTTCCAGCTCTCCTTCCACCGGTGCTCCACGGCCCCCTTCCCCCTTTCCTCGTCTTCTCCTCTCTCTCATCTCACCCAGAGCGAAAGTGACATTTTTGAGCCTGCATCCCTCAAACTCGCACGCCGCCGCCGCCGCGCTCCGGCTTGACAGCGGCACATTCAAGGCGGTGTCAGGCTGAAATTATACTGTCTGTGAAGCTCAGTAACGAGGCAAGGCGTACACACGCGCTGAAGAACAAGCACACCCTGGAGCTGTGAGAGTCAACCTTCGCTCTTTGAAGAGTGATGAGGAGTAGTGAGAAGAATCAAGTGGATGAATGACGAGGAGTGTTTGTTTTTATGTCGCAGTTTATGGAGTCCGTTTCATCTGATATTTGAAGATTGCAGGTTCAAATGCGCAGTGTCGTTTAATTTACTACAAGTGCAATTTCCTTTTTAGTGGTAGTGCTTTGATTAAACCACAGACTGGGATGCAATTTAATACCATGTCACACAAATGGTATTATCATTTCAAAGGCAAAGACACAAAAAAAAGCTGTTCTAAGTACTTAATGTGTGTCTGACACATACAGTCTCCTGGAAAACCGCTCTGCTAAGTATGTAAATGAGCCAGGGGATGAAATCACTGTTAACAAAAGGTCAGAATACTCCAGTGAGCCTCCAGTTTCACATCACTGACAGCTGGCACTGTCTTGACCCTCCAACAGCAGGGGCACTGCGTCGTCAGTGCTTGTGCAACAGGGATATGATGTAAAAGGTAGTGTTCACAATTTAAACTACCCCTTTGACCTCAATTCGATCAGTTTACAAAGTCAAAAATATGGGGATAGCATAAGCATTAGGTTCACAGTGGTTGCTTGAAAAAGTAAACTTGAAGGATCTGGATGGGGGGGAAAAAAGTGGAAACTAGGTCTTCTTTCTAAGAAGCAGTATCATCCCAAGGAAGTGTTGCATATGTGGTTCTTCCTTATCTGGCAGTGAATGTGCCGTTGAGTCATTCCCTTTTACTCTGACTCAAATCATGTGCTACATACTGCAGGCTTACCTTAATGGAAGATTCTTACCCTTTCCTCCACCCATGACGAGTGCTCTCCCCGGCCAAACTGCAACTGCTACTGACACAACTCGTGACACAGCCCGAGAGGGAGCCAAATGTAGGCACAGGGAGGGAGAAAGAGGAGGGGCAGCTGGATGCCATGTCTTTAGCCCTTCTATAAAAACAACTGTGGCAAATATCTGCCACCATGGAAACAGACCTTGTGACAGAACCTGAACCCCCCCCCCCCTTTCAAAGTCTGCCCCAACTATGACCTGTGGAATCCAACGTCAAGCCTGGAGCAGTTGAGGGGAACAAGTTAGATTAAATGACGAAGAAGAGGGAGAGAGAGAGAGAGAGAGAGGAACATGAGAGATTACACACCCTGGGATGAAGCTATAGAGTTACAGTCAGCTGGATCAGGGTTCAGGGATTGTGATGGGGGTGAGCTTGGGAAAGTGAACTCAGTAGGACTTTAACTAAAGATGAAGTCTTATGTGTGAGGAGAATGGGGGAGACTGGAGTCTAAAGTTTCCATTGGCAATTCAGTTATCTTGTATAAGGCATTGTTAATATTCAACACTAAAAGCTGCACAGGGTTCAAACTGTCAACAGGAACATTGCCTTAGTGGAATCTGAATCTTGCGGTGCAGGTTTCCACACACACAGCTTTCACATAAGTAGGCGCCTACTTGGTCCAATGTGCCCCGAGTTGTATTACAGACAACAGAGTTTTAATCAATGTAATGCGACTTTTCCTGTATTCATACTGTACTAGTAATGTCTTCTGGGCAGATGGAATTAAAAAAAAAACACATTTTAGCACAACCTGAATTTGATTCTTTTCAACTGTTTATTTATTTCAAAATTTCCCCCTAGATATTTTGCTGAATTTGCACTGAACCCCACAGTTACCTCAAGACTCGTGAATTTGCTGAGTGTAAAATATGTCTATGATGTATTCGCCCCCTCCCCCTGATACAGGTTGTTGAGGCACTACTTTCCAGAGAGCGGATGGACTTTCAGTCCCATGACTGAGCCGCCAGTGCAGAATTGGAAAGCCAGCTAACACGAGTTGCTCCCAGCTGCCTGTCTCCTGCTTGCACATTTGCCTTTGTGGGGGGTATCAGTTCCCCCCTGACCTACATGTAATGTTAACCCTTCCCCTCCTTCTCCTCCTCCGTCTCCTACTCCTCCTTACACAAACGCACACTTGGTCACACGTCACCCCTGTCTGCTTTCCAATGTTATGTCCCACACCGCTCCTGCAAAGCGAGACCATGAATGGGCTGGAAAAGTTGGGGCCCCACAGAAGTGTGTTGCCCTGTGACGTCTTCATCAGGAGGATACTTGAATGGACCACTGGCATGGAGAGGCTATAGGCTCAAAGTAGAAATTAAAGGAAGAATATTTTCAACCGGAATTTCCCCCTCTGAGATTAACAAAGTATATAAAATTGAAACAAAAAAATTAAATTGTATACTTACTTTTAAAAAAAGGTTCTGGAAATGAGTCGAAGGCGCATTGGGCAGGGGTTTTCCCAAGTTCCCAGGTGCAGGCAAGCCCCGACAAGTTTGGTATTAACTACAGTCCCTGGACCCTGACTAGGCAGATAGGCAATCTTTTTTTTTTTTTTTTTTTCTGGGACCTGAAGGGGGGGGGGGGGCAAATATTTCAGCCGCCATGCCACAGAGGTGAAAACACAGCAGCATTTTAATTAAATCCAAATGAGAAATATTCGAGTGCATTTAATTATTCAGCATTACCGTTCTAAACCTTCTGTGTGTTTCAGTCAGTGCTGTAATTGATTGCAACTTTCAAACGCTCATAAGTTAGTGTCAAACCAATGCACAATGGGATAGAAAGCCAACACGCTCAATCAGTGCGTCCCTAGGATAGCAATTGAGATGTGGTTCACTCCATAGTTTCTGACAGAGCATTCCCTCGCAGCAGCAAAAGTCCACAGAGTTGGAGCTGGAGAAGCTTCAGCGGTATCGTCGGGGTTCTGCCCTTGCCCTTGGTGGACGTGTGTTTAAGACAGGCGGGCAGCTGTTGGTGCCGGCTGGAGGAGCTGCTTTAGAGGCAGGGGTCCATCCCGTAAATGGAGCCGTGTGGTTCTGATGGATAAGCACATCAGTTCACCTCCTGCAGGGTCAAACAAATGGAGGGTATCACTGAGACTGTATCAGTCATGATGAAGGGCGCAGGGAAGGGAGGGGTTGAAAGAACTACAATTAGGAGACATTTTCTTTTTGTTTTAATATTTTGTAATGTTTTTTTTGAAAAACTAAAGTCATTCAAAGGTTTAGAAAAAACTTTCATGGAAACTTTGAATTATGAAGACTTAAAAGTGACTGCTGCCACTTTGCTACTAAATACATATCAGTACATATCTGAACCCTGTCTCTTAAAGACTACTACACATATCTCAGTGAAATTAATGAATAATTAGCACAACTGGACTTTGGATCCTGTTAATAAACAATGAAGATACAGTATAAGTGTTACATCAGTAGGCCTACAGTTTGAGAAAGCAACATTTTGTTTAAAATTATTTCACTACTGTTAAATGCTGTCTTAAGTTTTAAATTTAATTAAGCTCAATCCAGAAAGCTGAGCTGTGTGGAAATACGATGTGACATGTTCATATGTCATATAGCTGTTTATTCTTAGAAAGAAAGAACTGTTAAAAACATACACCACACATCTGAACAGCAAAAACAAAAGCATTTTTATGAAGAATTCCTGCGAGAATTTTTCTGGAGAGTAATTACTTCTTGCTACCAACATCAGAAAAGACGCTCTCCGTCAAAGAACGGGAGAAAAACATAGATAATATAAAACATGCAAGTGGTCTCGTATTACCTTTTCATTTCTGATGAGGCGTTATAAAACTTCATGATGGCAGTCCCCATGTTGGAAATGTTGACTCCAACTAGCTTCAGGCTTTAAGAGGTGAAATTGGCTTTTCTTGGCATGAAGTTTGGATTTAACATGTTGCCAAGTTGAGGGTTCCATGTCAACCAGTGTTGAGCCAAGCCTCATCAATATCTTGGTTGCTGAAACACCCCCATCTAGCTTGTCTAGCTCGCATAGCATAAGGTCAGTGATGGGATTTAGCCAAAGGGAGACCTAACCTCCTCCCTTACTTCCTTACGCAGACCCTTACTTTGCCTACACATATCACTCGCCTTGATGTAATCTAAACAGATTTTTTTTTACAAAAGTTCAAACCCTGTACACATTTTACCAACAAAGAAATGAGCTATGGACAACATATACAGATTACAGATGCAACCAGGCTGTAAAAATATGTATTTGTGTTGTAGGAATAAAAATATCTATGGAGTCGCTAATGAGGATTGCCAGGTCTTTGGAACAAGCCTACAATGGACGCTCGAGGAACTGCACTCTGGTAGTTGCCACTTTGATAAATAGGAGCTTTGTAAAAGTATTTTTGCACTTCTGAAAAGCCAAGAGGGATAGCATTGTTGTTAATATTTACCTTTCATCACATTCACCAGTTATTCTTTTGATTGTTAATTAAAGGTTAACGACAGAAATACATTCAAAGGAAACTTCTTGAAATGGGAAGCGATTTTGGAATAAACAACTGAAAGGTAATTAGATCCGGCTTTGAAAATGACTAACTTACAATTTATCACTGTGAGGGAGTTGGTCTCATATGGTTTCTACGTAGTGTTCTGGTAAGTCGTGTTCTCACAGTGCTGACAGTGAGATGGTGATGAAGAGGCGACGTGCTTCCTCTCAAGCCCATCCCCCACTTTACCGCTTCATTTATCCCTCCATTTCTCCATCCCCATATTCTAACCATCCAGTAATTCATGTTGCATCATTGGGCCCCTTGTCTATATAAATCAAGGGCCCCATCCATGAAACATATCTTTTTGATAAGGCTGCCTCTTCATCAAGGTCTTTTGACGCTCCGTTACTAACCATATCGATTCCTCGTCCGATTATTTTCAGCCACATGGGCGTTTCTATTTTTTCCCCTCCATTCTTTTTTTTTTTTTAAAGCATGACAGAAATGGATCTATGGTAATCATATTCCATCTATGACACTGCGCTCCATTACTATACACTATCCTTGCTTTACCCTGAGATTTCTCTCTGTCCTCCCTCTCTCTCCAGTCGTACCTTAATTGTGCTGTTAGGGAAGCAGAATCTAATTCCGAAAAAGCATCTACACGCTTCCCCTCCCCGCTATCTCTCTTTCCATTCTCCCGCTCTCTCATGCACACACACACACACACACACACACACACACACACACACACACACACACACACACACACACAAACTTTGGTCGAAGGCAACTCCTAGAAAGCAAACAGGCCTTTGGCTGGAGGAGCCAGATAGGAGCTGGTTGGCTCCAACCAATCCTTTATCTGAGCCAGTGCTGCACATCAATAACACAAACACCACCGTCCCCCTGATTCCTCCTCCTTTCCCTCCCTCTATCCTCTGTCACCAAGCACCCTCCCCTTCGCATCTTTCTTCTTTCCCTCCAGCTTGTACTTCTCCACTTTTAATCTTTCAAAACAAAACGGCATTGGCCCCCGAAGAGAAACCGCATCAAGCTGAGAAAGTGATAAAGCAGTCATTTATTTCTTATGGGTGAGAGGTGTGGTCAGGCCGCAGGAATTTTGTCCACGTTTACGTGTGCTTTATTTTTTGCTACCGTTCCCAGGCTTATGCTAATAACTTGTTGATCTATGCTTCTGCTCAGTGTGGCTTCTGTCACGCGCGCAGCGTTGGGCAAACAGGCATAAACAAGCAGCCAGAACATCAGTCACACAAATACTTTTTTAAATGCCATCGTGTTCCCCAGGCAGGTGCTTTTGTAGTGCTGTGTGATTCTCACTTTGATTGTACTTTTTTTTGTGTGTGTGTCCGGGACTGCCTTTTATGATGATAAAGAATGTTGTCGTTTTCATCCTTCAAAATAAAAGGGCGATAACCGCACGCATTCGCCCTGAAATCATCTGGATGCCGCTCTAATTGCTTTCAGGTTGTTTGATCTCTCTACCCTGTTTCAAGTGAAACTCTTGTTACCTGATAGATTGTAACCACTGGAGGATTTTTTTGTTTGCTCAAACACACAGATGCCTCTCTGTTTTTTTTTTGTTTTTTTAATCTTCACTCATAATGCACCTGTAAAGAGTTTGAGCCTTGTTGACCCTCAGATACAGAAATAAGACAATTACCAGCTACCTTAAATGTCCCAATACACATTTGTACCTTCCCTTTTTGGCTCAGTTAAAGTGATTTCTTCACTAAAATGGTGTGTGCCTGAGTATTCATGTAGCCTTGGGGTGTTTGCCTTAGGGGGGATAAACACTACAAGACTTTATTCAGACTCCTTGCACTTAAAAACTGTCTATTCCCCAACAAAATCTGCAGCTATACTCTCAGAAAGCCTCTGAGCAAAAATCCTGGAATTCCCCCTTAAAAATGCAATGCATAAAATGTGCATGAAAGAAATGTCTGTGCATGTTATTCTAGGCCTTAAAAGCAAGCAGCATGCCACTTATGAGCGCAAGGTCTCGCTCAGGCTCTGCTGAATCAATAGTGCAAGCAAAATGGCACACTAATCAACATTCCATTATTTCTATTTGCATATTTGATCCAGGATTTGTTCAATGGATTATACATATTACCTGCATGATGTTTAATTGCCTTTTTAATAGACTCTGTGATTAAACAAGGAAGTCAGAGGTAGTGTTGGTGGAAGAGACGAATTGGAAAAATAAAAAAATGCACAAAAAAAAAAAATCCTTCGAACAAGTTGCTTGCGTCTTCTAGAAGAGGAAAAAAAATGGTGTGAAGGTGCTGCAGTGAACTAAAGCAGAGATTTGTGTTTTGATAGAGGCAGTGGCTGTTCAAAATTCATTCATTTGTCTGGTATTTGTTTAAGGAGATTGAAGAGGAGGCAGCTTGTTCCCGTCACAGCAGAGTTTTTATATCTTATCGTGTTTTGACAGATGAGGGGCATGAGGCACTAGAATGTGCACATGTGGAGTCTTGTTGCATTGGAGGTGTGCAAAATGAATTCCACTCTTCTTAAAGGCAAAGTTTTCTCTGACTTTATCATGACATAGGGGGAAATCTCTCGAGGTTTTCATACTTTTTTCCTCCTGTACTCATCCCTGTACTCCCTGAGTTTTGGCGAATATCAAGTACAGTAGACATAGGCTAATAGTGTAACAATATACTGTATATCCATAACACTAGTGCTCATGTTTAAATAACTTTGAAAAACATGACGCTCACACCCTGATCCGAACCACAGCATAACACTGCTGTTTGTTATTGTCACTCAAAGATTTACTTTTTGGGTGGTAAGAGTAGTAATTGATTCTGGTATCTGATCTGTGCATTGACTTGCATTCTTGCCAATATAAGATTCCACCATCAGTTGCATGCAAATGATCCCGAAGAAGTTGTCGTGCAAATATGCTTTAGTAGTTTGGTCGTGTCAAACCTATTCACCTATTTCAATAAAGTTTAGAATCAAAGATAAGAGTTAAACATCAAAACAACAAAACTACTGTGTAGTGAAAATAGCCTCTTTATTCTAGAGCAGTATTAACACCAAGATGTAAGTAACCCAAGTAAAGCACAAAAGAGTTTTCAAATAGGCGGAGGGTCTTAAATGTCTCGACGAAAGTGCATTTGAGGTCGTGTGGCGGGGTATATTTCATCACGTGTCTCATATGGCATGCATTCTCTGGCACTGGGGCAGATGAGACAGAGTACATTCAGTCTGTTCCTTCTCCAAGATCCAAAAAGCCGAGTGGATCTATGGGTGTCAAAGTGTTTGTACATAGGCCAAAGATACATTTGCACATAGTTGCATGGTGTACAAAAGAGCACACGTTAAAAGGGATACATCAACAGCACATACTGTAGGTACATTTTCAGTACATGATTGCACATTGTGATCTGGCATTTCCTAACAAGGGGAAGTTAAAAAAAAAAAAAAAAGCCTCCGTTAGGTCACCCTCTCCTACAGTTAGCGTCCAGTCACCTGCTCTCATTAATAAGGAAATTAATGTTGCATTCCGTTTCAATTAACCTTGCCCGGCTACAGGAGCAAGACTGGGAGGGAGGCCCAGGCACCCGCCGAGGTCATCGTAATTGAATCAGAGGTACAACAATGACAAGGCCAAAGAGTTGTTGCCATGGCGTTGGGGGGCAATTGTTACCCCGCCATTAGGGTGGAGGTTGAGATCACCGTGTGTCAGATTGTGTTGTTGTATCACCGTGATGTGACAGTCGTCGTCTGTGACATCAGCCTTTGTGAATATCAGGTGGCAAATGAGGCAATTGTCAGGCTTGACTGTTGGTGGTGGCACATCTGCATAATGTCTGAAGGCAGTTCGTAGAATGCATGAAGTGTTTAGCAGCATGAAGGACAGAATGAGCTCGGGACTGAAAACCTTTTCTTTTTCTTTTTATTGCAAATCCCATAAAAAAAAAAAAGACAGAATGGAATCCAAATGGATTCTGTTTTGTTTCTTTTTTGTTTGTTTCTCAAAAAGTAAGCACTGTAATATCCTTGGAATTATGTTGTAAAGGGGAAAGTACTTCAGAAAGGTTGTTGAGGTCAGAGTGGCGAATGTTCTCGTATTTTATCTGAGCAGACTCAAGACGTAAAAAGGGGTTTGCGTCCTACTAAATGTTTGCAATTCTGCAAAGATTTTTCTTCTTAAGCATTGCTTAACAAGCTTATGTCTCTCCAAACATTTCCTTCACCATTTATTTTTGTTATGCAATGATTTTCCCAAATTTATGGTATGCGGTTTTTTTTTGGTTTTTTTTCATTGTCTTGTGAAAAACAATTTGAGCTGGAAAAAGTTGAGACTGAATCCAATGCTAAACTTTTAAGAAACATTGAATATTTTGGGTCTGGCAATCACTGCAGCTGATTCAACCCAGCCAAATAATGACTTTAATCATCACACTTTTAATTGCATATTTGAAATTCCGTAATTTTGCATTAAAAAATGAATATTTTTGGGCTTTAATTTTGTATTTTTGTATTGTCTTCAGCTGAGAGTATTATTCTGGCTCTTTGAATTCAACACAGCTATTGGACTTTCTGGCGGTTTGGAGGTTACAACATTAATTTAACCACGAACAAACTCACCAAAAAAACTAAATGATTTTTGTTCCGGATGTGTTTGTCTTCCCTCGTCTTCCCATGTGGTTGTGTTTGTTTAAGTAGTCCAGCTCTTCTATTCAGGACGCAAGATTTAACCTTGGGGCCCATTCTGTAATGAACTTTTCCCACTGGTTTCTGTGCATAATGGATGCATGTCACATGTCATGAATTTATACAAAACAAAACAAAACAAAAAAAACAAAAAAATATTGTAACCAAATGGGTGACGAGAGCCATCAGAGTATAAACCTATATGTGTTGTATAATGTTGGATTACCTTATATTAATTCATGATACTGACAACAAATGAGTAGCCTGTTTTTGAAACGTGTATTTGTCACACAGTCTGTTCTCTGGACTATTTGCCGGGACCAGTCCTCAGTTTGTCTCTGTAAGATTTTCTTCCTTTCTGTACCGTTCTGTTGCTCTCTCTCCTCTGGGGTGTCTCCAATGATGGTTGTCTGCTCCTCGAATGCGCTGCTGAGCATTGGCCAACAGTAAAACACACCTGGGTGTGTCCAACCAACTGATGAATGATCCTGCGGCTGGCGGACGGATCGATACGGAGAGTGTGTGTTTTTGCGTGCACACGCCTGTACATGTTTGGGGGGGGGGCGGGGGGGTGTTGAGACCAGCAGGAGCATTCTGCTGAGCTGGAAATCCCATTAAATCCCTACCCCACACACACACACACACACACACACACACACACACACACACACACACACACACACACACACACACACACGCACACTTACTTTTACTCACTACATCCTCCGCTAACACACATTAGTAAACACACCCACCAGCTATCTATGTCTTTACTGACACACACCAGCCCACACAGAGCACCTTTACACACATAGACAAGGCTCTACTTTATTGTGAGAGGCCGGCTATAACTCACTGCTCTCCTGTACTGTACCAACTAGAGCGATGCAAAGCTGCAGCGCTCCTTTCACACCCTTAACACAACCAGGCAGAACCCTCATATCTTCTCCTCTTTGTCAGGGAAATGTCAAAATGCCTGTAACGGCAGAGCTGAAGCAGCACAATATGTTTGTTTGTATGTGCTGTGGTGTAGTGATATGGATACTGTGACTCATGTCTCTGCAGGCGCCCAGCAGGTCTTTTTGGCAACATGTATTCTTCGTGTGTGTGCGTATCTGTGTGTGCTGTAAAAGCAGCCACCTTGCCGCCCTTATTCTTACACTGAATGTGCAGCATTGGCATTCGAAATAATCTCTTTCTATCTGTCTCCGTGTGTGCTTATCCCCCCCCCCCCCCCCCCCCACTTGATCCCTCCTTTCCATCCTTGTCTCTCTTTCTGCCAAACACCTTCAATCCACCTGTTTCCCGTCCATCCTCCTTTTGTGTAGCACTCTTTTGTCGATCTCGCTTCATCTGTCATCTCTCTTCCCCTCTTTTCATCCCCCTCTCCATCCGGGGGCCTCTAGCGTGACATTCTATCTCTGACACATCATGCATGTCCTGCTCCGATGATGCCAGCGCACTGACAGATCAGCCACAATGTGTGTCATCTGGCTAGAAGAGGGAAGGGAGGGGCAGGAGGAAAAAGATAGACGGGGATGATCACCCACTCCCTCCACCAACTACAACTGGAAAGTAGGATGGTGGAAAGGTAGCATTGTGTAATGACATGGGAAGATTTGAATTTGGATATCAAACAAGTTTTGTCTTTGTGTGATGGCACTGATTTTCATGAAAATGGACAATTGCAAAGCATTAATCTGTTGGGAGTTTGGAGGAAATCCACAGCCAGGAGAACATCTTATTTTGTCTAAAGGCTCCATTTATTTTACTCTTTTTATTGTTTATTGCTTCTTCACATTTTCTCTGGTAATGACTTTTGTCACTCCTATCAATATTTCCATCAGGCTGCACACATGTCTAGCCTCCATTAAATACTTCAAAGTAAGTCTTCTCTCAAGCCTTCAGGTCTCTAAAAATGGAGAAATGATGCATTAAATCTGTATCGCCATTAAAGGCCCTCACATCCTGCTATACAACAACAAACTGGCTTTTGTGCCGAGTGTTTCATCGTGGCACAAAAGCCAGTTGGCTGGATTGCATACATACACTTTAAAATGTATCACCAAGCTGTGGAATAGACTATAAGAAATATAGGTGCAAGTTGAACCCATATTGTTTGCACAAAAGGCAAACAAAAGAACTCCTCTGTGGAAGATAAATGGACAGGTGGTTGAATGAGCAACAATAAATATTGACACCCCAATTTTCATAAAAGTAAGAAAAACAAATATACTTCTTTCCACATTTATACAACAGGATACAAAAGGATATGAGGGAATCAATGAAGGGGTAAGTGAATTCATCCATCAGGGTTGCCGGGGTAACTCATGGCAACAGTTGGGAACCACTGAAATAAAGTTACTGTACTGTTTGTCTCTGCTTTCATTCACTCTGCAAATCGTTGTTTCAGAATCTGTTTACGTAGAAGTAAAGCATGCCACAACACCCATTTAAAAAAAAAAAATAATAATTATATATATATATATATAGAGAGAGAGAGAGAGAGAGAGAGAGAGGCCGGGGCTTCTCGATCATGTCTTTATCCACAGTATAGCTGGTTGACCTGTCCCTGGGTCACACTTCATTTAAACAGCCGTTAGTGAAAGCTATCCGGTCAGTTATGTCACTAAATGACAAAACACACCCTCTGCCCACCTCCTGTCTGTGCCACCACCGGCCCTGTGTAACAGACCAAATCTGCTCCAACGATATGTGAACACTTCCCTACTAACCCTAACCTGGATCTTGACAAGTCAAGCATTTGGTCTCCTCCTATGTTATCTTCCTCTCTTCCTCTCTGTGCCCTTTCACATTTGCCCCGAGCAATCAGATTTTATAAAAAAAAAACAATCAGTTAAGCAGAGCTCCCTAAGTAACAGTAGTAATCACAGTAGTTATTATTCCTAGAAGAAAAATCAGGTCTAGCCAGATTAGGACACCTTTATAAATATATATACTTTTTTACTGTTAGCAAAGTTTTCATGATAAAATAAGAACTTTATTGTACACATTTTGTGACTATCACTCTGGACCTGAGTGCGACTTGCTGTATTTATTTACCATATAGGCTAAAACCTAGGAGGGAGAATGATTTGATGGCAATGGCCCAAACATGTCCCCTTGTCGCCCTTTAGTAATAATTATATAAAAGATTGAAGGTTTACCACAGCATTATGGATCAGAGACTAATAGTTGTACAGTAACTTGTCATTTCATTGTGTGCACTGTGCACATTACCACAAAGACTCACCCATCAAACACACCAGCTCAGACACTGCCGCCCCAATCCTCTTCAAAAGTACTCGGTGCATAACTTCAATTGCTTCAGCCTTGTGCGAAGGCAGATCCAAAAATCCATTTTTTTTTATTTAATACAGAACTTTGACCGTGACTGCTACTTTCTTTTTTCCTTCTTCCCCTCTTCTCCTTCTGCCCTCTCTCACTATCTGTCTCACTCGCTCTCTTTCCCCGGAGCTTGTTCTGTAGTAGCCCGTACCCCTTCGCTCTTTCTAAGCTGACTGGATTTGCGCCTCCATAATGAACTCAGTCAGTGCAAGAGAATGAGCAGGATTAATCCAGCCAACGGCAACGAAGGGATTTGATGATGTCATCCGTATGAATGAACCAGTTAGGGGATTATTCCCTCCAAGGTGGAAGCGATCCAAATAAATGAATGTGAACGACAGGGCAAAGGGCGCAAGAGTTGGAGAACAAATAGTGAAAAGGCAGATGAGGAGTGCATTCTGGAAACAGAAAGGTTAATGAAATGAAAAAAGACAGGAGGAAGGAAGAGATACTCGGACAGAATAGTGTAGAAGATAGAGACACAAAGTGAATAAATGAGGTTGAAAATGATTGATGGAAGAGTCCAGGGAGACAGAAGAAAGGACAAATCAGTGGAAGGAGATATAGGTTGGTTCCAAACCTCAGTCTTTCCATCTGTCAGGACAAATGGCATCGTGAGAGGTTGGTCTGGGCTAGACAGTGCTTAGTGGGAGGTGTCAGCTTTGAGCTATGGGAGC
Source organism: Symphodus melops (assembly GCF_947650265.1). Classification (NCBI taxonomy): domain Eukaryota; kingdom Metazoa; phylum Chordata; class Actinopteri; order Labriformes; family Labridae; genus Symphodus; species Symphodus melops. Next base: position 7,046,504 of record NC_136710.1, read on the forward strand.
GCCAGAGGAATCTGTACCGGAGGCCCCAGCTGTGGCAATCACTGCTCAGTGGGCCGCTGGGCCAGAGCAATCAGGCCACCAGCAAGCCATCAGCTGAGCTCTCTACCTTCTGGGCGCATCACCCACCTCTGCCATCATCCTGATCGCAGACACGTAGTACTGCATCTGTGCAACATAGCAGATGAATTACACACCTTGCATCAAATTGCATCCCAAGTAAAAAGAGATCTGTTGAACTAAATTTCACCCAAAATAATGTAATGTGTGTGCAAACACTTAAAGGAAGGAGCGGAAGAGCATTGCATTGTTGTTCACCAATCTATCAACACCACTAATCACAGATGGACCAGATGTGAACCATCTGAACAACCATAAAAGGGCAGTTTCAGATTTTCAAGATACATATTTGAATCTCTTTTCCTGTTGCATACAGTTTGAACATCAATATTTAGCACTGTGTTATAAAAAAAGTCCGTTTTTAATTGGTTACAGGAGGCTTAAAGGGTCTTGACTGGTGAGAAATTGTAGGAATTGTAGGTCACACCTGGACACAGTCCGTTAATCATCATATTCAATACTTTTTTTTATCATGGAAGTTAATTTGAAATGATGAAGAAAATATTTCACTTCCGTAAAATTTTGTTTCCATTAATGTCATTTTCTTTCAAATTCACTTTCCTAAACTAAAGTCGTCTGACCTCATTTTGCTGCTGTCTGTCCGAAGGGATGAGACTGTTGTTATCTCTTTTACTTTTTAGCTGACCCATTTGTGTCACGTGTAATGCCGACCACGGAAGGGACAGAAAGAAAGTCTGGTTTACTCAGGCTGGGAACAGTGAATGGAAGGTCTTGAATCTTCAACTAAGGTGTCCTTCAAATGGTAAGGTTCTTATTGGCATACAGAAATCAATTATTCTTTTAATATAGATAATGACCAACCGATCTTTGGATGCTAAAAACAGGAATCAGAAAGACCTTTTATTGCCTGGGGTCTGACAGATGTGTGAATTGTGGCAGATGTGTTGCTTTAATCTTGGTTGGAATACACGGTCAGAGTCACAAGAGCCAAAACTTCCTCGCGATGAAAGCATGAGAGATATACACAGAATGGCATTGCTGCACCATGTCGTTTGAAACATCTTTATGGGTAGTGCTCTATGTGCAAATGCATGAACATATGTTTGCACTTGACACGATGTTTGAGTGAAGATTAACCCCCTCCATGTGTAGTGCAAGCCTGTACTCTACAACATTTTTAAAATTCAAAGAAAGTTGGCTGCACTTAAACCCACCATTGGGGAGTCCATTTAAATGTGCACTAAAACTCTAAAAGAAAGATCTAAAAGAGTCTGATATACAGATGCATATTAAGAATGCTTTCCTGCTCTTCCCTCTCTCCCTTCCATTCTCCTCTCCCCTTTCATAAAGGTCCTAATGAGTTGTCGGCGTAGCTGAGGCAAGACATCCGTAATGTGCCATGAAATATGTAAGCCAGGCCTTTTGGAAAGTGTCTTTTTCATGGCTCTCTCCTTTATCTCTCTCTCTCACTAGGAGAAGGAGAGGAGGTTCCTCTTTTCTGATTAATGTCCATGGCGATGGCAGCAGGGGCAGGTATGGGGCGCGGCCCAACGTATGAATCCATCCCGACACTCTTCCCTTTCCCCCTAATTAGATTATTGGACTGATGAGGTAGCACCACAGATTAAGTCCTTCATCAGTTCTGAGAAGGGATAGAGGGAGAAAGACTTGGGGGAGGTGCACCGTTCACTCTTGGTCCCCTCTACATCCATCCGCCCACTCATTCCCTCGGTGCGTCTCACCACTGTAAATCTGTAGAGCAATCACAAGTGACCAGTGACAAAGTGATGATGAGTTTGATCTTAAAATAATCCACTAAACCATCGGGGTAGCGAGAGCCACAGTCACAGTGTACTAAATGCAAACATCTAGACGTATCAAATTCCGATATTTATTTCAAGTCAGACAATCATCCGTGTATTCGTCTGTAAACATTTTAACCTGTCATCTCTTCAAATCAGTGGAAACGTCAGACTTTAACAATGAAGTGTTATTAAACACCCCCCACAAAAGAGTCCGACGCTTATACGACCCGCATCTACCCCTTGGCCTTAATTTATGGGCTAGACCTTTGTAGGTCTTTTTATATATGCCCCATATTCATTCACCTTCTGCAAACGCACATAAATCTCCATCCCCGCCCCTTTCCCCTGTCCTCCTGTATTTTAAGGCCTTGTTTTTAAACTTGGAATGGCAAATTCAGAGCCAAGAGCCGGCTTCTGGTCTTTCATGTTTTATGACTCAAGGGTATTTTATTCCTCTCAGCATTTGCTCGATGTATATGTGAATGGTGTCCATATAATCGGACAGTGTGTGCGGGAACTTGATATTGTGTGTACATATCAGATCACTAAGAATGTACAAAGCGTAGGAAATCTTGTTTATGGAGGAGAAATATGCATCTGTGCCGTTTCATTCAATGTGCCTAATCCAGCATGTGTCAACTATTGGTCCTCACGCTCAACTTGACATGAATCTTTGACTCAGAGTGGATGGTGCCCAGCATCTTGTGCAATTCATAAATCTTCGACTGTACAAAAGTGTCTGCAGCTCAGTATAAGTAAGAAGATGACCAATCCTATGGATTCATAGCTGCATCTCTCAAAGTGGTTGGGGGAATAGGGGGTTTGGAGATAATGCCAAATTCTTCTTCTGCCATTATCCTTACAGTTTAAAAGTATTTTAATTATGCCTAAATGTATTTCCTTATCCATTAAAATAAAATTGAAATGTAATATGGTAATGTCATCCCCCATGTGTGTAAAAGAGCAGGTGAGCATGTGTCAGAGTGTATAGGTCTGCCCTTTATCTGTTTTCCATGTGGACATTCCACTGTCAGACTTTGGCAGGCACCTCCTTTTCCTTAAATATCCTTAGAATTATGACTCATGATGGTCCCGTGAAAATAAGACCCTTGATGTGTTGGCACAACTCTCTTTCTTTTGATTGCAGTGTCACCATTTTATGAGAGTGTCTATTTCCATAGAATGTTGCAGTTGGTGTGCAGTTGCCTGCAAAAGTCCAGATGACAAGTCAGGCAATGTCCTTGGCTTACGCAGTTGAAACAAAAGGTCTAACTGCTCCTGACACAAGTCATATTTTACCTTGTCAGCAGACATCCTATTTTAAAGTGTTTGGCAGTACACATGGTGTAGACTGTTGTTGGACCATTTACTAAGGTGGAGATCATTTGAAAATGCCAAACGTGATTAGCACATATCGTAACATCCTGAAATACATATATGTATTATATATTGAATCAGCTCCAGTGTGTGTGTGTGTGTGTGTTTAATTGAGTTAGAAGGTTAGAATTGTAGGAACTTCTTGGATTATTTCCAGAAAAGTTCTGTATCTCATTTGTGTGTGCGTGTGTCAATGTGTGCTCTTTTTATTGGGGCAAAAGCTGTTTTTAGACATATCCACAAACATGATACACAAGCTCAAGGCCAGTGCTTAGTTTCAGAAAAAAAAGGGCTCAACTTTAATGATTTGATTATGCACCAGTGTCAATATAAAGGCTATTCTTTGATACAGAAAACATAAGATTGCATTTATTTTTTTGTGTTCGCTCTCTTCTTTGTCCCAGCAAACAACATGCTGAGAGGTTACCTAGGTAAGCTGAAAAGTTTTTTTACCCAGACATGTGCTTGCTACCTCTCCTTTGCGCCAAAAACCGGTCTCCAGAATTTGAAATAAAAGTCAAACAGTTCAGAAATTGTGTAGGTGCTTGTTCACATTACGAAATGCCGCCTCAGCAAAATTGACGAGTATGTTGCTAGTAGTCTGTCTAACTATTTTTGTAGGCTATTAGAGGAAACTGTAGTAACAACTGGAGGTTCCCGGGAAGATTTCCAGGAGTGTGTGTTTATTTATGTGTGTGTGTTATGTGTGCTTACATGCGTGGCTGCTCCATGGCATACACACTGTGTGCTTGGTTGATTGAAGATCACTGCTGATCTTGTTTGATTGAGTTTTTCTTGACTTGACCACATTCTGTCCATGGACGGTATGTGGCATACAGTAGACATAAATATCATTAGCAACTGAAACAGAAGGGTAATAGTATACAGTTTCCAAGGCTACTCTCCAGCCGTGTGTGTGTGTGTGTGAAACATCTTGGATGTCATCGTGCAGGCCTGTGAGTTATTACCTGGTGACAAAGTTACAACACCTCAGTCCTTCTGTAACAGGCGGCACACTGTCCTGATATGGCTAGGGTCATGTAAACCCAGGCTCGTGGCACATCACAGGCATGCTGAAATAGCATAGGCACACTTTGTCTCATGGGACAGAACATGCTGTAGCAAGGATCCAGAAACAGAATCAAAAGGCAAGAGAGTTCATGGTAAGGATGTAATATATGAAGAGATACAGTCTCAGCAAACTTGTTCATGAACTGCTGAACCAAAATTCTAATGATTTGTTAAATTAGGACATCCTGGTTTATGGAGATCACTTCACATTTTTTTGTTCCACACATTTTTTTTTCCGGTCATTTTTATCTAATATTGCTCTAAATAGTTAATTTCCAAATACTTACCACCTTTATTTTACAGTGAAGGAGAAGCCAAAATTCAGGTGAGCAGAGTTGAGGAGAAATTGCGTTCAGCTTTTTCATGGGATAAGCTCTGCATAAACAGGGCCATGCCAGGAATGGCATGGGCCCCCTTAAAATCAGATAGGGCACCTATAGTACCGCCCCAAAATCCTAAACTATGATTGGCTGCTTGCCTTGTCAGAGGTGGGACGTTTTACAAAAGGCTGCTCATTTGAATTTAAATGTAGCACATCTTCTTTTTCTCAGCTCTTTAAACTACCTTTGGCAATCACTCATTTTGAGTCCTTTAAGAATAACATCTGTACGATACTGTGTTGGTGTTGTTAGTTTTTCAATGGAGATCTGATAAGACAAAGGATTAATGAATGCTATTCATTTGTGTGTGAATTCACATTTGCCCTAGTTAGTCCACCTTGGTAAGAAAAGTTTGGACTGTATACAAGTGAATGAGATGACCTGTCATATTTGCTTTTACTTACCAGAGATTGAACTCATTATTTTGAGAAAAATGAATACCTCGATTCATCTATAGGACAGTTCCATACTTGTTCAAGACTTGGAATTGACCCAATGCCAGCCAGATACTGTCACTTCTGAATCTCTACAACCCCACTTTGGAACACTTTGGTAATGTCTCTGCACAGCAATCCGCATATTGCACAACCCATTTATTATAGGTGCAACTCAGTGGAAAAGGGAATTCAACAGAGGAGCATGGATTGGCAGAAACAGTGGCATACACAAAATGCAGACTAAGCTTTATTAGATAGAAAAAAAAAACTTTGAATTGCATGGTAATCCAAATCAGGCTCTTTATGTCATTCATTCATAGGTCCTGACCGTGTGTTTTGTCGAGTAACAGCACAACATGAAACGTGTGAAAAGAAGGCTGTGTCTCATGGGGAAACATGCTGCCTAGATCCATGGTGAAAATAAAAGAGTGGTGCAGACACACACAAACACACACACACACACACACACACTTCCGTCTCCCATTCTCCCCAGGGTTTCAATTACTGTCTCCCTTCACCTCTCATTAGCACAAGCAGGCCGCTCATTCTTAATGCTCATGCACACACACACACACGCACACACGCATACATGCACAAACACAGAATGAGGCACACATTTGCGCACAAAAGGAGCAAGCAAAAACACACACATCGCTAACTCTCATATGTTCCATGTCGAGCTCTGTAAACACGGCGCTGCATGTTCCTCTAAGCCTTGCTGATAAACGCTAGTTCCCCTCCATCATTCATATTCACCGTTTTCTATCAAATTTAAAGCATCTTACCTGGAACCACATAGCATCTTGCATGATTGATGGTGTTAATTATCACAAGCTGATGTTTCACTTTCTTTCTCAAGGCTGATAAAGTTCTAGGAAAATGAAAAAAGTTCTGCTGTTGCCATCACTCTCTCCGTTAAACTTAGAATTATTTCTTCATCACTTAATAACTAAACTTTCTCTCAATATTTGACAGATTTTTTTGAAAAGACATTTTTCTCAGTGAGTAGCTATCAATACTTAATCAGAGTAACAAATTTGATTGACAAGCTACTCCTCTAATTAATTAGCAACAGCAACAAAATGGGCTACACTCAGGAACCAAATGCAACTAAATATTTACAACACTTGAAAAGATTTGTGCAGTAAAGTAATATGATTTCTACTAACACATAAAACTAAATCCTTAAAAGTAAAGTGATTTTAAAAACTATGAATTAAAACTCAGATTCAAGCTATAAAAAATTGCATTTCACTACTTTAGGTCATATAACGCTGACATAAACTTCCAATTTGAGGTAAAAGCCGAGTATGCACCGTCCTGTCTACATTTTATTTCCCTTTACATCTCCAGAGATGACCCTTCAACCCTTCCCCAAACAGCTGTCAGTGGTCTTGCATCCCCACATCACTGCTAGATGGTGAAAGGCCCTTCTGCTTGAGACATCTAAGTTAGCCAGCAGGCTAATTCTGCTAATACAGATTAGCTCCCTCGGGGACTGCTGTATTGATTGGACAACAAAGGCTTGGAGAAAAACGCTCCAACATTCAATTATCCACACCGATAGACATAATGCCATTCTACTCCTCCCCCCCTCCCCCCCTTCCCCCTTCTCTCTCTCTCTCTCTCTCTCTCTCTCTCTCTCTCTTTCTCTCTCTCTCCTTCCTTATCCTTATTCCTTTACTGAGCGAATCAGTGAGGTCGGAGGAGGGGAGCAGACAAACAGGCAGGTATGTGTGTGTGTGAGTGTGCTTGTGTGTGTTATCTGATCATGATCCTATCTTTAAGGGAGAGAGTGGGAGTGTTTGGGTGTTTTTGGTCTTCAGCTATCTCTCTGTGGCTCGCTCTCTCTCTCTCTCTCTCTCATTGGAAATGCAGATATTAAGAGAGTGATACATTGTGTATTCCATTACATTTACAAATGTGTGGTTTTTTTTTAATGTTGGTGGGGAATTGTGTTAATTCCACTCCCATGCTTCAAGTAATGATAAAGATATAATGTCAACATGTGACATATGCAGCCCTTCGAATGGCCTGATTTCCCTTGAGGACACAGTTGTGTGTACACACTGTTTGTGTGTACGCATACAAACATGTTAAATGGGATTCAGAGGGAATGACTGACAATGGCAAATTCATGAATTTAGGAACCTTCTTCATGTGAATGGAAACACCTTGGACCATTGTGGTCACATTAAGTTCTTTTTAAAAAACTCTTTTCTATTCCCCTCCCTTTTTCCCCCTATTTCCAGAGTGCGTGTGCGAAATGAGTCAAAAGCCATAATTTAGCGTTTCTATAGCTCTGCAGTGTCTTTACACAGTCCTAGTGCTATCCCCCTCTCATTAGCTCCCACTGTTAAAGCTAACTCTGATTGCATTCTGGTTAGAGCTGCATGCTATTCAGCTATTTCTTGGGATGGGAGGCTGAGAGGCGAATGCTTCTCATTTCCCACAGCCAATGACACGTGAAGGCATCGCAGGTAACAGATGCATTCGCAAGGTATGTACGTACGTAGGCCCGCACACACACACACACGCACAAAAGTTTGAGTCTCACGCACACGCACCCAGGTCATCACCATTAGACGAGCGTGGCGGTGCTTGAGTGAGTGAGGTAAACGACTCATGATCTGAGAGAATTATTAGCTAATGGCTGGAGCATGTGGACAGGGTGATCTCTCAGAGGGGCGAGACGAATAAGGAGGGAACGAGGAAGAGAAACAGCTCGGCAGCTCGAGGAGCCTCATCAAAAGAATACTTGCACACTTGGATCAGCATCATTGGCTTATATTCATGTCTTTCAGCTAATGTGAAACTTGATTGGTGAGCTAAAGGTCTCTCTTTTCTGAAATGTCAAGGCTTAGGAACAGGCGAGAGAATGGTCTTATAACAGAGGTTGCCATATTGCTTGTGCCTCATTTATTTCACATTACAGAAAATGTTAACAAAGCATTAATGAGCTGCTGACTGCATCATCCTAACTTTAAAGAACTCTGTCAAGGGAACATCCAGCCCCGCTCAGTATGCCATTGTAATCTTCTGAGCCGTAATGTGCTATGTGGCAATATTTCCTCAGACGTCAGATTCACTCGGCATCTGATATGTTTGCGGCTGCTGTAAACCAAGTTTTCATGTGCTCATTAGTGTGTGCATAGCTTAGTTCCTAGCAGTTTAGCAAACTAGGTAGGTTAAGGTGTGAAGGAAGTTTAGTGTTTGGAGAAAAGTGTTCTTAATGCACAGCATATCTTTTCGAAACATATTAAGGCTTCACCCTTGGGATTGTCTGTCAGCAGTCTTTCAGTCTATGACTGGCTTGCCATGAAATTGTGCACAGAAATCCATAATTCCTAGAGGACAATGCCTACTGTATTGTTTTGTTATTGCATAGTGTCAAATACTTTTTCAATCAACATTTTAGTGAATACAAATCTTTGATGTGACTTGGTTTGATCAAATAAATTATTTTAAAGGACTCATATCAGTACTAGGGCAAAGGCAATTGACTGATAGGTTATGGTAAGTTGAGTGACTTCTACACAAATTCATGCTCATGACTTTAAAACGAATCTAGGCCAAAATGGCTGCTTAAGTTTGACCTGTATCACCAAGTTGCATAGTGGCTCATTTTCATGATCTGTCTTTGTGGCCCTTCATTGTTTAATTATTGGCCTAAGCCAAACAAAACCTCTTGAACTGGACAGATGTGTCAGTCCCGCACGAAAAGACAGCTTTGTATCACACCAACGCGCATCATCCCTTTCACAACCACCCAAAAGTAATTTCAGGGTTAGGGCAAAGGAGCCAAGTTGTCCAAATGAAAAGGCCCTCGATGAAGAGAGGAGGCCATTTTCCCAAGAAGCCGAATTGACTGTTGCAAACAAGAGGCATGACCGAGATGAAATTGGCTCACCTGAATCCATTCCTGGAAGGGGGAGGAGGGAGATGAGCGGACAGGGGGGGGGGGGGGGGGAGCGTGACAGAGACTGGCAGAGAGAGACGCAAGAAGACAAATGAGACCATGAAAGAGAGAAAGGAACGGGTGTAGGTGCGGGTTCAGGGCCAGCAGAGAGGAATAGAGATGACAGGGGAGTAACAGAGAGGAAGAGTTGATATGATATAGAGGATGGATGGAAGACTGAACTTTCCATGGCGTCATTCATGGTCTTATCTTAACCAAAGAGTAAAACCCTCAGTGAGAGTAATATCCATTTAACCATAATCTCTTCAGGCTGAAACCCACATCATCAATAATAAACCATCATCCAAGAACTCAAAATGAAAAATGTACAAGTCTACTGCTAAGTATACTCTGTAAATGGGGGGATTCATTCATACTCAATTAGATAGTAATATCCTTTAAATTACTGTATTTGAAAATGATGGCTTGTTTTAAAGCTTTGTATACCACACTCAAAGTCCATTGGGCAGTTAAAGCATGGTGTCTTTCCCAACACTTTGAGTCCTTAAAGCTGCATATTTAAACAGATACTAGCCTTGATTTGACCACCGATAAAAAAGTGTTGTAACTATGATGCAACTTCTTCCCTCATCTCCCGATCATAATTGCACATCATGTTTCTCAAATGAATTTCAAATACAGTCTCTCCTCAGCAACTTGGAAACTCAGTGAAAGTTTTTGCTCGGCCAGTATCAGACTTTTATAGCCAAGTATAATTAGGACCATAAACCTGGTCTGAGCCTCATTCAATAATGATTCCCTGCTCCAAATACCTGCTGGCCTTTAGCAGAATATTACATATCAAGCACTCCAAAATCTAGCGGAAGTATTATCCGTAAGGTCAAGCGTGGAGAATCTTATAGAGAGGCTCGGCTTTATGAGCTCGGCTTGTGTCTCATCTCTACGCATTGCGGATGGCATGCTAATGGACGCTCGCTGCCATTTTTAGGTTGTTTTTTCTTACTAAGATGCTGCTGATGAAGGGAACATTGACTTCTTTTCTCTGAGAAACGTGTAAACAGTGTCAATAGTTGTTATTTCTTCATTGAAGTTCATTGATATAATTGGTGGACCTCGTTTTGTATGACTTGAAGCGTAAAACTATTTAATCGTATTGTCATGATGACAGAGACCAATCTGTCTTTAATATGGCCTTAAATTCTCACTCTAGTTGCTTTACATACATATTTTTCTTCTATGTCCAATTTCAAACATATCTGCATGTCCAAACACTTTTAATGCAACACACTTGCCTATGAAATCCTGAATCCCCAAACTGTTTCCATGGAAACTTCAAGTTACCACGTACCAATGTTTCCAACACCAAAACATGAGCACAAGGTGTTGGCTTTGGGGTTGGTATTGAAGAGGTTTTGGTTGTTAATTCAAACCGTTTTAACAATGCTTGCCTCCAACTCATCTTGTCAGCTGACTTTTAAGGAGTAATCAACACAGTATTTCTAATGTACTGTACGTCAGTGTGATGCCTCAAAAATATGATTGTCAGTCATTCCTTATCCTAAATCCACATACTGTATCCCCCAGGACTAGCATGTAGCAAGCCATATATTGTACCTCCAGTGGTAGGTGCCTAAACCTCACCAATATCACAGTGGTGAAATGTTGCTCACTAGTGTCATTGTGGGCACATTCACCATTAATATCTAGCAGAAAAAGAATTAAAAAATCTATTACAAAATTGTGTTTTCAAGTAGCCTGAACTGTGTTGGTTCAACACTTTTCTGATCATCCTCCTTGGGAGCTGTTTGGACAGCTCTTTCTTGGGTCAGTGACAGCCGAATGGAGGATGACATCAGTGTGAATTGAGCGTTTGGATGCCTCACGTCGCGTGTGGACTCCCATTAATGTTTAACCACTGAAGTCCTTGCACTTGTTTATTTTTTAAAGGCATCCTCCATGTTGAAGTATCTGTAAGGAAAGCACTGTATCCCTTAAAGAAGAGAAGAAATGGCTTCTGAAAAATTCTAGCCTGCTCCTTGTTGAGATCCAATTCCTTTCAGTTTGTTTAATATCCTTGATGCATTTTATTTGTTTGATACAGGAGTAGACACACACACACACACAAACAAACACACACACACACACACACACACACACACACACACACACACACACACACAAAAACACTCAGATCCAATTCACTAAAGAAATGTTTGAGATAAATCATCCCTGCAGGAAGAAGGTTTCATGTTCAGGGGGGTAATGCATGTTGGTCCGCTTTGTAACCGTTCTACTATTTCCCTGATTGCCTCATGCTCTAAACATAGTCATTTGACATTGTTGTGTTGTATCCCTATCTCAAGCAGAGCGACGCTGGATTTGCTTGATTTCTTTAAGACAAGAGTTCAATCATCCCTGCAATCCCACAGTGTCACATCAGATTTTATCACACAGGATATTCAAGGGTATGCTGTGTGATTATCCCCTGACAATACAGATAAAAGCTCTCTCTCTCTCTCCTCTGCTCTCTCTCTGTTTCCCAAACACATTGTTCAAAGACACACACCCATGATACACAGGCTTGAAGGCTCCCGTGTGCTTGTGTATACACACACATACTCAATGAAAACAGAACCTTTAACGGTGTGCACACCATCCCCCCCCCCCCCCCCCCCGTCTCCGGGTCAACAGAGAACACAGGGAGCCCATGGAGGAGCAATTGTTTCAATGCGGGACCCATGGTGTACCCATTGTGAGCCAAGGCCACCATCATCACAGAGACAGAGGAGGGAATCATCCTCTGAAAGAATGCCACAGATCGCTTCCCCTCCCTCAGCTTCTTCTCCCGGGAGACTGGCAAAGTACAAGGCGAATCCATCCGATCGAATGTCACGCAAATACACAGCCCCCGCGTCCAGCAGTCCTGTGATTGCTGTTGGTATACCCTGGTTATTGACCCGTGCTGTGTGTGATGTGTGAGTTTTCAGAGACTGTATGTTCTGGGGGCCCGTGTACGTATGTGTGTGTGTCTATGTGTGTCTATGCGTGCGTGCGTCTGTGTGTGTGTATTGTTTGTATCAGAGACGGATTGGAAGGCCATCATGCGCTGAGCTGACCCTATCTCCAAGGCTCGGAGGCTGCATGGAGAGATCAGAGCGAAAGCCAAGCCCACTGTCTCCTACTGTGATGGAGGAAGGATCTTTGTGTGTGTGTGTGTGTGCGCGTGCGTGTGTGTGTTTAGAGACAAGATGACATAGCCCAGAGCCCCTCTGCAGCCGAGTCCAAAAGATAAGAGAGAAAGAGAGATGGGCAGCTCCACAGATGGTGGAGGTCTGTGGTGAAACTGTTGGCGTGTTTATACGTGTGACGTTTGACACTTGCTTACATGTATATGCATATTTAAGCACATACATTTTGACAGAAACCAAAAGTCAAATGCAAAATAGGACGCCTTCTTACTTCAGGTTGACTTTAAGGCAAGGTGATCTTACCTGATATTTAAATATTTAAAGACTTTAGGCCAACTCAATTCAGTATTTTTTTCCATATTTCATCAAATCCCATGAGCAGGCTGAATCTAAAGTTTTCCAACACTTTATTAATACCCCACTGCTTCATTAGCACTTAGCTCTGAGCCTATTGGTACCTCTCTAAGAGCTTAAATACAGACCACTAACATAGAATCTGAATTGTTTTTCAAAAAGCGTGTGGGTCTAGTTCTCTAGCAAATATAATAAAAACAGCAGTAAATAGTGCATGTTCTTGTAGAACATTTTCTTGCTTATTTATTCATATATAGAAATATATTTGTATAAAGAAATGAGAGTTCATTTTAGCTTCGTTTCAGATCTCTGGACTGCCACAACTCCAATGTGGTCAGTGTTTTTTGTTGACACTGTCCCTGGCTAGATAAACTGTCGACCAATCACAGCGTTGTACTCATGAATATGAATTGAAACATCCTCATCCTCGAGCAAGAGAAATACCTCTATCTGTGAAAATTAATTAATTGTGAGACTTTTCATGAGATTCGTTGATGCAAAGAAAAAAACAGAAAATATAGCCAGACCATATCCCGTTTTAAAAGTTTTATTTTCCCCAAATATTTCCAGCTGCATGGCATTTAAATTCTCCTCACTTCTGTGCTGCAGATGTACAAATAACCCACACATATCACTGTACTTTATCTCTGGACCAACTTGCACACACACAAACATCTTGCAGTAAAAAGTGACTGGCACCCTGGGCAACCAGCTGCAGCAGGCCTGAGGCTCCCCTCACAGCGCTGTCTAATCCTTATGCAGGTTAATCCAACTCTGACCTCCTCTAGTCCTCACTGACCGATCATATCTCCACCTCTTCCTCTCTCTTCCCCGCACACCCTGTCCATACAGTCATTTTCAGCCACCCTTGTCTCCCATCTCTCACAATCTATCCCTTCATATAGCCCTTATCTCTTGCTCCCTCTTTTTCTCTTCTACTTTTGACCCCACCGTGCTGTCTCTCTTCCTTTCCCCACCTCAGAGTTGCCTTAAGGAGATTTCAAAGCCCATTCGGCAGCAGTTCTAACTGCCAAACTGATGGCCAGATAAAGTCCCCATTTACCTTGTCCTCAGTTTCCCATTAAAGCCCATTTTTGGGGACCGTAACTTTAGAGGAAATGGGAAGGAGCGTGGAGAAAAAAAAAATCAGCCACTCGGCCACCCTTAAGCCCTTTTTGCTGTTTATTTGCAGCAGCATGAAGGAGGAAGGCAGGTTTTTTTTTAGGGGCGGTGGTAGAAATAGGACTGGAAAAGGTGACTTGAAGTGTCAGTGGCCCTGTCCCCATAGGAAGGCAATGCAGTGCGGAGCAGCACCCTCGGGCAAGGTAGCGTCATTGGCAGCATAGATGGATGATCCGGAACACTGTACACTGCGTGTGTGGGTGTGTGTGTGTGTGTGTGTGTGTGTGTGTGTGTGTGTGTGTGTGTGTGTGTGTGTGTGTGTATATATAGAAGTTACAGCCATTTTGCTAGCACAAGGACATAAGGCAGTCTAAGTAGCTCAATTAAAATGTATATTTCCTCATTTACTGCCCTCCTGGGTTAGCTGGAGAGATGACTGTGAGGTTTTTCTAAAGGTTGCACAGGCCGTTGGGCATGGGGGCATTTTGGCAAGTGAGCGCATTTAAAGGGGCATATTTTAGGGCATAGTCAGAGGGTGGGTTCCCTTGTTGGCACGGATATATAACCGTGCAATGGTGCATGCCACATGTGGTCTCAAGAGAGGGTGGGCTGGGTGCCTGGCCAAGTTGGAACTGTCACCTTCGATGGCTTGGGCGTCACTGCTTAAACTGGGGCCTTTGTGGTTGAAGTAATTAAGTGTAATAGCGGATTCTTAAGAATTGGGATTTACATTTACTGTGAAAGCTGATAACCTGAAAGAATTGCTGAAACTATTATTTCTCTCTCCTCTGGAGTGCAGCTCACCTTCACCATATTTTAATTAACCCATGCAGACAAGACCTTGTACACAGAGGCATTGTGCTTCTGAAATGCAGCCTCACAACTACCTTGTATGTTCTTCACCGTGAAATAATTAGACCACATTACTTGTTTAAATAATGACATAGCCTGAAGCTACAAGCCTTCCAAATAAAGTCCTTGTTGAGGACATCTCTTCTCAGTTTACCTGAGCCAAAGCTTACAGCTAATCCAGAGACCATAACCTGTTGCTGTTTGTTCGGTATGCTAATGACCATATGTGAGCCTTTGCACCCCATGTCTTTATAAACAGACAGGCTTGCCATTCTAGCTGTCAAGATAGACACAGGACGGGCAGCTGATGGTGGTCATAAATATTTGCATGGAAGCCGTTAGTTGTCCTGCTGAAAAGTGCCCCCGATCACATGGTATTATAAGAGCTTCTTATTTGAGGGATGGATACAAACATAGCTGCTAAATTATGCTTTGGTGTGTTTGGGAATTGGTTTTGAAATCCTTTTGATTTAACGGTTTAATTTGAGCCCATGACCTTATCAACAAACTAGAATCAAGACGTTTGGTGTCTATAAGATATTTCCACCCTCAGTGTTAATCTATTGGTTGTCAAGAAATATAAGAACAATTACAATTTAGATTTTCCTAAAGTTCTATACCACTTAACTAAACTAAAACCCAAAAGTAAATGCATTCTTCTTTTTAAAACAAATTATTTAAAAAAAACAAACTAGGTGGGTTGTATTTCACAACATCAGGAGGAGGTGTCCAATATTTTTGAAGAGCCAGTTTTCTTAAAGACAAAAAATATTTCCAAAGGTGTGTGTATGCTCTTTATTGTGAAATCAAAGCCTTCTTGATCTGTCTGCTCAAGGTCCTTAAACCTTAATATTCAGTGAGAGTTTAAAGATGGCTAGGATTTGAGTGTGAACAAAAACCCAATTCCCACAAAGAAAAAAAGCAGCCTTCTTTACTCACTGTCTTTATCTTTCCCCTCCCTCACCTCATGTATGCACATACTGTATCTAGTCATACCCACAAATATAAAACTATGCCGGTCTCTTGGTATCAAAGGAAGACTATATCTGTCCCCTTGGGCTGTTTTTTCTGCGCTCTGCAGCAATCAAGGACAAGAGAACTGGCTGTTAGTCCAGGATTAAAGCTAGCCCTCTCCACATCCATCAGGGGATAAGGCTACATGCAGCCCTGCTACTCAGGGGAAGACAGACGCTTGCTTCTTCTCTGGACCCAGATTGATCCTCCCCAGCTATTTTACAGATTGTAGGCGATGGTGAACCGGCTTTTTGAAGGAATGTTACCTCTGCTGCTTGGTTAGTTGAAGAACAGAGACAGGGTATCTCCATCAAGTGATAAATGAATGAACAAATGCCTCAACAGTTTCCGCCGACAAGATGTTTGTCAAAAATACTTAGATAATTTTGACCTGTACGTTTTTTACAGAACGTTTATTGGAAATGCATCCTCTAAACTAAAGCATCCTGCGGGTAATGTTACTTACACCAGGTCAACCCATATATCTGCTATTATCTTTCCCTGGCTGGCATTTTTTTATGCTTTTGCCATCTTTCTCCCCACAATCGCTCTTTCCCCTCTAGGCTTTGGAAAGAAGGATTACTGCTTGTTGTCACTGAGCTCCCTTTGCACACCTGAAACTAGCTTGCTTTATGATAGACCTCCCCCCTTTTTTCCGTCTTTCTCTGCATACTGCCGCATTGCCCCTTCAAACGGAGGGCAAACCAAGCAGATAGCCCACCCTTATCTTCTGCTTATACCTTCTTGCCCTTTGACAAGAGGAAGGAAGAACAAGGCGGCATAGTCGGGGGGGAGGGGGAGTGTCTGATGCCTTAACACCGTCCTATGGTAGCTAAGGCTCAATGCGTGCACTGGTTGCGTGTAAGCACTACTAATTGCACACTGGGTGAACCTCCGATGCATAATGCATTGTGTGTATAGATAGCAGGAGCCTTTTAAATATAGTAACCTTATAAACTTGCATGCTCATGGTGCATCACGACCATTCCATGTTAAAACTCGCACATGCAAAAACCTGCTCTGGTCGAGGGATCTGCGCCTCAGGGTGCTCAAAGCTGAGAAGGCCTCTCTTCCCCCCTCTACTTCTGTTATCCCACTCTTCCCTCGACTTTCTTGTGATACATGATTGATCTATGTGCTGCTGGACTCAGGTGGTCTGTTTTTATGCGAAGCATTTCTCAAAGAAGGCTTGTGCTTTTAAAAGATTTATGGCTGCGTGCTCTTTGAGTGCGGGTATCTCGGTGCATTTGTGTGTCCTGCATGCGTGTTAACTGGCATGTTTGCAGCACTTTTGCATCAAGAAACATTTGAAATAGAAAATGAGACCAACACGAACCCAAACATCTCAAGAAGCTCATGGAAACAAACATGCAAACTAGAGGTACCATAATGGAGATTACATATGTTTACCGGACTAAACGATTAACCGCTGTTATTCTCGCTAGTTGGAAGCACAACTCCTCACCTCTAGCCAGGGCTGTAGCTGGGCTACTTCCATACTGCATAATGCTCTACTACACGGATGTAAACCGTCTTATTAACCGTCTTATTTGGTTGAATATAGAGTCATGCTGATGTTAGTCACAATCAACACGCTAATTTGATATTGTTAACCTGCTGACACAGTCACACTGTGTTTTGTTAAGTTAAAACTTAAAGAACTTAATTTTTAAGATGCACATGCATATTGAAAACTAGTTAGAATTTAAAACTTTACTTCAAGTATTAGTAGTATAGGGTCTAAAGAAGACACAAAGAATATATGGAGTCCCCCAAGGATAAATTCTAGGCCCATTCACAATCCACACGAATCCAATTTCAGAATAATATTAAGAATTTCTCCTCATCTTGACAAGCAATGTCTATCAAACTAAAGGTTCAGAGATCTGTATGGATATGGTGCAAAGGTCTTGATCCACATAGCACACTCCTATCCATTAAAAGCCTTGTCAGAAGACCACTTGGTTCCCAACAGAGCTGGCCAAACTAGGGCATGATTCTCACTTATACTGACCACCCTATTTTGACAATCTGCCAGGGATAGAGTGAGAGACCCTTTAATGTAGCCCCCCAAGCCCTGTGAATGAGGTCAATCCATTTCGGAGGTGTGTGTGTGTGCATGTGTGAGGAGTGATGGAGGAGAGGAGTGTATGTGGGAGGGTTTCCCCATAAGTGCCAATTAGTGGCTAAAGGTATAAGCATTAGTCACAGGAGAACAGGTGATTTTACAGACACCTGGATAAGATTTGTGATACACATCTTTCGTTTTTCAGTGAGTTCCAAGCTTATGAGTGTCCATAACTATTTGATGATCTTTTAGAAAAAATATATTTTTATAGCGTTTCAGCTTTATTGGGCAGTAGCGTAAAGCAGAAGCAAATAGGGTAGAGGAATGTAATGGCTTCTTTCTGAGAGTGAGTGCATGAGGCTTTAACATAAGATACCAAACTCAGGCTCATACCATTATATTTCCCTTAATACTGCAGCATAAAGCTTTCCAGTTGCAATGACTCCCCAGTTTCTCAACATTTTCTTATGTTACATTCTCTACATGAATCCTCCTTCTGTCTGCTTCCATCTGTTTTTACACACTATGTAGAACATAGAGTCTCTCTGAGGAGAGTCAGTCCTCCCTCTCTGTGTTTTCTTTCTTTCTTATTTCGAGCTCCCTCTCTCCCATCACTACCCGTCACTGGGAGTCTAATGCCTGCAAACACAGGCAGGTCCAAAATGCACCACAAATAGGCGGTGGTGTGAGTGTGCCGAAGGAAAGTGGGAGAGGAGGAAACCAGGCGTGAAAAGTAGAGAACACTACGACCAAATAGACACTAAAGACGGAGACACCCACACCACTACATTCCAAGTAAATGTCAGCCTCTTTGATATTCTGATGGTTCACCCTGATTTCTCTAAGCAGATGATGCGTGGCCACTGCAAATGAGAATAAGTAGCAAACTGTTTTCTCTTGTATGTCCTGCTAATTTGTCTATGAGGATACACAGAGTCAGTTGGGTCACTTAGCAGGCAGACTTGTCTGACCTGCAAGAAGAGGATAAAAGAAACACTTGCACTAAGGAGCAACACACAAACCATTTGAATGAAAATAACTATTAAAAGTTAGTGTTGGGGGCAACGGATAGCCCAGAGGCGATGTAGTGCGCCCCATGTGCAGAGGCTGGTTGTCTGCAGGTATGACTGTAACACTTGGCACTTTGCTGCATATCATTACACACTTTCTCATCTCACTTTATTAAACCAATACCTACTGTCCTCTTCTCTGATAAAGTCATTAAAGCAACTCAATTTATATATAAAATTATAATAAAAAGTTTATCCCTGGTTTGCACCATGGATTTGGACGAGTAGATTTAAGATATTAAATAAGCTCATTTAAGTTCACTAACAGCTCATGTAAGATATTAAATGAGCACCCATTGTTGTGTAATATCTATTAAAAGTTGCTTTTCTGCTCATTTAAAATCAAACTGAATTTAATCTAAAAATTGGGGGCACGATGACGAAAATTTGAGCGTTTGATTATAAAAGCGTTCTGGTATAAAAAAAAAAGTAATCATTCAAGAAAGACACCAATTCAAAACATAATACATATAGTTATTTATTTTGCATTGAATTCTACATTTCTTCAAAATTGGAATCAATTCATATTCTGAGTGGAAAAGTCTTTTGATCCCAATGTGCATGTTCAGATACAGATTAGTGTGTGAACTTTCAGAGGCAGAAAAGAATCACAGCAGGCAGCTGATAATGCCGTTGGAACTCGTGCTTCCCTTTGCCCTGGTAGACTCTGCCAGACTTTTCTCAGCACCCCCGCCCCCCACATGTCCCAGTCCCCTGCCCCTGAGTGTCACATCACTCACTCTGTATGTTGCCAAATATTTATGTGCGTGTGTGTGAGTGCACGAGGAGTAGTGGGAGGTATTAATTCCACTGCTATGAGACAGTCCTTTCGCTGCCTTTTTCTTTCCTCCACCTCTCATCTCTGTCTGGGCCGGCTCTGCTGAGCTCAAGTGAGCCAAAGTTCAGCTGAAGGGCAAACTGACTTTACAGTAGTAGGCAGGAGAGTCATGTGTCTCACCGGTGCTGGCGGGCTACTCTTCTAATTGACCCCCCCTCTCTCTTCCCCATACACACTTGGTGATTCTTTTTTTTTTTTTTTTTTTTTATCTGATTCCATTCCACCAAAGCTGGTGTTGACAGCACAGAGCGCTTTATGGGAACAGCACGTCCATTCTTCTTAACGCCTCCTAATCACTGGCACTCCTCCTCCACTGCTAAACCTGAGAGGGGAGAAATGAGGAGAGACAGAGCTGGAGAATCAAGGAGTATGGAATGAGATTAAAAGAAAAAGGGAGAAAAAAAAAACGATGGCTGAGTGGCAGAAAGTACCTGCAAAAGGGAAAAAGGAGGAGAGGAAAGGAACATGTCTGATTTGTTTGCTGTTTTTCTAAAGGAGGGGGATGTACATTGTGGATGAATATTTAGGTGGTGGGGATAGCGTGGGTGATCAAGACCCTGTCTGTTTCTGTTATCTATCCCCCCCCCTCTCTGCTTCCCCATTCCCTGTACTGAAGCCAAGAGGTAAAGCCAAACCACCAGTCAATCTGAGCAGATACAATAGCTGCAGGCCAAAACAATGCACAGAGGAAAACCAAAAACAGAGCCGTCTGTAAGTAGGCACAGATTGGGACAATACACGAGGGAGGCTGCGCTGAATTGCAAATGTGGTTTGGATACTGATATGCACGTGCATCGCTTAAACACACACAGAACAACAACACACACAATGAGCTACAAAGGCTGCAGCTTAGCTATGTGTATGCATATGTTCAGGTACATGTGATCACACTTAATGTCACCCAGCACCTAAACAGGTTGTTTCATACCCCTACATACAGTGTCACATATTAAGCTGAATAGTCTATTTACAGGAAATGTACAATTTTGATAGCCCCGTAAACATTGAAAGGAATAGATTAACCTTTTTACAGAATTGGCTTTTTGCTGTATGGCTGAGAGGGAAATGAGGAGATGATGTTATTGTCTTTATTTTAATACGTTTCATACGCTGATCATCAAGACTAGGATCCTGTCTAAAATCTGCCCACCAGCTCCCCATCGATGCAAATACTAAAACATTTGATTATATGTGTTTATACACGCATCAAACCTGTGAATAAACCTGCCCTCAGTCTTCAGTCTCTCGTATCTGTTTTGCCTCCAACACACAGATACGACTGTGACATCAATCTTTTCAGCTCACTGTCAAAATGAAAAACACAATTATTTACCCAGTGTCATTTTTCAACCTCGCGTCTTTTACGTCGTTGATCACATGTTCCACACATTTATGAACTGAATACTTTCAGGGATACTTTCAGCAAATATTAAAACTGTACCTGGTGGAAGACCATGATTTTAAACAATGGATCGAGTCTTTGAACTCACAATGATATATCCTTTCAGGTAAAAAAAACAGTCAGACATAAAGATATGAGACACCTTTGCTGCATTCCCACGTTACATTAACAGTTTGAACTGTACAAACTAAACAAGAAACATGATTATGTGTCAGCTCTCAGTAGTTATAGTTCACTTTTTTTTCATGCATCAGGTATTTTTATATATTTAGAAACTTTATATTTAGTTTAATTCAAATACGAAACCAAAAAAAAAGGGGGTTGACGTTCTTTTGACTTGCACTGATTGCATTCATACGAGCTATTTTTTCTCAATCAGTGCCTGTTGCACCGTCATTCTTTTGTGAGATTGCAAAAAGTAAACATTGCGGAAACAAAAACCAACAAAAAAAAACATGCGACGCTGTTTTGAGAACATGCATAGGCCGTGTTTTTCTGTACTGTACTTTTGAAGATTAACAGAAGGAGGTTGAATCACGCGGTGCTCCCATATTGCATTATACTATATATAAACTGAATCTGGGATGGATATATGAAAACATAAGGACAAATATAAAACATATAAGGTCATTTGAGTGTAAAGAGGCAGGTGACCTTAAACACAGATGCTCATGGTTTTACTTCCAGAAAAACCCTTTCCGGCCACCTTCAACTAAATGACAGATTCATTAGGCTGTACACATGCACACTGATCCCACGCTGACGCCATGGCACGCAATACAATGGTTTGCCATCGCTAATCTGGCGTTAGAAGCCAGGCAGCATATTTTGCAGCCCTGCAACGCAGCTTATGTTCTCTCTACAGGGAGTCGTGAGTTTCTGGCTGTGCTTCCTCTCTGATTCTCCCTCTCTATCTCTTTCTCCTACTCTGTCTTTTTTTTTTTTTCTCTTTCTGTGTCTCTCTCTGAATCAAACCAAAACAAACCAAGGCCAGAAAAATACTGCAGCCGTTGCATTGTTTCTCCAACTACATAGAAGGCGATGCATGCTCAACCGCCATTTATTAGCGACAAAAATAACACCAAGACAGAGAATCACAGCAGTCATTTGGAAAAACATGGTGAGACAAAAGGGGAGTTAATTAGGACATGAGGAAAAAAAAAAAAAAACTGGATTGAACAATAAAGGCACTCATCAAAAATATCCCCTGTCTCGACTGTGCAGCATGAAAAGGGCATGACAGCAAATGGAGCGCGATGGGAAAAAACACAAGTTTTGACTGATTTTGACAGCGTTGACTCGCTGATCATCCTTCGCTAAATAGGAGAGGTTTTTTTTTTTTTTTACAGCTCATGATTTTCAAAGAGTGACAATCTGAAAAGTGAGCGTGTCATTAATGAACATGAAAAACACCCGACAAGAATCTCATCTTCTCCTCCCTAACAAGCTGCAGTTAATTTGACCAGCTATCTCCCCAATTTAATCTCTATTTGCTTGTAACTTAACTCATTTCTATATGTCTCATAATTGATTAGGTGGACTAATGGTACATTCATGGATGTTTTTTTTAATGTACATCAGATTAAACTGATTTTAAATTCATAACTTCTCACTGAATCGCACGTGAAAATGATGTGCGTGGAGCTTTGAAAGAGAAGTGCACGCCTGCATATAAAGAGCTAAAGTGCCAGCGTGTTTTCTAGTGTGACCATTCCCTGTATCAATTATTCAAACTGACAAATGGCCACAGGCCGCCTGGTGTTTTGGCCAATTACAAACGGGCATACTGCGGGGCTAAACAGGGCCAGTTTCTGCCTCTGGCGTTTCTCCTGACGCCTCTTCACATGGTGTGACAAGTCAGGACCCAAAACAGAGTCATCGCCACAGGTGGCGTTGCTGCCTGAAGTCGACCAAAACAAACAATCCCCAAATGTCAAAAGCTGTGTGAGTGCGTGTGCACGTGTGTGTGTGTGTGTGTGTGTGTCATGCTGTGGTGCAAAAGCAAACTATGGGCCATTTCCAGGTGATTTAGTTTGTGTGTTTGTGTCCACCATTCTCGTGTTTTGACAGACAGAAGTACCGCTCTTTTCTTTGTCTTTCATAACTGGTATTTTCTCCATATCATGACATTTTCCCGAGCGTACCTCAAGGCCTGTATTTATGCTACAGAGTTGTGTGAGTAACAAGACGTACGCATTTTTGACATTTTTATACACAAAAAGCAGAAGTGGGAAAGTTTCATCCAGGAGAAGAAAAAAATACACTGTATTTCATGTGCAGATTGTCCTGGTCTAATCTGATTGGCTGGTCACGTCTGAAGCGGTTGTTAAATGTCCAATAAACACACACCTTTGACCACATGAGAGGTGATTTAAATATTAATGTGGAAATCATCTCTTATGCTCGTACCATAATGCTCTCTCGTCCTTACAAATATTACACATCAAAAATGAAAGATTATGCTTCTTTTATATCATCGCATAACCTTTTTGTTACTTTTGTTTTAGAGAAGCTGCGAGCCAAAAGAGGCCAAGCATGACATGTATTTTAGGACTCTTTCTCTCTCTTTCTCACGGCTTATTGCTTGATCTTGATGCCAACCCTTTACCAAGCTGTAAGAGCAAAACAAAACAAAGGGGAAACGAAATCGTCCTTTCTATCTCACAGTGTCTTCACTTAGTCTGCATGAAGCGCCTCTTTCCAGCCCACCATCTCCGCTCAGGTTTCACCGTTCGTCCCTTCAATCCATAACGCATGGATTTGCAAATGAGCAAGCGGCGGGGGTTGGGGGAGTGGTGTGGGCGAGGAGGATGAGGGAGGTGTGGCGGGGGATCACTGATCTCATTTGCATAAAGACCCCTTCTGCACAGTGTCACACTCGTCACCTCTGACCTCTGCGAGAGGAACAGAGAGAGAGAGAGAGAGAGAGAGAGACGGACTGAGAAAAGAGCAAGAGGGAAGGGAGGGAGTGTGTGAGGAAGAAAAAGAGTAATCCATCTGTCGTCCTGTGAGGCGTAGGAGGCAGGGAGAGGGGAGGAAGCGCGGCCTGCCATGAATCACCTCACATTTGGAATCACAACGGAGTGATAGGTGCAAAACAGCTGGCCCTATGATCAGTATTGATCTCTCTGTCCCCCCTCGCTGTATGCCAGTGTGTGTCAAGATGATATTTCTGATGTGTGTAGTGAGAGAGAGAGAGAGATAAGTGAGCGAGTAGGCGGACGAGTGTGAATGATTCTCCTTCCTCTCACGTCTAGTACTGCGCTATTGTGTAATTGGTTAGTGTTACTCCACCTCTGTGTATGTAAGAGCGCAACTATACGTGGGTCCACGCTGCACCACTATGATGTTTGCATAAGCCGGGGGGACCGGTGACGTCTGTGGGAGGCTAGCTCTCAGAGCCAAACAGCCTGTTAGCCAATAACTCAGACAAACTAAAACCACTGTGGACTTTTACCACTGAGGCGCTCAACCCCCTGACCACCCACCAGCTCGCACACATGACTATGCATAAATGAGGGAAACAACTCCTAAACCTCCCCACCACATGTTCCATTTTCGTATCTTCACAATTTAATTGTTTTCATTTGGATTTATGTAAAAAAATTATCTTGGGATTTAAAAAAAAACAAAAAAAAAACACACCTGTTCTTGGATTGTGCTCTTTTATGTCCCGCAGTGCGTCAGAACTGCTGCAAACTCTCCCAAATAAGATCTACCTGCATGCATTTTATTCTCTAAATCTTTAATTTATTCGACTTTTAAGCAGAAGCTAACATCACTATGTGTAAACGCACTGTAAATGATAAATAGCTAATTGCTAATTCCCCTCTCAGCCCGCTCATTGGCTTTCAATGGAGCCTATTGACTTGACTAGTCTCAGTCTGCTTGCTGCTAGGAACACAATCCTCCCCTGACGCACACACACACACACACACACACACACACACACGCACACACACGGTAATGAGTAACCTCAGGTGGCAAAGGGGTCAAGAACCTTGTGTGTGTTGAAGATAAACTCAACATGAGGGTTAATGACTGTTGAAAAGACAGGAAAGGAAGGCAAGAGAGAATAACATTTGCCACAAATAAAACTTTTTGGAGCCCTGGAGGAGTGTGTGTTTGTGCCTGTGTGTGTCAAAATTTTTGCATTTGCAGCCTGTCGGAAAAAAACAAAAAAAACAACATTGCTCTGTTTGTCTTTGGCTCATAATAAATTAATAAAACTGACTAATTTATCACGGCCTTCTGCAAGTGAGGCTACACCATGTTGAGTTTTGTGTTTGTTTGTGTGTTTCAAAACCTTTTTTGTCAGTTCTCTGGAAGGACAGCGGTGCTGGTGTAAAGAATAGTTGTCTAAATCACAGCCAAGATGGGGATGTGGCGTGCGTTTTGGCTAGGACCGTTCAGACGCTTGCATGTTTTTTTTTTTTTTCTGGTATAAGTCAGGAAGACACGAGGGAGGGGTTTGAAGAACATCAGCAAGGAGCCCAGAAATAAGGCTGAGACCACCTGCCCTCCCTCAGGGGACAGCTGAACCAACATTGCAAGGAAATGTCTATCCTGTGCTCTGAAAAAAAAAAAAAAAAGTCCCAGACTCTGGCAGCAGCTTTAGAATTATCAGTGTGATGCTGATGCAAAAATTCTGCCCTTAAAAGTTCAAGCATATAAAGCACATCAAATAGGATTACACTGTGTAGGTTCTTAAATCATTCTCCATGCCTAAGCAGGAGGGGTATACTGTACATTCCCTTAATACATCAAACAGAGAAATATGTATTCTTTGGGACTACAAAGAGAACAATGCAATCGCTGCCACATCTAATAATAGCTCAATTACCATATCCTTCAGGGCTGTATCTATGGGGAGATTTGTGCTGGCATGTGCACTGAGATATAACATGAAGCATTGCTTAGCGTCATTTGAAAAGCAGTCATCTAAATAACACGAGTACAAGCCGCTATGATATTTAAGCTGTCCCACATCCACCAGTCACACGTACCCTTCCTGGCCTCCCGGTAGAGTGTGTGTGCAGTTTTTGTGACAATGAACGCGCTTGTTTTAGCGGAGCGCATGACCGCCAGCCGATGCCAACGCAGTCTGGGCAGAAAACTCCTTTGATTGCGACCACCAAAATGTGAGCAAGAAAGACAAACGAGCGGCGCTGTTTGTGAGTCTTGTCAACTTGCGTTTGATGAGTTTGTCTTTGTTTTGCTCTCTCGCTGCAAACTGTGCAGCGTTTATCGGATCAAACGGGGCTCAATCTGAGCTTATCTCCACGGCCGCTGAACAGCTTTGTCACATTTCAAGATGCCCCGTCCTGATGGAGTACTTTTCTCACTCGCTCCTCCAATTTTTTTTTTTTCTCTCCCCCTTCTTCAAACAAATCAATACCCCCATAGTTTAGCCTTTCATAGGAAAGATTACAGAGAAATGGCTATTAAGGGCTTAGCCTCTATCACTTCTACCATCTCAAAGCCACTTAAAGACTCTGGCAAGTCTTGGGTTGGGATCCGGGACCTGGTGCCCCCGTCACACTGCAGGGAGAACCTGAGGATCTCACTGACTTCAGAGATGCACTTGGTTCAATATGTGTGCAAGACCGACTTCACCTCGGGGACAGTACTTCGATGGGACATTTTCTTAGGCGTCAGACAGAAACCTACAAGGAGAACAAAAGAAATGTACCAAAATTGTCTTTTTGACTTTATTGAAGTTTTTCTCTGAGTCACCAGACACTTTTCACTCCACTGAGATCGACCACTCCCTCAAAAATGGCCTCCTCCTCCTCTATCAGGCCCTGTATGAGTGTGTGACTGGAATGAGCAGTAGGCAACCAGGGAATAGAAATAGCCACCACAATCAGTGCAAATATGAAAGGCAGCCCAATGCAACTGTTGGCCTTTAACAGGAAGCACCCCGGGTCATTGAAACAAACAGGCACCCTATGTACGCATATAGCTGCTGAAGTGCTACAGCAACTGCTAAAGAGGTACAGTAGCACTAATGTTAAATGCAGACCGAGCCTCTTAATGCTTGTGCTGAGTTTTATTTTATTTTTTCAACACGCAGCAATAGCCTCAAAGAAGTCACTCATGCATTGGCAGCCTGCGCTGTTGCTCACACAATTAGCTCGCCGCAAAACGGCAACATCAGCTCCCGTTTCCTTGCAAAGTGATGAGAGAGAACATGAATAGCATATAATTAGGGATGTTGGCATTGCTTCCTTGTCTTCTAACTCTGTTTGTTCTATAGTCTTCCTTCTCACGAGTCTGAAAAACCACAACGTTCATTTGAACGAAAACAACAAGATTTGTGTTGTTTTGGAATAAATTGCTGTGGCTTATTTGCTCAGTATTTCTGGCACTTGTGATTGGAATAGTATTGTGCTCTCGCTCTCTCTCACTCTCTCACTCACTTACACACTTAATCCTCATGATTTAAAGTGCAGCAAATAGGTTTTTCTCCCTCTTTTTCTCATTTTCTCACATAGAAAATGTCTTGTCAGAAATGAAGCATAAATGATCACCACCAGAAAGCAGTGAGGGGTAAAATGAAGCTACTGAACCACACTCATGGGCGGGATTAGCATGCAGTCAATCATTCACTGATATAGTCCAATGAGCACTCCTCAATCAATAAATGGCCCCGCTCCCTCCAGGTGAAAACTTTTAGGGCAACAGCCTCTAGTGACCTCAGCACCCATTCAAACGACTGGCCCTCTCTGAAAACAGAAAAGTAATGCATGCTTAAAATATCCTTATTATATTATTTATAAACACCTTGTTCTTTTGTGAGGTCACCCCAATTCTCAACATTTTAGTGACGGGATCTTTTTACATGTGCAGTTGGTGCTGCCTGTCAATATGTCTTCAACAAAACAAAACTCAAGGTTATGACCATATAAGGAGGAGACCGTTGACAGTTAGCCTAGCTTAGCACAAAGACTGAAAAGACAGCTATTCTGGCCTCTGTTTGAAGCTCATAACATTTGCATACCAGCGCATCTAAAAGGTCAGTTATTCACACCTATTAATTAGTGACATGTAAGTGGTATTCAGTGGAAGCTTGTTAGTGCCATGATGTTGAAAAGAGATCTTTTTCTTTTTACAAATTAAACAAGCAAGACGTAACAAGCCAATTAGTGACCTTTAGAAGTACTTGATGACAGGTGGAGCAAAGCAAAGCTTGCTTCCCCCCCACCCCATTTCCAATCCTTCGCAAAGTTACCAAAGCTAACAGCTAACTTTTGTAGCTCCACATTTAGCATACAAAGATAGCTTGGTACTGGATAGCTTGTCATGGTGATCTGGGAAAAAGGCAAATAAAATGAAAAAGTATTTCCCATCATGTTAAAACTATTGTCATACAGACAATTTTTACAGTGAACAAAAACAAACATTTTTACATTAGGTTTTTATTAGGTTATGTGTATGATTGAAGTGAGACTAAAAAAAACTAAAAAGATTAAAATTATAACCAGGTTCCCTTGTAATCTGAAAGGACATGCATTTTGAAAATGATACTCCTTTATGACACACTGTATCTCAATTTGAAATAACATTAGCAACCTTTTTTGGTAATCACATGCTAATCAGCTCATTGTCTTTCCTGTCTTGTCATTGGCATTTTAGATCGAAAGTATACACCTGGAAGGTGACTGCAGATATGTGTGATTTAAAGGCATAAGTGCACCCGCTGTGTGACATGAATACAATCACTGACTGAACCCAAAATCCCGTCTATCATTATTTCAACAGTAATATCCCAACTTCCAAGCTCTATACCCTTACTATTTTCATCCAGCGCTCTTCAATAGCAATATAGAGCAAGTCTATGGAAAATTGTGCCCTAAAGCAGTACACCAGAGTAGTGTTATGACACCCGCATTTAAGATTGGTGTTTGGGTGGGGGAGAGCTTTGTGGGCAGTTTCAGAGAGAAAGTGAAAGGATATCTTACTTTGGACAGTTTGGAGAGTGAGGGCAATGTCACAGAGTGGTTGCAAGCTGGGTTGTTGTGATCCTTGATATTGTCAGATTTAACGCTATTTCCAGGCTGCTTAGTTCACTGTTTTTCGGGTATTTTTTATTTTTTTTTGCGATCTTTGCTCAGCTCAACCTCTCAAGTGTGTGAGAGCGTGTATGTGAAGGAGAAAATGAGTTAAGAGACTTTGACTTTTTGTGACTCAACTGTAAATCCACACATTTAAACACACATACAAATATCCACACTTTGAAAGAGTTTTTGTTCTGCCAGTTTGTGTGCTTTGCCCATTTTCCGTTCTGTCTCTCTCCGTCTCTCTCACTCAGTATCCCCCACTCTTGCCGCCTGTGGCTCTCTCTGGCCGGGGGTAGCCAGGAACACGGGTGCTGTGATATGGACAGCTGGTCGCTCTGTCTCTCAGGGCCCCAGAAGGTGTGAAATCTGGTATACCTTTCATAGCACATTACCCTCATTTTGGCAAAAAAGAGAGATCGACAGAACAAAGCCAGGAGAGAAAAACAGAAGGGAGGCGGTTATTTATACTAGAGTGAAATCTCTCTACTTTAGGAGACCCTAAGACCCAAGTAAGAGTGAGCTTTTGGCTGACAAGCATCTGGGGACTTATTTGTGATGTACAATTATGGGGTCATTCAAAAGTATTCTATTCATCACAATTTCTGATTTGTTAAAGTTACAGGCTTGATTTAATTTTTTTTTAAAAAGACAGGACCTTCTTGACAATAAAGACCTTCTGGACAATGACGTCAAACACAATCACATACCTTGAGCCAAAGATGAGTAAAAGGTGAAGTTATTTATTGGCTTGCATTCCTTTTGAAGGAATGGCATTTGTTTTGCCCAGGTCATTCCAAGACTCATTAGCACTGCGGACTTAACAAGAAATCCATTGGTTTTCATAGTTTAGCTTTATTTACACATCAGGATGACGCACAAGTCAGTAGGATTTCAGAAAACCTGATTAATATGATGCTGTCTGATTTCATGCTCCTGTTACCTTAAATCTGCTGCTTGTGTTGTTCAAACCCAGACCTAATCCTGATTTCAACACGTTTGCCACTTCAGTATGTCAACCTCTTTCCCGAGGAGGAGGAATATATGGTCTAATACACCAGAGCCAGTGAAGAGGGGAAATGCAATCCCATTGTGGGCAAATAAATGAAAATGGCATGACCTCCCTTCAGAGCTCACTCATTACAAGGAAGATATCAGAGACATTGTTGGTGGCGGAGAAAGCCAAAAGGGGAGAAAAGTTTGCAGATGTGTAAAAAACAGATAGAGTCGGGAGTAGCGTTTGGAACTTTCTCTTATCTGATGGCAAACCTTTCTAAATGTATCGTAGTGGCCTCAGCTCAGCAGCCACCCAGCGAGAAAGAAACTGCACAAAGATTCTTCCATCGATACGGTCAGTCGTCATTCGATTAACTCAGCCATCCTCCTCCTCCTGTATTCGGATTAGTGGTCAGGCCGACGCGGGTCTCGCACATGTACCAGGGCCTCTGCGTGTTCCTTCCCCAGCTTGTCAGTATGCGCGGGACACCGTGGATCAGTGTTTATTGAATCATTTTCCAAATAGGGGAAACGATAATTACAAGAAGTGGCGGCTCTGCACATTATGCAAGTGCTGTGCCATGACTTTGGAGCCAAACGGGCCTTCTTATTAAAGGCGGCCGGGCCAGCGAAGCTCCTAATCTATTTCCAGGATTTCCGAAGCTTCAGCAATCCAGGGATTAGACGTTTTCTCACAGATTTAGACCCCTCTCCTCCACCCCCACCTCTCCTTCGCCCCCTTTCTGCTCAGCCCCCCCCCCCCCCTTTACTCTCTCAGTCTTGTAGTGTTGGCGTCTGCAGTTTGTCAACTCAAACCTTTTTTTATTCTAACGCATTCACACACAAACACAGACATATCCTTTGAATATGGAACACACACTCTGGCATGCCTGCCTCTGTGCATGTGTGGAGTCATGTGGGCAAACGAATATGGACTTTCTGATAACAGATATCACAGTCACAGAATGATAACCTGCCTCCTGACACTGGTACATGTTGCTAAATTATGTGCACATACAGTCAAAACCCAGAATGTGTGCATGCTTCTGTGGCCAATTTACTGTTAATCTGCCACACAGGCACAAACACTGTTTTATTTACAGACCATTAAAAGTGTTTTTACTTTTAAATAAATGTCTTTGTTCAAGTTAAACATGATACAACATGTTGATGTGCACTAGACAAGCAGACTTTTTTAGCTGTTTGAGTCATGCCAGAAGTCGAAAACAGTTTTTAAACTGAGAATGTTTCTGAATAAACTGGCTTTGTGCACGTTGTCTAAAGAGGCTTTTTAGGATCCTTTGCTTTATCATTAGATAGATGATGTGGGGAAATAATCCTCTGGGGTTGAGGATCACACCATAACTGGTTTCACTTCAAACGCTAAACTTTTCTTTTTTTTTCTTTTTTTTTAAAGAGACAACCTTGATCCCAAAAATCTATCAGAAAAAAAACAAAAAATAATTTGAAACTAACCTCGGAGTTTATTAATTATTCAAAAGCCCATCAGACTGTTATTATAAGACCCCTTATTTGTCGTTTTTGCTTCAGTATAAGGTGTAGAAGAAGGAAAATAAGGTTCTCCTAAGCTTAAACATGAATCAAAAACAACAACTTCACTGCCACGGACTATAGTTTATGAGGTGGACAGCTGTACATTTAAGTGTCGGGGTTATACCATTGGGTTCAGGGAATGTGACACATGGGGGACAACCAGCCTTGAGTTGGTTACCAAGGCGTGATACAAGTTTAGCACCGGTTGTAATCGACTGCAGTCAAGCTGTGGGCCGGATGTCACAGTGACACAAGTGAATATAAATACAAACAAAGACGTAAATATAAGCACACGTGCTAACATAAATGTCTGACAAAGACCCATACAGGGTCATGCATGTTGGTACTCATTACACCACTGATCTTGACTCCCTTTCTTATCCGTTTTCATGTGAGGGGTCATGAGTCACCACTGTCAGCGGGGTCGAGTGGTTCAAAGCAACCTACATACTTTGAGGAGAGAGAGAGAGAGAGGTGGGGAGCAGGATTGGACGTTTCCATCTTCAACTGCTCTCCAAGCTAACCATGGAAATGCTTATCATGGAAATACTAACCCACGCAGCTGGAATCACATGCAGACAGTTTATAGGTCTTCTTAAAGCTGCCTAAAAGAGATATGCGCTGCCATAAAGGCTCAGCTTAAAACAAAATGTTTATTCAATATTCTGGGCTATAGAAGGTGAATATTTCTAAATGAAGAAGGTACACGGTTTATTAAACGGAGACCAGAGAACTGAAAATAATATTGAAAAAAGATGATAAAAAGTGGAAATGGGAGGAAAAAGGGAAATTGAGCTGCAGACGTAAGCCTTTGGGCGATAAGCTTATCTTGGTCCAAACCATTTTAATTTAACCGTCCAAGCAAACAAAAAAGATAGTTGATAAAATATTGCAGATGCAGGCTGACCACTTTAATGTGACCAGATGAGACAGTTACAGTATATAGACGCTTTCTAGCCACAGAGTTCAACCCCCTGCACAGGTCTCAGGTGGGACATGGCCTCTGATGAGACATGTCATGACTCACCTGATAGAAACCACGGAGCGGAATAACCAGGTCCGACAAACAGTCCCCCACCTCCGCCTGCCAGTTTGCTGGTTCCACCCTCTATCTCCCAAGCAGCCCAGACTTGACCAGCCCTTGGACTTTAGAGGGAGAGGGGGGGGGTTTGGATTAGACCTGATCCCTTCAGCTTTCAGCACGAGCTGGAGGGAGGCTGGAAAAAAGAGGCATTCTATCTGCGAATTAAACTAAGATTCATCCAGGGCTTATGTGATTAAAAGGGGAAGAGGACAGCATCAATTAACAAAATCCCTCCCAAACATTTTCGCCAATATTTGTTTGAGGACGTGCTGTCTGCGATGTAAGCCCTTTTTGATGCCATCCACAAATATTTGGGGTTTATTTCACTGGGGCTTCGCTGAGGAAAAAAAAAAAAAGGCTTTTAATGGGCATGTGAGTTTAAAAGAACACCATTTTTGCATGTCGAGAAGCTGACATGTTTACTCCAAGATTAATCTCACTAGAAAAAGCTACAAAACTGTACCACCAAACTTGACAATGATATTTCCCTATCTGAGGAACTTTCAGAAAAACTGTTTGTAGCATTTCCTTCAAAAGAAAAACCCAGCCTTTCATTCTGTAGTAGCCAGGTTAACTCTGAAGACCTTGTCTTTGTGTGTCACCTCAAGACGACCCTTGCAGAAATGTCATCCCGAGCGCAGGCTGAGCCATGACAGAGAAAGGATTTTACAACACCTTTGTGTACAGTCTGTCGCCATCTCATTAGGCCTACAATATGGTGATCTGACATCCCTGAGGGCTCTCACCACTCTCCGAGACGTTTGTAATCTCAGTTGACACTGCTCCCCCTCCATTCATTGTTTCTGGCACCATTGTTCACCCGCCACATCACTGACTAGATAAACCATGGACATGTCGGTTACAATTGGGTCCCTCTGATTAGCTGAGACGACAAACAGACAAATTATAACCGAGCGTGCAACACAGGCATTAATAAAACCACTCTCAGAAGTCAAACAAGTGGAATCTCTTGGCCGTGGCCTTATTGCTGTACAAGTGCATCCTTAAAAGTTGCCTCTTCCACTATTAAGCCTAATTAATGGGCCTGGTGTGGAGGGGCGATAACCGCTAAACAGCGATTATCGGCCAGCGTGACACTCAATAAAGAGCCACTCTGCACACAAAAGCCCTGGCTGTATAGTGGCAGAGAGGAAAAGTGGAAGACAACAGGAAAGGGGGGGAGGAAGTGAGAAAGGAAGAGCAGTAAAGAAGGACTTAAAATGAGTGATGCAGGTAGGCAGTTGTTAAAACCACTGTGGTCAGGGTGATGCTGGGGAAAAGGGAAAGAGGAGAGAGGAGGGAAAAGGCAGGGTTCAGAGGAGAAAAGGGTCCTTTATCCCTTATCCCCAGAGTGTGGACTAGAGTGTGAACAGCCAGATCAGAGGGCTCTGGCAGCCATCAGGGGGTTCACGCTAGCGTGGCTGCAAAGCACAGTCTTCTAAGACACACGGAAGTGGCCCCTGGGTACATGCTGGAAATAAGATGTTACAAACAGGTTTTGGGTTTGGCTGTGAAAGCCCTGAGTCTCAGCCAGTGACGACTTTGTCAATCTATCTTGTTTTACTGACACACCCAAGGTTCTGTTTCTTTCAATGTGTATTACAGTACAGACAGTTTCTATTTAATGGGTCTTTTTTCATCCGTTTGTGTCTGCAGTACACATTCTCTCTCCTGGTAAGTGGGCCACAACTGAAGATGAATCCCGATGCTACCGCAGCAATTCCAAGTTCATTTGGTTTTAATCAGTGTGTCCTGTATTTGTTGCAGTTGAGGAGGTGTCAATATTGTTTCTTTTTAGTAGTGCCTTTGAAAAGGTGCTGTGCCCTGATAGACATAGAATCATGGCCGAAACAGAATAACTTTCAGAATTCCATTTTCATGAAAAGGTTACTGGTATTGAATATACGTTATGTTGCTGACTTCAAGCACCAAGTGATTCAAACTCTTAATATATCCCCATTTCCAAAAAAAGGTTGAGATGTTGTGTAAAATGTATTCACAATTAGATTGCATGATTTGCAGAAGATTGAAACCCCACACTTGTCCTGCTTAAGATAGCTTTGTTACCATGTTAGAAGTGCTTAGACAGCTGCCCTTAATAAATTGCAACTGGAGGTAGTCTTAGATTGCCGCTACTATACTTACACTGACATTGCAAATACAATGTAAACGCATTGTTATGACATCCCTGAAGACAAACCATGTGTGATCTATTTATATCCTATACCTATATACCCCAACACTGTCAACATGGTCACTCATTGACACCAAATTAAAGCATGTTGTTCTGTCATTCGTAGTCTATTCACAAGTCTCGGCAGATCATCTCCTGCTTGTTTGTTAGGGATGTGGGAGTCGTTGTCAGTTCATTGATGTCAAAGAACTGGCAACACTGTTGTAAAGTAATCACTGGCAGATGTCGTGCTCAACACAGTGGCAATGGCGGCTCATTACCAAGGCTGTTACTGAAAGCACGGGAAACAAGAGTCTCATGGATTATCATTACCGGCAACAACAAACACACACAAAGGAACATTCTCTCTGATTACTTTAGAAACATAGTAGATGTCAACATACAGTATGTGATGCCAGAGTCATGCAGTGAGGTGTTTGTTCTTCCTCTTCTAAACATGTCCCTTAAAATAAGCTATATAATAAAAAACTTTAACAATTTAAAATGGAGGATCTTTCAAATATAAATACAGTTAGCGGTAACAGTAAAGCACTGTTGTGTGGGGAGACGCTATGTTTTTGAAAACACTGATATTTTCTGTAATGTGATCTTGCCTGGCTGAAGTGGCCTTTGCCCTTATATATCAACACCTTTCAACAACTAGTAGATGCTACTTGCAATGCAGTGGTATTACAAACAACACTGAACATACCTGCATAACTCTGGACGTGACATTAAGGCAACTAATGTGTGAAAATTACCTAATGTGTGAGGGCAGGAGTGACACTACCAAGGACTGAAGATGACATTGTAAATGGGCTTGCTGATAGGGACTAGTTTGCATATGAGAAGGTTATTAGCGGAAGTGAAGGTTTGTCCCTTTCAGGATGTCACACTACAACCAATCAACAAGCGGAGGTGTCGCGCGGCCCAGTCGTTCATTTTTTCACAGGAGCTTCCCAAACCACAGTCATGGCGTGAAGGTGTTTGCCTGGGACATATGGACCTTTCATCACCCTCATTCCTTCAGTTTGAGATGGTTTTCCACAGCTCAGGGTAAAACCACCTTGAATTTGATTCAGGAAGTGGATAGTTGTTTTGTTGGGATACACTGTTCTTATCTCATACTTTAATTGAAAAGAAAATGTGGCAGAATAAGACAGGGTTATTGGCTTCCTGTTCATGCTTGTTTGAACCACAATATTTTCACTATGGTTGTTCACACACAAACATGCAGCCATGTTTTATCATCACACTAAGTAGATCGAATTATTTTGAATGAAACAAATGCAATCTTTCAGTCAAGAAAAGCGAGCCTTTCTGCTAACAAAGTGCAGCCATAACAAAATAGACTTGTTCATCTATTATTTAAAAAGAACACCAGATGACATTTGCTGGTTATGGGTCTGTAATTGCATGCGCATTGGATGTATGTTTGGTTATTTGCTGGTGGGTGTTGGGGAAATGTTGAACAAGCCCAATGCCTCATAGCCCCTGGAATTGTTTCCCAGTTTGCGATTCCATGTTCATCACAGTCCAAAGCAGCGCTAACTTGCATGTGATGTGGTATTTGACTCAGAGTTTGCCAGTTCGGCAGATACACCCAGCCTCGCCACGCCAGGCAAAGCCACTTTTCCCAGGCTTCATATTTATTAGCCCTGATGTGTGTGAGCTGGCGTGCAGCACGAGTAGCTGAGCAACAGTGCAATGGACGCAAACCATGCTTGACGTGGCCATCTCATGTGGAAGGGGAGAGTAAATAAGATTGCAACAGGGAGGAAAATGCACAATCATTGCCTGGGAGCTAGGGCTCCCATCATGGGATTTATGCAAACCTCGGCAGGTTTCTGTTTAGACCCTTCAAATTGGCTCAGTCCTCACCAAGTTAACCATTCTTTATTTGTTAAGAATCGACACAAGGAAGTGTGTCTGGTCTCCTGGAGCAGCTAGCTTAAGCTCAATGTGTCCATTAGCTTACACCACCTCGGG
The DNA here is from genome assembly GCF_947650265.1 of Symphodus melops. Lineage (NCBI taxonomy): Eukaryota > Metazoa > Chordata > Actinopteri > Labriformes > Labridae > Symphodus > Symphodus melops. Next base: position 7,083,335 of record NC_136710.1, read on the forward strand.
TTGTGCTCAAGAAATCCACCTCTTTCCTCCCCCTCCATTTCTAAATGTCATTCTCCACAATATCTTCCCAGTCTAGAAATGCTGCCCTTCAGCATGACTGAATTCTCTCAGGTCGGTATGTGAAAAGGCACAAGAAAATTCACTGCTATCAATAGAAAAGTGTCCTGTGTTATTAAAACACTGTGTTCACTCAAGTACAGACTATAACTTAATCTTCGTGAGGAAATGGTGTTGGGGCCTGGGAAGAAAGGAAATTTGCAAGTCAGAATAGTCGCTTTAATAGAGGACTTGAAACGAGGTTACTTGATATTGAACAAGTTGAAAAATCTGGTTTCCCAGCTATCTTATATGAAGACCAAGCTTTACTTAAAATAGCTAGCAGAAGGGCCAATCATAATACTTTATTTTGAGAATGTAATTTTCTCATGCCTTGCCAGTAATTAACCTCCACACAATAAGGTATTGGAAGCACCACAGACACAATTCCAGCCCCACAGTTTGTTTAAAAGACTGGGCTATATGATAGGCTGTGTGTGACGGGGGAATGGAGGAAGAAGGAAAAAAAGGAGCCAAGATTCGACTTTATCTTCAGCAGGGAGCCTTTTCTTTTGCATTCTCTGCCTGGTTTTATTCAAAACTGCTGTTTCTTCACTTCTGCTGAATTGGGTTTTGTTCCTGGCTAATTCCAGCACCGTCTCAGTCCAGGGCTCGTGGGAACTGCAGCGATCGCTTACAATCACTTCAGTCAAACACCTGGGAGATAATTGACTAGGCTTCGGTCAAACTTGTTTTTTCTCCCATCTCCCTCTCTCTCTTTCCCTGAGTCTTCACAATGGAGACAAAGAGCATGGGCACAAAAAAAGATCAGAATCACTAAATCCATTCCCAGACAAGGCACTGTATAGATGGTCCGAGAGCCAAATTGCCTTGCCCCAGTCTGGGCCAACTGAATGTGAAAATGGTTGAGGAACAGTTGTGGTGGTTTGAGCTTGGCAGTCCCCTAGGAGATGGAGTGTTGGAGAACATAACAGTGAAAAACACCTAGACAAATGTATTATCTTTTCATACCTTTACAAATGTTTCCAGACCTCAATTCCCAAACCCAGAAACTGTAGCATAGAATTGTATACAGTAATTGCAAACTTAGCATCCTGGCTGGGTGATAGCAGAGCTGGCTGAGATACAAAAACATTAAAGTTTTGCCCTGTATGCAGACAACTATGGCTTATTATTATGCCGTATTATTATTTTGGATTTCAGACCAAATGCTCTCTGTGGACGCTCCTGTATCTTTGGCTATGCATAGATGCATTTACCTCCACCTAACACAAACTCAAGTCTTGTTAGTTGCTGCAGATACAATATTAAAAATGTAAGTCTGAATGTTTTGTTGGCTTGTTTTTAATGTCTAATATTTAATTGTCACTGCAGTCAATGTTATAAAACAATGAGAGCAGGTGAAGTGACTTTAATTCCTGAAAATATGTCCAAGTTTTGTTTCAGATTTAGGCTCTGCGCGACATTAAATTGTCCATTTTTATGTTAGCACTCAAAGTAATTTAATAGCCGAAAGCAGATGAACTGTCAGTTGATGTCTTAGCCATGAAAGCATTTAAAATGTCACCTGATAATAAGTCAGGGGCTGTACGAACATCAACAGTATCTCAGGGAATATCTATAACATCAGTGCTAGTGTGCCACTTCAATTATCCTCCAGCACTGTCACTCTCACCGCTCCAGGATGTCATGGCACACATTTCTATTCAAGACAGAAAGGGAACTAAGTAATCATTTTTGAATTAGTGCATGGCAGCAGAAGGAGCAGCCATTAAAATCACACCGCTATTAGTCACCATACAGTACTGAGACTTTACAGCTTCACTGTTAAACATAATCATGTCCTAGTCTCATTATCCATGGGGAGTATTCATAATGAAACAATCCTGCAGTGGATTCTTATCAGAGAATGCAACTTAGTGAATTCGTGTTATTGACTCGCTAATCTTATTCAAGGTCATGATCCGCAATAAATAAAATCCATAAAACGGAACCTTGTAAACAACAGTGGACTGGGTTGACTTCTTATCTAACACTTGGCAGCACAGTGCTTCTCATACATATAGAAAATGATTTATCTTCCGTGCCATGTGGCCACCTCCTGATGAGAAATCACATTTTAGCATGGAGGTGGTTAAATCCTCGGCCTGTTAACTCCAGCTGCCTGCGGGGCAGAGGGTAAATTGAGGGTAATTATTATTAGGGTATGGAAATGTTGACAGCTTTACATAGCCAAAAACAGCTATACTTAAAAAAAAAAACACTCCCAAGAACTCAAAGTAATACAGCTTCTCACACCTGTTTATGTGGCAGCCACTGCAGCCAGGAATCAAGTCTCTTGTGTGATTTCACGTTGACTTCTTGATGCATCTGTTCCTTCTTATCTTTGGCCTGTTGTGCTATTTCTTTGACGGTGTGACGAGCTTGGCCTCATTATCCATTTATGTGGCTAATGCTGTTATCCCTAGTGGCTTGGCATGCACATTAAAAAAATAACAACTTACAAGGTATGCTGATACGACCACCATAACATGCTGCAACAATGCTCTGTCCATGCTCCTTCGTCAAATTAAACAAGCAACCATTGATATTGCTATGTTGATTAAGTTAAACGGCCAACAATTTCAGGGGTTTTTCTTCTCCTTAATGAACAATGTAAACCCAAACCAAAATCAAGTCATGTCTGTACAACCTCTTGAGGAGTTTTGGATATATTGTCATCAATCCAGGAGCATTTATGTCTCTGCCAGCTTTAAAATGTGTTGCTATGGGATTGGACAATGCAAGGTATTCCGTCCATCCCTTTGAGCAGTCTTCAAAGTCTTGAAGGGTCCGCACATGTCATCCCACCACGTTGTAACCTACTCGGGTTGCAGTTATGGCACGCGTCGATGGCTCGTATCTTAGCACTTCTCCTTGAACCCCCTTGCTATAAGAAGTTCAGACAGCAGTTGTAATGATGTCACGAGACACAGCGTTATCAAATGCCCTCCACCTTGGGGTGCACCAACAACCACATTATACACATGCCCTAAATGAACAGCATTTTACTTTGAGGTTGTGCATTGTAGCGAGAGCGTATACATAAATGTTAGCATAGAGACTAACCCCCCACCCACCTCCACCCACCCTCGACAGAACATATTGGTATTCGGTCAAGGTTTCAAGCACCATATTCTTATAGCTTACTTCTCGTCTATATTACGATGACTGCTGTCCGTTGATACCTCAGAGATGATTATGTGCAACCCTGCAGATAGAACATTTCCAGATTTTCTTTCCATTATCAGACAGGAACAAGATTAAACCATGTTATCTTCTAGTTCTGAATACTGTATATCTTAGCACTATGGTCTACGTCTCAGATTTTCCTGTATGGAGCATGTATTGGCTGCTAAAGGAATTTTTCCCATTTCTGGCCCATTACGCTCGACTGGGCCTTGATGAATCCAAAAGTACCTTCTTTAATTGCAGTGTTTTATAGACTGTACACAAGGCTACCCTCACTAAATACAGCATGCTTAGATTAATGGGAGCGTTCAGCGTTGGTGCATTTTTAATGAGGACTGGAGGCTGCCAGACTACTTTTCTATATGATGAGGCACACTTTCCCCTTCGTTTGAGGCTGGCAAGATACGTTGTGGCGCCCCAGTGCCCGCCAGCTGGTATCCAGTGTGAAGCCAGAAGAAAGTACATCCCACCCAGCAATGACAAGCTAACAACAGGGATTTTCTATTAGAGTATTTTTTTTAAAGCAAGCAGTGCTGCTTGAAATTCGCCGTCTGAGATGTAAATACCCAAATTCACAGACACACCCAACCTAGCAAATATACACACATAAAGAAAAAGCACTGTACACACGGAAGGTTTGGTATTTTTTCACGCACCAGAGTGCACCTGTTGTTGCATCACACACACACCAAACGCACAGCCGCATACACACACATATACAGGCTTATCAAAGAAAAACAAGAGTTTACAGCCTGATATGTTACGGGATACAGGGTGTGACCCTGATTTACATTTGCATGCGGAGTGCAATGGAGTACAGAGAATAGAAACGGCAGTCGGCAGAGAAGATAACCCCAAACATTCACTCTAAATTTATGCCAGGATCCTATTCCCTCTCACTGAATTAATGCTTTAATCTCTCCCTCTTTGTTGCATGTGTACTTGGGCTCAGGGTGTGTGTGTGAGTGTTTGTGTATATGCATTGGGCATTGGGAGGTTGGGGCTTGGGGGATTATATTTCTCAGCAGCTACTGTTTTAGTACTTTCTTTTTGGAATGAAAGCCACCAAAGTCCGAAGCCTGAGAAATTGCACCTTTTGCCATCTCAGTCTTTCCTCTATTCAAAGTCACAGCAATATTCCCCATCAGTTCTGCTGTCTTTGCATTTCTCCTCCACAATGAAATAGCTAGTATTCTTTAATGGAAGATTACCTTCAAATGCAAGCTTAAAAGATTATGCGCTTTTATATACCGTAAATTCCGGACTATAAGCCGCTACTTTTTTCTCACACTTCGAGCACTGCGGCTTCTACTCCGGTGCGGCTAATGCATGGATTTTTTATGGGGGACAATGAGCTTCTGCCGCAAATACATTTGACTTCGTCACGTCGGATCTTAATATCAGTCATTTTGCGCTTCATGCACGCACCCTCATGATGGAAAACACACAGAGAAATACATATGATGCAGCTTTCAAGTTAAAGGCGATCGACCTGGCTGTCAAAGAAGCTAACAGAGCTGCTGCACGTTAAGATGACACTGACAGCGACAACAGAGACTGAGGAAGTGAGTAATGAAGTCATTCTGAGGCAGTGAATGGATGGACTTTTTCTTGTGAAATATATTACGGTCATCTTTTTCATCAGCCGTGTTACAGATACCGTCGGCTAGGCTTCGTATTGTAACGGTTCATGTTGTAAAGTCAGTAGTTGATAATGTGTTCATAATTCCGATTATGTGGAGAGTCAGTGAATGCACCAGCGAGAACGTGTTGAGTGGCTGTATGAGAGAACGCTGGGGGAGAGAGTTGGATTGTTACGGCAAGTGATGTGTTGCTCTCTGCTGTAAACGGCGTGGTCACGGCCGACAGTGATCGGGTTATTAAGTTATTATTTGAACGCTCTCGTCGTCCTTTAACGTCCGTACGGACGCTACAGTATTTGCGGATGTTACTGGTAGCCTACGTCTGTGTAAATAGCTCTTGTTATAGCGTGGACACCTGCGGCTTATAATCAAGTGCGGCTTATATATGTACAAATACATTTATTTACTTCTTTTTAGCCGGTGCGGCTTATATCCAGGTGCGCTCAATAGTACGGAATTTACGGTATGTCTTTGAGGTCCATTATTCGATGTCATTTTCCTGAAAATTCAGTCCTCTACCTCACTTTCCAATCTCTCTGTTCTTGCGGTTGTTCTCTCATTCATCTGCGTATCTTTAATTCACAACTTTATCTGTTCAGATACCTACCTGCTCTCATTGCGCACTGAAACTTTCTGAGACACCTATGCCCAATCTTCGACTTAACGCACTGCATCTCTGATCGCACGCCTCACTCTGCATGCAGCACCACCAACACGTCTGCTGACAGACCGTATTTATAATTTATTCCATTCTGAAATGAAAAATCAAACGTATGCTGGGGAATATTCATTTTTCCCCACCGCCATCCTGCCACCTGACTCCTTGCTTTATGAATTATTTTGACTATTGGTAATGATGTCCTGTGTTGGTAGGCCATTACAGGAGAGGAGACTTAATTCACCCATTGTTAATTAATTGCTTCATTCTTAGCAGGAGTAATAAAAATGCTATTAAGTAAAATACCTCTATCATTAACCTAACTTTGTTAATATGGGTATCAGTGGGGCTCAATAAACAAAAGCTGTAGAGCCTACTGCCACAGGGGTAATTAAAAATGCACCATCATTAATTATATTGGATGGAAGATTGTCCAATGAGTTGGTATCTTGTTGACTATTCCCTTCCCAAGCAAGAGCTCCATGAGGTGCGCGGTGAGAGTTTTTATCAGACCTCGACTTCCTGCTGTTTATCTGCAGTGCACATGCCTATACTACACCAAATACTGTATATCCTGAAGTGACACAAACTTGAAGTACTTTATGTTCTTTTTAGCCGATTTATCACTGCAATATCCCATTTGACTTTTAGTCATAAAACCCAAGCATGTTTAACTGTTGAGTCATAGTGCAGCGTAACACACGGCTGGTCTAAAACCCTAACTGATGAAACAAAGGAAATTACAAACTGCTATAAAATGCGTTTAGTCAAGGAACCATAAAGCAATTTACAGGTCTCTGGTATCTGACTTGTTTGCACCAGATAGGAACTGATGATAACTCCAACACTTTGTAGAAATTAGAGGACGTCTTCCGGGATGTGGTACTTTTCCTTCCCCAGGATGTATCTTGAAGAAGAATGTAACAGCAGGTGGAAGACAGCCAGAAATCAACTTAAATAATGACTCGTTAAATCACAGAACTGATTTTAATTTGGAAAAAAAAAAAAAAAAACCTGAAGAAGTAACAGCAGAATTATCAAAATATTTCTGTACCACAGGAGAAAGGTCAGCTGTAATATGGAGTGAATACATCTTTAAACCCATTCTCTATTCTCCCCATGAAAACCAGTTTAAAGTTATTTCCAAACCAAAAGTAAAGGATGAAGAAGAAGAACCTTACTCTTCCCTGACACCAATGTTATACAATACCATGACTGAAAATGTGCAGTCCTTTGTGAGGATGCACGAATAGAATAAGCAACTTGTATCTCCTATAAGCAAAGGCTAACTTTAACTCTCTGTAAACCTACCAGAAAGAGTAAACTGAATTGCCTGAAGGATTTCTTTGTTGCATCAGTAAATTGAGAAATGGTTGAGCAATATTGTCAGTAAAGATATTAGCTCTGGCGATATTCTCATTTGTTTGTTCAAGAGACAGCTGTGACAGCAATCACTCGCAGCAGGAACAGGCCTCCAGATTAACATAGCCAGCTTTATGCATCTTGCAGCGAGTTGTTTTCTTCCTCCTCACTATCTCCCTCATCCTTTCTTCCTACTTTTTTTTTCTCTTTTCCTCCCCAGTCTCCATCTTGTCACATTTCTGAAAAAGGAAAAAAAAAAAAAAAAAAAAAAACACTGGCGGCACAGGCGTGAAATTGATGTGATGAAAAACAACTGGGATATCTCTATGAGCCATTTGCTTTGCCGTTATGGCCACCCTCTCTCCCCTCAGCGTGGCTCTGGGCTTTCTGTTGCGATTGGGGGCATACTGCAAATTAGCCAGCAGCTATCTGAGGTTACCAGCCAAGTGCATCACTGACCTCCCTCCCCCTGCTAGGCTCACCCCTCCTGGAAGCAGCTCAAACTTTGTTCCAGTGATGCTGTGCTTACTTCTGTTTGTTTAAACTCTTTGAATCATGTATGATTCATAATAATTTGCTTTGGCACATCTTTAATATTACCAAGCCAATTGATTTATAGAGAAGAAGCAGTGCAAGTTCAATGTATGTAATGTCCCTACTTAAGATAATGTAATTCAAAATTGCATTTACACTGACAAATGGCTGCAGATAATCTAAGTGAGTACGGAATAGTCATTAATACAGATGCGTCTGTGCTATACGTGCTGAGATAAAGCATCCACCTAAAGGCTGGCAGTGAATTTCTTTTTATTACTGACTTCCATAACAACTGAGGATGTATAAGGTGCAAGGGCATATGAGACAACTCTCCCCTTGGTTATGTTCATTCTAACATCTCCCCCATGAGCCATGAAATCGGGCTCTGACTTATCCGGGAGCTTCACGTTTACAAGGATAGATAAGGGCTAGTTCAGACCTATTGTTGCAGCCAGCATGACCCGAAACATAAAAGGGCATCTTGGCCATCTCCCATTGTGTGCAACTACAGTATATATTGAGCTGCATAAACTCATCCTTTTGTGCCGAGTGAAAAGAGAGGGGCCTCTTAATTAAGCCAGCGAGAACGTAAGTGACTTCCTACGTGCATAAATGAATATTCAAGAAAGTAACTGTGTCATCCTGGATGTAGATAAATGAATAAGTTGCTGAATGCAAGCGGCGGTAAGTGGTTTAGCATGTAAATAACTGAATAAGTTAGCAAATTAGGGTTTAAGTGTGTTAGCATGTAAATAAATGAATAAGCGAGTGAATTACAATGTGAGGGAGTAAAGACATTAAGGAAGTGAGAGTGTCAGCACTGCAAAGGAAGTTTTCGCCAAACAAAACAAAAAAAAAAGCCTTGGAGGACACAGTTGTTCCAGCGTCGTTTGTTGCCGGGCGGAGTGAGTACATCTGGCTAGTGCGTGTCATATTTCCTCATGTACAGATGACATGCCAATTACTTCTTAATTACATGCGTCATCTGGACCAAAGTGCCCAATGCCAGAGCTGATTAATCCTGTTTATTGTGGCGGCGATGACAGTCCCGGTGGAAACAGAGCACCAGAAAAAAAGAAAAAAAAAACACACACACACACACACACACACACAAGGGATTATTTGAGAGACTTGTAGGAGGCTGCAAGGGGATGGAATAGGTAGGGCAAGGGTTGACTGATTGAATGACTGCCTGACTGTTAAGCTTGCTCTTGATTTCCTCTGCTGATGATCTGATAGCCTAAAAATAAGTGATGGAAATCATTTTATTTCCAGGAGCTCAAAATGGCCTGAGGCAAAACATTTGACTAGAAAAAAAAAAGCTTTAGTTTCCAAAAACACTGACGTTGCCTACACATAAGGAAAAAGCCAGCCGTATTGCTCAGCACAATCTGCAATCTGCTTACACACATTTTCATGTTGACGAACTGCTGCCAAGTCATTTGAATATCGTGTCCGGTTAAAATCAAGATTTTACACACATCAAAACCAATTATTTTCTGTCATCTTAGCATCCGCATGTCATTATTTCTCCCCCTTTGAATCTCACTAACAAGAGAGGGATCCAAACGATTTTACTTCCTAAAACTTTATAGTTGGAAGGGGTCAATGAGTTCATTTCGGAAGTGGAAGGATATGTGTTGGTTTGTATGTGTGTGAAAATCTAGACCTGCCTGTAATTGAATGCACAGCACATACAGGTATGAGTCAGATAACCATCGTTAGCGGGAAGATCTCAGATTGTGACCCGAATATGCGGGGAAAAGGGGAAGGTGGTAACCATTAGATTAACACTGAGATAGTAAACATGGTAAGATCGGCAATTGGAGTCCAGCAGGGAACTATTATTATTATTAGTTAATTTAAAAGGGGACAGTGCAATTTCATAAAACGCATGATTACATGTGGTTAAAAAAAAGCTAGAATTAGCCAGAAGGCTAGTTTTCACTGTTTCGGGCATGAAACAAGTCTGAAGCCTTGCGAGGTTGTTTGCTAGCCTCCCATCTGTCTGACCTTTTATAGTCCAACCACTCCTAGTAACTTCCATCTTCCTTCCTCTCCTTCCATATCTGCCTCAAATTCATGCCCCGTCTTTGTCCACATCTTTCTATCACTCCCTCTTGCTTTTGTTACTCTCTGTCACACTCCCTTTCACCATTAGCTCCATCTTCATCCATCTGCTCCTTTTGTCTCCTTGCTCTTCTACACTGGGATGCCTTTGCAAAAAAAAAAAAAAAAAAAGGCTATTGACTGTGACTTCTCTTTCTTTACATCTCTGCTTGCACGCTCCCTTTTTCCTCCATCACTGTGTCCTCCTGTACTACATGCACCTTTTAGGTGGAGATGTGAAGAGTAGTAGAAATGCACCCTGTAAGGGGAAAAAAAGGTGATGATACAATCAGTTTTATTGTGCCGTAAGGATTTTTTCAGGCTTGTGGTTATACACCCCGTATGCAGGCTGTATGAAAGAATTGCATCTCGCATGCATTTTTTTTTTCTCTCTTTCATTCCCCTTTTTTTCCCCTTCTCTTTTCATTGCTCAAAATAATTAGACTGCAGTCTGGACTCAGGGGTGTAACGTTTCTGCTCACATTTCCATGATACAAGAGTTAAAAAAAACAAAAAAAAACTGGCTGTGCTGCTCCAGAAATTTCTACCTGTGTGTCACCCCCCCGCTGCCACCACCCACTCCACCTCTACCCCTCCTCTTTCCCATGATGGTGTTTTAACGTGGAGTTCCACAAGGCACGGTGCACTCCAGCTGACCTAATTCTTCCCTGGCGCTCTTCCAGTGCTAAGAGTACATAAGGACTGCGCTGTCAAGGTATTCAGGCCTGTCTCTCTCTATTATTTGGGAAATCAAGCAACATCTGTTGTGCTGTGGGCCCTCCTCATGACTAGCAGGAGGTTCCTGCAGTTTGCAGAAAGATGCAGTGAAATTCCCCTGTAGCCTGTGATGAGATCTCATTAATGTTTTCACATTTTCAAGCTCATTTTGACTCCTAGGCATGTTCAGTTTTCTAGGCAGGCGAAGCACATTTTTTGTTATGGATACTTAAACATGCAGTTAATGATCTTGTGATCATCGCATTATCAGAAAAGTTAGATTTCTTTAAGACGTGAATATTAGTGTGATTATATTATTGAGTAATGCAGTGCTTTTCTAGGCCATGGCTTTGACTTTTTCACCAAGTTTAAGGTTTATTTGAAGATTCTAAAAGGACCTTACTTGATATTCAACTTGACAGAAAGCACAATTTTCATGTGCCCTTTCAGTAGAAAAGACTCCACTTTGTCTCCCCCACACAAGCGCATCTCATTTCCTTTAGTTACATTGCCATCCATGTGGCATCTGTTGGAATTATACAGCTATTTCAAAGTTTGGGTTTGTAGCATTTTAAGCACAGGGAGTGCGCCAGTCTTGTTTATGCATGTGTGTTTGCAACCCAAAACCCTCATGGTCCATAAATTTTAATATTCCTTGTGAGTGCTATACCCAAGCAAAACACAAAGTGCCTCAGAAGTCCCTGCCCAGAGCGCTAGTTTAGCACAGTTCTCCACTAAGACACATTACACACCAGGCCTGCGCTCACAGCTCGCCCCCTTTCTGCCACCACTTTCCACATGCATCTTGCATGACTCGCTGGTAATTTTAAACAAGCCCTGTAACAGCCCAACAACACACGACTCCGACGAGAGACTCCAACTCACATCGCCATGTGACCGTGATAGTATTCGTCTGGAGTGTGGGTGGGGGGGGGGGGGCAAATCCGCCGCTTTTCCATGCTTTCCTCCTCCAAAACCGACCTGTAGTAGAGGAAGGGGAGGGTGGGAGCGTCCTGTGTGGCACCCCAGGCTCCTTTTTTGTGTTTACCTGCCCCTGCGTGAGACTGATGCTATTTTCAGTCAGCCACGGCTAACTGGCCCTAGCCTCCCCGTGCCATTTGCCTTAATAATGTGGGCCGGATTCTCTGCGGGGAGAGTAGCCGCCATCCTGAGAGTGGCTAAATGACACAGTGGAGTTCATTGATGGAAAGGATTACACGCTCGCATGCGGGGAGGCAAGTCGACAGGTTCTCTGAAGGGCACTACAAAGAGAGGCGATGTCAAAATCTGCACAGGGAGAGAATGTATGTATGTATGTCCTTACTGTATGTCCGTAAGGGTTGACACAATTTGTGTTTATGTTGTTGCACATGGAAGCTGGGAAGATCATGTTAATGTAAGGCTTTGGAGCTCTTGATGAGGCAGTGATGTTAAAAGGTAGAATTGAAAACACAAGTTGTATTCAGAATTGTAGCACTTTATTTATCCTACAAGGAAGCTAAAGTACAACTACAACTGAGGTAATTAAGATTAAGATAATTAAGAAGGTATAAAATTCTGTATGAAAATGTCCTTAGTAGGCTACATTATCAATACAAATAGTTATAATGTATAAATAGGTGCTAAAATACTGTTTTATGTACAAGCGAAGAAGCAGTGCAGAATAATTGCTTAAATAATAATTACGCCACATTAAAAGCCTTATAGATATGCTTCTAATTACATTTCTTGCTGCCAGTTTTATATGACATGACTTCCTATTTTATTGTACAGGGATTGACTCTCATGAAATGTGACCACTTCCTCCCGTCCCCTAATAAGGAGAAGACAATATGACTTGTCAAAGGCAAAAAAATCCCCAAAGCGCCAAAGATCTGAGAGCACATCCAATGACAAGCAGCAAGAACAAAGCGTGAGCTGTCTCCTAACAGTCGGGAACAATAAATGAATAGATGTAGCACTCCGTTCTACCTCTGCCCTCAATTAATTCATATGAATCCAGCCACCATGTATTAAAATGGCCAGATGCTAGGATAGATTCTGTTGGGAGCAATGACATGCAACAAAGTGATATGAATCATTCCCCCCCCCACCCCACCCCAACACACACACACACACACACACACACACACACACACACACACACTGAGCAGCAGCAGCACTCTCTCAGAGGGCCACTGACACAATTTATGGAAAAAGGAAAACAAGACGCGACCGCTTGAGTATGGATGGACTGTCAAAAAAACGACATGGTTTAAAAAAAGGACTGTCTCAGTGTATTAAATTTGAACAAATAACCACAATATCCACGACAGGATCGATACGCGTTTAGCTTCTTTTTTCTTTTCTTTTTTTTAAGGAAACCATTGGGTTACATTTCCAGAAATGCAAATAGGATACCCTTAACCATGAGTCAGGCTATGCTGAATATTCAAACAAAGATAATTATCTGTGGATTAGCCCCGTTTTGGCTTCAAGAGCTGCACTTGTCAGCTGACTTTAATGCAAAATTGTTTCATCATTGACATCCTTTTTTGCTTTCTTCGAACAGCCAGCAGCAAAACCTTCGATTTCAAGTAAGTCTCACTGCAGTTTTCCTGCAATGGGAAGTGGTTTTATTCAGTCTGCATATACAGAAAAGTTGTCACATTGCATTATTTCTGAGTTGTGGATTAACAAACAGTCACTTTTAATTAATTGGGCTTTGAACGGTTCCTCTTGAAGTGTATTGCTGTGCAACGTTTTGCTCCGCAGTTTTCTGAAAGCCTTAGAAGAGAGAGGTTTGAAAGAATTCAGGTCCATCGTATGACACACATGCTATGCATCAATGGGTGTGAACAACTTTTCACACTCCATCCTATAGATTCAGCCCCCTGGAGACGTGATGTCTATAAGAGCGGCTAAATGCAGGGGGCAGTGTGAAATCAAGACCCCAGGTCATTTCTGAGGTGCAGAAAGATTGAAATGGAAGTGGTGTCCAAAATATCTTGCCTGTTTCTCTTTTTTTTTTCTTTTCCTGTGACAATCTTCCACTCCCGAGATCTTCATTAGCAGCTTTCTACATCTGAAACAAAGACGTTTCAAAGATTACCTGTACCTAAAGATATAGACCCCCCCCCCCCCCCTTTTTTTCTCTTTGTTTTTGAAATGATTCCTATATCTACAAATCTCTGCTGCTGCTTACATACATAACCAGCCTCTAGCAAAGAATGTTAGCAGGAAAAAAAAAAGAAAGAATCAAAGGCCATTCAAGAAAGGAAATCATAACATTATATCTATATTTAGCTTCCGTTGTCTTAATTGGCATGAAGAGTACAATCAGATAAGCCTTTTGACTGTGACTCACGCCGCTTCAGGAGAGGGAGAAATAATGTTTACCAGCACAAATCTCCTGCCAAGATTCTCCGTTCTCCTTCTTTTTTTTTTTTTTTTTTTTTTTGGGGGGGGGGGGGGGGGGGGGCTACTCTGTGTTCATTTTGTAGGTATTACTACTTATAAGGAATCTGAGGTGTACCTACATCAGTTGGATACCACATAGAGACCGGGATGTTGATTTAACTACACTTAAATCCCTGTTGTCTAAGTGTTTTTATTTCCTCTGCAGCCACAAAGCCAGCAACCAACGAGCTCCGTTTCACTCCCGTGTCGTCCCTATATTACGGTCTCTGTGGTACTTGGTCCATCTGGGCTCTGTGAGGTCACTGCACACGCCACCTGCTCCGATCAGGTTTCGCTGTGACTTCTGGGTAGCATCTCTGGGCACGCTCCGAGAGGCAGATGTATAGATTTAGTGTTGCAAATGCCCTCAGATACCAATAAGCATCACACGAACACACACATCATGTCTAAAACTGCACACACAGGGCACACGCTGGCATGTGAACACACACAATCTGTGCGATATACACCTCAAGTCCCGGGTTTTTACAGGTTTCCTTGCAATTGTGTGTTTAATGAGACTTGCTGTGTGTGGATCACTAATTTAGAAAGACAATTGCTTCGTGCATGCTCAGCTGGACTTAATCGCTTACAGGACTCAAAATGAAATCGAGGTTAGCATGTTCCATGGAGTGACTTTCTTATTACTGGAATATTTTATAAAAGTTCACTTGGTTATTCCAAAAATGAAAAATAAAGCTGTTGAATTATCTCTTTTTTACAAGAACTCTGACACCTTTTAGATGAATAAAACCATAAGACAATCCCTTTGGGATAATACCTTCTTATCATTTATATGTTAAAATGATGAGTCCCTTAAATATGCATCAGAGAGACTGTAGAGTGAATTCCTCCTACATTAAGCCTGCCAGTTCACCCAACAGAAACTCTACTTTGTTTGAAATGTCCACACAGCTTTTGTTTTTATTTTCCTGCTGTAGTGTTGCCTATACACGTCCTGTTGACACTGTATACATGTTTGATACTGCCACCTGTCCTTTTTATTGCCTCTCAATGGACAAAGAAATACTTTCAAACAGACTGAATTACTGTCTTTGATACTACACTACAGCACGGGCATTTTAGGTTATATGACAGTCCAGAATTATGGAAACTAATTATATTGCTATACGGAAGCATGATTTGATTACACTTAGCCTGAATGCTCTACAACTGCTGTATGTGTGATTGTAAAGCTTAACGTTTAAAACGTTAGAGATATCCACTGTCATCCAGTCTTTATACTCACTTCATGAAAAGAAAGTTTTTTATTCCATTGTTCTTTTCCTGGTAAAACATCACGCTGTTATTGTTCTTTACATTGATGGCATGCTGGCGCGTGCCGGGTAGATACCTTGTGCTTATTGCGCATTCATTCGCTGACATTTTTACCTGATCGGCATCATAAATAACATTTTTCTGTCACTTTTTGAGGAGCTAAGGATGCGACGCAGACTTGCTCGCTCGAGAGCCAAACCGAGGGAGACGGGAACAGATGATTTATGATGACAATGTTGTGATGACGAAGATTGATCCTGAATATTTATCGACTAAACTATGTGTTCCTGACGATTGATCTCTCATTTCTTTAGTTTAGTGATTAAACAACTCATTTGCTCCACACATGTGTGATCGCTCGCGTCCAAGCTGCAAACATAAGACGCCGAATCATTTATTTAAAGCTGTGTCTTTAACGTTTCGCAACAACGCAAAACATCACTTGCGTCTGATATCTTTGGAACACCAACATTATTCTTAAAAGATTTCTTTTGCGAATACAGGTTCTGAATCGATGTCAAGACCGGTCTGCGTGCTCTTTCAGACACGAGTGTCTCAATCAGTCAACATTCTGTTTTTTCCGCTCACTTTTTTTCCCTATACATACAGCTTACTGTATAAAGATCGAAAGCTCATGATATTGTTTTCAGATAGACATTTTTTGCAGTGCACAGAGAGGCTTTTACTATGTGCGCAGCCAGACCCCGCCTGCTCCCCGCGCGTCACTGGCGAGTAGTGTGGACGCGGAGTCACTCCCCTGCCTACTTTTAATAGCTTTGTCATGTGATGGAAAGCAGTTGTAAGACAGGTGCCCTCGGTTCATTCTCGGCGAGGGGCAGCAGTTGCCTGTGTGAGAGCGAGTGGGAAGCGTGTGTGGATTTCTTTTTTTACTTGATTTCTTTCTCCTTTTTTCTTTTTTTTTCTTTTTTTTTTGTAATTTTCCGGGGCCGTCATTCAGTGGCTGGATGGCGTGGGACAGGTGTAACCAGGACTCGGTGTGGAGAGAATTAGAGGTGAGCGCATGCAAAATTAAAAAAAAAAAAAAAAAAATCCGACTTGTTTCATCTTTCTAGCCCTCTGGAGTTTCTTTTTTTTCTTCATCCTGGAACGATGGACAACGCTGACAATCCGAAGCAGTGATTTGCACATATACTCTTCTCTCTGGTGCTGCTGCTGCTGCTGGCGGTGCATGCCGGTGTAGTGCGCGTCTGGACACAGTTTGAGGATGCGGGGAAATAGCCTACAAGACGGAAATGTGTATAACAAGTGGAGGAAATGTGCGGAATCTCCTTTTTCTTCTCAGTTAAAGAAGTAGTGCTTGTATTGCTTTCCACGTAGGATCTCTGTGCAGTCGGATACCGGACTGCACGCGCTCCGGGAAGCTTTTCATGCTGAAATGACCGAAATGTCTCAAAGTCAGGTATTTCGCTGACGCATGAAATCCACCGACGATAACAATCCCTTTGATGTGCTTCGTACGGATAGGGCTTGTTATTTTTCAGGAGCAAAGGTTGTTCACACAGAGGGACCGGTAATCTGGCATTGCGCAGGCAGGAGCATCATAATAGTAACGTTGCTGGGCACGTCTGTGTGCCAACAGCCTGGCCAGATGAGCTTAGCACCGGCTGGCTGGAGAGCAAAACCCTCCAGACTTCATCTGTCTGTATTCTGTATTTCTGTCTTCAGTGCATGTCTTTCATCTTAAGGGAAATACGCCTTATTTTTCTTAATAAGTCGTTTTATTTGTATTTCTTACAGTTTAGATTAAAGTGCACTCATAGCCTTTATGAAGGCATATCAAAGGGATACTTATTCGTCTCCTCTTTCCTTATTTACCGACTCTGTCCAGCTTGTCATGCACATTAGGTCTACCTGGCTGCGCACAGGAGCCCAGTGATGTTTGAGAAACGTTTCCACACGATGTGGTTGCAGCCTGCCTGCACAATTATGACGATAAAGGCTTTGTGATACGACTCTATCAAGAACATAGATGTCAAGATGTGTTATTTCGGCCAGATTTAAAGATTTCTTATCATTTGAGGCGCGTATTCACACTTTTATGACACATTCTGTCACTTCAACCAGGTAGTCTTCAAGAGGGAGTCGTTGTCACCGTTTCTGACAATCCAACATAGGCGACGTGTTTTCTTGATGCTTCTTTTCGAAAAATTCCATGATACATGTTGACTCAGTACCACGTTGTAATTCAATAAGAGAACTGTCATGCAGGATCTGTCTGATAATCCTCCCCTTGTAGCAAGTGCTTTTTATGTGCGTCGCGTGCGTAAATCACCGGAGTGCTTTTGTGCGCACTGATTGTCTGTCTGGCGGCGCTATTTCATCAGTTAATCAAGAAGTCCATACAATAATTGAGCGTTCGACTTCCAGCTTGAATATTCCAACATCTTAACAACACTATTTCATTTCGTGCCGTGTCAGATCTGATCACCAAAGGGGGGAGTCTAAGGTGCAGTGAATTCGTCCCCATCCCAACATCACGGATGTGTCTCCGTGTATTCGTGTTGGTGCGAAACCTACGACATATGAACTGTGACTCCGGTGTCTGGGCTTCCCCCCCCTCCCCTCCCCTCTTGCCTGGTACAGCATCCGTCTCTCTTCTTTGCCCTGAGCCGAACCCGACTCTCATCCCTCCTAGCTCTGCGGGCCAAATACCTCCCGGCTGCGCCACGAGAATATCTATAATATGCATCTGTCTTTAGGCCATCCTGTAGCGATCACACAGCGGCCGACGTGTTGTCAACAACATTAGGAGCGTGCAGCACCCACGAAGCTGTTTTCTTAAGCTTAGATTGCATGCACGTGAAATCAGAGTGCAGACATGGAGTCTGGTGTGTTTTGTCTTTAAATATCTCAAAGTTTGCGTTTCGCACAGAGGAAAGTCTGCCGACTGTTGGTTATCTGCCTCAGGGGTTGCTTACTAAATTTAGCCATATCCCCTATAAAGATGGTGATGATTATAGGTGGCCAAAACAAATTATTGCTTCTGAAGATGGTTTAGGTAATTGCAAAATCAGCTTTTGAAACCTCTTGCCCCCTCCTTTTAAAACACATTTTTTTAATGACCAAATCTCGACTGACTTGCAATCCATTGCTGCTCACTTGCAGCCAGAGCTGAGCTGCTGATTTGTGGTGGTGAGGAAGCAGGAGCAGCTGCCACATACAGTACACATTGTCTAGATTACATAAAAGTGGCTGGTGAATAACAGAGTGTCAACAGGCATCAGTTAGTGGCATAGAGGCCATAGCCAATCGCAGAGCTCGGGGAGGGATGGGGAGAGGACAGGGTGTTCTGCAGGTTGGACAGAGACAGGATGAATACAGGGTAAAGGTAGACATCACATTGTAGAGGAAGACACATTTAAAAGAATGCATTTGGAGTGTGAGATTTAAGTTCCCTTTAACATTAGTTATCCTCTCTTTTATCATCATGTGTTTATTTTTTGGGACTCGTTTTCACACAATTTCTGACTCCTGTCCAGATTTCCTCCATTGTTTTCACACTTGGCACAAAGTAATCAGAGTCTAATTTGCATATGAAAGAGATGTAATTTTTGTCTGTTTTCTTTCCAGTGTGCTGCCTTGGTTGGTGAAGACCAGCCCCTCTGTCCAGACCTCCCTGAACTTGACCTCTCAGAGCTGGATGTCAGTGACTTAGACGCAGACAGCTTCCTGGGTGGCCTCAAATGGTACAGCGACCAATCAGAGATCATTTCCACTCAGTATGGCAACGAGGCGTCCAATCTTTTTGAGGTAAGAAAGAACCTTTGTTTCATTTTCGTCGTCTTGAACGGTCATTTCCTTTTTCTTTATCGCGTGTGCCTTGTTATAGTGGTCTTTTGGAACATCTTTGCATCCAAAGTTATGTCTTCATCCACTCTACCCGGGGGTCACGGTGGAGGTTGGAATAATACAACACACTATCTAGACACCTGAACGTCAGCCAAACAAAATGTACGACAGTCACCGGTTTACAAACACGCTTTTACATTGATCCGAAGTACAAAAAGGAGAGATAACGTGATAAGCCCAGGAGGACCTTTGTCCCCTTGTTTGGATCCTGGCCGCCACGGTAGGCTCCCTTATCAAAACTTTGAGCGTTTATTCCTACGCAGAGTAAGTGATGCGGCACAGATCTGACAGAACCGTCCGGTAGTGAACTCACACAGCAGCTGTATTGCAAAACACATCTCAAAGGTTAAAGTGTAAAACTTTAATCTTTGCCCCCGCCCCCCTTCGTTCTCTAACCTCTCTTTCCATGTCTTTTCTGTTCTCACCCGGTGACAAACGAAGTCCACAGAGGGTGATGATCTGGCCGGGGCCATAAAGCCATCGGTCTTGGGACTGAGTTCCAGTCCCCAGTTCATTATAAGCCTTTATCAGTGCCAGAGATAGACAAGAAAGACTGAGATTGGATGCTTTAGCCTTGCCTCAGGAGGAAAAACCCTGTCTGAGAAGCCGTGTGTGTGTGCGCGCGTTTGTGTGGACGGCCCTGTCATGTAGTCACGTTTTTCAGGGCCTGTGTCGTGTGTATGCATGTGTGTGTGCTTTTTTTCACTGGTCTTGCAGGCAACAGTTGATAAGAGACTAAATTCTTTCCACGTTTAACCTCTTCCCCACCACCGCCACCTTTTTTCAGAATCTCTTTATACGCTTACGTTCTACCTCTGTGGACCACCCCAATACATACACACACACATACACACACACACACACACACACACACACAGACACACATGCACACCCGGAAAGGATGGGGGGGGGGGTTTAAGTACTAGCTGGTGTGACCGTGTCTCCTCTGTCGTCTGAGAGTGATATGGCTTGCAGCCACAGAGCGGCTCTAGGGATGGATAAAAATACCGATGAGAGAGTATGCAAGTGCTCATGTGAGTGTGTGATGGGGGAAAAAAAACAATGGAATTTAGCACCAACCCTGATGAGGGAAGGTGCTCTGAGGAAAACTCTGTGTGCGACTTCCTATATGGTAGGAATCTTGTTTTTGGGGTACTTGCAAGGGCAAATGCTTCTGGAAAACAGCGCACGTGTCTGCATCCATAACATTTCTATACATTGCAGATCATGTGAGATGTTTTCACATACTCCAAAAGCAGCTTTAATGCTATGCTAAAGAGACGGGAAGAGGCTTCTAATCAAGCTGTGAAAACTGGGTGTTTCAAAGCAAATAAAAGAAAATGCATTCCCCTGACCAAGGGTTTTTTTTTTCTTTCCTTCTTTGGAAAGTTCCAAGTCACCATATGAAGTACTCAGTTCATCATACAGCAGGACCCGGCTAATCCTACTTAATCTGACAGAGGAAAGTTTGCCGCTCGGCAAGGATCAGAAAGCTGGGGCTGCAGCTGTAGTTCCTACAACCCCCCTCTGATTGGCCTCTAACAGGGCAGAGAAGCCTCCAATCCAATGTGCATAGATTATAGAACATGTTCATTAATGTTAACCCTACATCTTGACAATGTGTCCTTTGTTGTCTTTAAAATCAGCTGTGTGTTTGAGGAAGAACGGGTTTTTTTCGAAGCAGCCTTGAGTTACATGTGTAACAGCTGTGTGCAGCTGTCACACGAGGGGCCCCATCTTTTAAAAGTCCCCATCAAACAGCGCGCTGTCTGGAAGTTTGAACCGGCTTTCGTTAGTTCAAGTAAGTCAACTGTTGAAATGATTTGCAGCTTAGAGAGAAAAGCAAACACCTCCTGTTTTTCATGCACTGGGGCTTTTATTGAGGCTGCAGGTCTATGTGACAGACAGTAGCAAATGAGTAAACAGACTTTGACATGGTTGTACAGTTTAAGTCATAGCTGTCACACCAGAGAAAGTCTTATTTGACAATTAAGGGGGCAATGGAGTTTGTTTACACTCTGTATAAGCAGTGTCAAGTGTTCGTGTGAGTCCGTTTCTGTTCGCTGGATTCTGTCTCTGAATGTGTGTGCTGTTCCGAGAGCAACATGCAGTCCGAGATCACAAGCTGTCCCCTGGCTGGAATTCTGCTCCATTCCCTGCCACTGTCCCAACTGTCCCTGACTCGAAATGTGGAGAATGATACACCACAAACCCTGCCCACTTGAACCACACAACACACACACAACAGCGATGTCCCCTGGCACTGGGTGTTTGACACCTCTTCAAAAACGGGCCGACCGTGAAAGTCCACAGTCTATTTTAGGCCGCAGTTGTTAAGGGGTGGTTACTCCAATAAGGTCCCGATGTACTGCCAAAGATAACAGCAGAGAAGTGTGACCGATGTCTTTTTAACTGCAGGACTCCACTTAGCTTTCATGTTCAGCCTTTAAACTGTTTGACTGATGGAAATGTGTCTTGTTGGTTTCAGATTCCAGCGTTGACATCGCCCATTGGCGGTTGCAGTGTGATGCGGCATTGTCATATTACGTGTGTGCAAAGGGAGACACATATCATAGAAGTTGTAGGTTTGGTAAGTCTAGGTGATAGAGGAATATTTGCACTGGGTTAACCAAGAATTCAAACATTCAACCGCCTTTCAAATTGTCAATATTATTCTGTTACAACTTGAATGAACATTGATTTTATTGGAGTTTTCCTTTCAGCATAAATTAATCCATAATTTTGAAGTAGAGTTGAAGTGAGATTGAATTAAAATTGTATCAAGATAAGATATTGAGCAACCGGTTGACTCCGGGTCAAGTAAGCATGCAACAGTTGTCTGCTTTTGTTCTTCATCAAATAATAAGAAGAACGTCTTCTTGTGATTCTGGTTGTGAAATGGAAAATCAAAGGGGCGAGTGTTTGTGCAAGGCACTGTATGTGGACGGGAGGAAGGAGCAAAGGCAGCTGGACAAAAGTGAAGCAGGAGATGCGGAGAGACAGAAAAGACGGACATACGTCGTGACAGATGGGAAGTGAAGGAGACAAACATATAAACCAGGAGTAGCTGGGACATGTGCCAGCTAAAATCAAACCCCTCGGATTGGATGTAAAAGGTTGTGGGCTTTGCAGGTAGTAAAATAAGATGCCAAGGCTTTAAAGCATTACTCAGATAATGCATTGGAACATGGGCAGACATACGTGTTCCCTGTCAGTCATTTCAATTCTTTTTATCACTCCAACAGCATGCACGGTGTGCGTGTGTGATTGCGTTCGTTTTTTTTTGTTTTTTTTCCAAAGGCATTATGCCGCTTTGTTGTTGCTTGTTTGCGACTTTTTGGGACAGATGCTCAGGCGCTTATTCTTAAGCAAAGACAGCTTACATTGATTGGGTCATCTTTGGAAAGGCTTTGATAAAACATGCTGCGATGAAATGTTTTTTTTTTTTTTTTTTTTTCCTCAAGCAGCTTCCTTCCCTCCCCTGAAAACACGTGTAAGCCTAGATTAGCTCACACACACTTGTTGGGCGATAGGCGCTCCCGTGAGCTGAAACAAGTCACAGACCCCTCTGAGAGGAATTGTCACGCCCACACACACAAACACACAGACTCAAACACACAAGATAGCAGACACCCTTATTGTCCCTGTTCCTACTCCCTGCTGAATGCCGATTGCGTTTATTTTGCAAATTTATGCTGACATTTGAGAGTACACCACCCGCACCACTTCACTGCTCCAGCAAAGGGTGTATGAATTATCATACTCCACTGTATAATATGATTTTCTCAAGTGAGTCTTATTAGAATACACCATACTGTCCTCATATTGAGTTCCGCCTTCGGTTTTTACAGTGCTGATACATTGTTTGCACTGTCTGATGGGAGAAATCCTCCATCACTGTCGAACTCAAGGCGAACCGCGCCTCGCACACCCGCGGCTGTGCCGTTTCAAGGCACACAAATGAGAGCGAGCGCCGACAAGTAGGCGCAGGCGTATCGCACAAAGATGCAGACTTGGGCTGTCCAAGCCTGTGTCATCTTGGAGCGTCTGTCAGATCCACTCCACAACAAGAGCTCTCAAGCCGCCCGCCTGCCCCGTCCTGCAACACCCTCTGCCATCCTTTCTCTTCCTCCGTTCTTCCCTCTGTCTTTTTTAGCTCCCGAGGGAAGGCATTTGTTCCTGGCTGATGGGGATGTTGAAGCTGCAGCAGCAAAACAAATATATTCTGGCCCCCAACAATTGCTTCTAGAAGGAGGAAGGGGGGGGGGGGGGGAGAGCGGGGGACACAAAATAGTCCCCTCAGGGATTTTTGGGAAAAAGAGAAAGGAAACATCTTTTGGTTGTGGTGGTGGCTGCTTGGCTGCCTGTCTACCTCTCTCCCCTTCTCCCTTTCTCTCTCTCTCCCTCTCTCCCTCTCTCTCTCTCTCTCTCTCTCTCACACACAAACACACAGTCAACCCCATGTTCCCAATTGGCCCCTGCTGCTGATTGAGGCATGGTTTGGTGTTCTTGCCCCAGCTGATCTCTTGCCCCGAGTGTATACCCGTCTCTCTCATCACTTTGAAGCCACACGTGTAAGTGTGTGTGTGCGCGTGTGTGTGTGTGTGAGTCTTTGCGTAATTGAGGCACGCTATACAAAGATCAGATAGTAGTATTTCCTGGCTAGACACAACACTTTTATAGCTCTTTTTTTGCATTCATGTGTGTATTGGGCAGGAATAGCTATTTTTAGTACGTGGGGTAATCTCCACTAAGAGCCTTTCAGGGCTGTTTCACTTAAACCTGGCCAAAACACTAAGCCAATAATCCCCCCCTCTCTCAACTCCCCACCCCCAGCCCAACTCATACTTTCACACACATGGCAACAATGCCACGCAATAACACCGGTCTTCCTTCCATGATTTATTAATGTACACTTTGTAGTGGGAGGAAGGTGTAAACAGTGAATTTCTATCGCGCGCTTTGAATGTCTTCGATTTATGCAACAACAAAAAAGGCAGAGGAAGTGCAAGATTGTGTTTGCGTAGACATGAAAAGAAATGATCAAAGAATGACAGGGAGACGGGAACAAAGGAAAGAGTGAAAGTGATAGCCAGAAGTGAGAAAACAGTTTGAATAAGAGACAAAAAAGGGGAAACCTCGACAGAGAGAGAGAGAGAGTGAGAGATGGAGAGAAAAAGCCTTCAATCAGTGGATGCTGTGATTCATGGTGAAGCACTATCAGTCTTGGGCGAAAGGCTGCTTCCCCTCTCCAGGAAAGGCCAATCGATCCCAAGTGTGTCCGTGTAAATGTGTGTGTGTTCTATGCCAACATGTCCAGTTGTGGCAGAGGTCTTGGCAGTAGCCCCTCTGCTTTGGTGGTTCGCCAAATTCTGTCAATCTGTGTGTTTGCAACACAGCTTCTAAAATTTTTCTTTTTTTCAAACCTTATTCATTATTTAGAAGCAAAATAATGTGTTTTAGAGAATACAATAATACAGTTTTGGGACTAGTTTGCAGATATTAAAAAGAGCTACTAAAGTCCAGGCTGAAAATATGTGTTTCACTGCCTCCTTTGGTTGACAGTTTTTGACGTTTTGCCCTTATTATCACTGCAAGATCTGATTGGGGCCTGTTGCAGTTTTGCATTCATTGCCTTACCCAACAATGATGTCATCAAACACACTTTTACATTACTGCAGCAAGGATTGGACAAGTTGGGATCGAAAAAAAAAAAGATCTGCTGTTGCAAACTACGTTAGCTCAGCTTCCTGTAAAGAAGCATAACCATATTCTTAAAGTACAGTAAAGTGGAGGTCAGACCTTTTTTTTTCTAAGAGAGACATGATGCTTTTTTAATCATACAAAAAAGCACTAGTTAAGTACATCCAAGTCTTAAGTGTCTCCTTTGAGTCTCTTTAATTTGTGGATGCTTCATAATTTAGTTAATTTGGTTTTAGCACATCTTAGACAGTGTGCACTGCAGACTACATGTGAAGGACCAGTTCCCCCCCTCCCATACTTTTTAAGAGCTTCGTCAACCATGCAGAACCCCCCCCCCTCCTCCCCATTCTAACTAAGCTTTATGATGTGCACTGCATGCTTATAGCTTCAGCTTATTTCCCCCCTGAAGCATTTAAGTCTGCACAGGCCTCAAATAGTTCAAGAGGCTCTCCGAGGCTCTGCTGATGCATGAGTGACTGGATGCTTGGATGACTCACTTGCTGCCCAATCACTAGCTCCCAAGTTTGAACTGGAAGCAGAAGCTTTTACAGACACTTGGGAACTCCAGATAGAAAGCAGGTTTGTGCTCTCCTTTTTCAGACAAAAAAAACCATCTGTGATATTAGTATACAGTGTTGAGCACAAAAGGAAGTCTGTACGTTTATATCTTATTGTTCATATAAAGTACTGAGCGAATCTATCAGTAACTTAACATTAAACTGAGCTTTTTTTTTTTTTTCTCCAAGAAATCCTTGTGATGTCAGTTCCATTTGCATGGCATTTTTATAATGACTTCTCTGATTTTTGCTAAATTGAGCTACGCATATTTCAAGCAAAAATGTGTGACCACCTACAGAGCATTGGCTCTCTCTCATAGTCACCGTTCTACAAAAGAAACTTGAGAATTCAGGTTAATCTTTGGCCAGCTGATTGATATGGTTTTATGAGGTGGCACCACCCACTGCATGTTTGATCTTGATATAGATTTGCATTGACTTTCTAGTTTCTTCGGCAACAATCCCCGAAAACTGGTCATTTTATGGGTAGGTGTGAAAGGAATGCTAAGCTAAAGATAGCGTATTCAAAACCAGGGTTACATGATCAGTATTCCCCGGGGAACAGATCCTAGATTAAGATGAAAAAACAGCGCAGCATTGGATGTTGATGTTACAAAGAAACACTTTCATGCCCCCCTTCGTCCTCTCAGCCTCACATCAGCACTGAGGATTGTATCGACTCAAGTGCACACTACCTTTGATGTGTTTTTCATTTATTTACTTGTAGAGATAGGCACATCTCTAACGCGACATGCAAAGGCTTGTGAAGTCCTGCGTGTTTGACCACTGCTGCTACACGTGGAGCCAACACACACATGAAAGGGAAAGAAAAAAAAATTGCCCTGAAAAAGCACTCACAAAGTCACGACTGGCGTAAGGATGTGTCACTGCAGCCGCTTCCTGCTACCGGAATCCAGGAGCGAAGTGCGATGCACACACTTGCGCACGCAGCAGAAGTCAAGGTAAAAGATAATGCGTTTATTTAGTAATCAGCAAATAGCTTTTATGCAGCGGGTAAGTGGTGAAGCCTGTGAGGCCTTGATAAGATCGTTTGCTTTCAGGTGTTTCCTTGTCGCACCACATGCGCCATCAGGTGCAAATTGAATAGGGTGACCTTTTTTTTTGCTGCAGAATCAAATTGACTTCATTTCTCCCCCAAAAGATTCTGCCATTTCAATTACCATAAATTTGTGATATTGTGCCCCCCTCTTCATGCGCACAAACATGCACACAAAGCTGTAGAATGGGACAATAACACAGAAGCACTCCTTTTGTTTGAAACACTGAAGACCACTATATCTTGTCCACTGTACCCTGGCTCTCCTTGCGCTGGCATCTTTCCGAGGAAGACATTACTGTGACAAATGAAACGCCACAAAACCCTCGATGGGCTTGGCAGGGCCTGAAAGGTCAGGAGCTGCATTTGTGTGCAGGTGTATGTGTGTGCATAGTGGTAAAGTGTGTAAAGGTGGTGTCATCGGCAGATAATAACATTGAGTCCTCTGTGCAAAGAAAAAGATGTTCTGGTCCGTTCTGCTCCCCTTGCAAATCTATGTAAATGTCAAAAATGTCAAATCACAGCCTCCTGTGTGTGTCTAATTTTGTTATTGATAGCTGTGCTTGACTGCTGATGACAGATTTGCATTCCAGCCAGGAAATGTGGCACTGTCCAGTTAAAAAAAGGACATGAGAAGCAGTCTGTGTTTCTTATTTTCTGCCTGCCTCTGCACGTGCTCAGTACCCCTCCCTGTGTTCCTCCAGCACATTATCAACAGTGTAACAGCATGTTCAAAGGCCCCTTGCTTAGTGATGCACATTCAGAGCTGCCGACTTAAGCAAATAGCTATTTGCAAGCCATTAGGTGAAAAAAAGCAGAGGGAAGCACCATTCCTCACCCCATTTCTTGATCTAGCTGAATATTCCTTATTTTGAGCCTCCAAATCTCTTATTTTTTTTCCCTCTTCCTCCTGCTGTGACCGTCAAAGTCAGAGCAATCACAGCAATCAGTGCCTCCTCATGCCAAGCCGATTGGGAAGTAGCTGCCAAAACAAAAGAGTGAGTGTCCAATCATTATGATGGCGTGCGATTCTGTGGTGTTAGCAAACGTTCGCTCGGACCATCTGTTGGACGGCTGTAGAAAGAAAACAACAGCAGCTTGGGGCAGGACTGTGGATGAGGAGGCTCCACCAGGGCCCACAGAACCCCCCTGATCCTATCAGTTGCTTCCGTAGCTCTAAAGAAATAAGTGTGAAACAGTTGGGAAGGAGCTGAGAGAAAAAGTCACAAGTCAGCAGACTTCTGTGGCTTTTCAATCAAAAATCGACTTGCTCATTCACGTCTCATAAATGGGAGGATTTGTTTCTTTTCTTTTATTAATTAGGGTCACTCGATAAGAAAATTATTGGTTTCCTTGATGGCGCCGGTGCTTTTTATAGAGCATTAATCAGTAGTGAAAATAATCATTAGTTACCAATGGACTGCAGATGTAAATTAGCTCTCAGCTAATTCTGGTATAATGCATCAAACGGCAACATTTATGTTTCAATTGTACATGGTCCCGTTACAAATAAAATCATTAAAATAAAAAGACAGCATATGATATGAATACACAAGAGTGAAAACATTCAGTTCAGTTTGGATGGAATTCAAAATGTTGTTTTATCGCAATCCTCCTAAATATCCAGATCATTTTTACATTTTATCTTGATATTTTGATCTCTGAGATACATTGAAAATCTTCTTCGTTTTTTGTTTTGCAAAGTTTCCTAACCATCTGCATGAAATTTGACCCAAAGTGAGACAGAAAGGGCCTTGCTGCTCTAAAGACACGTGACAGCCCTTGCTGATCTCGGCAGATGTGTCACAGAGTTCAGGTGGTTAGTTTCAGCACCAGCAGTAGGGTTACCACTCAAAGGCATTTTTCCTGCACTGAGAACTAGAAAGAACAACAGAGCTCACATCCCTTGGGTTGGTGTCTCCATCGGATCTGGCCTGTGTCAGAATGTGTAAAAACAGTTCTCTCTCCCTCTTTGGCTAGCTCTCAAACACACAGATATCTCCTCTCCTCACTTTCTCTTTTTTCTTCTCTCTGTCTCTCGCTCTCTCTCTCTCACATCAGCTCATCTGATAGTGCTCTAACAGTCTCAAATAGTTCCCCGGAGAAGCATCATCTCTACACACACACATCCTGGTCCTTGCTGATGGGTCGAACTGCTTCCTCGATGATGTATCAGTCACGTAGCCTTTGCTACTGAGATGGACATCTGGCATATAAACTGTCAGCCTCTGAAACGGGGATTCTTCTTCATTCAGAGGACCGCCATTTTTGTTCAAGCAGAGGCACAAAATAGGGATTCCAGCCAGTGTGAAGGGATTAGCACAGGGCCAGTTGTGGCATTATAGCTAAGTAGGATGGAGAAGTCTTAAATCAGCTCAACTGGACAATCTTGTCTGCATTTAAAGGGTAAAAGTTTTTATCATTGTTCGGCGTTTACTCTTATACAATAACCCATCCACCAAACCCTAAGTATTGAAAGTGCATATAATGAATAAGGAGATATAATGAGTAAGGTCTATGTCAGATGTTGACCAATAATATCTAGTTTGTAGAACCATGAACTTATTTCTGGATAACTCGTTGCCACACTGGAAACATGAAAACAAAGGACACACTTCCACTCTGCAGAGCCAATCACAGCCCGACCACAATGGAGCTTTAACATTTAGTTTAATGATTTAAAACGCCATCAGATAGTTTCACCGCTGCCTCACACACTCAGACAGAGACACGTAGAGGGACTTAACAGTGTTATGTATGGTTTCATCACTCCGTATAGGCCATAATCACCCTCTCTCCATCTCAGTAAGCTCATGCTAAATGACCAGACGTCTCAGACGGCTGCTATGATTTGTCTCTCTGCCGTGCATCGCGCCGTACCTTCACCCTGCCCGCCTCCCTCTTCCCTCCCTCCTTCCCCGCTCCCATATGTTGTGCCTGTGTGACCGGCCGACGTGTCAGGCCTGACTAACGCCTTAACGGCAAGCCTGACGTTGATTTATTTCCTCTGAAATCTGGGGGCCGGGGGGTAATAACACAGAATGACATTATTTGTTTATCAAATCCAAGGCTGCTTTTCATGGCAGAGTCAAGATGTGAAGACTTGATACCAACCTCCCCCCACACACACATCCCCCCCCCCCCCTTCATTTCTGATTGTGCCATGATTAGAAGGTCTGGCTACTCGCTTAACCTCATCCAAGGGAATGTTTTTGAAATCTGACAGAGCAGAGAGCAGAGAGGGGGAGAAAAAGATTGAGATGAAGCAATGCAATTAAATTGTCAAGGCACAGATTTAACCCCGCCACGCAATTTGGCGCTCAATTTATTAAGAATGTTTTCTGTCTGAACTAACTGGATGCTATTTCTCTATCTGTAGAAAGAGAGGAGTAAGGAGTGAGCAGACAGTGAGAATAAACAGTACTTTAAATACCAGATGACCCATTTAATGGGAGATATTTTATCATCCCACATTCAGAGAGTCTGCCACATGTTCTGCCTCTCATTTGAAGATAACAGCGGCGGCTGTTTAGTCTCTTGAAACTTCATCTTATTCAGTGATCAGTTCTCTCATTCCGGCTCTTTCACAACACATTGGATTCCTTTTAACATGTAAATGATGCATTGCCCCGAAAAGTTCATTAAAATTTGATCCCTGGCAAATTTGCTCAGGAGCGTGGAATCCTCAAGAAGCAATTAGCAAATTTAATTTGGCTATTTGCCCCGGCGTGCCGAGTTGGGTGTTTGTTTAAAATAGCACCTTCACCTTCCGTTATCAGCTGTGTGAATAGTATCTCCTAGAACACAATGCTTCGCCGTGGAACTCAATAAAAGAGTTAAAGGCAAGGACAACCTCAAAGACAGCGTGCCTGATAACAAAAGGGCCTCACCTAATAATGAACAACCAGAGTTGGCTTTCTTTTCTCTGACTTGGGGAAAGCCGGGGTGAAGGAGGGGCAAGAGAGGCTCTGCCAGCACTTGCCAGTATGTTTTATGGCTAATTGAAGCATTTGGAATAAAACAGTCACAAAATGGCACCCTTTAGAATTGAAGCAGGGTTAATATATTGTGATCCCACAATTAGCCCAGGATTGTTAAGATCTCTTTAATTCGGTGAGGTCCATTAAGCGGGATGGGCGAGAAAGTGCTCCCACAGAGACAATTTTTCTCCTCTCGCTTTGTTCTTCCTGCCGCTTTTCCTCTCAGCAGCTGCTGTAGTAATCAATATAAGTGGACATGTCCGTCAGCAGGTTGCCAGGTTATCCAGGCATCACCTCCTTTGGGTGCCATAGCTCCTGAAGTTCACCCACACGGTGATGGGTTTTATTTATACATAAACAAGTTGTAGAGTCGGTTGTAGGAGAAGAACTTTGGTATGGACACTCTGCAAAGTGTGGTCATTAAACTGACATCGAAAAGCTCGCCCTCGTGGACAGGAGTATTAGATCACACGCTCTCCAGGGTGGAAATGATCACTGTGCTCTGCTCTTTACCCCACTTTCTAAAATCCCCACTTGGCCCATGAGTGCCTCCACTAGAGCCGCAGCAGCGTCTGCAGCCTGATCGACACTGCTCAGAGTTTTACAAGTGTCTCTTTCGGAATAAGAGAGTTCCTTCTGGGTTATCTTCAGGGGATACAGTGGGCCTGTGGGAGCTTGCCAATTGGTTAAGGATTTTTTTTTAAACAGGATTGAAAATCTTCCCCAACCATGACATAATTAAGCCTGCACAGACCTTACAGTTTTTATTGCAAATAGTGTCACAGAGTGTCATAATCCGTAATTTCTACGGAATGTACAGGGTTACATTTACTCTAAGGAGGTGAATAGAGCATCCTTATGCACAGCATTGCTTGGTTAGTGAGTGAGGATGGACTCAGACAGATGGCTGACTCATTAAGGACTCATTTGTGATAATCTAAAATGATCCTACTTTCAATTTCTCATGAAAGGATGCATATTTGGCCTAAGAAAGGGCTGTGGATTAATACCTAACCTCTTAGCGCTCAGGTAATAACTTGGGAAGTTGGAAAACGGTGAACATTTTAGCAGCACAGGGTTCCAGCACAGTGGATTTGAAGCTCCTTGCAAGTAATTAAACAGCATGCCACCTCATACAGAGCAATTTCCTGCAAGGCGTATGCCTGCCAGTGCAGCATGGCCCCAGTCTAGGTTGTGTTATCTCTGTGAAATATGTCTCCTTTATCATTTTTTAATAATGACTGAGGGCTCTTGTTGTTAGGAAAAAAATCTACTCAATAACCATCAGATTAACATTTCCTCACTGTTAGCTAGCTATCTGGATGTCCAAGATTAGAAATTAAAATTGGAAGGGTAAAGAATTAAACGGCTCCTTTGATGTCAGTAGACAAACCTTTTCCAAAAGTGCCAGCCATGGTGGGTGGGCATATTTCGTGATATCTGAGCAGTTAATGGTGCCATTGGTGTAATGATGGCATCTTGCCTGAGCGAAATTCAGAATCCTGCCATGTTTTGCATTAAGGGATTTCTTCTTGTTGGGCTAGCCACAGAATATCTTAGGGTGACAACACTATTGATCTTTCCACCATCTTAGTGGGCTTTAATGGCATATGTAACTTACACTTCCTGCTGTAATTATTCCTTTCACATAAATAAGCTGAATTCCTCCACCCCTGGTAATAAAATCATTTGTATGCTGTTGTTTTGTTATCCACATTTATAGGAATTCTGAGTAAATCTCCTGTGATGCCAGTTAGCACCCCCTCCCCCCTCGTAGCCATCGTTGTAAATTCTCTTTACACAGTAATAATCTGTACTATTAAACATCCACTTGCCAACAACTCCTCGACAACATCAAAGACAATCTGAGTGGCAAGAAAAAGCTTCACGTCTCATGATATGTTGATGCTAACTTTCCGCCCGTTGCTGTCATGCTAAGAGTTTGAATATATCGTATTTGTTTGGCTTCGGCAAATGGTAATTTGCTTTATCTGAGGATCGCTCGCAAACATCTTGTGAGCGAGCCAATCAGTTCGCAATTCTGTAGGGGGAAGAGAGAGCGGAGTCAACTTCTGCTCATTGTTTCCTTTACCCCCACAAACAGCTCCATACCACAACACACCCCAACCCGTCCTCGTCTCCCCTAGATACATGCTACTTGTCAGCCCTGGTAATGGGTTTCTTGGGGGAGATATTATTTTGGTCCAGTAAGCTGCATGCTTAAAATATGAGTGACAGCCTTGACTCACTTGCACAGGGAGAGAATTTTGTTTTTTTTAAAAGGCTGCCAAAATAGGGCCAGCTCTGCGGCTGTGGAGAAATTGAGAAAAAAAACTTCCCACTCTATTAACAATGAAAGCTTGCATGCTACCACCCACCTACCTTAACTTTGCTGACAAAAAAAGGCAACTTTTTCTGACTAAAATGTCCTATTTTCCCCGTCTCTCTATTTTTCTGTTTCCGACTTTCCCCCCCTGTTCCCCCTCCTAAGAAGATAGATGAAGAAAATGAGGCCAACTTGCTGGCAGTGCTTACAGAGACACTGGACAGCATCCCGGTGGATGAGGACGGATTGCCTTCGTTTGAGGCCCTGGCAGATGGGGACGTGACCAATGCCAGTGACCGAAGCTGTCCCTCCTCCCCCGACGGCTCGCCGCGCACCCCAGAGCCTGAGGAGCCTTCCCTGGTAAGCTCATCGCTCTTTAGATTCTCCAATCAACACCACTCCGGGGTCACAAAGCTATTCCTGAGACGTGTCCTCCTACCTTTAACACACTTGCTTTCCTGCATGTAAGCTGCTAACACGAGCAAATCCTCATTAACAAAAATGGGCACCATAAGTGACCATTTGTCTCTGAGACTTGTGTGTTTTGCAGTGCCATATTCGCCACAATTTGTTCACAATATGTCGAGTAAAAGCGTGCAGACATACAGATGCAGAGAGAAGGGGAGGAAATGGAATGGATCAATGCGTTCGCTGCTTAGCGCTAATTACATAACAGTGCTATTGTGGCGCCAATTCAATGATACCAACATTGTGTTGGGGCCAACTACCGCTGACACAGTGCCACAAGCCCCGAAATCAAGCCGGCACATAATGAAAGTACAGAAAAAAAGAAATCCATCTCATTTTGTCTTCTCTCAGTGGGTCCCAACTAATCCCCCTGTGCCCGATTCTTCGTTTTGGCAAAAAGACAGGCCACTTGATGAGAAGTCAGCTTACCTTTGTGCTGTTATTTTTACACATAACCAAGCCATCTGGGTCTTTCTTTGGCTTAAAGGCTTTGACCTAAAATGTTGTGTTCAGTTAAAGTCCATTTTATTCCATGCCGGGCCTTTCCAGATGACCTTTAGCCACATGCCCGAGTGTGTTTATTCAATCACAGTGGAGAAGCCTGGTTTTGTGTACATGAAAACACCTGCACAAGAGGAAAAACTTGTATTGTCTCATCGTGTTCAGCTAAAGAAACTCCAAATGTTGAAACATTACAGCAATGTTACCTTTTCTAACTGCAGTTTTTGTGTTTGGTTCTGCCTTTCCCAAGCATAGGAAGTCTAATTGAAAGACAATGGTAATTTGCATAACTCACCCTCTCTTCCCCTCATTCTGTTTGGGTCCGTTCGCAGCTGAAGAAGCTCCTTCTGGCACCCGCAAACTCCCAGCTCAGCTATAATCAATACACAGGTGGCAAGGCACAGAACCATGCAGCCAGCAGCAACCACCGGATCAGACCACCACCTGCCGTCGTCAAGGTAGGGACACACATGCGCGCACACACACAAACACAAAAACATGCACTTGCATAGCCTTAATGCTATCCACTCGTGTACACACATTTTTTGTTAGTGTTTGTTTATTTCCTTCTTGTTTCTGGCTCGTTCTCCCTTCCCTCTCACACTTTTCTTGTTTTGGTGGCCGCCTTTAGAAGATGTTAGACTGCTGCTCTTGTCGACTATCCCAGGGGGCCTTCTCGTAATGAAA
Source organism: Symphodus melops (assembly GCF_947650265.1). NCBI lineage: Eukaryota > Metazoa > Chordata > Actinopteri > Labriformes > Labridae > Symphodus > Symphodus melops. Next base: position 7,117,514 of record NC_136710.1, read on the forward strand.
ACAGGCTGATTGCTGTTGGGCTTTCCAGGCGAGGCTTCGGCACCGTTGTCTCATTAGCTCCACCACTTATCCGCCTTGGTATGGTGCCTGTTGAAAAAAAAGAAAGAAAACAGCGACAGGCACTCTTGCGGCGAGATTGATGCCTTGAGACGACAAGATCAAAATATCAGACTTGATGTTCTCATTAGATAGCTCTCCAAAGGATTTTTCCAAAAGGGGTGGGCTTGATTAGGATTAATGTTAGTCTTGTAAGTATCATAGGCTTATGAATGTGTTTGTATTCATGTCACATTGTGACATACTGTAGGTTCTGTGTCATAAACAGCTTGTTCCTGATTTTTTTTTTCTATTCGTGTTATGATAAAAATGTCAAAGAAAATCTATTTGTTGTTCCTACACAGATGATTAAAGTCATCTGTATGTGAAAACAACATCTGTAAGTGATCAAATTGTGTGCTACAGACACAGATTTGTGTGTTTAGTACATACAATGTTTGCACATGCAGTGTGTCAACCTTCCTCACACAGTCTATTTTCATACTGTGCCTTTGAGTCATCCGTTTCTGGAGCACAGCGAATGAGGACTCCCGGAGGACATGGTGCACATACAGAGTGGCACGCTGGTGCTCGGAGGGGCCACGCAATTAAGATGATGGGCGGACCGCACTCCCTCCATCGCCTCCCAGACTGCTCAGCAACTGCTGTACTCAGGCTGTCTGACTCGCTCTTTTAGCCTCTCTCTGGCTCCCTTTTCTTTCAACCTTTATTTATGCACTTAAAATTTCTCAAAACTGGATCAGCTGAACTAAACTAACAAAACTGGGCAAAACTTTATACATACGCAGCTGAAGTCTCTGTCCCTCTCTGTATCTTGTTTGCACAGATGGAGAGCCCCTGGAATGGCAAAGCAAAAGGGGGCTCCAGCCAACAGAACCGCCCGGTGAGGCGGCCGTGCACTGAGCTGCTGAAATACCTAACAGCCACTGATGACATCCTGCTCCACACCAAAGCCAGCGACGCCAAGAGCACCTGGGGAGGCGCCGGTAGCAGGGACAAGAGTGGCCTGGGTCTTGGCGCCTCATCTTCTTCCTCGTCGCCATCCTCGTCCTCTACCTCCTCGTTCTCCTCCCTCTCCTCCACCTCGTCTTCCTCCTCCACCACCTCCAAGAAGAAGTCCGCCGTACCATCTCAACAGCAGCAGCAGCAGCCGCAGCAACCGCAGCAGCATCACCAGCGAGGTGAGAGCCGGGCTGCAGGCGAGTGTAGTGTTGGGGCTGGGAAGTGGCAGCGTTGCTCTCACGATGACGGGGTGGAGGAATCAGAGGGTGCTTCTATCCCTGTCGGCCACAGAATCTCCACCTGCGGCCATGCCCGCCCCAAACTGGAGCACGGTGAAGAAGGAAGGCCGCCAGGCGATGCGGGCCGCCTGGCCGCCGCTAGGTTTATTAGGTATATGCATTCTTATTCCCTCCCTCCCCGAGAGGTGAGTCACAGCTGTGAGCATTGCCGAGAGGCTGCGGGCGCCACTCAGGCTAGCGAGGGCTCTGGCAGGCATGGCCGTAGAAATAGTAGTAGTGCCCGCCGTGCACCCCGTAGGCACATCACAGTGACTATTAGAAAAAGGGAAGAGAAGCTGGGCCACCCCTTACTTAGCCAGCTGCTCACCTCCAAACAGAGGCCCGCTCAGTATCGAGCCCACTTACCCCCACTTAAGATCGCCCCCTTACCTAGCACCCACAGCAAATCAGCAGGTAAGAAGTCGGAGAGCCCCGTCCATGCTAATTCAAAGGTGGAGGAGGAACAGTTTGATGGGACACGTGATTGTAGAAACCTGGCAGTAAGTCAGGTTGAACAGCCTGACTCGGGGTCCCTATTGTCACCTCTCTCCTTCGACTTAGAGAGCTGGGTTAGCCAGCCTGGCTCAGAACTAGACATGGGCTTTGGACTAGATCTGGGGTGGCTAAACCATGGGGAGAATGTTGACCATGATGATGACGATGATGTTGATGATGATGATGACCATGTCAAGGGCAGCCCCGCAGCGGCGCTCTCACAGAGCCCACCAAGCCCACTCTTCCCAGAAACTAGAATTGCAGAGCCCGCCCCTACCCGCATCACACAAGGGCAAGGGCACCCACACAGGCAGGCACTCAGCGAGCACCCCGACGACCAGGGCCACCCGTTGTTAGGTAATCATGACTGCATCCCCCCCACTGGCCTTTATCTCTGCTCTCTTTTTCTCCCTCTCCTGCTTTAACCACTTCCCAGTTTGACTTCACAACTAACTTCTATTCTAATCCGAATCTAACAGTCATTCTGAGGACACAAACAACCTGCCTGCTAGACAATGCTTTCTGGTAGTCTTGGAGGCCTTTTAGAAAAATATAAATATAGTGAAATTTTGACATAAAAGGAGGGGGTGGGAAAGGGGGTGAGCTTTGTCTTGCTATTTTTACACCTTGTATCTAAAAGTCGACCCTTGAACGATCTTTGGCTGATTGAGCTGAGTGTGCTGAATTTGTACTTTTAGACCCAGAGCGCGGGTGCTGCTCTTTTAGTGTCGTGCTACTATAAGCCACGTTTCCACAAGTCGGCCAGAGCCTCGGGCAACTGCACAAGCTTCCTTGACTCTCCTTTCTTCCTTCTTTTTTTTTTCTCCCCTTCCTCTGCTGTTGGTGCATGCGATTATGACTTTTACTGTCCAGGAAGGCGCTCACCCACTGTCATGTGTCTTGTTTGTGGCATCGTCTCTTGTGTTTTTATTCCATCTCAATCTATTTGTTGTCTTGAGCGGGGTATGTTTGTCTAGACACGTGTGAAATACACACCATCACTCCATCCTGCCTCACAGAATTAACAGTCTATCCTCAGACAGTAAATTGTTAAAACGGGGTCAAACTAAAATATGCATATATGCTTTGTGCAATAGTGTCAATAGAAAGCCTTACTGATGGGTGTTTTGTAGTAATAATTGCATTCAGTAAGCCTATTTGAGGGTAATTGTTGCAGAATGTGGACCTGTTCTCTTCTGCCATGAGTGTTATAACTAGATCAATAATTACCCATGCTCCTTTGTGTTCTGCAGCCAAACCAACCACCTTGCCACTTCCTTTGACCCCAGAGTCTCCAAAGTAAGTGTGAGAAGTTTTTCCGCATTATTCCAGGCAGACAGCAACAACAAAACTACCGAAAGAAAACTGACAAAAGTCAGAGAAAAACCATATAGATTTAGAATCCAAGTTGAGGCATTTTTTGTGACTCATTTCCATTTCTTAGATCACAAAAGCTCTCTTAAGTCTTAGTTTCACCTGAGTAGTAAATTGTTGCACCTTTTTTTTGTCTTCCAGTGACCTCAAGGGATCACCGTTTGAGAACAAAACCATTGAACGCACATTAAGTGTGGAGATTGCTGGAACCCCAGGTGAGCATACCTCTCTGATTATTTAAAACATGTAACGACAATCTTTGAATATTCTCACCTCCTTATTGGAGCTAATAATGGGTTAACTGGTTCCACCATCTTGATAGTTCCACCACAGGTCAAGGTGAAGGCATGGGAGAACTCTTTTATGTGCCTGAGTATTGATTAGGCTTTCCAATCTCTTCAGGGTTTATTAGCAAACCCCTCCCCTCCCTACCACACTGCCCCTCCTGTTCCTGAACAGTTAATATGCTTTTCCTCTGCCTCTATCAGATCCGAATGTCCTCTGACTGACAGCCTACTTAGCCTACACATGATAGGAAAATTGAAACTGTGTTCGCGCTTTAATTGCTTTTTGCTGTGTTATTCCGTTTTGCTTGTTTGATCATTGCTGCTTATTGACGCCACTTTTTTTCCACAGTTAAAATTAAAGAATTTGTGAGGAAGTGTCATTTTGTGTCACGTTTGACTCCCCCTGACTAAGCAGTATGTCTTGTCTCTTTGCTATTTTTTTCCTGTACATGTTTAAGCAGTGTCTTTAACAGACAGTAAAAAAAACAATCCTTTTAATAGTCAATCATATCAGTCACTGTGAATCTTAGCCATAGAAATTGTAAACAACATATGGAGCGTCTGATTGACTCCTACCTGGTGGCTGGAGTTTGGGACATAAAAAAATAACTCTATAGATATGGTCAGTTTTTATCATTATGGTCTGGTTTGATTTTGTTGCTCATATGGAGGCCTCACTATTAATGTCAGTCTGTTTAACAACCAGTTAAAAGTTATTTACGGGAATTTTAAATACATCAGAAGAAAAAATTAAGAAAAGGTAGAAATATGGTCAAAGTTCATATGGGTCATACATCCATTTTGTACAAAGTAAAAGTTTTACTAGCTTCTACATTTTTTTTTTTATTATAAGACTAATATAGCTGCCCTTTAAATGATGTAATATTGTACTGGCATCTTCTAGTATTCATTTACCAGCAAGGGAAATAGTCCTCGTACATACCTCATGTCTCTTTAGGGTTATGGAAATTTGTGGCACATCAAACCCCGAGAGGGACTCCCTGCTTCCCTTTGACCTTGGTCGAAGTGCCGTTTAACCCTTTTGTGTAGATAAGCTTTTCAGGGTCAAAGGGGATGCCTGTTGAGACCATGCACAGGGAAAGAGCTGCACTGCTTAAACTCTGGGGCAATCAAGCGAGGTTAATATTTCTTCCTGTTTTACTGCACGTGGGTGAGCCTTTTGACCTGTGGCCAAATCTTAGCGTCTGTTCCATTCAACAGACCTTGTCAAAGAAAGCCCTTCATGTGACTTCACAAATTTTGGATTGAATATTAGCAGAAAAAGTCATTAGTCCAGGAAGCTCTGGGTTACTGAGCCCCTTTTACTTCTTAGGGATTAGCTTTTGAGTCTCGTGCTGTAAGAGACTGATGGAAATAGACCCCTTTAAGCGGGTCTGAGAGCTATTAGGTCCTGAGTTACATGTCCTTTGCAGATTTTGAGTTACATTCCACGACAATGGAGATTACCACAGTGTTAGTGATAACCAGATGGAAGTTAGCCAGGAGGGCAGCTCCACCCACCATCTTAGAGGCAACTCACGAATGAAACTTTCCATGAATTGCAGCCAACAACATTATTTATGGCTTCATGATTGTGTTGTAGTAGTAGTAGTAGTTACTGTTTGACAGAACGATTTATCAGTTTGATAGAATCCTGTACATTTTGTTCTCTGCCAATTCATTATTTATTACTTAAAGCTCTTGTGAGGAGTTTTTAGCTTGCTATGAATCTGTATTAATACTGATGCCTCCCTACGAGCTGCAAAAGACTACCATGGAAAGATTGACTGTCTCTATATTGTTATTTTTAAGGCCTTAAACAACTGCAGGTAGGTTTCAGATGGTATTATTAACAGCTTACAGACTTTTGTTTTCATGGCAAAGATTCTTGATGTGTGAAAAGACAGCATGTTGAAGGGATGAGGTCAGCAAAGCTGTATGAGACCCCTTTCTTGTCCAGAAACGTCGCCCAAATCCAAAGTTCCTCACAGGAGCTTTAAAGAAAGCGTTTTCCCTTCACGGTCGGCGGCATGTTTTCCTGACACCTCTCATAAAGGTTCAGTAAAGGCAACAACAAGCAGTGAGCTCTCCTGGGATCTGCCTAATCTTTGCCAAGCTAATAGATTTACCCTGTGCTGCCGTGTTGTCTTTAATTACTGTATCTCATGACACTGGGGTGGTCTGTGTGTAGATATTTGCATGGCTTAACGCCGGATCAACTCTTTAAGCTCTGAGTGGATATTAACTGGTTGCAATTTGCATCTGGACCAGATTTTTTTTTTTTTGCGAAACCCTTCTCTCTTTTTTTTAATTGCTGTCTTACTGACTTTCTCTCTATTGGCCCCATGATTGGTTTCAACCAGTGGATCATCCATCACCAGCACGTTTGACTGAGAGTCACATATTTATCTAATTCTGATTCATTTCTACCCCATCGCTAATAGCGCCTAGTTTATGACCCCACGTCGCACATTGTTTTGGACAGATGGCACTTCATGGTGACACAGAAGTTCCTCAGGGTATGTGTAGCACACCCTCTTTTTCATGCTCATACAGTATATATCAGTATGCCAGTATGCGAAGGAAGAAAGAGGGTAAAAAAAGAGGCAGTAGAGGCTCCTTACAGACACATCCCCTTAATAAGTAGGATGCTAAGCCGTTGGATCAGGCATTCCAAACACAGCAAGCGGTTTCAGAAACTTGCATATTTATGTATCAGGCTCCCTCTTTGCTCCTTTTTACCAAGCTGTCTTCCCTTTGCACACTCTAACACTGGATTTGATACTAATAGCTGTCATTTGGTGCAATTCACCAGCGAGGGAAGAAAGATGTGCATTATAAGAAAGGCAAAGAAGAGGAGAGAGCGTAGGTGTTTCAAAGTGCCAGAGTTTGACTCCAGTGAGAGACTGTTAGCGACGAATGTGCGTGCGTGCGTGTGTGGGCACATTTGTTCTGCGCGAGACAGAAACAGGATATGATACCAAGAGGGGAAAAGGGAGAAGTGGAGATTGATTGGGGGAACAGGAAGAGAAGGAAAGGGGAGAATACAAGACTAAAGGAGAGGAGGAAAGACAGAATGAGAGTAATGGTGGCTGCTGTTTGTGTGAGTGCATTAACAATGCCATAAAGTGGGCTCATCTCAGGACTTCCCATATAACTGCCATCTGTCTGGTTGTAAATCTGTAGGAGGAGGGTGTGGGTGGCGGGGGCCCATGCAGGAGGGACATGCCATCAGAGAAGAATGACAACCCATCCGACAGTTTTCCTGTGCTGCCATGAAAAAGCAGACGTTTCAGCATGGCAACATTCTCCGACAGGCGGATTAGAATTTCAAGAGAAGCGTCATTGTTTTGCAAAACACGTCTTTGGTTTTATTCTCGATGAATTGGCTGCCATCCAGAGTGGACACTCACGTGAAGCGCGCAGAGTTATGATACGTGTTCTTTCATTTTTTTCATCAGATGCATTAGGTTCGTCCTCTGCAGGGTTTTGTGGGGGATTTTTCATGGAAAGGGATCTTTCCAAGGTCAGAGAGGAAGGAGATGGCAAGTCATCCATATTACAGTGCCATCATATTAAGTTACACCAAGCATTACATTAATCTGTCAAGATTGCAATAAAATAGAGATCAGGATTAGGCCAAGGGAAAGTGAATATTTTAATCAGGCATGTATCTGTGTCCACTGTCCATAAACTGACCCTTGAGTTTATAGACATGCAAGAGGAGGGGGTGATATTAGGAGGGGTTTGCATTATGATTCCATTTACATTTTATTGATACTATCCTTCTCTCTTTGTCCGTCCCTCTGCAGGTCTGACACCACCTACCACGCCCCCACACAAAGCCAGTCAAGAGAATCTTTTCAAAGCATCGCTCAAAACCAAGTTGTCTTCATGTTCCTCCTCGGCCTTGGTGTGCAAAAGAGCAAGGCTGAGCGAGTCGGTCCCCGGCGCTCTGGCCCCGGCCCCAGGTGCCTCAGGCGGGGGCCCCATCAGAAAGGGTCCCGAACAGACTGAGCTTTATGCCCAGCTGAGCAAAGCGTCCCCCGCCCTCCCTTACACCCAACACACTGCGGGGTGTGGCCTCGAGGAGCATCGCGGTGCTAGCAACAATAAGCGGGCAGTGCCACGCGGTTACAGTGACCATGACTATTGCCAGGCGTTGGCTGGCGCTAAGAAGGACGGCAGCACAGCCACTGTTGCCGTGGCGACAGCGGCGGAAATAACAACCGCTGCTCCTTTGCCTTTTGCTGGCAAAGCAGAGGACAGGCATGTCGAATGTAAGGACTCAGCCATGCCAGCGTCCTCCTCATCATCCTCATCTTCATCTTCTCCATTATCAGCTCCATGTGGTCTTCTGGATAAGCAGAAGAACTTCACCTCTGTGGGTGATAAAGAAGCAGTCCAGGTCCAAGAAGCCACCACAGATGGGGACCAACTACACCTCTCTGCCACCAGCCGGAAGCTTCTGTGCGATCAGGAAATCAGAGCAGAACTCAATAAGCACTTTGGACCCCCCTTAAAAGCCCTTTACAGCCTGGGTGGCCAGGAGAGAGAACCAGGTAGCAAACCCAATAAAGCTGCGGCTCATCAGCCCCCCAAGGAGGGAGAGGATGGCTACTACTCCCAAAGGCTGCCTGGCTCCACCTACCTGCACCCAGGATTCCTCCCCTTTCAAGAAGAGCTCGAGCTCAGCGAGGGCCGCGAGAGTCGCTTCCTATATCCATGGGAGGGCACTCCACTGGACCTACTCTTTGATTGCTCCCCCTCCTGCTCCCCACCATCTAGCTGCTCCCCCTCACGAGGCTCCGTCTCCCCTCCGTCCTCCCTATTCCTCTCGCCGGGCAGGTCTTTCTGCTGGACAGGCAGCGGCTCACGCTCCCGTTCTCGTTCCCACTCCGGTTCTCGCAGCTCCTCCTTGCACTACCGGAGAAGATCCCTCTCCAGCTCACCCGACAGACACCCCACCTCCTGGTAAGATATATCTCAAACCCTTTTGGCTGCTCCCTGGCTGCTTGCCACCCATGCAGTTCAAACAGGTCTTGGAGCTGGCAGGGGTTCTATCTTAGTAGTGTAAAACAGTTCTGATCTGTCGTCAGAGCTGGAGTCAGACAGGAAATCCCTGGAGACCCATGGCTGGCATGACATGGCGTCTTGCCCTCCTCCTAGTCATTTCTTTGCACTGACTAAATGCAGACTTTGGCACGGCCAACAAAGAAATGAACATGTCTGCATTCGCTATACAACTGAAATTCTGTCTATTAAACCAGGTGGCAACAGATAATGAGGAAAAGCGTTGGGTCTAATGCTGCCCTTTAAACAAAACAAAAAGAGAGAAAACCCCAAAACATGAAACGTGCCAGAAGCAGTTTTAAGAGAGAAGAGAAGAGTTTTAATCTCCAGGCAGGACTTTTATTTGAGTGTCTTCCTAACAGTCTGCCCCCCTCCCACTTGCTCCTGTTTCCTTTTTGATGCAGAGGCTATTGTTTTAAGCAGGCAGCTGTTGTTTTTACTGAGTGGCAAACCCTCCTCCTTTACATCCCAAGAGATGAAAGCCAAATCCAGGCTGTGGGAGAGTAGACTCGAAACCCCCCTTTCTTCTCAAAAGAGACTCCTATCATCATCATAGCTCTGTGTGAGAACTACATTTCCCATGCTTCCCTTTGATCAGAGCTGAGGGGTTTTCGGTTGTTTTTTCAGCAGAAGAACAGAAGTGAATTGTGGTTCATGAGGAAGATGTGAGTGAATTCAGTTTGTCAGTTGTGGTTCATTGAGTGTAGGACTCCTCTGCACTGACTCACTTTGTTTGCTTGATTACTTAAAGGTCAGTTTACTCTGCGCAGCCAATAGAATCACTCTATTCCATTCCACACCGACTGGCTCACAAATTATACAATAATAGTCTCAAGGTACTCTCTCAGAATCTGACACTGACAGGCTTTCTGAAAATACTCGGCTGGGATTCTTTTTTCCAAACAATAGAACAAGAAGCTTGAAAAGATAAATAGAATTTCAGCAGAATAACTCTCAAAATCCCTCCTCTGTGTTCAAGTTTCACAGCCTAAGATCCTCCATCTTTGCAAAACTGGCAGTGCTTTGCTTATGTGAGCTTCCAAAACTTCTCCCCCTTCCATTATTCAGGTCTTCCTTCTTCAGCAACACTTCAATAATTAAGTATCAGAAGCTTGAGGAGAGCAGGGGTACAAGCTCCACAGTCAGGCCACCGGGGCCCACAGTATTGACCATTTCCTTCATACAACATAGATAGCAGGTGCGTGTTTTTGCTAGCTCAGGTGCGGAGGAGAGTTCTGAGGAAAATCATGCTCACTTTCCTTTTCCAGGGGTTAGATTAGGACGGGGAAGGGAGGAAAAAGAGTGCTTTCATGTGGAATTAACCCGTTTTTTTTTGTACACCTGAGTAAGGCTTGGAATTATTAAAGAAGGTAATAATGTTCTGGAGAAATTAATCAAGCCTTCAGAAATTAGCATTATCTGATATGAGTATATGTGTGAGCTGAGTTTCATACAAAGCCCTGTGTGAGGAAAAAAATAACACAAAACTGATTCTGAATCAGATTCTGATTAAAAAAAAATGATCTGTTTACTCCACATAGGTCCCGTCACAACACAGATTTTCGTTCCAGGAATCACAAGAACCCCAACCCTCAGTCTCGATCTCCTCTCAGCCGCAGGCCAAGGTGAGTAATTAGGTTCAGATCAACTTGGTGTACTTGTTTGGAAGGAGTTTTATTGCTACATTATTTCCCCAACCATCTACATGAGAAACTTTTCACTGTCACCGCTCACAAAAAGTCAAATATCCTGTCAAGCAGAAGCTCTCTCTCTCTCTCAGTCTGCACCATCCATACTGGAGGCCTGGTGACAAAACATTTAGGAGAAAATGTGTTTAATTGATCATGTTCTATCTGACTTGTGTCAAAAGAATCACAAACGCCACACATGCACGCTCATACTTCAGAGTCAACGCTCCCAGCTGTAAAATGACGTTTATTAAACGAAGCGGCCGTGTAGTTTTTCACGAGCTTCTGCAGAGGAGACTGTTTCATACTGGCAAAGTCAAGAAACGGAGACGGAGAGGGAGAGGGAGACTGACACCCTACCAGCGCTCTGAGCTGATTTGGCACCCACAGGCCTAATGACACACGACAAGCCTAAGAGTCGCTCATCAGTTGAAAACTTAACAGACACGTCTTGTGCCAGTCCAGGGTGGTGGCGGGGTGGGGGGGTGGGGGGGCGAGAAGTTGCACTTTCCCTCTTGATGAAGCCCTAAGTAAGCAGAAAGTAATGACATGTGAAGTTGTGCTGACAGTTGCAGCTGCCCGGCTCCCCGGCTGCACTGCTCACCGTGTCTCCCGCGGGCCTTTTCCTGCGGGCGCGGTAATCATCACAATGGCGGAGAGATATCTTATTAACATGTCCCTTTTCCTCTACCTTTTCAACACCTTTCCCTAACATCAGCGGGGGAGAAATGGTGGGCTACTCCTCGGTGGATACTTGCAATTGTTCTTCTGTAGGAGGGTGAATTTTAGAGGGCGAGGTAGGACGGTGATGTCACACCTCTCCTTTTATCTTCCCTAGGTATGACAGCTATGAGGAATACCAGCATGAGAAGCTGAAGAGGGAGGAGTACCGGCGGGACTATGAAAAGCGGGAGTTTGAACGGGCCGAGCAGCGAGAGAAGCAAAAGCAAAAAGCAATAGTGAGTCAACCCACCTCATTTCTAAGATTGACTTTCCTGCTGTGCTAATAAAAAAATATGCTATCACTGTCAAGAAATTCTGCAAACACACTAACATGAGACAGCCGTCAGCCCGGTGCAATGTGCCACAACATCTCTATACAAAGTGAGTTCCTGCATGATTCAGGCGACAGGCCCTTCCTCTTTATCTCCGAGTTGTGTATTTTTAACGTCTTTGTGGTCTGGAAACACTGTCCACTCTTATTAATCACACCACGGGGGCGAAATGTTAAAATAGTCTAAAACTGAAACGAGAAGATGAAAGGAATGAAAGAACTGAACCGTGCGTTTTCAAAATTCAGCCACATTTCCGTCATAAATCTGTTTTCCACGTCTTGGCGTGAAATCCTTCAGTTTTCCCGCAGCCTCCACCACCCGTTGATAAAGCACACATTAAATGATGCAGGAAGGCAAACCTGGCTTGGCTTGCATGCATATTCAGAGATGGAAAAGACAAACAATTATGAGCAGCGGAGCTCAAGCTGTCAAACAAGGTTTGGGAGGCCGCGCATGTGAAAGCATCTCCTGTCTGTTAGTCTGTCTGTCTCACATACCCACACACACACACACACACACAGGCAGCCCTTAGGGGGCCATCAACCAAAGGCAGCTTATTTATCAGTTGTCAGCATCTAAACCCCTAATTCAGCAAATCTTTTTTTTTTTTTTTTTCGTTCAAACTGTATGTAAGCACGACAGAGTGGAAAAGGCATAAAAACAGCCGTCTGTAGTTAATGTGTATTTCTACTGCTGCTTCACACAAGTCTAAGGTCTGGGTGAACTTTGAGTTGAGCACTGATTTACACACATGTTCCCAGTACCCTCAAGACAGCTTTTAAAACTTCAACAAGCCTCAGCGGACCTGCTTTTTGTAATGGCAAGTAAATGAATGAATAAATAAATAATACTGTTGGAACACTATAGCCCCAGGCTCGTGCTATATTATATGATTAGCAGATGCAATTAAACTACTCAAAAAGCTGTAATTGCAGCCTGGTGCGGCTTGTTCCTAAATGATTCCACTATGACCCCCAACGTCCTCTGAGGTTCAAGGAAATTCATGTTTTCTGCCCTGTGGCTCTTAATGCTCCCCGTCTCTTGGAAATGAATATCCATGTCATATTAGCAGACTTCTTATTTAGCAGCCGTGCCTGCGTGTTGTACATTTCGACTCGCGAGTTGGAGTAGAAGAAAAAAAGGCTTCTTTTATTTTCTTTTTTTTGTTGTGATGTATGGCTGAGTCACTCCAGCGCTTTATTTTTAGACTTCAAAAAAAAGAAGAAGCAAACTTAAGACATGGCATCATTTGATAAAAATCACTCTGCCTCTGGTTGATGAGTTGCGGCAAGAAAAAAAAAAGAAAAAAGAAAGGAATTGTGGTGCCAAGGCAGACTGAGGGGCCCTCTATCTGCAACTCTATCAGATAACAAGCTGCACCAATCACAGAGGAACACAGACGCAGAGAAAGTGTAGAGGGACAAAGAAAAAAAAGAGGGGGGGGGGGGGGGTGTTGGCTCGAGTCAGCTGTAGTAGCCACAGGAGTGATCAAGACCAATTCATTAAGGCTGGGTGAAGAAAGAGAGGGGAAACGGAAAAAAAAACGGCTCCCCCTTCTAATCTCCGACTGTCTTTCCTCTTTAACGAGCAGGAGGAGAGACGGGTGGTGTACGTGGGGCGACTGAGGTCCGACTGCACCCGGACAGAGTTGAAGCGTCGCTTTGAAGTCTTTGGCGAGATTGAAGAGTGTGCAGTGAACTTGAGGGACGATGGGTAAGGCCCCAGGACAAACTTTTTTTCTCGTGTGAGTGCATCTATATGTAATCTGGATTTAAGCCAGGAGGCTGCCTTAACTATTGAACTTTAACAAAAGAAAAAAGAAAAGTGTTGAAGGTCTAAAACAAAGACAGAGATTGTGCAGTCTAAGAGCATCTCCTGATCCATCTACAGCGCCCTAAAGATACACTTTTATTGATTCTCTTTTGCATATAAATAGCGTGATCGCCACCGAAGACAAGGGCCCTGTGTTTGCTTATTGTTCGTTGCCCCCGCAGCATCATTCTGACGTATGGTTTTCTATTTCTGAACAGGGACAATTTTGGCTTCATCACGTACCGCTACACTTGTGACGCCTTTGCCGCCCTTGAGAACGGACACACCTTACGCAGGTCAAACGAGCCTCAGTTCGAGCTGTGTTTTGGCGGGCAAAAGCAGTTCTGCAAATCGCATTACACAGACCTAGGTAAGTGTGTTTTTTTTTCTAAATCAGCCCCCTGTTTCATACACTGTATTTTGCATTTTGGGAATGACTGCTAGGGAAAAAAATAGTAAAGAATTAACCTAAAAAGAAGACTGGAGTGACGCTTCCAGAGCAAAAGTGACCCATCTCTTGTCCAGCAAGTATTTAAAACTCATAAGAGCACAAATATATTCAATTAAAAAGTTCAGTTTTGTTCCTACATATAGCTGAGGCATCTTTAAGAAAACAAAACAAGCTCTGAACTCTTCAACACCTGCTGCATGTTTTTACTTTGTCCATATGAAATGCAACACACCCAGCAGAAGGATTGCTCTTCAAAGCATGTGTGCAGCTGAGTGCAAGGCGTGATTTTTTCTTTCTTTTTTAACCGCTTCTGGATGTACAGTAGGTGTGGGGGTGTGGGAGTCACCTTTAATAGCATGAGGAGGGGAGGGGTAAAAGATGAAATTACAAGAGAGGGGGAAAAAAAGATGTGGTAAAGGAAAGAGATGAGGTGAGGAAGAGGAAGGTAGGAGCAAGGTTAAGTCGAAGCAATCTCTCCCTCCCTCCAGAGCGAGCCTCCATCTGTTGCCAGCTGTTGCCGCTCCTTTACATAGAGGAAGGGGCCACTGTGAAAGCATACACGCTTACAGATACTTGCTGCCCTTTGTTGGGATTCAGAGATTTTAACCAGAGTGCGGTGTAGGGGGAAAAAAAACATCATCCAACATAAGTGATTCCTTGGAGTAAACATGTGTGCGTACATACCAGCTATATTGATCAGAAACGTACAGTATATATGACAGAAATCTGCTCACAAATGGATGCAGCCGAGGGTCGAATGACGCACATGATAAATAATGCAGGATATTAATGATATCCAGGCTTTTTTTTTCCTCTGGCAAGATGCCCCGTTTCAGACATGTAAGGAAAGAAGTTGCTTCCTTGTCTCCTCATAGGACTTCCTAGGTGTAGCTAACTGAGCAGCCATATTGAAGATAAAGCTAAAGATGCCTCCATGATGTTAAGTGTTGCACAAGAAAAATCACCACCCTCAATATAATGGAGAAAAATATAGACCCTTGACATGTATTTACCTCTAAGAAGTGAGGTCAGGAATGTATAATACACAGCTGCAAGAGGGGTCACAGGGTCACAGGAAAGAAAAAGAGCACTTTCCTCAATAAATGAAGAGGTTACTATACATTGCCACAGCACATACTCGGAGCCACCGGCTTTTAAAGAGAGGGCATGATGAGAAATTGACACACACAGAAACAGTTGCTAATCCGAAAGCCTTGAGGACACACATTATGTTGGGATTGACTAATCAGTCCACTGAAATGGAAAGGGGCCGTCATTCGACCGCCTCTTTGTCAGGAGTGGGCTATTTTTGGTCGTCCCCACACTGATAGCACAGGATAAAGAGATTGAAAGGGAATAGTTTCCCCCCTCGTCTTTTCAATCTTATAGGCCCTTGCTTCCTTTTTTTTTTTTTTTTTTTCGGAGACACTGTCCATTAGTTTAAAGTAGAGCACCGGGGTATTTTTCATCCCTCAAGGTGTGCAGTGTGACACAATTCAGCCCGTGGCCACAGCATTAGATCACGACTGGCGTCTTCCAGCTGCCATGGTCACTCCCATTTCTCAAAGCTCTCACGGTGTGCTGCTGGCCCCTTTGGGGGGGCCCCATTTGTGAAGCTGTCTGTTGGCAAAGATAAGATGCTCTTTATGTATTATCAGTTGATCAGGAAGAAGAGACATATGAGGGATGGACCGACAGATTTATAAGCTCTCATCACTGTTGTTTACGTGGAGAAAAACACATTTATTATCTGTTTCTGACTATTTGAATCTTTGGTTGAGGATATTAGGCTACTTTCCAATAGACTTTATTTTCCATCCCAGATGAAATGTATTTTAGGGTTCAATGAAAGTAGTGCTTATGTACATAGAATTCAACCCCATTAGAGCTGTCCTTTTCGGACGTGATATTTATACAGAAAGTATTTGAGAGCTTGTTTGATTGATCTCACTCATTGTTTGTCCATATTACTTTTTTACATTTCGCTTTCTTTTCTCTTTTTCTTTTAATTTTACATGTTCAAACTAAACTAAACTAAAACGAGCCCATTCATACACAGGATCATAATGGGATATTGGGAGCAAATTAGTTCCATTAATGATAATAGGTGATCTGTGTTCATTGCTTCTAGTGTGAGGGAAATTAAAGACCGTTTTTCTTCCTGCTGACCATAAATCCGCCTCCAGAAAGTAACAGCCAAACTCCAAACACTGTTCTGAGTCCTCCATTGTTTGCACCAAAGAAAGACATTATTAAAATCTTGATTTTGTCCAGTTTTTTTCCCCCTGTATTTCAATACATGTTATTCTTTTGAACGTAGTGTAGTGTACTCAAATGTATGCAGTCAAAGTATGCAACACATTTTCTTCCTCAGCATTGGAAACTTTAAAACTCAACTGCATATTAAAAGGACTTTCAGCTTGTGTTGATTTTGGCGCCACCTGTGGACAAAGCATCAATTCTTATTGCTTTGCTTATTTTGTCTTGTAAGTGTTTAAGAAGTGTGTAATGAACAAGTCATGTGTCACTCATCGGGAAAAGCTGTTTCTGCTGCATGCAGGCAATCGCTGCGTCTGACGCCTACCCTGCGGCAGCTTTTCTAGGCATTATAAATGACAGTATAGAAATAGCTCGTCTTGATGCTGATGTTCTCATTTGGTTTTGTAGCTCAGAAGGAAGCATCCATATTCATTTCAGTCTGTTTTTATAACCAGCTAAAAACTCTTTACAGGAGCTTTAACTGTCAGATAAACATTTTACTGTGAATTTATGACGTAAACAAAGAATATTCTGGAAGTTTCCAGAAATATATTTTTTCCCCACACTATGAAAGTGAACCTCTTGTTTTATCTTCATTTTCAATGAAATACTTCTTTCACACTGAACTCATCCTTTGTTGTCTCTTTCAGACTCCCACTCAGACGACTTTGATCCAGCCTCAACAAAAAGCAAGTATGACTCCATAGATTTTGACAGCTTGCTGAGGGAGGCCCAGCGCAGCCTGAGAAGGTAACCAGTTCAGTGGCACCTGCTGTCTGTCACAAAGAGGGACTTCTGATACCTCACTGTTCGTTTCTCGCTCCTTTGACGACGAGACTACCACAAGTTTTACACTCTATGTCATAGAGTATAGAGGAATAAGTCTATAGACCTATATCAATATAAATGAATATATCAAAAATAAAGTTTACATGAACATAGCTGCTGGAGAGACGGGAAGAGACAATACATTGTGGGAAAAGCCAGTGAACCCTCAGAACCTGGTGCACAGGTTTACTTGCTGTACAACCATCAATGAACGAAGAAAAAGAGAAACTTTCGTGACTTTTTTTTCTCTCCAAGCACTACAATACCCACAATTCCTGGGGAGTGAGGACATGCAGCTTGTTCAGCCAGATTTCTTTCTTTTGCTCTTTTTGATTCTTCTTCTTTTCCTTTAAAAATCTGGTGTTTGGATCTAGTGTTACATTACAACCCAGAGTATAGGGAATTGTATCTTGGAGGTCAAATTCTCCAGGTAATGTTGTTGTCTACATTTTAAAGAGAAATGTAGCTGTGTATTTACTAATACTATAAAAATGAATATTTTTATTTTATTTACATATCGGATAAAGTTCTTTATTTGTTACAGCTATGCACTGTAAAATGCAGCCTTTTTTTAAAATGAAGAGAAAATTTCTTAATTCAGAATGTCAATCTGTAGTACTTACAATACTGTCAAACATATTGTACACCTACACGATGTTTAGCAGACATGACATGATTGTAAAAAAGAGAAAAGAATAAGAGTCCTATTGCTCATTTTGACGGAGCATGTGAACAAAACGTCCTTTTTTAAGTTATTTTGTTGGGGAAAAAACAGTCTACCATGTATAGTTTTATCTGTTTATAAAGTTTTTCTCAATCAGTGTTTTTGCTTAAACAACCAGTGTAAATGCATTTTTAACGTGTTTTTCATGATTGTAAAAAAAAAGGTACCCCATTTTTTATTAATTCTTTCTGAAGCAATCAGTATATATGTAGATGTATATCTTTACATATATATATATAAACTCAGTATGATTTTATTGCTTTGTATGATTACTGAAGGAAACAACTGCATTCACCTCTTTTCAATCAGAACAAACACATATTTATCTATTTATTTTAATATTTGAATCAAGACTATTTATGGGCTCCATTCAACATGGCGTACCTCATGAAATGTATTTTCTGTTCATGTCGTCTTTCGATTTGTGTTATTTAACTTTCAATCACTAGACAGGGTGTACAAACATGCTTTAGTGGGGATAATAATATTACCTTCTATGCCTTTCCAAAACAATCAAAACATTCAGCTGATCACTCCAGACGTCCTTGTTTTTTTTTTTTTAATCTCCACTATCGTCCGTCACTTCTGGTTTTTTCTTTCCACACATAACATAAAGCAATAAAATGATTTAGCAGGATTTTTTTGATACCACTGTAAACACTTGTTGTCATCGCTCCACTCACGCTTGATTATGTGAATGCCAAACAAAAAGTTTACAATTTCCTTTTCCTGACTTTTTTAAAAAGATCTTGTATTTGATGTACAATATAAATATATATATACAATGATGATACTACTAATATTCTTCACAATAATTACAAGATGATTAATAACAATAACAATGATAATAATATAAATGAAAGAAAAATATATAAAAAGCAATAAATTATTTTTCAGAGTTGTATTTTAGCTCCTATTGTGTGGTTTTTGGACTTGACCCATTACCCAGCCGCTGCTAGCTAGCTAGGATGACTCCATTCCAGTATGTTGGTATTACATCATCGTGACATCACCATGTGCGGTAAAAAAAAACAAAAAAAAAACACTAGATTGTCCTCGGTCTCACTTCCTGGTCTTCCCTTTAAGATGTAATTGAGTCTATGTGATTGTAATGCACGCATTACTTTGTGACATCTGTGCAAAAAAAACGTGACTCTTAACTCCACCGTGTGTGTAAAATGTGTCGAGTTGAAACTGTGTTGTGTAGATGCATGGCTTTTCCAGGATGACAGTCGGTAGCGTATATACCACTCTGGACATCTGCCTCTCAGCTGTCTCTACTGGCAGATTTTAAATGACATTCTATAAGCCTAGAGAAAACTACTCAACAATGTATCGCATGCCGCACCAATCTCCATCATCTACCCCCCCTCCCCACACACACACACACACACACACACACACACACACACACACACACACACCCACCCCCCTCCACTCACAGTCCAGATATCACAGCCGCCGCCGCTGCTACATGACATAAAAGGTAACCTTGCGGTTTCTGGTTCAATTAATATCCCGTTTCTAGTGTGCGCCAAGTAATGAGAGAACCAGGTTCCATCACAGGAAGGGTGAGAAAAAAAAAAATCTTTTGTATGAAAGCTTTTGCTGATCACAGCCTTCCTTTCATGGAGTTTGACAAGAAAACGGCAAATTTTTATGATGCAAAGAGACAAAAAGTGGTCAAAGGAAGGATGAATAAACCCTTTACCTGTGTTTTAAGACATTGTTTAACTTTTTTGCTGTCTGTATAGCGTATGGGTAATGGTGTCGTGTCCCATTTGATAGATGTGGCTTTAATCATTGTAACAAAAAAAAATGCTTTGTAAATTGCCTAGAGTAGCAATATATATTATAACACCTTATGGTTCAAATTTCAACTGTGGCAGACTTTTTAATAATGTGACCTACTATGGAGGACTTTGCCACTGCTTAAACGTTTGTTGGGTAATCATGTTTCTTTTGGAAGGACAATATGTGCGTTTGAATGTATGTGTGGGTTTGTGATTTTAGGGAAAGTATGTGTGTGTTTCTGCAGTGTGTGTGTGTGTGTGTATGTGGGGAAGGGGAAGGGGGGGGGCCACTGTGGGTTGTTACCTGTTTGTGTCCTATCCACGTTGCCTTCTGCGAAGTCCTTACCAATGCCTTTGTGGTTCTACCTATTGTACGACTTTCTTGTGAATTTTATTTTTTATGTGCAATTCTCATCAGCCTCACCATGCCAATAAAGGGAAATGTGTTTGAAAAAAAAAAATCCTCCTTTCTTTCTCTATTGTCTTCCTTTCTCAGTTGTACCACTTTCAGGCAGCGCTGAGGACTGATTATGATCTGTCTGATTGCTATCAAAAAAAAACAACCTTGAAGTTTTTTTTGGTTTTTTTTAAAGAGAAAGAAATTTAAAAAGTCCTGGAAACAATGCATGCAGCTAATGTGGATTCCAAAATACCCCCCTCCACCTCCTGCGCTTATAAATCAAAGCGTTGAATGAAAGCTGACTGAAATGACACAAGGCCATCCTCAGCACATCTGTCTCCCTCTGAAGTTTCTCCCCTAATAAAGAATCTCGGCTTAATTCAGAGCAACATCCCTCTTTGATATTCATATCACCTGGGAGAGAACACTACAGTCTTTGTCTGTGTCCACAACTTGACTCCACACCATGCGTCTGCGAGTTAATTAAAAAGTTGGGGGGAACAATTTCATTAACACGATAGAGAGAGCTATAGTAAGTTGATGGTGCGCTTGATATTCAATAGGGCTTCATTATGGCTCTAACACCCCCTCTCCTCTCCTCTCCTCTCTTTTCCTTTTTTCTTTCTTTTAACACACATCTTCGCCTGGGAGCTGGGATCACACCAGGAGCTTCCTCCATGTCCTTTTTTAAAAAAAGAAATATGGGAAGAATGTGCATTAAACTTTAAGGTTGGGGGTCTGATTGTGTTTTTTATTAAGGCCGCTGTTTAGCCCCGGAGAAGGGAGCGCGGCTGCCTTTCATTTCGACTCGGCTGCCGCATTACAGCGGGAGGTCTCCTTCTGCTTGCCCTTTCCACAGAATGAAACTGTCCCTGGAAATCTCCCCCCTCGCTCCCTGTCGCCTTTTTTTCTCTCTTCCTCCTACCTCTCTCTTTCCATCACGATAGGATGGCTTTTTTATCTGTTATGTGTCTTTTTTATTATTAACCACTAGATAAGCAGCTATCTCGACTCCAGTTGGAGGTAAGTGGTAGCCTTGGAGATAATGGGGTTTGATGGGGCTGCGGTTCTCTGTGGGACAAACACTGAGATGTTGCTGCTGAGTTGTCGAGCTCTGTATTTTATTTGGCATCGAGCTGTAGCTGCTGTGTCAGAATCCTGAAAGTGGCACTCGCTATTCTTACTTTGTTTTCAGATGTGTGACAAGCATGTATAAATGGTTCGCATTTCTGTTGGTGGCAGAGGTGTAAACCTTTGCCTGATGGCAGCTCTTTTATGAGGATCCCATCCCTCGCATGTAAGCAGGCCAGTGTGTGGAAATAAAGCATTGTTGGATAATAAGATTAGACTACCTGAGATTGGTTAATTAAAGCCTGTGGGGTGGAACATGAGCTATCCAGCCAGTAATTTACCATCAAGAACACTTTTTTTAATTGTCAACCTAGCACAAGCTTCATCAGGACACATTTCTTTATCTATGAAGACAGCTAGCTCTGAAGCAACGTCATTTCTCTTTGTTTATACCACAATAATTCAAGTCAATGCCCATGATCTCCTAAATACAAGGCTGGCAGGAAAATAAAAAACAAGATTGTAGTGAACCAAAGACCTAGGATTAGGCTTAATTCCCTCAACGCCTCTGCACTTTCTTCCCTTTGACCCTGTATAAAGTAGCTGTTCATTTTTGAAAGTTAAAGCCAAGATTGTAATGCTAATCTGTTGCCAGGAATAATTTAACACCCAAGAGTGTTCAAGCAAAGCCAATCAATAAGACTTTGCCATGTCTAGAAGAAGAAAACTCTTAAAACATCATATCATGACGCTGCTGGCTGCAGGGTAAAAAGCTGTTATTCCGGTCAGATTGCATGATGTGTAAGCTTGGGATGGTTGCTTAAGCCACACTGCCTCTGGTGTTCTTTTGCTGTGGTCACGTGAAATTTTGGCTCACATTAAATCATGAGAACAAGATACGTTTCCTGTGGACCCATCATGTTGTATAAAACTGAGCATTTTATTCCCATCATCAACAGATTAAACCACTGGATGTTGCTTGGATTTCTTCAACAATTTCTTTGCTAACGCCTTTTTTTCCCCAGCTGACGAGCCTTCCATCGTATGCCACCTTATGGGAGAGATAATGACTTTGCTATTAAAATCGCAATCTCCCCATTCGGCATTCTAGTTTCAGCACTTTCTGCTGTTAAAGAGTAATGAGGAACAGAAGGACAGTATTCTTCTTCCCCCTAAACTATCAACTTTAGGGACTGAATGTATTCTTC
This sequence comes from Symphodus melops, assembly GCF_947650265.1. Lineage (NCBI taxonomy): Eukaryota > Metazoa > Chordata > Actinopteri > Labriformes > Labridae > Symphodus > Symphodus melops. Next base: position 7,139,369 of record NC_136710.1, read on the forward strand.
GCTAGATAATTAATGGCTACAGACAAATGGTGGTTGATTGAGCGACTCATCCCTCTATTTTCAATCACCATCTGCTGTGTGTTGCTGGCAAAAAACAGTGTTAATTACCTCAAGTGTGCCCAAGACGTGGCGTATTAATTAGAACAACAAAAAAGGGAAACCTAAAAGATTCCAGTGTTTTAGTATCAGAGATGATGTGTGAATGTGTGTGAGTACGTTTAGATTTTGTTGAGGGATTAGCAAGCAAACGAGATCCAGACGGTAATCATTTGGTTATTTGGCCTTTGGATTAGTTACCAGCGTAGCTTTGTAGCTACCTTTACTTTCCTTCTGTGCCTCAAGGACATGCCAGGCGTTTCACAAGCCTGTGCCAGCCAAATTTGTTTCACACACGAGGGAAGGAGACAGGAAGAAGAATCTCCACATTGACAGACAGCTGACACAGTGTGTTAGAGCACCAGATTTAGCCGTCTTTAGCTCTTTGGATGTGTGCATCACCTGACTAAATGAGAAGCTGTAGTAACAATCTTAGGGCTGCAGAACTTTACCTCCCCATGACCCAAGATTCCAGTTGTGCAAGTGCTGAGAGTGTATCCTGATAGGCCCGACATCAAGACGTCGTTGCTAACCAGCTGATGTTGAGAGGAACATGGTAATGTGTTGATGTGAGCAGCATATCATCAGCTATTATTATGTAATCATGGAGTAGTATCAATAACAATTAGCATAATTTCCATGACTGCGGTACTTATTGGGTCCATTTTAAAACCCTGACAAATCAAATATGCTTATTTCCCTCATATAAATGGCTCATATCTGTTACAAAGTGGATTAAGGATATAAAATACAAATTAGCATTAGCTCTAAATAATATTCGACCTCTGCTTAAGTTTGCCTGGAGGCAAACCCCTCTATTGTACTCCTTTAGAGCAGTTAGTCTAGACCTGTTTGTTTGCCACCTCTTTCAATGAAGCAATGTCTGAGTTATAAGAGTTGTTCATCGGGAGAGGTCTTCTCTCTTTAAAGATATTAGTCCGTTTTAGTGGCCAGATTCAACACGAAAAGATATTTTTAAAATGTCCTTTAAAAGTCCAATAGGTAAAAATATTTTTGTATCTAAGATGGAAAATTGTTCTTGTTTTTTGTGTTTTCCACCTCAAGAATGATATCACAACCCTTTAAATTTAGCTCATAACCACTCAAAGGGCTCCCCCCCCTTTGGAAACCACTGCTTGGGAAAGTACAAAGCTTGCTATCTCGTTTTTATTCTTGCTTTTTAAACTGTCCCATACTAGTTGGATCTAGGCTTCATAATGGCTCCATTCAAGCATTCTTGACGAGATGGCTCGGAAAGAAAGAAGAAGCTGAGTGCTCTCTCCATCTCTATGTATTCTCTCTCTCTCTCTCACTGTCTCTCTCTTATCTGCTGCTTGTATTTTTTTGCAGAGTGGTCCTGTTGAAACGCAGAGTTGTGTCTAAATCCAGTTCCCAGCTACTTAGCCCCCACCAAACCCACTCACTCTGACACAAGGGCCGGCGAGAGCATCCCTCTCTCTCTCTCTCTCTCTCTCTCTCTCTCTCTCTCTCTCTCTCTCTCTCAGACCCCAGCTTGAACCCATGTATCACACAGCAAGCCATCACAATACAGTAGAATGGGCACATGGACAGTTATTGTTTGTTTGCACTATTTATGTCAATGTAGAGTCTGCGGCAAATGGCTCCGTAATGCAATCATTCATCCTAGCCATCCTGCGCTCCCGTCCATTAGGCTAATGATATTCTGTAACCGTCCCAGGTTCCCTGGTTGTTGAAATCATGAATGTGAGAAGTAGGAGAAAGTAGTAGGACTGCTGCTTAATTGGAGGATGATGATCTAATTTGAGTGTCTGGAAACATATGCCCTGTAGTGCCCTTGAGCAACATACCGAATTCCCGGCAGCTCCAAAGTGGATGCTGTATGGCTGTTCGAGTGATCCAACCAACATATGGAGTCTAGAAAGTAGCCACATGAGAACAATATTTCAGAAGAAGAGATGTTGAAGCTCCCCATCCTTATTTTAAAAGTTCAGATAAGTTTTCAGTTACATGAATTCTATATTTTAAGACCTTAAGATGTTTTAAGTGTCTCTCAAATCAGTCCATCTAAAGAGTAATGTGGCACTCTGCAGCGACATAAGCGTTACTGACTGGAGTTTTAGTCCGTTAATAAGACCAAGAGTGCTGGCTATTGCTCACCAATGCTAAACTGAGAAGCTAAAATTTCTCAGACATTGAAAATATTGACAATGTTTAGAGTGTTTGGTTTTGGCCGTATCTTTAATGTTAGATTACTGGGATACTCATAAAAATTGACATGCTGTTGTTGTATTAGTTTAGCACATTTAAGCTAAATGCTTACATTTTCATAGATTATATACTGCTGTATATAATCTATATATAGCGCTATACCGTGACAACATTTAAACTAAATACAGGAGCAACATGTTCTACATTCACAAAATATGCTCTATTAGTTCAACATGATAGCAGGGGAACATTTAAATCAGATTCTCTGTGCATAAAATATTTAGTATAAACCGTATCTCAGTTTAGCATGATGGTGTACACACATTTATTTCTTTGCACTAAGCACAAAGTAGAGGTTTGTTTAGCAAATATCTGGTCATGGGGGGTGCCGGTGGCGCAGTGGCACTGCACGCGTCCCCATGCATCGAGGCACAGTCCTCGCACGGGAGGCCAGGGTTCGTGTCTGGCCTGTGGCGGACCCCTCCCGCATGTCTCCCCCGCCGTCCACCATCCTCCCCACAACAAAGGCTAAAAGCCCGAAAAAAAAACTTTAAAAAATAAAACATCTGGTCATAAACCAAAGTATTAGACAGCTTAGAAAAATATGACACTGGATCTAATCTGGTCACCATGGAACCACAATCTATTCAGTTAATAAAATGATGTATAATATAAGAGGTTGCAATAGTGGTGTTGGAAGATACGTCAATGGGCCACCTCATTCTTTAGGGATTATAATCTTGATAACATAAATAGTATTGACCAATATTATCCAGTATACAGTATTACATTTGTTTAGCTTATATTGGCAGATGATGATGAGAAGATTTATCATCTGGTAACAAATAATGTCTGTACGCACATCCTTTCCTATGTTTTTTATTATATGGCTGAGTTATTTCACAAGGTATGGGAAAACAAAAAATGGCACAAAGAAGGATAGGTCAAGGGATCACCTAAGGGTGCACTCATACTAGGCAGTCCTCACTGTGCTGAAGCACATTTGACCTCCAAAGTCCTGTTTGTTTGACTAGTGTGATTGCTCTGTACCATGCTCAAGCACGGTACACTTCCTTGGCCGTGACTGTGATTGGAAGAGGGAGCCTTCTGCACAGAACGGTTGGCCATGCGTAAGCACAAGCACAGAACCACAATGTGGACATGACGTATAACCATTCCTGGTCTTGCATAATCGAAAAAACCAGGACTGTAAGAGAGCTGTCTCTGAATAAAACAACAGTCAGAAAAGCTGCTGTAATATTGTCAGTGTTATTCTCCATTCGTTCGACTAAACAAGAGAAAATTCAGTCTTTGGCAGGTATTTGAAAGATACCAGCTATTTAAATTCTTTAATCATCAGAATCCATCATCTGGAGCACCATGGACATCTATACCAAAATTAAGTAATTAAGTAAAAATTTAATTACTACAGTTCTGTGCAAACCAAGGTGGTTGACCAGCCAAGCAACCAAATAACGTTGTCATCCATAAAGAGTTACACTAGCAAATGCTAATATCTAAATATTGTATTTTCCATATTTAAATGGTAAATTTTCAAGTGGTATAAAGTACATCAAGTTTCCATGGCTGACTACAAACTATTAATACACAATAAAATGACAGCAGAGTTCTGACTCCCCTTGATTTTGAGTGTGCAGATTCTCTTTTCTGATACATAAAAAGCATGAAATCAAGGCGGTGTTCTGTCAAATTAAAGACTAATTACCAGCTAGTATCCTTTTAATCCTTATTTTGTGAGCACCATTACAGCTCAAATGCCAGTGCAATTCAAAAGTATTACAGAAATAGTCTGTAAAGGAACCTCCCTCTGTTTGGACTGTCAAAAATCTCAGCCCAGACTGGAGTGCATTAAAATGCACGGACAGTCAAGCTTTAATTACTGGGAAAAAATACCCCGTGCCTTAATCCACATGGTAATAACGCAATTAAAGTGGTGTTTCTTGGACTTGGTAATCTTCAGTGACAAGGCTTACAATTCAATTAACCCCGTTTTAACACTTTGTTTCAACTTCCTGTGAGGCTAATTTGCTTTTTAACTTACTTCAGTTGCTATAATTATGCCGTAAGAAAAGTCCAATTTGTGAATTATCAGTTGTTTATGTCAGTGAGGCGTTGATTTTCCATGGACGTGATGTGCTCTTATCCAGCAAGATGCATGACAGGGAATTCCTTTAGTCTGGCTTCCAAGAGACTGATAGGTTTGTCACTCTCAATAATGGTTGAACTGGCTTTTCTGGTCTGATCTGATCCTTCAGACTTGCTGCGCACATACAATACAGAAACAATACCAAACCCACTCCACTTTAGGAGTGAAACATTATTTTTTCAAAATAACCTCTTATTCTTTTTCGTGTGTGATTCTGTGCTTGCAAAGTAAGTTGCGTCCATGATGAGAGTAACAGCCTGATACAATTTCCGATAATCTCATACAACTGAAGCTGCACTCCTTCTGACACCTACCAAAGCCAGGCGCGGATCTAACCCATTTAATCACTCCTTTCTTGTTCTTGTTCTAAACTCATGCTGGCTGTGACATATTGAGCCGGCAAACTTTCCATGTTCTCCCAGAGAAGGTCATTGGGCCAGGCCCAATCTAGCCTCTGAAACTGAGCCAAGATTTCCACTGCTGTCGTTCAGATTAGTATTAGACGTGAGCGCCTTTCCTAAGCAAATCAGACAGTGTGAAGGACAGAACCGTTCTTCCATTCAAGCACGCCTGCTTCTTGTTAAAGAGAGACAGGGCAATAAGTTGTAGGACAAAGGGAAGTTTGTGGGAAGTCTTCACATTTCATGAATGCTTATTTTGAACTGTGTCATGTAAGGTGAGGAACTACTGTGCTACACTGAGTAGAGCTGCAACTGCAGGAAAAGCCACATTAAGTAGGCAAGATTATGAGTAATTTGCATTTACAATATAGTTTCTGTGTGTCTGCTCTTATGCTAGTTCTAAGAGGTGCATTTCAAACATACACTTGCTCCAGCACTATGTACTGGGTGACACCAGTGCAGTCAGGCACACACTGTGTTGAATGCAGACACATGATACATGCAACACGATCTAAAATTCACTTCTAAAGGACAACAGGACACAGTGTACAGCACAAATATGTGAAAGCAGCACACTAAATCTGCGTTGTGGATTTGATACGATAGGAAGTAAAAAAAGAAAAAAAGGGCCATACTGTAATTCAAGAGTTTTGTCTCGAACAGGAACAAATCTGGCGGGGGAATTGATATCGATTCAGCTCTGTAGCACTTGGAAGGACAAACTTGCACCTGGACTCAATCAACGTTGATTGGAGAGTGGCAAGATGCCCACAAGCACAAGGCACAGCTGATAGGACACACAAAGCACTGCTGCACAGGAGGAGTTCAAAATCCAACTTTCTCCCTTGTAAATAAATCTGCTCGCTACAGAACTTCATGTTTATATTGCAAAATATCCACAAGCATGACGAAGCAAATCTCCTGCAGCATATACGATCTGGAGACCCCCACGTGATCAAGAGTTTGAGGTAAATCCTTTAAATATATAAGCAATGAGAGAGCCAGGTGCTGGTTTCTGAATGTATGTGGCTTATTTACACATATTCTTAACCCTAATTTTAGACATTTTAGTTTAGTTTACTTTATTTGACTGGCTGATTCAACTGAAATTAGTTTTTTTTCCCCCATGTTTTTTTCTCATGTTTGCATGAATGTTTCTCCAGCCTGTGATTGGGCACTAATAAGAGGCTACAAACAGGTTTCAGGTTGTTTGTTGCACTGTTTGGTGAACAAGATAACTCTATTGGCACCTTAAAAGTACAATAATATCAAGTTTAAAGACATGGGGAAACTGGCAACTAATTTAAGCATGAACTAGGGTTTTCACACATGGTGAAGCAGTCTTCATCCAGAATATCTTTCCCAACAATCGGCTTTCAACAGACAGTTATATTTCGGTTGTTTGCTCGTCTGCTTGTTGCAGACTCCCATCATAGATCCCTTGTATACAGACTTGTTGGCATGCTGACTGGATGGCTCAGTTTTAGGATTATGTCAACGCCTTCAGCAGATGCTATTGCATTACATAAAGAGATATGGCATGCTGGAGAGCTTCCACTCACTTGTAATGTGTGCATGCTGGCCACAGGCAACAACTTCACATCCAGTTCTATCACTGACATGGCAACCAAGGAATCTGGGAGCGTTCCCAAAGCTGTGTTGCATCAGTTGTCAAAGGTGTATTCTGCACGCATTACTTGAAGTTCTATTAAGCGATCTGTGAGAACTGGGGGGCAGAAAGATTTTGAAACAAACTCCAAGAAACGTACTTTGATAGATATCACCTTATCAGATGCTCAAGGCTAAAACGTTAAATAGATGTCTTAAGTGTTCTTATTGCATGTCAAATTCTTGAAACTTTCTGTTCCAAGTTAAAGCTCTGTTATCCATTATGCGTGCCTGCACTGCAGATCTAACTGACTCTGTGACAGCTAGTGACAGGATAGTTTCCTTAAAGCTACTTTCCAAGGCATCAAAGCAAAATGTAGACAAAAAAAACAGCAACAATGGATTGAAAAATACGGTTTGTCCAAGTACAACATATTTAAACTAATGGTCAATATTTACATTAAAAGGCAGCATTATTTAAGTCCATTGTTGTTGGCTTCCTTTTTTTAACAGCAGAGGTTGCCATTTTGTCTGAACGGGCTGCATGAAAAATGTGTGTTTGGCTCATGGGCTTAAAGTAAAGTTATCCTCTCAAGTCAGTTTGAATCATGTGTGCTGTTTGCCTTGGACAAAGACTTGGATCAATAGAAGTGCTCTGACTAAATTTAGCCTGTTTGGACTTTTAGTAACATGCATTTTACATCAGTATTGCATCAACATCATTATCACCTGCTTCAGCTATATTACATTTACATTTTAATATTGTAAAATTTGACCTGATAATCGAACTAATAATAATTAGAACTAATAATCTCTGGAGTGTTATATTGTATGACACACAAGCATTTCTTCTAATAAGTATCAATTTCTCCCAGGTCTGATGTCTCAGTGGAGGCCCAGCAGGCTGTGTGATGGCAGAGAGGAACAAGGTGGAGCAGCTATTTTTACCTGAAGCCCAGGAGTGAGCTCAACACAGAAGGTGAGGCGGGAGGAGGGTGGAATTTGGGCAACGTTTGTGAATGTGAATCGAGTAACGTTAATCATCTGGACAGCGGAGACATTAACTGTGCATGAAGCTCAGTCTCTGGACATTGCATGTACTGTTCAAACACTGACAGAGGGCGCGTGTATGAGAAGAGAAGGAGAATTGTTAGGGAAAAGGAGAGGAAGGGCATGGTGTATTTCTGTATGAATTTGGGAATAAGGGAGGACATAGTGCGGGGGAAATTGTGTGTGTGTTTGTGTGTCAGGACAGTTTGCCTGTGCCGTGGTGATATACAGTGCCCTGACTTACTCTTGTAAATGAAGTGCACTTTGCTCAAAGCTACACACCCCCAAAGGAATAGACTGTGTTTTCAAACTCACTTTTCGGGTTGGGAAAACACACTGATGAAAAAGGATGAGGCTATAGCAGCACACTCAGTCTTCGCTGCAGCCCCCCCGTCACACACTAACATCATTACAATTTCAACTCCACTGCCTTCTAACAAAACTCTGCATATTTACAATGTGTGTGTGGATCCGCTATTGTCTTGTTAAAAATTTTACAATGGCTGCTGAGCGCCTTCGCATACAGAATGCAATATTGTGGGTTAATATGCCCCAGTATAATGCCTGCAGATTTGGAGAGTGCTGATAGGGCACATTTCGCAGTGGAAGCGTCTGAGTCGCACGAAAGCGGAGCGTTCACCCCTGAGAGAGCGAGGGGGCTCACCTTTTGTTATTATTTTCAGAGGCGACGATTCGCCCTGACCTACTTTGGGAGCAGGGTTTGTTGAGGCACCAATGCAAATAGAATCTGTTGCTTCCCGCCTGTTGGATTTCCAGGCACATGGGGGGGAAAACAACTTGATGTCACTATACATGCTGCAGTTTTATTCACATTGTCACCTGTTTTGTGTTCGTCTGGACTCATTGTAATGGTGTTGTTTTTTTTTGTGTTTGGCAGTTGTTTTGTTCATGAGATTATTGTAGTGTCGGCCTTCCATCAGTTGGGATTGTGACAGCAGCCTGCTTGGTTTACCTATAAAACCTTACATAAAGCTGCTCAGCATTGCAAATGACAGTGATCACACTGTGACTTGAGTGCGACACTCCACCTGCATGACAGACAGCTGTCACAAATACCTGTCATTCTGTCAGCCGCAGAGTCTAGCCACTAACATCACCTCCGATGCTTTTCACAAGGAAGATTTTGATACTGTTTCTCTGAAATGCATGATGTTTTCACCGGCCGTCACGTAGTGCTGCAGATAGCTAAGACAATAACTGTTAATATAAGTTTTTTTATTTGTTTTAAACACTTTTTTTAAAAGCTACTGTACTTTATGAGCTGATGTTGATTGCCTAATTACAATGTTTTTTATGATGTCATTCAAGTGATGCGCAACTAATTGCAATTTCATAATCCTAATATGACCATACAAATATAGGTATCACAAAAGACTTACTGAAATGCAATTAATACCAACATATAATGTACATACATTTGTCATGCATTCCCACTCTGCATATATGTAACTGTAAATCAGATGGAAAATTCAGTGTTCCTGGATCCAGTCTCAAGCGGACATTCAGCATTGGCTTCATTTTTCCAAATCGGAGGTTCCTGCTTGGTGAGGCCTGAAAGAAATGTTTTTTTTTACAATTATTGAATCATTGACAAACACAAAGGACAGCAGATAGACTCTTCATTATAATCAATATCCAACTTAAATATTTGATATATCATCATTGCAGTAGTGAACAATAGACATCATTTCTTCTCGCGGCATAGCCTATTTCAGACTAAGCACAACATGTTCTGTGGAAGCAAGAGTAGGAAGAACTTTAAGTTCGAATGGGTTTGTCTCCACAATTTGTATGAGATGAGCTGTTCTGGCATCAAAAATGCTTTCTATTACCTTTTATACAGATGCAAATTGAGTTCTTTTTGAATTAGTGACAGCGCCCACATGTCAAAAAAGCACTTGTACCTTAACAAAATCTTTTATTACACACTCTAAATGTAGACACACGGTGAGCAAGTGGTCATTTTTGGGTAAGAAGGGAGAATCAGAATCCAGAGTGCTGTCGTCGTCCCTGGAGGCGTCGGAGTGCTCTAAATGTGGTGTGGCCTTTGTAGCCGTGTGTGAAATATGATTTCGCGTAGGATGTCATTTGAAGGGGGGGGCCCCCGTTCTGCAGTTATGACAGCCCCCGAGCACTCTCTTACACAGTCTCTGTCTTTTTCCTGCCGCCTCCATATCGCCGCATCTCTCCGCGCTTATCTTATCTCTCCTTCACACATTCTCTCACACCTTTTCCCTCGCTCACTCCTCTCCTCCCAGTGGATCTTTGATTGGGCTGCTTCAGAGCCAGATGTTTCTGTGCGGCCAGGATGAGGAGGGAGAGAGGAGGGATGGCGATGAAGGGGAGGGGCAGCCAAATGACTTGTAGCTTCAGAGTCACTCACTTTACACACAATATTCTCACTTCCTCTCCAACCACTCGCTGTCTTTATTCCATCCCCCATATTTTGCATATCCTCTCTTTTTTACAGTATTTTATTTTCCTACCAGGATCCAGCTCACATTACAATTTCAAAAACACACCCACATACAGACACAAACTATCTCTACCTCCCCCCTGCCTGTCATGCAATGCAAACGACCTAGTTCTAAGTTTCTCCAACCATTTGATTTGAATCAAGGGAGGAAGCTGTGACTGTGATTTAGGCCGCATGCAGCACATAAGAGGTGTGATCTCAGGGGCCTGGCCCTGTTTTCAAACCCAAACACTGCTCTGTTAAAATCAGATACCCACACCGGCACAACTGGCCCCTGCAATTGTCTGCACTTTAGCTGCAGTGGATTTCTCCCGTAGTGAACTTTTTTTCCACAGCGTCAGGGGATGAATAGTTCTATTCTTATAACTGCTAACTGTCTCAAGCACAATGTGCTTTTTTTATCCAGAATTTCCAAGTTGAAAATGTCAATTTGCTCTGTCCTTTCTCTCCCCTCGACTATAATCAACGACAGCTCCTATTTCTGCAGATTATACAGACATCAGTGTAAAGAGAGGAGTAAAAATTGCTGCCATGCTGAGTTTACGCCTGACAAACAACATCCACGCGGAGATCTGACACTGCAATTTGCACTTACACACAGAGGCGAATCCTAGCCTTATTCAGATACATTTCCAGTACAGGCCTATTTTGCAAATCAATCATGCAGCACAAAATAGTGGCGCAGAGACTGATATTTTCCCACTGCCCTGAGTCGGAAAGCAGGAGGAAAAAAAAACAGAGCAGTGGCAGGGTGTTTATGGAGAATATGAATGAAGGTAGCATGCAGCTTTTATGCCTCCTAATAAGCCCCCAAGGCTGGGGAACATTACGACTCTACAGTTTTACAACCACTGATGGTCCGCTCGGAGATGTGCATTGTGCCTGCACGTGTGTGTGTGGGTGTGTGTGTGTGTGTGGGTGTGTGTGGGTTAGACGGTTGGGGGATGGATCCGACGCATAGCTGTCTTCTAAAACGATCCCCATGAATATCTGGCCATGAATCAGTCTGCCAGACATCTTCTAACATGATACTTCTTCCAAATGAAATGCTCGATAAGTACATGGATGTGTGTGTGAGTGCTTGTACATACATAAGTGCGTGCACGCTTTTGGTCTTCATTACGGCAAATGGATTGTCATCTGACAGGCATTTCAATGAGCCTCTATGACGGCGTGATGAAATCATTACCCCTCAGTAAAATTGTGCTCACATTAAGAAGATGTCTTGCAGTTTGTGTGTGTGTGTTTGTGTGTGTGTGTGTGTGTGTGTTTGTGAAGATGTGCACCCAAATCATGTCACGTCGAAGCGTCGTGTTGCCATTTTGTTGTGTGCGTCGGTGTGGTTGTGGTTGTACAAGAGTGCGTGCTTGGCATGGCGAGGGTGCCATCCATCAACAAACCAACGAGGGAGAACTGACACAAGTGCATAAGAGACGGAGGAGAAGTGATTCTTCTGACACAGGTCCGAGATGAGGTTTGCAGCCATAAAGCGGCGGCTTCGTATGAACTAATGAAAAGTTATTGATATGTGCTTGATCTGTATCTTCTGCTGTATAAGGTGCTCAGCTTTTAGAGCTGTTTATTTTCTATATCCCTTTGTGTAAATTGCAAAATGAAGGGTTTATTTTTTTTTTTATGCATATGTCTCCTAAAATTCACAACCTTCCGAATGAGAGACAACCGACTCTACCACCTGAGCCACAGCCCACTGTCTTCAGATGTCTTCATACACTATAAGGGGGTTAAATGCCCACCCTACACCCAACTGATCTAGCCTCAGGACCCACCTACAATTACTTAATGAGAAAATTATGATCCAAATTTCTAATATTTTTCAACTAATTAGATACAATTAATGCAAAATAGTCCCGTTTGGACAACAGATGATGCAAAACTTGATGGAGCAGAGAAATGGAACAAGCCGAACATGTTTAAAAAAGCACTTTTTCACACATTTTTCCTTCCCCTGGCACACAATCGCGACCCACTGAAAACACATCTGCAACCCTTTTTTGGTTCCCGACCCACAAGTTAAGAACCAGTGCTTTCAACAACACAACAGGAAAGTCTGACTGTACACATCAAGAATAACGGAAATTCTGGATCTTGGTTTAAAAATATCAAAAAGTAACTGTTTATTGATTGCTGTTTGTTTTTTGTCAGAGCATCTTTGGCTCTTTTGAAAAGCGCTATATAAAATGAATGTATTCTTATTAAGAGGGAGACAGCCCCCTGATATCACACACTGTTTCAACATCATGCCCTCATGACAGTGATCGTGTCAAGCAATGACAAATTCCTATAAATATAACCACCCTGAAATATTTGGCATGCACAACATTCAAAATGATGACTGATTCCTAACTTTACAATCCTATTTTCGTAGTCCAAAGGAAATTGAAAGACGTATTAACCCTGTCAATCACTTATAGTCTAATGCAGCTCTTGTCCTAGAAATACTAAAGCCATGGGATTGTTCAACCATATTATAAACCATTTAATGGTAGCAACATTTTTGGCACAATTGTTCTGCAGGACGTGTGCCGACAGCATTGTTGTTGGTACACTGACAAAGAAAGCAGACTCGGGAGAAGAAGCAACAAAGAAGGCCTCAGCAATACTCCATCCTGGACTTTGAGAAATTCTTATCTAAACAGCTTTGTACAGCAAAGCACACTTCAAAGATGCTGAATATATTAGTTTCAGGGGCTGTTATTCAAATGTGTCTTTCCCTTTTGGCCCTGCTTAAGCATATTAATAGTATTGTGACACACAAATGGCTTCTGGTCATCGAGGCATAATCAAACAATGAATTGCTGTGTGCCACTGTAAATGGTTTAAGCCTGTACACAACAGCATAGTATTTATATGTTCAGAGCCATTGTTCTATATTGCATTGAAATAAATACCTTTCTAGTCTGTTTAGCTTATAAATACTTTAATGTCCCTTAATGATATATCAACTACATGACGTTCTTGAGACAAAACCAGTAAATACTGAGCAATGTTTCTGTTGCCCATTTGCTTTGTTTAGGAGTTCCAGTAAGCCAGTTGTCGTTTTTTATTCACAATACATAGTGATGTCTTAAATACTCAAATATGAACCACTTTGAAACTGTGCATTGCCTTTTTTTTTTTTTTTGTGATCGTGGAAATGAATCTATTATGTCTGCATTTTAACTTTTGATAGTGCTTATTTGTAGTTTAATTAAAAAGGCATCAATAGATGCACAGAGAAATCAATTTCTCAAAGCATCCATTAAGAGTATTTAGAAAGACCGGTGGATGTTGATGATGCTGTGTGCGCATGTGTGTGTGCGTGTGCATGTGAAGGAGAAGTGATTTAAACACCCCTGAGTCGGGCTCTCTGGTGGCAGAACGTAAGAATGGGTTCTTCTCGAGGTTTCTGCCTGGTGCAAGGTTTAGTAAGTGTTTTTTCAAGTGTCTTATTTCAAGTGTATCATTTGTTATAAATTGCTAATCAAAAGAGCACTGTGACTTGACTCTGGACTGGAGCCGCTGGACTCAGATTTGTTTGTTGATTAAAACTGTGATATTGTTTTTGTAAAGTTTTTATTTAACGTCCTTTTCCAGTAGGCTTTGGACAGAGGCTGACACGCGTGTTCACTTCTCTGCCCGTTCAGCAACAGTTTGTGATGTGTTGGTGCACATCACTGTGTTTGGCAAACGGCGTCATAAATTCTAACAGTGTGATACATAAGATGTGGGTTGCAGGTTTGTTTGAGTTTATTAGACACCTGCTGTGATCTCACTGCATGAAAAACGATCAGTCCATCTCTTCATTTAGAGAAGTGTGCATTTAAGCATTTAATGACTTCATTAATAATTTAAATCTCCAGATACGCCAACAGGATCAGTCAGAAACTGATGTTAATAAATGAAATATAATTTCTACACATCCAAAGTCAGTGAATGTTCAAACTGTTAAATAATTTGGAGTGAAAAGCAATCTCTCCGTTATATCCTGAGCTTCATCAGAGCTGTGTGCAAAGTGTTATGTTAGATGATACAAGTTTTTTGAAACATGTTTTTTTGTTTTGTGAGTGACTAAATGGAGATCAGAAGATGTTTGGTTGACTCAGACTCAACTTGGTCGTGAGCACTGGGGACTTGAGATTTGACTCGAGGTCCCGTGGCTCGACTAACACTGGTTGATCATAAGAGCTTTTCTTAGTCATATGTATGAATATGTTTTAACAAACAGCATCAACGTCTTTATAAAAACTAGAGGAGTGAATCTTTTAAAATCTTATGACCCCATTCCATTTTGATGTATGGTCTCATGTTGCGATTCAAAACCGATTTTTGATTAAAAGTGATTCCCAATACATTCCCTGCACGTTACAACATTAGTGCTTGTTTTATGATCTACTCTCTGCTGGAATGCCAAGAGACTTGAAATTAATAATAGACATCAAAAAGCACAATTAAGCACTTTTGAAATTCTAGTTTGTTTACATCTGGCTGGCAGATGGGTAAAGTAATGTTTACAGTGTCAGCATAGTCACTGGTAGCTGTGGTTTACTGTATTCAATTGTGATGTCTTTGAGCTTTCATTAAAGCTGACTTATTGTAAAACTATTTGGACAACATTGACTTTTTCTTTGTGTATTTCCCATGTATTCTAACTAAATGATTGTAGGTTTTTAACAACCTGGACGGAGTAGATGGTTTACCTCTCCCACCATCAAAGATCTGTTGTGAGAATTATTTTTTACTTGAGGATTTAACTAAAGGAAAGTGGGCCTTGGACATTATTACAGTTCAGAGAAAATACTGACTGACACTACACAACCAGTGAAGAAAAAGTTGATTTCTACTTTACACGTCACAGAGGTTCAGGTATATTTAGAAAAGATTCCATAGGAATTCCTGATCCATACACTATATATTTTGCCTTGTTTAGAGCATTTGACATGGCAAGAGCTGCGTCACATGGACATTTATAGTGTATAATCACTAATGTACAAACACTCAGAGACAGTTAATGCTTCCCAGAACAACTCGTCTGATACAATCGATGGCTTTCTAAAAAAAAATATTTAGACTACAAACGATCAATGTGAGAGATCATTCCCATTCTGCTCCAATATGTATACACAAATAGACCATTGATGGTATTGAGTGCCCTCAGGGCTCTATGCTTATGTTGCCTTGCTGTCGAGGTGATGTTGTTGCTGGAGTCAGTGTGTATAGCCACTAATACTATATCTGGCTCTTCTTCCCTCATGCACACACAGCTTTTTCACATTTCATAATGCAAGGTTGAGCTTGTCTCGCAGAATATAAAACCTCGGGCTTAGAATAATGGCTGTGAAAGGCAGTGCGTGCCCTGTCAGAGACACTTTATCCTGCTATGTGATAATGTTGGGAGATTTTTCTCTGCAGCAACTTTCAATATAGGATGAATTTCTCTATCTTCCCCCCCCTTACAAAAAACTTTATATCCCAGCTGTTGTCATGTTGTTTGCATTTGGATTTCTGCTGAAACCATTTGATCACTATCTCTCTATTGCTACAGAGGGATTTGAAAGCACTCTCATGTGGTGTGTTGGTGATACAGGAAATTGCATGTTGCATCTTGTACCTGTTCATTAGGCTCTTTTTGCCATCATCATCATCATCAAGATTTTTCAGGCTGTTTCCCGGTCCTAATATACGGATGCATCTTCATTCTCCTTTTTAGTCTATTTCAGATGCACTTGATACCCTTTAGTGTTGATTTTAAGAAACACCTTGATTTCAACTAAGTCCAATGTAAGAACCATCTGTAGCATTGATAGACAGTTCTGGTTCTGAGCATCTGGTTGTCTTTGGTAGTGGACCTTTTTTTTGGTAGCTTACACTTTTACAGTCCAATAATTGGCCATTGTCTGATGTTGCCTGATTTATCAGACTTTAGTTGTAATCAGCCCTTATTTAAAAAAGGGAAAAAGAATATCCAGGCTGTGACTTCATTTCCGTTAGCTGGTCATTGTTTAATGTCTGACTAGCAACGTGAAAAAAAGATTTGGAAATGTTGTCGTCAACACAGGAACGGGTATGATTAGTTCAGTAATTACGATCATTGTTGACAACATTGTTCAAGTAATGTTATATTATTTGTGCACCTGCTCACGCCTTGTTAATGCTACAGTCATTTATCTCGGTTAGCTTTACATGTACCATGTCAAATGTGACCAGGTAACTCCTGTCTTAAAGTGCAAGTAATGTTGTGTTAATGCATGGCATATATTCAGACTTTTTTTTTCCAATAACTTTTTTTCCACCACACTGTGCCTGTGATTTGTCTTCCCTCACTTGTTCGTCCTGTGATGTTCAGGTAGATTAGCTGCTCAATTAGGGTTTGTGGAAACAGGTCTGCATCCTTATAATCACTCAAAGAGAATAGCTTTAGTGTTGTTGTTTTTGCTTTAGTGGTTTCCAGTCCTTGGTGTTGCCTATGGGCTTAATGAATGCTCGGCTAGCTAGCTCAGTGTGGATGAAACATGGAAACCATGATGAAAGTTAAGCTTAACATTACCCCAAAGTTACCCCAGCGAGAATCCCTACTTTCAGCTTATCGCTGCAGAACGACACACTCAACTATTTGTTGTCATTCAGGATGAACCATAGAGTTCACAGTGACTTATTTTTATGCCTGTTGTGTGTTCTGGGTGTGTTTAATGGCATTTGGACAGTCTCCATCTTTTGTCTATTTTCAAATCAGACACAACCATGTTTGTTCAACAGAGTTGAAAAACAATGGATCCAACAAGTTTGGTGTCAAACTTCTATAAATGTATTCAAGACACACATTTATATCAAGCACATCTGAATTTATTCAGAATAAATTCAAATATTGTCATATTTGAATTCCTTGGGATAAAAAAAAGTAAGTAATCTATCCGTAATTCTAAAAAGTAAATGTTAACTAGGAAATGGCTATCTGCAAATGTTAGTCAGAGCTAAAAGCTTGTTCTTTATTTCTTTATTTACTCTTATGTCTTTTGTCTCTAGATTTTTAGTATCCATGTTTGGTGGCTTCATTGTCAATCAGGAAGTATTAAAATAAAAATGGTTGTTCAGATTTGCAACGATAACATGACTTAAACCTAGAACATGATGGTACGAAAGAATAACATTTGAGCATCCCACCCTAAGCGTTGCCTCATGACAACATCACTGCTATGGGAATATGATCTATTCTATTTCAACAAGAAGAAGTGGAGCTAAGTAACTTCTTTCTGCAGTTTCACTAGGTGCTGAACTTAAACAGATGCAGAGGTTTGTTTGGCAGCGCTTCTCTGCTCATGTGATGCTCTGGATCAAATCTGAGCAAACTTGACATAGGCCGATTCTGGAGCTCACAAAGCCCCCGGCAGAGATGCACAACATTTGAACGAATGTGAACAGTGAAAATAAACATTCTAAATTCACATAAATCTAAATACTGATGCAGGAGGAGGCTTAGGAGGCGGATGGAGTTGAATTTTCTGTGGTGAAGGCGCAAGGATGCCGAGCCAGGCACTTTTTTTTTTCCACATTAAATGAGAACCAAATTGTGTAGGCTCTTCGGGCCGGATGGTTGTTTAAGATAGGTCATATATGATTTAACAGTATATGGAACATGTGACTATAAAACTTCCATGGCTGCCTGAATTAGGACAGGACTCCATTGATCTCCTTCATCTTCATCATCCCACCCTCATCCCCTCTTACAGGATTTGTCCAGCAGTGTTACTCAAATGTGCTCTCATCAGCAGGTTGGGAACTCCAACATCATGTCTGTTGACGGGGAATATATGGAGGCTCTTAGAGCATGGAATTAAGCAGCTCCGCCACACTACTTATGACAAGCTCGCAATCAGGGTGCACTGCTCTGGCCGAGCCATCCTTCCTGCGGAGCTCCTCCAGAGAGAGACCTCTTTATACCTCCATGCCCTCCTGACCTCCTTCTTCCCCCTCTCTACCTCCTAAAGGGAATGCTGCAGTTACTAGGCAACAAGACGGGGAGGGGCCGGAGGCATTTTAGAGGCCAGTTGGGTTGTGCCCAGTTGTTCTGCAAGCTTTAGACATGATATAAAGTCCAGAAAGTCCTGTCTGTAACTTTAAGAGCCTCAGTTGAGGAATAATATAACTCAGTATAATCCCTTTTTAATATTTCCACCATATCGTTAACAGAAGATAACATTAGTTAAATATTGCTTTAGCGGAGGGTTATCCCAAAGTGTGTGTTATTGTGAGAAAAGCATTAAATAAAAATTATGTTTTGGCACACCCCATTGCTCCATTTGCTTCCCCCATTAAATTCACTCAAATTCATTCATGTAGGACAAGATTTCTAATTGCCGTATTTAATGTGTTAATGATTTAATTATTCTTTTAATTAATTTGTTACGACTAAATGATTGACTGAATTCAAGGGCTCATGGCTTGTCTTTTTGGGGAGGGCGGGGGCACAAGGCTTTACAGATGACTTCCTGATGCTTTTCCATATTAGTGAAGGAAAAACAGAAGAGAAAGGGAGTGATGCAACAAAAGCATGTGTGCGTTTTTTTTTCTTCTTAATCGGCTGCATATTTTTTCTTTGTAAGATGGAGCCACTCTATTTTCCCTCCCCAATGAGAAATGACTGTGGGCCTAATCTGAAGTAAACAGGCTCTCAAGGCCTCTTGAGGGGGAGCGTTGTGGCTTCTCAAGCGCATCAACCACCCGGCCCCCAGCATCAAAGGGATCACCATTTTTAATTGAAACGCCTTTTAATGTATAATGTAGTTCATTTATTTAATTTAGATTCGATAGCGCACGGAAAAGGAATTGAGCTGGAAAGGTCAGACCAAATATAAGCATTCCACGGCGCACCAGCTCTATTAGTTTTTCAAACAAATCTACCGTCGCAGACGATGAAAACGTGGCGTGAACTTTTTTAGGCAGCTGCAAATTGCCTCAAAGTTTTATTGATGATGGAGTAAAAACCTCAGTCGATGGATAAAGAGGCTGCTGTTCAGTATGCGAGGGATACAGCGTACTGTTGAAAGGAGGCTTTTATCTCCCCATGCAGCTGAGACACTACATTTTCTTTATATGTGCTATGTGCAGGTTGTCTACAGATGTAAATCATTGTTTTACCGTCAATCCACAAAACTCACTGTTCCATTCTTTAGAACAAGAGTAATTGCATGACATTTGGATATGCTTTAATTACCATGATTACTGTTGTATATTTAGTGGCATTGTGAGGGTTAAAAAGCAAAAAATACATGTAGCTGCAGGGTGATTGTCAAAAGCCAGAAAAAACCCCAGAATGAATCAAGTGACTTACTGTATCTCAGGGGAATATCACAAAGTTCTCTTGAAGAAGTCTGAAGGAAGTGTTGGCGGCTTAACAAAAACAATGCACATCATTTTTGAACTGGTAGCAGAGCATGACAATTTTTGTGGTAAAAAGTAGTAGTAGTACTGAAAAAGAATATACACCAGACATCACAAATGTGTGTGTTTGGTGTCTGTTGACATGTGATGGGTGGGTGGGTGGCTTGAAAACACAAGTTTTTGGAACCACTGCTTTAAACTTTATTTAATTTCCCTACAGCTTGAGCCTCTTTAAAAAGTGCTCAGATATCAATCCATTCAGCTTTAATTGTAAAGCACCAATTCAAAACAAACGTTTGATCAGGGAACTCATTAATTGACAAAAAGCAGGTGAAATACCTTACTTTGTTATATTATGTGACTAAAGTGCAGCTAAAAGATCTAACTCTTTGTGAATTATTCACAAAAACCCAGATTAATCCTTTATGAGCACTGCACGGAGCAACATTTAGCAGAGTTACACAAGGTTTAAATCAATCTTCTCGGTGAACTTTTGTGGAGAAAAATATATAAGGCAACTCAAGAACTTTTTTTTTTTTTCTGTTTTGCTTATGAAATTCATGGTTTTTTTTTCTCCCAATTCAGTTTTCCCAAGTACTTGAGTCTTTTTGTTTCCACTCAAGAGCTTTTATGTTGGGAAGAAAAGCCTCTTTGCTGTGGGACTGAGGATCTCTAACAAAGCATTACTTGCAGTACAATTACTTGCAAACAACTTTGCAACCCAAGATCACTCAAGTGTGCCTGTATTGGCTCTGTATTTCTTTTACCGTAGTGAGCCTTTCTGCACACTGTAGCTAACTTGCTTGATGGAGAGGCACAGGATGTAATCTGGGATTAATTATGGGAATTCAGTGCACCGCACTGCGCCTCTCCTCTTCTGGCGGCTCTGAGGCATCTGGTGGTGTCCAGGCTAATCTGGATGACAGTGGATTTGGATGGCAGCTGGAGGACACAGGTATCACTTCGTATATGCAGCACCATTCTGAACTCAAGAGATTGTTTGTGCATTACGCTTTGTGGGATAATTGCAGTGGGTATTGTATGTAAGATATGTGTGCAATTGTATTATTATTATGTATTTTTTTTACATGTGGTTTTGTATTCTCACAAACACATCTTAAATCACACAAGAATGTAGGTGAGTAAGTAGCAAGTGGAAAAGGCTGACAGGAGGCCCACGCAGGCTGTCGAGCCATGGGTGTTTACAGTTAAAATATTTGCCTGTCTAGGGGATCTGAGAAGCGGGAGATAAGGCAGAGACAGGCCCTGTCATGAACAGAACTGTCTGTCTCCCTCCCACCCAAGTCCTCTTTATTAAAAGAACATTGATTTCTCTTAGCCTTTGATAATCCCCCCCACCGGAGTCTAATCAAAACACATCAAATGTTTGCCACCAAGGACAACCACGTCAAAAAAATTCCTCGCTCGCTGGCTGCCTTGTTTTTTTCCCCAGCATTGCTCAACTGCAGTGCGTGCTGATGTGATATGAGGAATAGTGCGAGAAAGTTATTTTGTTTTTGTGGGATAGCCTTAAGTGACAGTCAAATCAGCAGCCTTGTATGGGAACTTAGAATTTTTTCTAAAGAATTTGCATCTTTACAGAAACTTTACAAGTCCCGTCATTCCTGCATGCGTCTCAACTGCTGCCTAATGCTTTCTTGTGTGCACGTATTTGTGAAAGCCTATAAAGTCTTCCTTCCCACTTTCACTGGTTTTATCATTTAACTGCTCTCCCATAGCGATTGTGTGGTCCACATCAGGAGGGTGGGGTGGGGTACATCTGTAGCTCCAGCAGACATCTGGGCTGTCTCCCAGTTGCCGGGTAGGGCCCCTCCTGGGTCCTGCGATGAGCGAAATTATTTTTAATGGATCTTCATAAAACCATCTGTATGAGCGCACCTGCACACTGGAAGCCTATCGACAAAATGATTATGACCGCAGGACCCAGAAATTGCTCTAAAATGTGTAATCATTTTGTTTGCTGTATCCACTGCCTGCCTTCTCTTTCATCTGTCTGTATTCTTTGGGCTCGGTTCAACAAAGTAAGGCTTTTTCCTCCATTGGGGTCTAGGGCCTGCACGATTTCCATTTAGATTTGAGGCGCTGTCTTTTAAGGTATACCCGGTCGCTGCTCTGCATTCAGGGATGCTTTATTTAAAATGTCAAACAAATGGGTTGCCTGACCTGGCCAGAGGTGCATTGTCTGCAATAAATTAAGGTTAATTGTGGATGTTAATTTTCGCAGATTGTGGATATTATTACCCATCCAATAATTTTACGTTTATAACAGTGTTGACAGTTGCTGGCATGCATTTTGGTATGATGATGAATTCTCCACTGTTCAGTGTTAGTTATTTTATTTGATTTAAAATGTTGGCTTTATTTCCAATGTTAACTGTTTTTGCACCAATACACCGGAACAACACAAATTCCTTGTATATGTAAATGTACTGGGCAATAAAAACCGATTTCTATTTAAAGAAACATTTAAGTATTTGCTATATTCTTTTGTTATTTCCTTAATCCATTAAATCCGCATATCAGTCAACCCCCGTGCCACTTTTAAATCATATCTTCAAATGCTTGAAAGACCCAAGACGATCTTAGCTGACAGGTTCAACCGTCTCTACCTGCCATTCCCCTGTTTCTTCTCATCAAATGTGCTTTGTATGAAGATATAGCTGATGTTTTATTTATTTATGCCCTCCGAGGCCACCTGCAGGTACCCTCTGGGTGTCATGATTTATACACACCGTACAAAAAAAAAAACAACAAAAAAAGCCACTGTCCTTGCACCTGCTGGCGTATCCTTTAATGAAATTCAATGAGATGAAATTTAGCACAACCTCTATTGGGGCTGGCCACATCATTTTTGAAGTGCTTCATTACAGCAGCGGTGGTGGCCTGTGGGATATCTTCATTTGGAATGTGGCAGGCCACATTCATCAATATAAGATGAAGAACCAAAGGCAAAGCAATGGTTCTGCTCCAACTCTGGCAACTTTTAGGTGTCCCAGTTGCCCCTGAAGTTCTGCATCTCATAAAAACAGAACTACATGTCAAAAACTGTGTTTCATAGTGAACAAAATGAAACGTTTTCAACACCATTAATGATACAGAGTCAGTCAAATCCATAGAAACGGTTACTGCTGTGTGTTTAAGGCAATACTTTTCCATTACTGTGTGCGCGGAATCTCATCTCGTTGATGCTCGCGTGCTCACATTTGTGTCAGATCTTTGAACGCCCCGCCAGATTATTATTCTTTAGAGCCAGATGTTCATCTGATTGAATGATGAGGAAAGAGTGATGAAGAGGGGAGACAACCAAATAATGAGGTTCCCCGCATCAGTGTCGCTCCTCTCTGCTGCCGTGTCACTCACTTTACGCTTTAGTTTGCACACTCTTCTACAAATTTCTTCTGTTTCTGTAACTCCACCGTATCTCTTATCTTGCAGATTAATCTGTTTTCTCTCTCCTCTGCTCTCCTGCTTACTCGCTCTCTCTCTCTCTCTGACTCCATATTCATCCACTCAAGAGTGTCTCTCTCTCTCCCCCCCCTCCCCCTCCCTCCTCTTACTATTACTGATGTGGAGGCAGATGCTCCGGGCCCCCAGAAGGAGTGCGTCTCCGATATAAAAAGGCCTAATGAATGGGAGCCGCCTGTTTGTGTGCCCGCCGCCAAGTAGTGCAGCTGCACAAGCGCTGGATGCCACAAACAAAAGCCTCTCCCCTCTGCAACCCCCCCACCCCCAAATCGGCTGCAAACGCCAGGATGTTGCACGTGTGAAGCCTCCGATTGAGGCAAATGAGTTAATCCATAACAAGACCTAACACAAAAACAAACAAGTGAGCTTTACTCATTTATAACTCCGGTCCAAAGGGTCATGTCCCAGCATAAGGTGAAGTTATTGATGAGGAAAGACCACCGCAATTATTTCCACAACCTGGGTGTCTGTAACCTCACGCTGGGTTTGTGTCTCTGTGCTGAATTATTTTACCTTTCCCCACCTGTGTACGGTAGCTTATTTCGGGTAATTACTCCTAATGAATTTGTGTATCCTTATTGTCCTCTAGAGCACTGACGAGTGGTCTCCTGTCAGGCAGTTAAAAAAATAATCCAAAAGCTATTTTGTCAGTCTTTAATCAATCTCTCAGGTTTTGATTGATGTCTGTCTGGCCTGCCTTTTTCTCTTTTTTGTCCGTTGCAAGGGAAGTATTGTTTTTTCCCCCTTTTGTTTATTCCATTATCTTAAAGCTTTGTTGGGGGTGTAATGGAAGCTTAGAGGAACAGGTGATGGGGCTAATTAGTCATTAGCAAAGAGATTAGGGTCCCAAATGACAAGTGCATGCTTTACAAGGTCATAATTTGATTAAAGTCGCTGCCAGTTGATGGGAGAAGCTTCACTGAGATG
The DNA here is from genome assembly GCF_947650265.1 of Symphodus melops. NCBI lineage: Eukaryota > Metazoa > Chordata > Actinopteri > Labriformes > Labridae > Symphodus > Symphodus melops. The sequence goes on from NC_136710.1 coordinate 7,163,166, forward strand.
ATTAACTTGTCCCCCCATTCGTCTGTCTGTTCCTGTCCACATGCCACGAGGATGATCTCAAATATGTCCATACTTATATAGAAGAGGGTGTTTGTTTGTTGATGTGTGACGGGATGGTCCACCATAGACTGGGCTCTGGGTTTTTGTCTCGCTTAATTGTCTTGGTCCCTCCTTATTGGAGCTCACCATTTATGGAGTGAAATACCAGTTGATCCTAGTTTATATGTGGCATTATTTTCCTTCTCATACTGTAATATTCTATGGAAGGCCAAAGTCGACAAGGACCCATACCATTTACCTGAGCTGCAAAAGCACAACACACATAAAACATATAAAAATGATGAAATGCTCAGAAGAGAACAAGCTGTGTTATCTCAGGATAATGAACTGGATTAATTACATTTAATTGTGAAACCAGTAGCAGTAAAATAGGTGAAGGTCTCAGAAAACAACTAACAACTTTTCATGTTTTCTCAAAATGGCAAGTTGTGATGTAAAAATGAAATTACTTTAAATAACTAGGAAATGCAAAACGTAATCAAAACAATTTCTTGATGCATCGGCTTTTGCACAGTTTTTATCAAGAACGATAAAAGCCAAGTTCAGAGCCACACTGGAAAAAACATTTTTTGGATTATTTTGCCACTGTTGTAGCACCAGTGGCTGTAATAGCCTTGTTCTGTGGCCATAGCTGATTAGGAAAACACAGGGGTCGGTAAAAAAGGACATTTTGAATTAAGTGACAATAATTTTACATTTCAGCTTTCAAGCTCACATTTTCTCGTCATGTTCTCAATGCTGAGGTAATCCTGTTTTCAATTGAAAAGGTAATTGTAAAGGAAGTCTGATTAGTGTTTGCAGTAAATTATTTCCTCAGTGCATGTATATATACTGAACGAGTTCCCACTGTAAAAGCTGGATTGAATAAACTTAAGCAACTGATCAAAAGCAGAATCGCTATAAAACATACCATTACCTTAAAAATCCACCATCAAGTTGTTTTATTGCAGAGTCTGAGCTAGTTTGCAATACATGTGAAGAACAAAAAAATCCACACTGCAATAGCTTGTTGTTTTTCCAAGATTTAAAAAAAAATGCCGTGATGTCACACAAATCAACTGATTTTTTTTTTTTTTTTTTTAGCTCCAGCTAGTTGTAGAGAGACACACATCAGCAACAAGTGCAGCTGTTTTTTAAATTATTATCAATCTAATTTTAAAGGTTAAAATTTATCACAATTTCTCTTTTTAACAGATGGACTTCTCTTCCTCAGTCTATTGTGTCTGAAATCAGTACTTGGACTCCCTGACAGAGTAATGCTGACGTTAGCATAAAAATGGGTTGAAAACGTGACAAACTCCTCATAAGTGACATGCAGACAAATCTTACAGTGTTGCATGATGTGATGCTACAAACAGATAAAGACATTACGCTACAGTAACTGGGCCCATGGTGGGAGCATCTGGAGAGCGAATGTGACAAAACTGCAGCTTTTCTCATCTGAAGATGTGCGTCACTGCTGGGAAATAGGACCACAAATGTGACTGCTTGCGTCAAACTTTTCTCAATGACGTGTTTTGAAGATGTCGAAGAGAGGAAAGAAGAGGGTTTTCACTGAAAACACTTGGGTGCTTTGACAGGCGTAATAAGCAGAAACTACGTGTACTCTCATACTCATGTCTTCAATGTTTGTTTTTGACATGTGGATGACGCAAACTGCAAATAACTGCAAGTACTACAGCATGCCAGAGCAAACGTGCATGCATGGAAGCAAATGGCTTCTGCATTTGGCCATAAAAGAACATGACATCATCAATTATACTTGGGTCATGGGGTCAGGGCAGCCTTAAGGCACTGTATTCTCCTCCAGAGAGATGCCTTCAATTGCTGTTTCATAGCTCGCAAACCCACCTACAAAACAGTCCACTCTGCAGACATGTTCAACATTTTTTTGTGATTTTTCTTAAAAGGACCAAAATTGTGACACATGTTTGATCGATCGGCTTGTGGACAGACAGTCATAGGGAATGTTTTCTTTTCAGTGACCCGCTCATCTTTATTTCATGGCAACCAATACTTTCTGAGCTCAGAGCTGTCAAAAGGGTGCATCATGCTCTACTGGCATGCGGTTGAGTTTCTAGCAGCACAGTAAATTTTCCAAGTGTGCGGTTCTTTTGGTTGCTTTCATGCACCTCGCCCTTCACCTTTCCCCTGTATAACCTTCACTTTCCATTGTTTACTAGATGCTGTTCCTTGTGATCAATTATTGATAGAGGTCAGTAGCAGAGCAAAGTCACCCCATCTCAATTTTTAATGTATAATATAGTACCACAAATGGTGTTTCCTCCACTTTAATGCTTTCCAAGGCAAATACTCCCTTACTGGTCCCATTGGTTCAAGATTCAGTTTATAAATATGTTTCCCCCAGGTCCATTGAAAGCCACACTGCAGCTTCATATGTAGTGAACCATGCCACCAGTGAATTAGAAAATACACTCAAACCGCCTTCAAAAAAATCGAAGTGAGTCAACATATTTCCACCGCGCATCCTAAGTGGCCTTTTGGAGAAAGTAATAACCTTGAATAATCTTTGGAAAGAACATAAAAAGCAGAAGTGGTGGCAGAAATAGGTTGAGGAGGCGAAAGAAACAAAGAGTTGGTTTCTGAAGTGACTAAGTGTCAAAGAAGCAATGAGTGAGATATTGAGTCTGTCTCATTTATGTTTAATACATGCACTGATATGGAATCAAATGTAGGCAGGTCAGTGAACACTTGGGACAAGAAGAAAAACCTCAAAAATAGTGGTTGCATGTATTTTTTTATTATTTTTTACTGTATGTTTGCGCGAGTTTGTGAGTACATGGATTTACATGTTCATCTGTTTTCTTGTGAGTTCTATATCTTTCCATCCACTTGTCCACATGATGTTGTTCCCATTTGCTATGCGGTTTCTCCCTTTCTTCTAGAGCAGCACATGACAGCAGTATATTTTTAGGACTGCACCAATGAAGGGTCTATATGTCTGGGTTTTTTCTGCTTTGCTTTGTCCTCTGGCAGGGCCTCGTTTATTTTGCTGCCCCCTCGGTGAAGATGCAATGGCTCCTTGAGGGTGTTAGTCGCCACAGCTTTAACAAACGAGCGTATCTGGAATGAGCTAAGGGAACAGGGCCACACAGACAGATGTTGTTTAAGAGTTTCAGTTCTCTTCCATGTCCTCCTCTCACATATCAAGACACAAATGCAAACCAACAAATGCTAATTACACATGATCAAACATTCCTCGATCAATTAATTTAATTGACTTAGTGCCAAAAAACATCTTCACAAAGGGGTTTGTTTTTTTAAGGTTAATAACAAGTATGCTCTTTAAAAAAAAAAAAAAAACTAAAGACAACCTTGGGTTTTCAGGGTTGGACCCTATAGTTTGTCTTAATTTGCATGGGACCCAAAAGCTAAGGAGTCTACCTGGTAACCTGTGATTGATCATAGTGATGTTTTCTCCTGGGCCTTTGGTTTTTGGTGCATGTTGTGTCACTGTTCACTCAGAGTCATGTTGATGTATTTATCATTGTATTTAATATCCAAAAGTGGAATTGGTCTGGATCACACCAGCTTGTAGATCTCTTCTTACTCACATTTTCAAGTTACTCATAACTCCTCTGACTCATGAAGGGTTGAACAATTGTTCTCTGGCCATTGTGAGGTCTTATTTTTAGACGTGTGAACTGAATTAGGTGAGAAATATATCATGTTTCTAAACTGGTTCATGGAACAAGCACCAAACTGATCTTAAACTTCAATACGTGGTTACCATAACAGCTTTAAAATGGAAAGTCGAATCTATTGAGTCTCTGTTGTCTCTGTTACTGTTTTTTTTTTTTTTGCCATTATAATTAGAGCTCGACCTATTAAAACCATCAGCCCTTAATGTCAGCCGATATTAGCATACTCAGTGACTATCGGTATCAGTTAATGGAAGACAAGAAATATCAATCAATTGCTGATCAAAAATCCATCCATTGCTGGTCAAGTGAGCGAAATCCCGTTTGCAAAAAATGTCCTTTTTTTTACATCCTGTTTGGGAGAATACTATCACTTAATGATACTTTTTCAGGGTACATTCATCTTTTAGTTGAGGCAGTGAACATCCTTCTTGTTTGCTACAAAACTATTATTGTTAATAATAATAATCATGTCAGATACTTTTAAAAACACATCTATTTGCTCCACTCGAGAAATCCAAAGCTTAACTGTCAAAAACAAGAAATGTCCCACTTCATAGAAGTGTAAGTTGCCTCGTCTCTCACAGTGAACTCAGTCTTACCTTTTAAAAGCCTCTCAATGGCGGTATCAGTGTGAAGAGATCTCCAGGGCCTCTGGTCTCCTGTGGTTTTCAGAAGGCAAGACCACAATTGCTTATTTTAGACGCAGCTTGCCTCTACAGCACAAAGCGGGGTCACTTTACATGAAGGGCCAAGCCATGAAACCCTATCTGGCACTCATGAAATAAGAATGCAGTGAAGTGGACTGGCGGTGTTTTGCCTCTTTTTGCCTGAAAGTGGCCTTTCAAAAGGGTTAGTGATTGTGCCCTCGAAGAAAGCCCTTGACACGATGCCAAGTAGAGGGAAAGGGTTAAACGCATCACAGAGCTTTTAAACAAGGGTCATGATCTTGGAACATCTCTCTGCCATTGTACATGCTTCAATGCAACATTGACATGCTTGTCTAAGCTGCACAGAGGAGTACGGCCTGTCAAATAGATTATGTTATTTTCTCTAACGAATAGTTTGTTGTGGTTTATTGACTTGTAAAATACAATCAGGGTAAGCTGGCTTTAATACGCACGAGACAAGATGTATAGACATTTACTGAGGATGCCAATTGCTAGTTAAGACACTTGCTTTTGTATCATAGTTTAGAAGTTACTTAATCTGTTAAATTGACACTTGATGAGCTCCTTTCTAATCTGCTGCTAAATGCTTCATTAGACGTCTCAATGCAAAACAAGCTGCTGAGCATTGCCAATGAAGTAAGAAGAGAATTTGTATTTGTTTGCTACAAAAACAGCATAATGTGATAAAAAATGTTTAAGCCAACGGCACAAACTGGATTTGGAACTGCAGAGAAATCATGTAATGCTCAAAGATTTGGGTCTTTGTGTTGGCGGGATAAACAAAGAGCTGCGTTGAAAGATGACAAGAAAATGAAGAAAGAACAACTGAAATAGTTAGAAATAGAGGCTGTTTTTTCCGATTCTATTTTCTCACGAGGAATAGTTGAAATGGGGAAAGTCTATCTATCGGACCAGCCAAAGGCACATCAACTATTTTCTCTCCTCTCTCCCCATTGTCACTGAAAGCAATCATTTTAGAATTGATTTTCATGGCTCAGAGAGAAATAATGGGAATTCTTTCTAATGTAGAAATGTATGTGTTCCTTTTGGTTAACCAGAATAGACCATATTTCAAGCTTGTCAGTTAGAGGAGTAAAAATACCTCTCATTTTTGCTCAACTTTTTCTCTTCACTGTCTAACGTGACAACTCATCATCTCTAAAAAATCAATCACATAATTCTATATTTTTCAGACTTTTGAAATGATGGAAGAAGTTTGGGTCTTTTAACACCATTGGCCCACATTTGTCTATGTTTTGAAGAGAAAACGGCATGCCAACCAGTAAATCATTCTTCAGCAGTGGCAACAGGGAGGGGGGATGACAATCGCCTTTAACATGCCCCAGTTAGCACTCACCAAGTACATTCTCATTCATCCTGAATTGAAATCTACATGTCCATCAATTGCACTCACTTCCAGTTTCAAAAGCTCACTTTCACATGGCCTCTTCCATTCTCCAGCAATTGAATGGGCCCTTTTCACCCTCTTCAGCTCACAAATTCAGAGTCAGTCCAAAAGCAGCAGCTCCTCTCCACTGGATGAGCCCAAATCCATTTACCTAGGGTTTATCCATCAGCAGCTGTCGGGTGCGTAACACCCTGCCCAGGTGCCATTACTGTACCATTACATACCAGATTCCCCCAGTTTATTACCACTATAGGAGCGTGTCAGCTATTATTGATGATAGCTCAACCCCTGCCGATGAAAGAGACTATTGATTGACAGAGGAGGTGAGGAGGTTGAGGATTGCCAAGACATTACCTGTATTTCTTTTCTGTATTTTAAGATACTGTAGCTCTTCAGCAGTGTTCTGCAAACTGGGACAAAGTGTACCTTCTAACATACTCAGTTTACTGCTATTTCAAAAGCAGATTTACAACTGAGATTTAGGTCAGCAGCATCCAACACATGGCTTTTTGCGTCTCTAGAATCCAAGATGGCACAAATGTGAAAGCAGATTTGAAAAGCAGATGTACTTGAGCGTTTAAGTGGTGAATTTGAACAGATTCATAGATAAACACAGGGCTTGATGCCAGTCACTTAATCCATTGCTTGTAACACTGTACAATCAACTGTTAATTGTCATTTTAGAGGGCCATTCCAGTGATTCAGTATTGATCTTTTATAAACTTGGCAAACTTACAAGAGAACGGAGAAGAGAATGGAGTACAAGTCAAGCCCACAAACCACTGAATCCAACAGTTCCCATCATGCAACTGAATGTATTTTCTAGAACATATCTGACGAGAAAACCTAATTTTCATCTCCATGCCTTGGGTTTGTAATTCTGAAAATGTGTACTCACCAAGAGATCATCAAGACGATTGCTTAAAGGATAGCTAAAAAAGGGATTTAAGTTGTCGTAACTATTGTCACAGGTTGATATACTTTGTTGAATATGAACATAGTCATTCATAGTAACATCATTAGCTATAATGCCATGATTCTGGACACATGAGACTTGTACTGAAGTGGTTGCCACCCTGGTTTTTGGAGCCAAAAGTCACCCTTTTTGGATGAGAGAGTGGCATTTAAGGGTAGCAAATGTTTGGCACCTATCTATGTCTATCTATGTGGCACCTTAACTTTTTTGCTAATTAGATAGTGAATCTCTAGGGGTGAAAAAAAACCAAAACACTCGCACATCGATAGTTGTTTTTATTCATTTGAAACAGTTTGTAAATTTCCGGTGCTATTTAGCTCTTATCGTGAGTGACCCCCCCCCACTATTATCCACACTCATCCACAGAATGAGATTCTATTTGTGTGTTTTTTTGTGTTGCTAAAAGTTGATATGGATTTCTTATTGATTAAACTAAAATGCTGAGGGTTCTCAGTATTTTCCACAGGAAAAGCAGAACAACACTCCTTACTCAGAACAAGCCAATGAGCAAGATACAAGCAGACTTAACATGATACCTGATCAGATATATAAGCCCTAAAGGTTGTCATGAATTAGATTATTAGCTATAGAGACCAGAAAGGCCTTTTTAAATGCATCTGGTGTAAAGCTGGGCTTTTTAACATAACCTATTAGACATTGACTCACTTAAGTAGCTGGTCCAAAATGGCAAGTCATTTGACTGGCCATTTGGACTGACCAGTTTATGTTGCAGTTTGTTAGATAGATAGATAGATAGATAGATAGATAGATAGATAGATAGATAGATAGATATTTCCACTGACATGATGTAGAAAATGTGGGGAATGTCTCTTTTAATTTCTTTTATCTGTTTATACTACATTGTCCTTACCAAGTTATTGTAACACAATTATTTAAGTGTTTATGACATAGTTACATTTAGATCACTGGGATAAGCAGGCTTTGAAAAGATAACAAGCTGCTGCGACACTTGCACAATAAACCAAGATGTCAAAATCAATTAGTGTCGGATATGATGTGAGAGGAGGGGAAAAACTCAGTCAAACTCATAAGCCTTTTCATCAGTGCCATGCTTTGTTAAATTATCATCAGGCAGTGTCAGGAGCAATCAGCAAGTGGCCACTCCCGAATCCTGATGGGGGGGAAAAAAAGTCTATTGGTTGTCATGTTGACCAACGGAATATCAATGAGCACTTAACAACCCAAAGTGGATGAAAGAGGGAAAGAGAGTAAATGGCACACAGAGAAGAGCAAAGAATGTACCCGGGAGGTTTCTGCAGAGAGCGTTTGCATTTCCTTCCCTGACAGAGGGGAGAAATGACTGAAAAAGTAAACAGACTTTGTCTCGCAGCAGCGAGAGAAGTTTGGTGACAACCCTGGCCTTTATCTGACAAGCAAAGCCTAAAAAAATCCTTTTCCGATAAGGAATAGAGCTAGTTATTAAATTGTAAAAGCAGGAGAAAAGCATTGCGCTGAGGACAGCAAAGAGCCAAAAGTACCATTTCTCCATTAAAGGGACACAAGATGGAAAATGTGCCATTTCTATCCTGTTGTCTCCATTTTCCCTATTTGCTGTAGTGGAGGATCAATGATAGTGTACAGGCATAACCTGGCAAGGTTATTTCCTCAGTATTACTGTCTTATCAAGCTGAGTGAAAACTTGTTGGTTCCCTTTGCAAGCTCAGCGAGGCACTGGGCTTATGAATGCTGACGTTTGTGATTGCTCGTCTGTCGAGAGGTCATGTGGCAACACAGGGAACATTTGGTCCTTGAATAGAACATGTCTTTAGCAATCAAAATTGTTGCCAGCAACTCCAAAGGATGCACATCAACTTAAAAACACACAGAAATATTACTCTGATACCATTACCTTTAAAATTCCTATCAGGAGCCTTTTCTCACACAGAACATATACAATATGAAACACTTTACTCGATAGGTTCAAAGTCAGTCTTTTGACAAAACTGTTCTAAAAACTTTTCCAGCATTCTCTTTTTAATTGAGTTTGTTGGCCCCTATTGTTTTTCAAATTCAATTCTAAGTGGAAAAGAATGGTTTCGTGACTAAAAAAAAGTCTAATAAAAGTAATCCTGATAACATGTTAATACAGTAAACATAACATAATCCTCAAACCACTCTAGACTTTTGTTGAGTAAGCCAAATCCACAGCCTTCCTTAACCTTAACCAAATGCTGCAGGCGAACATAATCAACCAGTTTAATTTTCTGTGGTTGCTTCTTATGTAGCAGATATTGTTTTCAAAGACTTGATTTTCGAGGAAAACGAGTTGCTTTCAATGTTCTTGCAGTTAATTCCTGTGTTTAATGGGGCAAAGTTGATGTTTGAGTAGTAGTTTATTTATTGGAATGAATTGCAGGCATTAACTTGAAAGAAAACACAATTGTAAGCTGAGTTTTGCAGTCTCCTTAACTTGAATCATGTGCTTTCTGTCTTTGTTTAAGCGATTTTAAAGTGTATGAGGATCAAACTTTCTGCAGTACTTTGTGCAGCATATGTTGGTCACCTTGGTTTAGAATGGCTAATTCTGATTGAATGGGCAAAAGTAAGATAAATGTCTTCTCTACACAAGCTTAGTTAGAGGGATGCCTGGGTAAAAATGTAGGAATAAAATTCTTTCAAAACCATTTCTAGTTCATTGTTAGAAAATAAATGCTGACAGCCAAGTGGTACAGGGGGCTTGGCTGCTGTGCTGACATGGAGTGATACAATCATCCTCCACTGGGGTTCTGTTGGGGCTTCCTGTAGTATTACTTAAACATACATCTTTTCCCTGACAGGCTTTTTGTGGTGCCAAAGCCTCACATGGGAATATGCTTGCAGCCTAATCTGAATTTCTAAACAGGATCAATTATTTATTTATGACTAATGCTGACTAATTGTGGCCCTTTTTTACTTTCATACAAATTAAGTTTAAAATGATGAAAAAGGCCACCTAACTATTGCCTTCTCTTTGTGAATGTTGTATCACATATTTACTATTTTTATCAAATTATCTTCCACCCTATCACATAGGACTTTTCTTGTGCTTCTTTGTACCTGATAGCAAGCCCTAATTTGAATTTCTGCAGAAAGAAGAACAAGTGTCTTACAAATGGCAACAGTTTGCTTTTCTGGCATCAATCTATCGACCTAATCTATTATTTCATAGCTAATGAAGAAAGAGGAGGTCTCCCTGTAGCATGTGTGCCCTGTGTGGATTTGCCTTGTGAGGTAGTGACAGCATTGGACTGTACCTTTAGGCAGTCCTTTTGTAGTCTTGTGGTCACAGTCCAGGAAGTATCAGAGGAACTTGTTTCCTTTTAATGTTTTCTAATTGCAGCCTTGTGACTTTTGAGTTTCCAAGAAATGGATGACTAAGTAACTGAACAAACTCCTAGGCTGACAACTTTGGCCTGCCCTTCAGAATGCATGCTGACCAAAGAGTGTATACACTCATACTGTATATCTAGAGGTATGGGTATAGTATATCTGCATTTTCTGCAGAAAGAAGAACAGGTGTCTTAAAAATGGCCTGCCATTGAACAGTTTGCTTTTCTGGTATTAGCTTCCTTTTGAGTTAAATGCCACTCATTGTGCTCTATATCTTTCAGGGCATTCTTTCTTCTTCTTTTTTAATATGTGTAAGCTATGAACATGAAAGACCCAGGGCAACTATTTATGAATCAACCTGTTTATTAAAAATACACTTTTAGATGACAGTAATTGACATGATTCAGTCATTTTCATAGAAATAGATTTAGTTAATTTGTATTTTTGTCAGAAGCGATTAAGTTTCTAAATGTTCCCATGATTCAAATGCTCCAAGCTGTCGAGTGGAGTCATTTGAAAGTGCGTATCATTAAAAGGGCTCGAGTCACATTTGAACTGCATGACAGATGTTTGAACCGCATGCTCCTGCCTGAATGGAAGGATTAAAGCAGTTGTTCTTGGAGGAAGGCCACTCAGAACCCAGTTGGGATGCATTAACTGGAGTAAATCTGAAAAGTTGTGAAAAAGGAAGCGAAATGACTGCAAATGGTCACAGTTTTATAAGAGTCCAACTCCACTTTGACTTTTGTCATACTAATGTTTTTCAGTCAACTATGGAAACACTGAACAAAAAACAAAGATGACCAATATATTGAATAAAAAATGACATTTTTGGGGACAATTGGACGCATGAAACGATGGATTCAATCAATCAGGAGTGCAAAGGAAAGAGTTAGAAGTCTAGAATGTTCTAGTTTCAATGTGCAGTCTGGGGTTGGTTGTTCACTGGAAAACATGCTGTCCAGGCTAAGAGTAATGTCGGTGGAATGCATCAGCAATAATGTCCTCTTGAAGCCCGTCGTCTAACAGAGAAATTCATTTGATTTCATAATCAAACGAGTGCATATAACCATCCTATGGAAGATTAGGTTTCCAATCCTAATCTATTCTTGTGTCCCAGGTTTTTATAATGACCATCTCATGTAACATGGAAAACAAAGTACATATACCCTTTTGGTGCTTTACCTTTGGCTATACAGGAAGCGGCCATATCATCATTTGATAATAGTCAAATTGTTCTCTGTGTGTTACAATTTTATGTTAAACTTTTTGTGTGGATTTGGTGTTACTTGTTATCAAGCAGTGTAGTTTCAGTGACAGTGCTATTGTTAGGCAGATGGCTGAATTAGATGCATAGCAGTGCTCCAAAATGTTGAGGCAGGCACTGGGAATGAGGTAAATTATTGGTTAGGGGGCACTTTGTTGCACAGGAGGAACAAAGGGCAACACTCGATGGACCATATCCATTATTTCATAGCTAATGAAGAAAGAGGTGGCAATCTCCCTGTGGCATGTGTGCCCTGGTTGGATTTGCCATGTGAGGTAGTGACAGTATTTGACTGTACCTTTAGGCAGTCCTTTTGTACTCTTGTGGTCACAGTCCAGGAAACGTGTATCTTAGAAACTTGTTTCCTTTAATGTTTTCTATTTGCAACCTTGTGACTTTCGAGTCTCCAAGTAATGGATGACTAAGTAATTGGACAAACTCCTAGGCTGACAACTTTGGCCTGCCCTTCAGGATGCATGCTGACCAAAGAGTGTATACACTCACACTGTATGTCTAGAGGTATGGGCAGTGTGTGCACCTGTGTGTGGTTGCATGCCGCCTCCATGCGTCAAACAGCTCTATTTGAGGTGGCAGGCACAGGTGCGCTAACGGCATGGCAGGCTCCAGCAGGTTATTGGCCAACAGATGGAGCGGAAGGCGGGGTGTGCTGGGGGGGACAGGGGTGACTGTAAGGTGGAGGGTTGGGAGTTGGAGGAGATGGGAAGGAGGGCATGGCCACTGTTAGGCAGGGACATGCCAGGGGTGGCAGCGTCTAACCTTTTTTATACAGTCTGCATGACCTGGGCTCTGTCACTCCCAATAAAAGTATGTCTGTCTGTCACACCAGACAAACAACACATACTGAAGATACAATAATTGAAAAATACTCTGAGCTATTTTTTTTTTTTTTGGCTTTTTAAACTAGAGGAATCTGTCACAACTGTTTCCAGAAAACCTAAACGCACAACTCAGGAGACAAAAGGCAGTTTCAAAGTATGTTTATTACAAGCAGGTACAGAAAAATCCCAAAACTCCAGGCAGAGATACCTAAAAAAAAAAAAAGAGGCTAAAGACTGTCACTAAACAAACAGTTCAGATCAGAAGGCTATTAGAAAAGGCTACTAGAAATTCTGGGACGCACAAAGGTGGGATTCCACGAGGTACAAGACTACTGTTACACAGTGATGGAAACACAGAGACTATATACTTGAGGGAAGTAGGGACAACGGGACACAGGTGAGACACATCAGGTAATCAGCAGTACAGGAGACACTGAGGGGAAGGGCAGGAAGGATCAGTCAAAAAGATAAGTTTGATATTTTGCTTAATGAATAGAATAAGCAGGCAGGCTCATATTTATTCCAATTATTCCACAGAATGTTATTGTAGCAGTCATAACAATCCTAGATACCATTCACAATCACTTGATCAATTTAGGTTTTTATTTATCTCTATTAACAGATATTTGAATGCAACTGCAGCTAATAATCCAGTCTTTCATTTCGTCGCCAAACTTTTCTTAGTTTGCTCACTGCATGTCAGTGATGACCATTATAAAATGTTACAATAAGTGTTAAATGAAGATATGATATTTGCTAATCACAGTAGAGGCAGCAGGGTGTGTCAAAAACCTACAATTTTAAAACATTGTGAATCTGAAAGAAAAAAGATGACAATTATTAGTAGTACAGAAAATGTAGAGATAGGGTGTGGGAAAACAGGGATGTCGGAGGTTGGGCAAATCAGCTCTTATCGAGTTTAATACTATGGCCCTTCTGTAGGGCTCATATTTTCCATTAATCTGCACCGCATGAATACTAATAGCCCCAGTGGCTTAATGGCCCTGCCCAAATCCCTGTATTTGATTTCCTCTCCTCAAAGTGACCTTTTCCCCATGCTAATGGGCTTACCTGTGCTAGATCATGTTGGAGCACGAGAAGGGAACGTTCGTCTTCACCATTTCAGCTTATACTGTTTAAAGGAGCCGTCCATATTTATGCCTGAAACTCAAATGATGTGAAAAACAAACACACAGTGGCACACAAACAGGTCTGACCCTGATAGAACTAGCACCTGACCTTTTCATCTAATTTACCAGTATATTATGAAAAGCCAAGATGCAGCCAAGCCATAATAAGCTGCGTTATTCCTTTTCTGGCAAGTTTGCCAGGAAAGACATGGGGTTAGCTTTCAATCCCTTAGTTGGAAATGATCACCATGTGAGGAAAGGTTTCAGTCAACTTGAAATTTGAGTTTCACATACACAAAAATTATTTATAAAAGATAAATTATTGTTGAATGACAGACCATTCTTATTACATTGTTTTTTTCTCTTCCCAAGAAATATTTGATAAAGGTAAAATAATGAATCCTCCTTTTTTTCCTTAATCACCTTTTCTTAATGTTTTTTCCTTAAAGACTGTTCATCAGTGATCTTCCTGCTACATTTTGCCTCAATGCTTTCTACTGGCAGCCCTGATGGACATTGTTTATCATTTGCTTTTGATAAATAGCTCAAGACGCATCCTCCTTTGTTTCTTGTTGTGTTTGTGTTTGCCACTGATATACCGCTGTTCTTTGCATATTAAATGAGTTGATTTATTTGTTTGGCACACAAACATTTGACGCTTTACAAGGTTATGCGCAAACAAGGTCTAGTTACTCTTTACAATGCTAATTAGATTTTTCTCTTCCAAGACTTGTGCCGTACATTCAGTTAGCAGCTTGCACTTTTGACCCAAATCATAATTGATACAGTACAACAGTCTTCTGTCTATAAATGGATCATCAATGGAATTAAAATCATATTCCAAAAAATATATACACAGGCCATGGATTTACTAGTCCAATGAATGAGTTATTGTCAGCTTTGTATTTAATTATATCTAATAACCAAAATAGAATGTTTTCCCCATTCTCAAAGTGATCAATAGCCCATACTGCTCAACATCAGTACTATTTTTGTTACATGTAAAAGAGAAATTAAGCTATTGTTTCCACAAATAGGTTGAATTCAATTTTGTTGTATTTCTTTGTAGTTAGGCAACCATTTAAAGTCAATTAGTCAGTTGACTCTATCCACTTAGTCTAGAAACAATACAACCGCCTTAGAGCCATTACTGTTGTGGAATGGGTGGGATTATCTACAGATTAGGGTGGGCAGTTATCAGATAAAAGGAGGAGTTTGGTGGGAGGGGACCAATTTTAGACCCAACGAATGAAGGCAAACAAACATCCCGAGGTCAAGTTTAGGTTGGCTCCAGTTGGGTTTTAGTGGTTAAAGCCAATTGGAAAGAGGCATGTACATACAGTACATGTCATCTTTATCTGTTTTTGGCAATAAGAGAAACATACAAATGATACTGCTTTGTTTCCCCGTAATCAAACAGTGGACGGTTCTGATTCTCATTGATTTGTAAGACTATTTAGCAAGATACTGAACAGTACAACAATATACATTTTCCCATATTATTTTTAAAAATGCACAAATACTGTCAGTCAAGTGGAATCTGAAGGTACAGTTCAAGCATGCTACTTTTCTTGTCCTGCAATCTGAGCAAAAGCTAAAGCTGTAGTTTAATTCTTAATTTGAAAGATAGATAGATACTTTATTGATCCCAAGGGAAATTCAAGAAAAAAACGTAGTCTAATTTTTGTGCAAAAACTGGTTTAGATGAGAGAAAAACAAACTTTGTATGGGTCTGTCAATGAGCATAGAACTGTGCTGCACTTTGTCCTGATACTTCGACGCATGTCGACTTGTCCTTCACGATCCAACATCCTTTCACCCACCCCTGACAGACTTGAAATTATTTTGAAACACATTGTTAAGACGGAGAAATATCTCAAAATATAATGCATAATTTTTACTCTGAAATATTTTACTGCTGAAAGAATGAATGTATGGCATTTCACAAATCACGCAACTCTCAAGAAAATGTTTTGATTTTGATTCACTGCATATTTATTCAAAATTGTATGACATGAACAGGTCTTGCTCTTGCATGTCTGACACACAAACTCCCCACTCACCCTTGATTTGTTCAATATATTTCAAAACAATTCCTCCACATCGATCCTATTTTTTACCCTTTTCACCTGCCTTAAAGCTGTGGGACTCTGGGCATGTTATGGAGGTTTGTCATCAGGAAGCTACTCTTGGCCTCCTCTGTCTCCCCTTGTCACATCGCAGAGCAGTGCAGGTGTCAGGACCCCAGGGCTCTGTCAGTGACAGAGCTAGTCAAGCCACTGTAGTCCCTGCAGGCTTCGAGATGGGTGAAAAGGGTCAAAAAGCTTCCAGTGCCCTGCTCCCCTCTACTCTAAATGGATCCCCTTTAGGGTCTCTCAAGGGATCCTTCCTTTCTTAGCCTGGTAACAGAATGTAAGCAGGACCTTGGATGGATGGGCTACGTTGTTGACAGGATAGGCAGTTTTTGACGCTTGCTGAAAATTGCGGGCCTAAAGTTGTCAGTTATCATTTCACAGTTCCTACATTTATAAGTAGGATGCACTGGATTGTAAAGCTATGTGGCTGATTCAACAACATTGCTTATATATTATTAAAGTACTATTGTACGTTTCTATGTACTGTATAAAATGAAACAATATCCTGGATGTTGGACTCAAAGCGCATTTACACCACATGTCACACCTACCCAATCCATCAGAAGTAACTAATCCATTCATACACCGCCTCTGAACCAGCGGGAGGGTTAATTGTCTTTCCTTAACGTCGGACATGTTGCTCAGCTGGAGATCGCTACTCTACCAACAAAGCCACAGCTGCCCCCTTACAAACGTAGTATGGAGTACTATGTAGTAGGCTGTTACTAAAACTACCTGGGTATACCCTCGAATCTTACAGAGAAACAACTCTTAATAGGAATGCTACCAAATAATTTGTTTTGTAGTCTTGAAGTCCTGTAGAAGGGGCATTCATTTTTCTGGCAAGGTAAGCAGACTTCTCAAGTTCGCCTCAACTCATCACCTTGTGTTCGATCTGCCCAGATTGTGTTGGCACAGCCTTAGGCACAGGGCGGGGTTAGTACAACCCTTAGCCTCAAGAGCAAAGACCTCAGGCCTACACTGGTCATCATCTCCATCCACTCATCTTGCCTTTATCTCCTCTTCTTGCCGTCAGTGTCCTCCACCTCTCACTGCTTTTTTTCTATTTCTGCATAACCTACTGTATATCCCTCTTTCTTTCATGTACCCCCCCACACACACACACACTCACCCCCCCCCCCCCAAACATTCACACACTCTCCTGCTTTCTTGTCTTCAAGGCCAGACTTCATCATGGCCCCTCTCAAAGGCCACTCATCCATAGGGCCCATCCATCACCATCATAAAGAAAAAAAAAGGGGAAAAAAAAAGGAAAGGGAGTAGACATATGAGCAAAGACATGTAGGAAAAAAGAGGCACAACATCTACAAAGGTGAAAAGTCAGATGGCAGCATCGGCTAGAAAGACACTGAGTGAGGGAACAAATGTAGAGATCATTGCATTAAAAGAGGCTATGGGAGGTGGCAACTGAGAAAGTGGAAGTAAAGCTGCACTTTCGGTACAAAAAAGGGATATTAGCAGTATCCCCATTTTGCTTTGATAAACTGATGAATCCAGTTTTGGTTTCAAGGTGTCATAGTTTTGGAGGCTCGCAAAATATCTGTATCAAGGGTTGAAGATTTTGACTTGTACTGTATGTCTTGCTTTGTCTTCTTGTTTGTGCTTGGGGCTGACCCTTTGACAGGGTGCTCCCTCTTTTTTTCCCCAAACATGCCATTGGCAAGGCCAGCAAAGTCAGTTCAACAACAAAAGTGATAAAGATGTTACATACAGTGGAAAACACTTTTTGAAATATATAAGATTACTTTTATGTTCCACCTTTAAAAATGCAACAAATGATGTGCCAGAAAGAAGAAAAAAAAGTGTCTGGGAAGGTTGAGCAAGTTGGTTGGATGGGAATCAAAGCCTGACAATGGGTTCCAGCACCTTCCTCCAGCTATGCCTGGAGGCCTAAATGTCTAACTGACAATGTCTATATCCGTCAGTCAGAAAATAATGGGCTTCAGAAATCGACCCCCGTGCTAGGAAACCTCAATCAGCAGAGAAAAAATGTATTCAAACTGACAAAAATTGATCAGTATTACAGTAGTCAGCATTGAATCAACACAGAATATGCTTCATGTATAAATACATGTCATACAGTGTTTTTGTGTATTGTTCTCCACGCATAGTGCAGATTTCAATTTAAAGTTGAGGGAGGTTTGATCCTTATGGTATGCTTTAAATCTTCGTGCCATTGCTATTCTGTTCATACTGCAGTGGTCATAAAAATGTCAATATCACAAAGCAATCTTGATAACGTGATGAATTACAATGTAATCAGTTTGTTTATTAAAAATGCCATATGCCTTTTTGTCAGTGGCTGCCTCTCTATCTAGGTATAAGCCTCTTTTTCTTTTTTTTTTGTCTTTGTTTTCAATCTCTTCTTCTTTCAGCACCACAAATATAATTAATGGCAGAGCGCAAGGAAGCATGTTACTGGTTTATGGATTTTTGATGGTAATCTTCTGGATTAATTATGTGATATATGTGCCTTGTTAAGGTAATCGGGCTCGGGTAAATACAATGCATGAACTTTGATAGCGAACTGGCAGGCGTTTCTCCCCTGCCTCCCTAAATCAATTTGCACCGTTCCCCAAGTCATTCCTGCATCGCTTCACACAGAGATACTGGCAGGTATGAAGGTTGCATGTATTTCTGAAATGGCCAAAAGGAGGTCAAATGATTACAGTGATTACAATGATAATGGCATGGTAAAACCCGTGCAATCGCTCATCAGCTGTAACATAATAAGAACCTCGCACACCAGTATGTTTAGATGCATTTATACTGTAAATTCACAGTTTCATCAACATGGAAATTGGATCCAGGGCTGGGGAAGATATCATGCACGTGTGGAACTGCCAAATTGTTTGGATGAAAATGTGCGGCTATGTGAGTGTGTGTGTGTGTGTGTGTGTGTGTGTGTGGTGGGGGTGCACAGAGTGAGACCACACATATTTGCATATGTGTATGTAAGCTCACAGATGAGTACACAAATGGCATCGGTGTGTTTCTGCATGTGCGGCGAGTTGGTATATAATGGAGGCGAGCTAGCTGGCAGAGATAGTAAAGAATGCATGGGGACTGTGGACACCCAACCAGTGCCGGCAGACAGTCAATCTTCTTCGCTGCATCACTGAAAATGCCACTCAGCTACCAAGGTTGTTTAGCAAGTAAACAAGCCTCTCGCCACCATGCATCTAAACACGTATATTTCCCGTGAAGAAATGGCCAACAGGGCAGGAGAAGGTGAATCGTGCATCCTGCAGATCTCCCACATAGCTGGCTGATAGTTTTTCTCCCTACTTTTTACACATTTCTCACACCTACACACACAGGCAAAGATATATGCACTCACACCATCTTGTCTAAGCACACACACGTCATGGTAAGAGGGAAAAGCAAAAAGATATTTTTTGATTCCTCCCTTCCTCCAGGGTCCCCGTTGACAGCTTTGATTTGAGTGCTGTGGTGGCAGAGGTACTCCCAGGGCCTCATCTGTACCAGTAAATCACCAAACCACATGTGTATCTGTGCATGTATCTGCACGCATGCACAAGACAGGACATTTAACCATGTGGATACGCATGTCAGTTTTCATAATTTTCACGGTATATTTCTTATTTGATCTTAAGGTGAAAAGAAATAACCTCAGAACATAATGATATTAAAGCCTCCTTGTTTTATTGAGTATTTTTCAAATGTATGCAGATTTTGCCCGATCCCTGTGATAAAGAATGATTTACTCCTTTCCTTTTAACAAAATTAAGCAAGGACAAAAGTGACACAGGAACATGCTTTCCTCTAATTGCAACACAGTGATACACAAAATGGATTGATCTGACAAATCCTTGTTGGGCTGAAGCAAGCTCTTGCTGATGACTGAACATGGTTGCTTGGTCTTTTCAAAAGTGGGTACGGCAGGACCATAAATAATCACACATGATGTTAAATCCAACATAGACATTTAAAAATTAAGGCTGGTTTCTGCTTGAATTTTGTGGATTACATGAATTCATTATTACTGCAAGTGTTATTGATCATATTTTTGTCACACTGAACCACCAGAAACAACCAAAGTGCATGACTCAGAAACAGAGGGCAGATTCAAATGTGGTTTAATGGAAAACAGGTCACTACACAAAATATCCAAAATACAAAAGGTAAAAAAATAAATTAAAAAAAAGGCCACATCCAGAGCTATCACAAACACGTTGCATGCTAAAGTACATGACTAACTAGCACAGATGGAGTTGACACTAAGAATGGGCAGGAAGGTACTAGATTTTTTTTCACACCCTGCAACCTAATCATTGTGTGTATCTCTCTTCTCTGCCCATTTATCACTTCAGCAGCTCTGATAAATTCTGTATTCATAGGATGACAAATGCAGAGCTTTTTTTTAATGTCATTTTGTGTCAAGGCCCCGCCTAGAAAGATTTTTTTTTTAGATTCAGACACCTACCATATATGATATGTCTGCAAGATTTAATCTGATTATTTAGAATGAATTAGTTATATACACATATTTATTTATTTTTTCAGCTATTTGTCTGTCTTAGGCTGAGACAGAATTTCCATTGGCTGATGAGCCTTAAGAACCATAACACATGGCTGACATCCCAAAGGTTTAGTCCATTAATATTTACAGTCAATGGTCAAATGTCATTTTTAGGCCCCTAAAATTTATTTTATTGTTGAAGTGGTATTGAGGGATATTGGATTTCTTTTCATTTCTGCTAGTATTTGAAGTTTGATGTGAGCATCAAGCCTGTAAAAATGTTTATTTTCACCAAGATTTAATTTAACATCTTTGAATCTTTTCTCTCCTATTTTAGTTTGGATTTAAACTTAAAACATGCCAATTCAAGTGAACAAAGCAGATACCCTTCATGCATATACTCAAATCTTAAGGATCTAATTTATTTTCATGAAAAAGGTCCCCCCAAGCCACAAACCATGAAAAACACATCTTTTGTCTGCTGTTGCCAGTCGAACAGCAGCATTGTTACCAGTGGACCTTGTTTCTCTCCCTCGCTCTTTCTCTCTCTCTTTGGTCTGGTAGTCAGTTATTGGGACTTCTGGGGTTGAAAACAGTCCTAGCTCAGAGAAACACATAGACACACACAAACAAGAAGCATCCACTTGCCCCAGTGGAGTCCAAGGCCATTCACACAGCCACTGGGCGTGCTAGAGACTCCGATATGGCCTAGTGGTGTGAGCCACACGTGGCGAGCACCATTGTCCCATATTAATACACTATCGACCCACCCAGACATGCTTTGTCAATGGAAGGTGCCGCCACACCAGATTTTCTCTGGGTTGTATTGATGCAGGGGCACCAGAGGAAAGCAGTAATGGATACATAGTCGGCAATAAGAACATCAGCCAAGCTTGGAGCACAGACGGAGAGGCTATTTTTTGTTTTCTTCCTCGTCCCATAATCTTTGAGCAGCTCAAGGGTCCTATAGAAAGCATCCATGCTGTCCTGTTCTCAGGCCAGAAGACACCGGCTGGGATGTCCATAGAGGTTTCAGGTTTCTATTTCAGTTTCTGGGCATGATGGATTATTTCTTCCCGTCTCCTCCTCCTGTCGCCAACCATGCATCTCAGCCGCCATACCGATTTAGCAAATATGAATGTATATGTTCATATTTATGGGTTCAGATAAAAAAAAATGGTGGGTGAGAGGGGAGGTTTATCTCAGCACTTTGGTGTCCCCTGATGCCTTCTCTATCTGTAAATATCTCGAGACAGCAGTGTCAGGGATTTATGTGAAGGTGACAATGCCAGAACGAGCTGTCCTACTGTTTCAGTCCGCTTCATGTCAGAGCTGTGTGGAAAGAAATGACATGGATAACTCAAATTATTCTAGAATACTCCGTAATTAACTTACATTAGCCTGAACGGTTCCCGGTTAGCTTGTTTTAAACACTAAACGCAACAAAAAGACTGTTAAGTTGTCCAAATTGTTTTATCCCCCCCCTTGGCGAATGCTAATATAGCACCCAACAAATGTAGCACATAGCTTGTTCAAGGTGGAACCCTTCGATTCTACTCGTTTTAATAAACAAGACTAGAAAAATATAGATAAGCAAATGTGATTTTTTTTATTCATTACTATTGACTAAGTACTATGAAAGTGTTGCTGTCAAACGTGTGAGTTCAACAGTGAGAAGAAGAGTTTGGACTGTTAAGGAGGAAGAAAGCACACGGCTATAGTGAAAAATTGGTGTTTATATAATCGCTAGAACCCAAATTTGTAATTGAAAATCGCTGCTCTTCAAAAAAAAAAAACATACTCAAGAGAAAAATGATGTTGTAAACTGAAGGTGCAGATTGACAGAATTTGTTGAGGTGGAAAAAAAAAATAAAAACAAGAGTGAAAAGAAGATGGAATATTGGTTGGATGGACATGCCTTCAAATGGAAATTAATTGTGTTGCGCTTGCACTGGAATTTAAATTTGGAAATAATTTGCTAACACATTAACCCAAAAGAAATGTTTTTTTTTAGATTGTTTTTCTGCTCCCATGTGGCCAAAAATTAATTAATCCAGATTCAATTACAAATACTTCAGGTGAAAGCAGGCAAGACTTGTTTTGTCTTTTTCTTTAGCACACTGTCCTTTGAAAATAAGTTTATATCCCTTTTACATACCAAGGTATTGTACAGTAGTTGTGTATGGTTGAAGCATTTCTTCCTGTGTGACCATAATGTTGCTTTTATCGACCTCAAGTGAAACACAGGAAAGGAAATGGGAACAACAGCTGAGCAGGTTGGGCTGCCGCTCTGAGAGCAAAGCAACCATGTTTCCATAAGGCTACAAGAACCAGAAAGTTGCTTAATGCATACACAAGCAGAGCTATGGCTGTCCAGCATATGACAGTCCCTCAGTGATGCAGCATGCTGACATAGAGAGGTCAGCCGTTCTGCCAGGTTAGGACTCTCTGTAAACTAGTCACAATCTTAGGGGACGCAGGGTAAAGTCCCACTAGAGCTGACCTAAAAGCTTCAGATGGGCTCAGGTTCCCAACCCAGCTTTTTCTGTACTAGAGGATAGATCCCTAGATGGATGGATGGATAGGGAGACACAGCGGAAAGAGACGACAATTTCATTTCCCATCTGCCAAGTTAGTGCAGCATCAGCAAGCATTTCATTCCCTAACCTTCTTTAGCCTCCATTTTTTTTTCACTCTTTTGGGGATCCCACATTGCAGCATGTTTCAATCACAGTAAACAGAGGTTAGGTAGGGTTTTTTGAGACCGGGCAGGCAGGTGCTGTTTAGGCCCCGTGTGGCATCACCCACCAAGACCTGTCTCTTAATCTGAAAGGGCGAGTGATGAGTCAGCATGAGTAGTTTGAGCTGTTGGACAGAAAGGTCCGGCTTATCGGAGTGTCAGCCAGCAGCTGGAGCCTACGTGCTGAGAGAGATCCTCGCTGGCAACAGAAAAACCGGATCGGCTTCAATAAAACATCCTAGGATTGGGTGACATCACTGGTTCAGTTGATAAACCAGCTGAGACCAACTGTGGAGATGTGATAAATCTGCTATATATCAACTTTAGAGTAAAGGGGGGACTCTTTGGAGATTGTAGATGGGTGATGGTTGGCAGAAAATGTGCAAAACAGTCTGTGTGCAGTATTCTCCCCCCCCCCCCCCCCCCTCCATAAATAAAAAAATAAAAAAATCAATAGTTCTTGTTGTACAGCACAAACTTTCCTTTTCCAATCACTTCAATGCAATAATGTCCTGAACGAAAGCATCATTACCGTAAACACAGATTGATGCACTGTCCTAGCAAAATTGGTGAGAGATACAGGGAGAATAAAGTCCCCCAACAAACAGCCCATTAATTTTTTCTGCCTGTTCGCGGGCCTAGCGACCTGAGTTTTTTCACGCAGCATGGTGAAATTTACTGCTTTGACAGACTAACCACGTGCGCTCTTTCTAATTTGTATCTGCTCACATTTGTTTTTGTTTTGGTGTCATCTTTATTTTTTATAGCAAATTACAGAGTGCCCCGAGTAATCTGGTGGGCCCACTGCATGCTAATGAGCTCCGCAGAGGACTTACTGTTTGGGGAATACAAGCCGGATGTTTATGATTATTGGAACTTTTCCTCTCCATCAATGTTTATTTCGTTTTTTTTTCTTTCCCTTCCCCTTTTTCTTTGCTCGCCTCTGATGAGCTTCCTGATCATCATAAATCTAGAGACAGTTGTGCCCCTCAAGCAGAGCTACTGATCTTGCAATCTCGTGTACCTCCCATGCAACCCGTTTTTAGTGTAAAATGTGAAAGTCTTCTCAGAAGAGGGTCAGGAAAAGTTCAGGATATTTCTGGAGGAGCAAATCTGCCACAAAAATAGAGATTAAAAAAAAAAAAAACTTAACACGCTGCACAATATGGCTGACTTGAGCTAAATAAGACTCCATGGTGTAGGTAGGGCTGGTTTTGAAAAGGGAACACGCGACTGTCATTAAATCACTGGACCAATTTTAAGTGTCGGCGACTAATCAAATGATTCTAAAAACTTGTCATGGTTATTTGGACAGATGCAATGCTAAATTAAATTCTACACTGTCGCTGCTTGAAGGAATATTGAAAAGCACTAAATAGAGTTCAGCTCACGTGCAATTGGTATAATTATCTCACAGAAGTTCTGCAAGTAATATGTCCCACCTTCCTTGAGCCATTTTATAGAACTGTCCTATATTTTCTTTATGCACTTTTTTTTTGTTTCTTGGATGTGTGCGTCTTTCCTCTCAGATGTTATGATAAATATATGATCCATTATTTGATTCAAACATGACGATGACTTTGAGATGAAAACAACATTGCTGCAGCTCAAAGCCAGTATTACACCCTTTAATTCAACTCATGTTTGTACCTATAGTTGTTTATAACAATCTGTTTAATTAATTAAATTAAGAAAATTCACACAAAACAGAGATGCTCAAGATGAGGTTGTATTTCCTCACTTACATTCAGCATGTTGGTTTTTAAAAATTTTTTTGATTCATTCTGCAGTCTCATTCATGTTCATTTTATTTACCATGGATTCAGTCTTGTCATTGAGAAGTAGCTTTAAAGCTAGCTTCACTCACCTTCGTCCAATGCAATCTTTAAAAAAGTGTTACTTGCACTTAAAACTTCTCAAATAAGAAAAATATTGGTGGTGCCAAGAGTAGTTAACACGGAGTCGAACATTTTTTTCAGTGGCGGATTGCTTGACGTAGTAGCATTGGGTTTGAGAATTTTTGCCCAGTGGAAGAGTCATTTATTTTATGGTCTGACAAAATACGGGGGAAGATAACAGACATTGAGAAAGAAAGATAGTAAAGATCAATTTGTAGTAACTGTAATTTCTCAGAATTGTTGTTGTGAAATGATAGTACATCACAGACTTGTCAGTTTTATGCCACTTTTTTGTGTTAACGCTTCAAGATTCTGGCAATGGTTGTTACTTTATCACTGTTAAAAGGTTTACTTGTCAAAATGTAATTGTTTGTTGATTGATAAAACCTGGTAGCCATCGCAATTGCAATCTTAAAAACCTTTGTAACAGCTGGTCATGATCCGTACACAAATACTGACTAAAACACAGTCAGACCAAAGATGGAGTCCAAGTATGCATTTTTCCTTTTCGAACATCCAACAAACACACAGCCCCGATAAGGTCAAGTTGTTGTTGTATGTTGGCTCTTTATTCCGACCACCACAGTACTTTAGCATTTTAATTAACTGTGTGAGGTCAAACTGGCTTTGAAGACTCCCAGTTCTACCAGTTTCCAGTGAGTGCGATCTCTTACAGAGTCCCCAAAAGAGTTTGGTCCAAAACTTTGGTCCCTACGGCTGTCTCTTTTCACCACAGCATGTTCAATTATGCAGGGATACTGGTTGCTGTTGACCACAGATACTTACAAATGACTACATATTCAACATTTTTATTGCCATTAAAATGCTTAGTGATCCATCTACTATTATAAGCGTACAATGCAACTTTCCCAGCACATTTTCAGACACAAACAATGCTCTCTTCAGACACCTCTTGAGGAAGTGATTACTCTGAAATATAAGAACACAGGCTATATATTTTGTTTGCTATATTATATGAAAGAATGTTGCATATAATGCCTTTAACAATCTATTGCAGCCTTTAAGTAGCCAAATCCCAAAAAAATAAAATAGCATGAAGCAAAATGCAACTGTTTTTTTTTTTCTTTTTCAGTATTTGCCTCTAAGTCAGCTTAGCCTCCACAGAATACTCCTAAGAATAGCCCTTTTTTTATGGAAGACATTTTGACATGTCACAGTTGGAAAAGTTTCAGTTTTAGGATCCTTGTATATTGTACAGGCTGGATTAGTGTCATACTATCATGGCTTACTGGGACACCTAAATATAATGGAGTTAATGTTATTAGTAACACCTGTGGTATGACAAGTCAGAATGTGTAATGTGAAAAAAGGCCTCTGATGAGTGTAGCAAAGCAGCACACAGAGCATCATTTCTCCCAATACATGTAGTTTGCTGTTTCTATATTGTGAGCATACAGTTTGCCTATTTTTCTATTCGGATCAGTTAATATTTACATCTGTACACAGAAGTAAAGTTAGTATCACACTAAAACTTTAAACAGGATGTTGGGTGTGCGGCTTAAATTCAAATCCTCCCTGGGGTTTGTTTTAGCCAGTAATGCTTTATTTGTTGTGTTCACAAAGTCAAAAAAAGGTATAGCTTATCACACACTGGGGTGACATCATCAAACCAAGCAGGTGACACGGGCTCAGATTCCTCTGTGCGATTAGCCTTTTCTGGAATGTTAATCTGCGGAAAAACAAACAATTGGTCACCCAGTTTGTCCTGTGGGGATAAAACTCATCCTCCAAGTAATCCGGAGTTTGTTTGAGTGAGATACAAAACTCCTCATGCTATTTCACATCATATGTAAGGGCGGATGTGTGTCATTGCACAGGTCATTGGCATGCATAGGGATGTGACTAATGGCTTTCATTAACAGGAGTGAACAAGGATTAGACCCCCTTCAGTGTAGCCTGCCGTCACCTTTACTTTAATGTAATGATTTTCTCCCTATTTCCTTTTCTCAAGGTTGACCTTGTCACTCCAATGACCTGCAGTTTTTTTTTTTCCTTCTTCCTAATTCCGGGAGTCACTTGCCCACACAACTTACCCAACTCACAGACTAACCCCAACACTTGCTTCAGATGTAGCCGCACACGTTTTCGCACGGCTCCAAATAGGGCATGCTGTGTTTGTGTGGTTTGTTTGGTAAACAAAGCCTGGCATCTTTTATTATCAATGAAGCGTAACCAAATCAATTTATAAACAGCCTTATCTGCTCACAGGAAACCCAGTAGCCCAGGAGCGATTAACTCCAACAGTCGTTAACTCTTTGCATACAAAATTAGCATTTCTAAGCTATTCACACTGAAGAGAAATGTATAGGGGGTACAATCTAAAATCCATTGGTCCTTCAAAGTGGATATGTGCATTATTATCTGTGTGTATAAATTGGGGGGGGGGGGGGGCTCTGTGATTGCATGTAGGTAAATGTAAAGTTAATGCTGAGAAAGAGGGAAGAGTGAGCAAGGGTGTAGGAGGGGCTTGGAGGGCTGGGGGAGTTGTGGGAGTGAATTTCTACATGTCATTTCTGAAATTGAGTTTTGATAACTGACAATTTGTTCAGCTAGTGAAATGTCAAGAGTCCAAAAAGATTGATGAAGTGCATAATAGATGTCTCAGATTGACTTTCCGCTGTGGGCTTGAGTCCCACGCATGCATCAGACCACCGAAACGATACAGAAATGAGATCTCACACATACACACAGACAAACCAACACACACACAAACAGATGCACACGCTCACACACTTGACTGCTGGAGAGCACCTCTGATATGGAAAACTGGTCCACGTCAATTTAGTTGGGGTGGATGTGATTTCTGCCTGAACACGGGAGTGTCATTCAAATGATGGTGGCCGCTGTCTGAGGGCTTGTAGATTTATTAGGAGGCTGAGATGCTGTAATGCGCTATGCAGCTATATAGTGTGTATATGAGATCACATTAATGTAAGCTGTCTTTTACCACTAAAGCTGTGTCCATATTTTTTTTATGCACCAAAAAACACATCTACCACTGCTCTAACAACTTGCACCAGTGTCTACTGCTATTACTATAACATATTATAAAAGGTGTACCTGTGGACAAGTCAGAGCATTAGGATTTTCTCTCGCTTGAAGAGCCTCTTTTTTAATCCCTGACTGAATTCCCTGACTGACAGAACAGCCATTTGCTGTATCAACACACACACATCATATGTACAGTGTCTTCATACTGTGTGGTTATGAGGAAGTCCTCTGGTTTGTTTTAATTTTTGCAAAACAATACATCCACCAGACAAAGCCATTTCAATTCGAGTCGCCTCTACGTTGGATTTTGTTTGTCACCATGATCCGTCGTCTTACGACAGGGTTTGCATTCATTTCAAATCCTTTAGTGCAGGCTACTGCTTTCCATACGTTTCTTATTGCTTTCAGCATTAAGGATAAACTGTTATTACAGTCTGATAGCCTCTAAAGGAGACTTTTTGAAATAACATAGCTGTGTTTCATCTGCATATGGACAACTGTTAAGCAGATATTATTGAGATCGAGATCTGTGATGGACTACATTACATCCAGTGACAAAGTAAAAAAGACAATCATCACTTTTTAAATAAAGAGAAAAAATTGTGTTAAACATTTGAATTTAAGTTCAGACCTTAAATAAATGTGTTGTTATCCACTTGGAAATATTATAAATTTAAGCCAAGGGTATGAGCCAGCCAATACACCTCAGCAAAGGAAAAACCATCGGCTAAATACCAAAAATGTAAATATCTTTGACGATCTCTGCTTATTGAATGAATCAATTGTCTCCAAGTTTAAGGTTTGAACCATTGAATTATGGGTAAAGTCAAGCAAAAAGGTATTTAGTGAATGATTAAAACTCTCTCTGACCAACAGTTAAATTAATTGAAAAAAATGCTCCAAGTACACAAACTGATGTCTTTAAACATGTACAAAGTCTTCAGCAGATATTAAAAAAACATGATTTGTTTCTTCAATATTCAAGAGAATACATTAATTGTAACATAAAAATAAAAAGACATCTGTGATTAAATTTGATACCAGAAACCACATTTTTTTGTATTTCACTCAGATAAGAACATAAATATAAAATGAACAATTGACTAATGTGTTTTTAAATGTGTGATAAACACAAAACTTGGAAAGACTTGACAGATTGAACTGGACTGAATGTAATTGGTAAGCCTAGTTCTTTTTGGTGCTCCCATAATAGTGAGATAAAAGCTGCTCGTTTAGGGTAAAGCAACCATCTAGAAGCCCAATTCATTTCAGACAAGTTTTCCAGAGTTCAGCATTTTTCCATATTTATAAACCCAACACACTTCAATTACAGTCATTCAAGAAAATGCTCCTTTTTACTAGTCTGTAAATGATTCAGTATAAAATGTGTTGATAAACAAACTGCAGAGATTTCTAATCTCTGATCAACCCCCAAGAAAGAAGATTTCATTGTTTGTAATCTGTGCCATATATCACATTACAAAGAGCAGCGTGTGCTCGAGGGAGGAGAATGGTTCTTCTTGGCATGCATTTCTTTGCACAACACCAGCTCCTGATTTGGCCCATTTGGTTTGATCATTGTTGTTGTTATATTTTCCTTCATTTGCAAGTTCTGCTTTGTTTAAGATCAGATTCTTCAACAGGTTTAGTACATCTCTTTTAGAAAATTATTTAATCCCTCAACCTTGTAAATCCTCTTTGTTTCTTAGACAACCTCTCCTCATATCTAAAATTTCTTACACATGTAAAATTACGCTACAACAGAGGCATCAAGTAAAGCGGCTCCTAAGCATGACTAATCTCTTCTTACATTTCTTACTTAATACAAAACATTTGAAATACATTTTGAAACAATCCTAAAGGATACTTAAGGTAGAAATTCACTAACTCCTAGTGAAGTGTCAGGGAAAAAACGGTTCAGTGGCAGGTTTTCAAATAAAGCATCACTGAGTTCTTCTGTATTTGTCTTGCTCAAGGGTGTGACTCACAAAGGTCATGCATGTCATTAAAATAAAGGTGTCAATAGATGAGGTATTTTCTCAAAGGTGACACTCCCGTTCCAGCGTAATTAGCCTCATTTTTATAGCTAGCAGGTCAGTTAAAAGTCAATTCAAATGATCACGCCAATGAATCTTTACGCCAGGTGATATAAACCTGAGAGGCTGTGGGTCGGAATTCCCAGTTCACAACACAGCTAGCATCAGTAATGCCCGACTTTAGGAAGAGGTCCAACTTTTCCTGTTATCTTTAGGTGTCCTCTGTGAGTTATGTGGATGCAGTGCGCCAATAAGCCTTTAGGATGTTGGGAGCCATCCAAGAAATATATGTGACATTACAAAGGAGGTTTGAAGAGCAAAAGCATGTGGCCTTGAAGGCAATGAACGCATTATTACTTTGTTCATTTTTTTTTTTTTTGGCATTGTCACGTTAAATTAAAGCTACAGGTCACGTAAACTTGTTATAAATGGTCCATGAGGTAAATTCTATAAGTGACAAAATATAATTTTCGGCAGTAGGGGTGGCAGTAGCTCAGTCTATAAGGACCTGGATTGGGAATTGAAGGGTCACAACTTGGCACGGACCAAGTTTGAAAATGTGTCTGGTAGCTGGAGAGTACTTCCTGAACACTGCCGAAGTGCAAGGCACCGAACCCCCGCATCAGCTTAGAAGCGCTCGCTGTGGCATGGCCATTAAACAGTGTCAAAATGAATTTCCCTTCATGCATGATGCCATGGCATTCGGATGAAAAATCTTGTTCATACCTCTATGTGTAAGAGCTTAGCTAGCCGCTGCAGCTAACATTCATATCAGCCAAGTCCCAGAACAAAGTCCCGATTTCACGGATTTTCTGCGAACTCCCAGCCCCACAGCCAATCACAGGTTGTACTTTGTTTGCCACGATACAGTAGCTACACTGCAGACAAGCTACTTAAAGCAGCTGCATAAAGCTCATCTTAAAGTAACCATGCTGTAGCTCCTTCCTGTAAGGCCTCAGAGTGGACCCAGATTTGTTCTCCTGTATGCAGAGTGTAACGCCAACTAAAACATACTATTAGACTTTGGAGCAGAAGGGCTTGTGCAGCTCCCTCTTATCTGCCAAGGATGCCTCTGATGGCTCCTGATTGAAATGCCAGCTCTGAAGTTCTGTGCTCAGCCACACGTGTAAACGCCGCAACAGAATGTAACTGATTCCCTCAAAGCGCTTGTTTTCTCTCCCCAGGCAACTGGAGATTAGTTAGTTCAAATTCTGGACGGGTGCTTTTTGAAGAAAGACATTTTTTTTTTTTTTTTTCAGGGAGATGCACATGAGAAATTGGCAAGCAAGCATTAATATGTATAATTAATTTTGTTGTTATCCACATATTTGAGCAACGAAGGGAGAGGAGCAGACTGAATTCATAGGAACCCCGAGACAGCGTGTGGATCATTTTTAGCATTTACATTCCAATTCAATTTGTTCAACTGGAATTATCTGGCTCCCGTTCTTGGTAAAGATTAATTTAGTTTCCTTGTTGTTCATTTCTACGTTTAATAACATGACCCAAAGGTGTTTTTTTTTTTTGTTTTTTTTTTTTAAGGGAACACAGAAACGTTTTTGAGCCTTCTCTGTTCAGTTATTTCCATTTTCCTTGAAGATTTAAAATGTGTTACTCCTTTATACATGAATTACGAAATTCTCACTTTGAAAATATAAATATGGCTAAATCTTGTCCTGCAGCTCAAACTCCATTAAATAATCAGCCCATAAGAAGGAGGAAACGGGGGGGGGGGGGGGGGGGGGGGAATGTCCAACAACACTAGTGCATCTGCACTTGCTTGTCTTCTCAATCAGGATCAATCTGACACCTGCTCGTTGCTCCGTGTTGCCACAAAGGAATTCACAGACACGCACGGAGCTTGTTTCCAGGTGTCTCCTGGGCCTCAACGCCAGCCGCCGTTCATCTCCTAGGTGGCTTGAAGCATTCTAGGAATGCTGGTCTCTGGCTCTGCTACCCCCTCATCAGGATAATTAAGCTTTTCAGCCTGCTGAACACATATGGGGGATTTCGCCAGCTCCTCCAAGTTGCGGAGATAGTTTGCAAATTGCCTCTGATTCGCCACCTGATTGTGCTATGATTATGTTGTCACTGGATGCTGTGATTATGATGGCCCGTAATTGCTGGTGTGCATTAGCTTCTGCACAACGCCCCCCCGATCACTCTGTCTACCTGTCTGTGAATCTATCGACCTGCTTGCTGTCTATAAGTCCAGGTTTTTTTCCCTCATTCATTTAAACACCAATTTTAGCTGAAAAACACTTATTTGATGAAAAGGTTTTGTAATTTCTTTTCACTCATTTCAAAATGTTTCAATCGTTTACCTTCCTTGCACTGTTAATAGATTTGTTGATTTTGATTGAGGGGTCTTGAGAGTAAAGAATCAAAACAAACAAATAAACTCACCCACACAAAATGTCTTCCTAACACCTGGGTTAAATAGCCATTCATCCAAGGTGTATGTTTGTGCATGCTGTCAGGGTTGAGATGGCAGTGGGGGTATTGTTTTACAAGATGTACAAACACACTCATTCAACATGCATGCATGCAAAGCGACTCCTTGTGGCACAGGATTCTCATTTTCCCGAATGGCACCAAGTCACCTGCGGCAAGCCAGCTGCAGAGTGTTCCGTTGCGTCTCGGCACGGGGGGGGAAGCCATTTGTTTTGGTGTTAAAACAGAGAGGTGTTTATCTGGGCTTGTGGACTGACAGTGTCCCCTGTCAAAGCAACGCTTCAGCTGTCAGTATTTGAACAAATGATGAGTAATTTGCATCTCATTAATCACAGCTCTTCAGCATGCTCCTCCTGAAGATTTTAACTTTTTTTTTTCACTGAATTCTCCCCCTGTTTAGCCACTTCAGTGTCTTTAACTAAACTCATTAAATTACTTGTCTTAAAGTCTAGAACCACTGTGGCTGCTGTTTGACTGATAGACACGCATTTCCCCTCTTTTCAGGTCTAGAGTGCTTGATTAAAAAGGCATGACTGGGACCCTTGATGAGCATATGGATTAAAAGCGCTCAGTGATTGCCTGGCCATTCCCCCCACTCTAATTGAAAGCCTAATGTGCACCAACCGCATATTAATTAAAACCAGGGGTTAGAGGCCCTTGGAGCATACCATTTAGGTCTCTCATTAAAAATTAATAACCTCAATTAATTATTATTATCGTGTTGTGAATCACGTCAGCAAATAAATAAGACAATGGGTCTGTCTCAAGAATCAACCAAGTGTTTAGTGGGAGGGGGTTAACACAGTCCACACCTGTTTCCTGTAAGAGAAAAACCCCTTTCCTGTAATGTGGTCATAAAATAAACTAATCAAAGCGAGATGAACACTGGAAATTCAATCTGAAATAAAATGTGAAGTAACAATTTCATAATTTATAACCCAATCATAAAGGCAAACTGCTCTGTGTGCAGGAAAAAACCCAGTTCATGGAAGTAGTTCTGGAAAGGAACCTTTGAAAAAAAATTTCAAATTTTAATCTTAATTTTGCCCTTTGCTGATGAAAAATATCATTCAGAGGTGTTTTTATTAAAACAAAATAATATTCAGTTACTCTAGTAACCCTAACAGGAGGCATACAGACAATCACATGTTTGTGTTTATTACTAATAAGAGCTCAATTTGAGCTCCGGGAAATTGTTACAAATATTTTTCACAACTTTGTTCATTATAGAGAGAGCCATTTATTCACGACATCAAATATTGTTAATTGCACCCCTACGAATAATAGCCTTAACTTTGAAAAAGAATTCATGATTCCCTAAGCAATGAGCAATTTCAAAATCAAGAACCATCTTGTTTTTGAGCACTTAGTTTCTTGCAATAAAGTTTCACCCAACATGAAAGTTGTCAAGTTGAATCAGTTTGTATGGCCTGACTTGTTTTGCAATACCTGCGTTTTACTGATGGTGCCAAAAGGTCCCAGAATTCTGGAAATACTCATTTCAAAACTACTTTAAACAGAGTAAAGAACTGGAGCTGCAGTTTACAGTTTAGCTGAACAAACTCAAGTTTTTTTTTTTATAAAGCAGCCAGTCAATAAATGGCTTCTCCACATGATTTTGTGAGCAAAGGGAGGATGATATACCACACATGATGTTACCCAGGATTGTATGCATGCATGCATCACTTCCTGTGAATCCTCAGTGCATGTCAAGGCAATTTGAATCCAGCAAAAGAATTGTGGACTCAGTGAGAGAGAATTACTGCATGTATATATCTGACAGGTATAGCAGAAGATAAATTGCATCAAACATGAGGGACATTTCAAGGAAATCTCAGGGATTATGGCTTCAAATGCCTGAAGATATTGTTTAAATTAACTTGCCAGTGAGGAAAGACAGTCAGGATGACTGAGGCTTTAAGGTCCTCAAACAAGTTTTGAGTTGAGTCAGAATCCTTTCTGCACATCTCTTTCTTTAAACCCTGACACCTTGAGTCTTTACTGTATCATTAAAATTAGCTATTTTTTCGTTTTTTCTCCCAAATGACTTCAGTGTGGTTCCTTATAGGAGCGAGTCTATCCTTTTTCCCCAGGCGTTTGGTTTAGCTGTAGCCTGTGTCCAGAAGTCCTGAAACTCATTATTCATCTCTTACAGGTTATTCAAAAAGATCAATACACATAAAGAGTGAACTCTCACGGGGTAGGTTCGACACCTAAAAAGTCCCCTGAGAATGGTTTTAGGTTGGATATTTCTCTCTTGCATGTAACAAAAATGTGTTTCTGGAACTGGTTTTGTCATTTTACATTCGACACAGTTGTTGACATTCATGTCACTCTCTTGTCTTGACTACACTAATTCAGCCACACAATAAGAAATCAATTATTATCCTGACCAGCAAGAACATGGAACATAACTATCAAATGTTTGCATCTTCAGAGGACATAAAACAAACATGGCATGCCCTAAAGTTGGATACTCCTTGCACTCTGCATTGTAATTCTGAGAACTGTCTCAAATAGATCGATTTTCCCATATCACTGAGCATTGATATTTTATTAATGTAGACGGGATTTACGTCGGAGCGGGTCTTCTTTTTTAATTCTGTGGGAATTGCATTGGATATTGGTGGAAAAATCCTCTTTTCACCCCAGTTATTTTATTCCTTGCCACCTGAGCGTAACCTATGGTGGGGCGCCTAGATGATTTCCATGCATATATATTTGATTAATGACATGCCAGCATCACTGTCAAGTCCAATGCCATTCAGCACTGACGGCTACAAAAGAGTGCTATCACCTTGCAACAGATAATGGAACAGAGAAGAAGAGGGAGGCCGTTAGTCGTGCCTCATAAAGTGATATAGTGCATTGTTTTTATAGTTGTTAATTTCCGCTTTGAGGTGAGTAATGATCACCTTCCCTCACAACATTATCGTCATCGTACCTGTCAGCCTTTTTGCAGCCCAAGATTAGCAAAATGAGCAAACACAAAGCATCTGCTTACATTGTTTTCATCGAGATATCAAAGCCTCCGACTGCAAACAAATTCAGCAGATGACACAAGGTGCCAAATGTTTCCTCAACATCAGATGGCTACTCCTGCCATCCATATTGCATTCTAGGCCAAACCTCCCAAACACCATCCGAAGTATTTCCCCTGAGGGTCCTCTCCTCTCCATTCATAGTCAAGAAACATCCACAGGCCGGGGGCGTGCCGCATGAAGTTAAACGATTTTGAAGAATTCCAATCATAACATCGGAGTTTTGTGCAACAGCAATCCAAGACACAAGAATAAGAATGGGCAAAAAACAGGGTTAAAAAAATTTGATGGAGGGAGCAAAGTAAACGATACAAAATAACGGCACAAAGGCGGAGCTGCTGTTAGATTCCTCATAAGAATTATTCAAGAAGGAATGGCACCTGGCCTGGGGGAAATCAGCACTGCCCTTAGCCGGATTACCCCTGGCACAATCCGGACACAGTCTTGTTTGATGTCCCCCACCCATCCGTCTTGTATGTAGTCTTTTATCTCACTCTAAAGTAATATAGTCTTCACTGCAATTCAATAATGGCCCAGCCGAGCCTGTCAGGCTGCGTTTGCCCGTTATCTCACAAAGGCCTGTCCACTCCAGCAACGAGCCACCCGATATTCGTGTGTTTGTGTGTGTGTTTGTGTGAGTAAGTGATTTCGTCCCCAAGGGAGGGACTTCATTCTTGTGTGTGTGTGTGTGTGTGTGTGTTTGTGTGTGTACAATAAAGAGAGAGAGGGAGAGGGGAAGAGCGATGCCGAATCAATTGATGTGTGTCTGCACCATGTGGCAGACAGACGCTCCATTTATCCCTCAGTGTGTTTGTATGTGTGTTTTGACCGGTTATCCTACTTGAGATCTAAATTAAGAAATAGTGCGGGTGATGGGGCATGCTGCGACGAGCACCTGTGTGCGTGTGCGTGTGTGTGTGTCTGCGTGTGTGTGTGTGTGCCAGCTTGTCCCAGCACAAGTGAAGGGTTTTAACTCATTTCCTAATTGGATGAAAGAGGGCAGCTCCAGCCCAGTCTGACCTGGACCTTTCTGCAGGATCGTGGAAAGCTCAGTAATTTGCCTGCAGAGTGACAGCCACAGAGATGCATTCAGGTGCCTCTGCTGGAATCAGGACAACAGGTCAGCTTTTATGCACAACCTAAAGGTGGATGCGACTTGAAAAAAATGTACTGACTTGGACCAAAGGAGAAAACTTCAGGAAGAATGTTCTGCAGTCTAATATGAAAGGATGGATTGAGCAAAGGATTGATGGATAAATCCTAACACGCCTACTATGTGGATCTCAACATCTCCGCATAATGTTGGAGGCTATTTTCAGTTCATGTTAGGCTGTAAACGCATCTGCATAAGCAAGCAGCTTTCATTTACCTCGCAGTCACGGGGCATCATGTCCCACAGCTCATTCAGCGCATGCTAATATATGGCTGCACAGGCCGCCCCATCATAATCACCCATAACACTAAAATGAGACGCACGACAGTAAATAGCAGTCAAGCCTTACAAAGACTATTTGGCATGGGAATGATTTTTGTTGCTAGCAAACACTTCAGGTGCCAATAAATCAGACAGATTTTTTGATATATTAAGCTGTTTCTTTTATTGTCGTACCTCAGTGCAGTCTGTGCATGCAAATTAAGAGATAAATTTACTGTACATATTGAGAGAAGAGGAGAAAGAGAGAGGCAGAGAGAGATATGTTGTTTCCTGAGTTGAATTGTAAATGGAGAGTGACATGTTTTTGCAATCAAAAAAAGATCATTCTTTTCAGGAGATGCACTTGAACAAAGCACTTTTTTTTGCACACACACACAAGAACTGAAAAATGAAACTGCGAAACATTTCTTTGGTCATGTTCCTTGCAATATATTATTACTTTGCATTCTCATGCACACTGCAACGCCCTAACACCAAACCCTAACAGCTTTATTTGTCATACGGATGGTCAATTTAGTCTCAGTCTCCTGCTGCCTCTAATGTTGTCTCCTAAAACATGTCGGCATTATTAAACATGCTGAACACGGAGCAGCCATATGTGCACAGTGTGACACGCGTAGCCAGGGATTTCACATAGAACACACCGGTGCTAGCATCTGCATGGAGGACCGCGACGGAAACACCCCGCTGATGCAGGGGGCTCTGAGGGGTCAGCTAGACTTAATTGCACTGAGGGAACATGTGTGATAGTCCAAGATGGCGGGGTTGCTCCGCGAGGGGGCCGGCCATCTGCCATGCTGTACCTCTAAAGCCTAAGGACCTATTTTGGTTTAGTAAAGGCAGCGACAACACTGTCAAAGGACAACATTTCAGTACATGACAGGTCCACGGAGGCTGCAGCACTTGTGCAGCAACTGGGAATATACTTTTTGAATCCAGACTTCAAGTTTGCCATTTTCAATGACATGGGCTTTATTAATGGCCTCCAAGCACATGGATTCACTCATGCATTTACTTTAGACAAAGGTGTTGCTTAAATACCAACTACCAGGCCAGGTCAGGGGCCTACAGATTCGTTTTTAGTGTTAATTGAACCCTGAACCCTTAGATTAAAGTCCATTTGTTTCTTTCACCATCAACCCATCACTGACTGCCCCTAAGCAGACTTTCACACTTCATGTACAGTACTAGGTCAACTGACTCAACAATAGCTCAGAGGATAGCTCCTGGAATGATTCTAAAAGTGAGTTTAAAGCATAATATTTTCACAGCCGTTTACAAGTTGGGAATTTAAATGGACTGCTTTGTGCAGAAGACACAACCAATCGAGAACCTGCATACATACATGCATGCATCGTCTTACTTTGCTTGTCCTCTTGGGCTGCTGTTTGTCATTGTGCATGCAGCAAACATAACCATCAACAAACTATGGATAACTGTTCTGGACATCAGCGGACACAGCTATGTGGACTGATAATAAGGGGTGCAACTTGCCAAGTGCGAGTGCCACTGTTGCCTCTGAACACTTGTATTCTGACTGCATGTCTTCGAATCTATTTTTACACCGTACCCTATTCATTAAGGCTGATGACTGATAGGCTATTTTGTTGGCAGCCAGCGTCCATAGTGTGATTCAATGACCTTGGTTCTGAACCTGGGAGACAGGACTCTAGATAAAGAGCAGTTGCCACCAAGTCGAAGTTCCTGTTCCAGGAGCGTGAAGCAACGGCTTTTAAGCAGTGACAACACACAGATGAATCCATGGACACTTTACAGGTGTTCATGTGGAGGGGTGGATTGCGTGATTGATGTGAGTTAAACTGTTTGACTTTGAATGCTTAATGAAGTGCTGTGGAAGCCAATCAGTACAACAAAGAAAATCCTGTGCCGACCAAAATCCTATTTTGTACTTTCGAAAGCTATCTGCACATGGTATGCATTTTCTGTGTGTTCGACATTTAAATAATGAGAGCAAATTGAGAGGGACGCAATATGCTGTATAAATTAAAGGCAGTTTTCCCAACATAAATAATAAAATAACATATCTGTCTAGGTAAAATGTAAGTTGTTTTGGTATCTCAATTCTGACAAATGGCAACCCAAGCTGTGGAAGATTCCAAAACAGCTTGGTTGACATGGCCATAACATATAAAGATTTCTTGCTTTCCAATAGATATATTTTTAAAAAAGTTGACATAGCCAATGCTACATTATCATTCTATCATTTATATAGAATGTGCATATGAGGCTCTGTCTCATTAGCTTTAATTTTAAAACAGTTTTGATTTCTTACATTTTTAATGTTTAATGTGTTTTAAATCATAAAACCCTGGATCAAAAAAAACTGACATCAGGTATTTTTGTTAAGTTGTTTAAATCCGTTTTTGTTTAGTTCATGCTTCGTTTACCAGACTTCAAGATTACAATAAGGATGGGAATCTCAGGCGTGCAGATCTTTCTATATATTTCAGATTTATTTTGGATCAATTCTACGATATCAGTTTATATGACCTGCTTGGTCAATTTCTACAGTGATGGCAAAAGAGACATGTTAAACTGAGGCACTATGAGCTATTTGTTAATTATCTCTGTATGTGGTTTAAAGATTGTGTCAAAGTAAGTTGCTCTCTATTCCCATTTTCATTTCCTTGGCCACTCTAAGACCTCCCTCTGATGTTTTCTTTTGTAAGCCAGCACATTTTTATTGCTTCATTTGGTGTTTACACCAGCTGCAGTGATCTCAAATGCTCGTTATCTTAATATAATCCCATTATAAGCTTGCCTCAAAATGTTCTGAATGCCACTTATACTCTGGTTTAACTCATCTTTGTGAACTCTTTTTCTGATTTTATGCCCTGTAATCAGGTACAAAATCTTGCACGACTGCACACAATGGACTCAGAGAGAGGGGAGTTTTAACCAATGGGACCCTTTTGTGTTAATGTCTGTTTTGAACTGGGGAGGTAAGACTCAGAATGAGGGCCTTCACTGATATCACATCACTGCCCTCCTGCTTCCCTATTTCCACTCATATTTCCCTGACGGTCCATAAAGAGACAGCCATTTGAGAGGGTGCATTGATTTCTGGGCATATCTGGTGATAAAATGCGCTTCTCCGCCCGCAGCTCCTTTAACTACCCAATTTGAAGGCCCCTGATTTGGCAGGGCCATGCAGGAACTGTAAATAGAGCTGTGAATCAGAGGGGAGTAGGCAGGAAATGGGAAAAGCATCTTTATTAAAGACACATACAGAGGGTAGGGGCATGGAGCAAGCCAAAAAGGATTCCCCACAGGGATTTCAAACCATGTTGCTGTTTTGGGATGGATAAAATGTCAAAGACAAAGAGGAGCAGTAACCTGTCCTGTATTAATCAGCTACATGTTAGTTGTCACGTCACTGCAGACAGAACTGTTGATCTGCAAACAGTTTGTGTATTTCTCCAATGTGAGAAAAAGTTTGATACTCCTGTTGAAAATGTGCCCTCCACCTGTGTTTGCCTCAAAATTGTCCTCAAGTTGGAGGCGATCTTATTGAGCATCAGATGAGAAAAAAGGGTGTAACTTCAGAAGCACTCCCCGACCTGCGGGTCCCTTTCTGGCCATTAATGAAGCATTGTCCCAGTCGCACCACTTTATCATGATCTATGAATCTCTGATTTTGATGCAATAGAAAACCAATCACTTGCAGCGAGTCTCCAGGCAAAGCATTAGTCATCATGTCTTTGACACCACCTTAGAATTGGGTCATTTTTTTAAATTAAAAGTGCTCATTTGTAAATATACACTTGCAGAATAAAGAAGAGACACACTCCCGTCTTATTTTGATGTATGGAAGAATAAAGCAAGAGTGCTCAGATGAATTAATGCCTGGCTACAATGTTGGGACAATCTCAGAGCACACCTAGGAAAGCGAAAGGGGGGTTGCAGATGATTGAGCACTATTGTTTGAAACTGGCATTTGTAAATTTGTATAACTTATTAGAATTATTTGTCTGAAGCAGTGCATCCCACTCAACAGGTCGAGCGCACATTAATAGCCAGACACTGTGAGATGCCAATAAGATGCCAATATGTTTTCTCTATTCATTCCATTTTATCTTGATTTCATTAAACATCTCTCCTCCACATTATGCAGCTATATATCTTTGTTCTCAGCTGGAGAGGCTCCAGTCAAGAAACTTAATCTTTGTAGCTCAATAGAGCCTCTGTTGTCTGATAGGGTTTGGCGGTTATTGAACACCTGGGGTGTATTCAATAAACTTAAAGTTTGTTACTGCTTTAGTCCAATAAAGGTGCACTCTGTATCAATTTGTCCAGGAGATATATGTCTCACATAACTGGCAGTGAATTGCCACATGCTCAACAATCATGTCCTATCTGCAGAGCTGTATTCAATTCAAACGAACACTAATTGGCCTTTGAGATAAACAAGAATCCATTAAGACACCATTTGGGGATTTGGCGAAGACTTTTTTTTTTTAAGTATGTGATGTTGCTGTCAGTCAACCTTCGAACTGCATTTTTTTCTGGCCAACAGGGGACAACTCCCCTTGGTGCAAAACGAAGCCTGGTCGTATGAAATTAGATGTACAGCTATGGTTGTCAAGTTGCTACCACAGTGACCTGTCAACAAGGATACAGGTGTAGCAATACATAATGGACATGTCCTCTACATATGGTCACTCCTGGTTCAAAAAACATTCAAAATTACATTTTCATGGCTTTTAAAGAACCACACTTATGTCTTTAATAACAGCAGCAAAAACTAGATCTGAATCTGATCTGAAACTCTGCAATGAGTTCACATTTATCTTGCAATATCTAGTCCAATCCATCTTGACACCTAGTTTGGCAGCCTATCCGTTGTCCCAGACCCAATGAAAGATTAATCTGGTTATTTCTTATCAATCGATGTTGCCGGTCGCCTTGGCACACCTATCATTTGAGCTGTCTCATCGAGTGAGGAAAAACACCAAACCTGGAGAAGCAAGCAGAGCGGGCTCTATCCCAATGAGCTGGCCAAGTGTTTTAAAACTGCAACACGATCTTAGCCAGTCTGGGATTATTACCCAGAGAATAAGCCAACAGTCACTACACAGTCACAAAAAGAAAATCTCAGATTCAGAGTTCTGAAGTAAAAAGATCATTTCGCCCTGCTGTCAATTATTCCAGACTGGTAAGACACTTAACTCAATCCAATAGCATTGCTCCAGGTAAGCTGGAGTGAGTTTTACAGTGATATTTGTAGAGCTCATTATTGGCTGGCAGGGTGGCAGGAATGGCTGAGTTAAAATGAGGAAGTGAAAAAAAGAAACGGGACGAAGACGGAAGCCGACATCAACGGTTTTGCAGCCGTACAGTATGATGAAGTTGGACAGTTAGCGGCAGAATGCTAATCGGCCTCTGGGGCGCTGAGCCGAAGCAAATCAACTCTTCAGAGCGGATCATGGCCCGGGCTGACATTAGACCTCAGCTCCCCAATCTCCCCCCAAACACATTCTCATCTTACTTCTCCCGCTCAGGGTAGGGAAGGAGGTGAAGGAGAAAGAGAAGTGAGTGGAGGGCAATGTGTGATTATGAGCTGTGTGTGAGTTTGTGACATGGATCCAAAGAGAGTTTACAAAGTACAGATAGGGTAAGATAGCCAAGAAATGAAATGCAGGGGGGGAAAAGAACAATACAAACAAAAAAGCAGGCCAAGAGGGATTAAGGAGAAAAAAAGGTTAAATTGTGAAAAACTTTTCAGACATCTCTCCAATGGCCTTATATAACCCAATTCCCAGTTAGTTTAGTGCTGTACCTCTTATTACTGTAGCTAATTGTGACAAGCTTAATTTTTTTTTCACAGCTTATGCTGCTAACAGCATTTACTGTGACTGATTTATACTTGAATATTTTGTCATTTTAACTACAAGATGTCCTGTAATCCGGACAAATGTTGATAAAAGCAGTACATGAAGAAAAAGCAATTAAGTCTTGTAATGAAGAAATTCAGCAGCTTTCTCAGATACTTGATGAAGTTAAAGATTCGATTTATGCTTTTTTTTAAACCACATTTTCAAACATCACATTTTATAAAAGATAAACAGGCTTTTAGGATGAAGACTACACAGCATGTGTAGCAGAAAAAAATATGCTGTAATGAAATTGGTTACATTGGCCTAAAGGTTAAACTTCACGAAATGTGATAGAGCAGGACTGAGCAGCTAGTGTTAGCGTATCCTCTTACCGCCCAAACAGGGAATTGAGTAATTACTGACAAGACAGTCAAATTCCACTTGTTTAATTCTAATCAAAATAATATAGATAAAATATAAACCTGAAGCTGTAGTCTCAGGTTAGCTGCAAAGCTATTTGAAAAGTGGCTGTTGGGGAAGAGGGTTCATCCAGTGGTCAAATACTTCTTGGTCCTTTCCATGTTTAGCTTGTCTAGACTTTTAGATGTTCAACAAAATATTCAGCAGCATTAAATTACAAAAACTAAGTGGTGGAACAAAAACTTCCACCACAGGATTAACTAATTTAAATACAGTCTGATCAAAAATTGGATTTGATTTGTGAAACATTTTGTGTACCAAAAACATTGTTCCCAAATATTTGATTATTCCTCATCATTCATGTTGGCAATTTAAAGTCAATGTTTTTCTTCCAACTGGTAAGCAATGGTAAACTCAAATTCTCACAACATCCACGAGTCCTCTTCTTGTAGGATATCCTAGAAAGCAGATTTTAGTTCGTTTGAAAAAGCAACATTTTTTTTTAAGATTGATTTTTGGGGGCTTTATTTGAAATACTGGACAATGAATAAAGTAGGAAGTAGGGAGAGAGAGAGAGAGAGAGAGAGAGAGAGAGAGATGCGCAGTAACGGAGCCACAGGCCAGATTGATCCAGGACCGCCCACTTCGAGGACAACAGTCCCTTTATGTGCGACATGTAAACTAACCACGAGGTCGCTGGAGCCCTTACAAAAAAAGGGAACTTTCTAATAAGTTGATTTAAGCCTGACATCTCGATCAATTAGAATGATAGAACAGGAATGATTCCTCACCGTGACACGATCTAAAGAAGGAAGTGTTTTCGCGAGACCATAGTTTTCGACACACGCATAAATGCACACACGGTTTCCAACAATCAAAGACAATGACACACAAACAAATTACTTTGCTCTGCTCTGGACGTGCTTGCATCAGCATGCTGAGCCCACAGCATCCCTGCTCACCTGGGAGCTGTGTTGGACCACTGAGGTGTGGTAAGATACTACACGCTCCAGGGCACCCATGACCTTTGAGTTATGGCCGTCAGTAAGTGTGGGTGTTAATGTGTGTGTATGTGTGTGTGTGTGTGTGTGAGTGGAGAAGAGACACTAAAGGGCAGGAAGAGGATAGAAGGTGTGTATGCTTTTGTTATTCCACTGACAATGTAGTTTTACAAATGACTTTTTCCTCAAACTAGCATGAGAATCAGTTTTTGTTTTTTTTGTTGTATATCTGCCTCTACAGCATGACTGCCTTCACCTGTTAGGAGGCCCCATGTCCTTTCCTGTACCCTCATCATATACATGCACCCTGTACTTTGCCCATTTACATTCAAACCTCTAAAGAATACTCTATAGTAGTAGCTGAGTGTCTCTTTGTAGGATTCAAGTACTTTAAAAGTATAGGGTTACTTTAAAACAATGACAGGAGGGCATGTTATTTTATTCAGTGG
This sequence comes from Symphodus melops, assembly GCF_947650265.1. Taxonomy (NCBI): domain Eukaryota; kingdom Metazoa; phylum Chordata; class Actinopteri; order Labriformes; family Labridae; genus Symphodus; species Symphodus melops. Next base: position 7,207,471 of record NC_136710.1, read on the forward strand.
TAACACACAATTATCATACTATAGAACAGTTTAGTCTTTTAAAGGGCAAACACCGTTTGACGACAACTTTTTATCAGAACTAAGTGGCAACCTTCAGAGCAAAAAAGGCAGGCCAACTCCTGGTGCCAAAGGCTGCTAAGCTGTTTGTACAAAAAACACAACCCAAAAGAAGCATCGATATACAGAGGTACATGCATGTCATCCCCTATTATTTATCTCTCTTTCTAATGTATGCAAAATGTCAACATAAAAACTACCAAACAGGACATTTAAAAAAAAAAAAAAAGGTTAAATATCTAGTTCATAAAAAAAGGAGGTAGTTTTATGCACATCTCACACTGTAATCAGCAGACCTAGGAAGAAGATATAGGGCAGCACACTTGCTCAAATGCCACAGAAGGTTTTAATTGATCACAGTGTGTTGACCGGAGTTCTATTTCAGGTGATAATGTTGGAACAGAAGGGGGATACACCCATATATATAGATTTAAAAACTAATAGGCTGCCACACCTGTTTTAAGTTGGAGTAAACCTGAGTTGTAAGGTGGATTTACCACGAGGACCATGTCGTGTTTGGTCCGAAGGTTTTGGTCCATTACAGAATCTTCATTGGCTTGTTGTAAAGCTCTGTTTGTCTTTTTGCTCCTGTTAGTATGTGAGTTGTAACAAATTAACCTTTAGACAACTTGAGAGATCCTTGTCAGCCTTAAAGAGATGTTACAGTATTTTTAGATCTTTAATGTCATGTTCCTCAGACTCAGTTTCTTGTTTGTTGTCTCAACAAGAAAATGAACCTGAGCAATATCTTTGCAGTCTTCCGCTTGTTTTCAGAATATGAACAGGGTAAATAAATGTCTACTGCAGAGCGTCATCAGTACAACTCTGACTACTGTGGAAACATGAATCCATGTTATTACTTTGATTTTTCTGTTTGGTGTTAAGAGGCGGTGTAGTACAGCTCCACAGGCTCCTGAAAATAGTTTATGTTTTGTAACTCCCACGCACACAAGAGCAACGACCGTCTCCCATAAGATGGAAAGCAATCTGATATCTCTGCAAGCCTGCTTCATTTAAAATATGGTAAAGTCTCCTGCTCTCGCCTCTGAGAGATGCTTTCTGTCTCGTGTGTGTGTGTGTGTGTGTGTGTGTGTGTGTGTGTATGTGTTCCTCAGACTCAGGGATGATACATAGACTCTGACACTTTGACAGATGAACAGATTTAGAGTGCTCGAAGGACCCGGCCTGTTCAATAGAGGCAGGAGCGAGTGTGTGTGTGTGTGTGTGTGTGTGTGTGTGTGTGTGTGTGTCGGCTTGTTTATATGTGACTGCTAAGATTTGCTAAATGTACAGTTTCATGCCGCTTTTATTTTCTCCTCATTGATGCATAAGGAAGTGTAATGGGGAAGGATATATGGGTGTGTCAGTCACCCTTAAGGTCTTGATTGAGCTCAAGGAAATCTGTCTGCACACTGAATGGAGCATGTGTGGAGCTACCTCCCACCATTACAACAAGCACCAACGTACACACTCTTAACCACCTTTGTTCACCTCTCCACATCTGCTGTCTGGCTCTGCTCATCCATTGTTTTTTTTTTCTTCTGTCGTCATGGTCTTTCTCTACATGAGTAGCTTCTCCAAAGAAAGCAAACCACTTTTCCAATAACTTGACCAGCCTTTCTTACACTCTAGAATCCCGCAAAATAACAAATTGTATGATTGTGCACTTCATGATCTACTTACTATCGTTCCTAAGTAGGGAGAATGCAAGGTTTCACAATTAAACCCATTATCTATTATTAGCATTGGTAATAAGTACAAATTTGTTGCACTAATAAAGACAAATTACATAATGTAAACAACCAATGTTTTTTCACACATGATGTGCATTTGATCCCTTGTACATTCTCTCTTTAAATCGTATCTTCCCTCATCACAAAACAAAAATCATAATCGGCACAATAAAATGGTAAAAACTGTTTAAAAAGAGCCACCTATGCTGCATTTCCTTACATGAGATTGTATGTGTATCCCGCGTTCATGCATGATTGTGTGCACTTGAATTTGGGTCATGATATCTAGGTGTTAGTGCATGCTCATTTGTGAGTATATTTTGTGTGTGTGCAGGTGTGAGTCACCGGGTGCTTCACTGTAAATATGTGTTTGAGCTCGGTTTTGTGTCCCAGATATTTTCCCATCTGCTTGAAAGACATAACATGGATTATCATTGAGACAACCCCAAGCCTAATAATCTGATATTTCCATTGCTGTGCAGTTGGAAAAAGTACTGTATATATTAAGGATACAATTACTGTCTGCCTCAACTTTTCCCAGATTCAGAAAATTCACACTTTCTCTGAACATTTTTTTTCTTGAATCTTGACAAGTCAGAAGGGATCAAATCGCAGGCTTGGTGTGGCTGACTGCAGCTCAAGACATAGACGGTTAATTAGACTCTTCCAAAGACCACAAGACTCGCCTGGCTCCAAATTCCCAAATCCAATCGAAGGTGACACAGTGCCCCAGCACACTCACTCACATACACATGCGCACGCACACATGCACACACACGTACTGCCGGGGAAAAAAAAAAAGAATAAAAAAAGCTCTTGCATCAATGAGTCGTCATCCTTACTTTTCTCCCCCGGCTATCATGCTCCAGTCCCCGTGCCCTCATCCGGACACAATGTTCTCCTGTCGAAAACTGCCGAACACAGACAAAACGCGCACTTTGTCTGCCTAAGCAAATAATTACTCCGATTAATTAGCCATGCTGTGGATAGCTGGAGGCAAGCACTCCATTAAAAAGAGGTAAAACACAGCAGAAAATAGCCGGGACGTCACCACTGGAGGGGCTTTCTCTAGTGACCTTCTCTGACGAGGCCCGGAAAGGTAGATGATGTATAGAAGGAGCTGCATTTAGAGATAACTTTACAATAACTTTTATTTGGACTTGTTGCTTCCTCTCCCTCTGAATGGAGCTTATTTGAACTGTATGGTTGGAATCAGGTTTTAGACCATACAATGGATGTTGCAAGAAATCTTCTCTCAGTGGCAGGTGACCTCTTATAGTAAAAATGATCTTTAAAAAAAAAAATTCAAGATTTATTTTGCCATTGTAGAAATAAAAACGAGATAGTAAGACTGTGGACAAGATTTTGCCACAGGAATTTTGGAAGAGCATAAACCAGGCTTGAATTAAAGTTTTTTACTGAATAGTTCTTAACTGGTCGAGATATACTGGTCAACAATAACAGGAGACCTAAATGTAGAGAATGATGTAAATATGCTCAAAATGATAAATTATGTAAACTTATGTCATGTAAGAAGTCAAAAGAAAAGATTTTTTCTAGTTCTTGAAGCACGTTGTTCAGGTTGTATTACCTTTCATTTAACCATTATTCAATTTGTTTTACTGACACCAGGGGGCTAAAAGGTTCTGATAAAACCATAGTACACTGAGTGTATCGTACAAGAAAACAGACAAAATCTTCAGTTATTTACCATAGTAGTTCTTCTCACTGCTCTCTTTTGTCTTATTTTAAGTCACGGCACAGTTTTTTTTTTTTTGACAAAACAGTGTTTCAAAATCCACAGTGCTCTGCCTGTTTAATACCAAACAACCAACAAAGTTAGCAACTCCTTGCATTACATGGAGCATTAAGCTTCTTGAGAGACAAACAATTACCTTTAAAAGGTTGAGGAGACCAAAATGAGAGTCGTTTACCAGTTGGCCAGAAAAGAGCTAAACAATAGGCAACTTTTTACAAACAGCCAATCTGTGCCAACTTATGATACTGTGTTAATGTGGTGACGATGAAAACACATACATCAGTGTCATGTAATAGTAGACTGCACAAAAGTGAGCTTTTGATAGGCTACATTTTTTCTGTTCATCACGTACAGGTCAAAAGTTTCACAGTATACAAGATTATCTCCACATATGTTAACTCCTTTTATTGTGAGCCTAATAAGGATTCAAAGCACAAGGTCTGAGCCAACGCTCAGTTATTTACCCAGCAGATTTGTAGCGTATGAACACACAGTTTTGCTGTTTATCGCCAACATTACCATTCTGTACCTTCTGTCCTGTAACAAATTGGCATGGTCCCTACTATTGAGCATCATCAATCTACAAGTGTTAGTGTGTAACATCAGCATCATGCCCAGTTTAGTTTTTTAAGTTTTGTATAAAAAGTCAAGACTTTAATCTCTCCCATTCTTTTTACCTGCCCTTGTAGTTTTTCCAGCAACGTCTGGCACCATTACCCACTGAGTGACTAATGAGTCTTACAAATGTGTATTATTTGCATCAAAAGACGGGGACAGATTTCTGTGGCGTGACGCACAAACCATCCTCTCTGCAATGAGAAGCAGACACAGGTAGGGTTTATAATATACACATTATCTTCTACCTGCAGGTTTTTGTATCAGCATGTCTATATACATATCTACTAAATACCCCTCCAAATGTGTATTTTACCACTTATGCTGTGGGCAGCGTTTTATAATCGTTCCTATATATGCTTAAAGCAATCAAGCATCATTCTACAAGGTCCCCTCCTTTTCAAATTACATTTTGCCCTATAAATGTTGGAGCTGGATGAGGATTAAAGGCTGATTTACCCAGAAACATCAAAGCTGCTGCAATGTTCTCAACTTGGACGCTTTCACAGCGAAATCAATGCAAAAGGAAGACTCGCACTGAGGAGACTTCAGTCAGCTTCTTTTGAGATGAAAACGACCACTCCCCCTAGTGGATCTTGGTGGAACATCAAGCTGTATCATCAACATGTTGTTATGGGACATTTATTCATCCATATTTCCGTGTGCATGTGTACCAAAGAGACAAAGAGATTCAGCAGTATCTCTGTTACTCTTTTAACTGTGTGAACTTTTACCCCTCTAAATTCACCTCAGCAAGTCCTCAGTCTCGAGAGCGTCTCTGGATATGTGAATGTTCTCATAATGCACTTCAGATTGAGTTGACTGCTAATTTAGCAGAGAAATTCCTGAGAAAATTATAGAGTCTCCTTTTGTGCAGGCAGAATAGGAAAATTGTCCCATTTGAGGAAGTGGCTGCAGTAATTTCATCTCTATTTCTAAATGAGCTTCCTCCTTGTGTTTCATTTTCTAAGCGCTTCATTTTCTTATTATTGTTCACTAAAATGGCTTTGGCATTTTCTAGATGCAATATGGTGCATTTGCCCCTCAATTTCACCTTTTGCACATTCAACAATTGTCCAGATGAAATGAGAATCACATCTGTGTCTTCTGGTGGAGTGCTGATATTTTTGGACTGGATGGTTTATATGTCAATTATTCCGATTGTGGACACACAAGGCTGGATCCATCCTCACAGCGGGTTAAAATATGTTTGTATGATAAAATCAAATATTGAGGAGTCAGTGGGAACATCTCCTCGGCGCCCCTCCATAGGTGGTTGGGTAATGTAAGCAAATATATGCTCTACAGTGAGACGCTTGGCAACGCCCGCCATGGTTGTGGCGAAGGTAATTTAGAGCTCTAACAGGTATGACAGAGCAAAGAGGGAATGTGTAAGTGTGTATCGCCAAAGTGAAAGGTTAGACTTCCCTCATATAATGAACCATGGGGCATCATCTGGGTTTGTATCGGTCACCGATGCTGTTTGATCCGAGCACAGGTGTCCATTTCTTCTATCTCGATGTGTATCAGGGATTTTTAAGACCAAACTTACACACATGATTGGCTCTCCAACTTTTGGATTGCAACGGCGAGACAAAACCAAGGATAGAATTACTCTCTCAGCCCACGTGAAGGGAGTTTGTGAAAAGCAGATAGGTAGCTAACCCTAACACCCGCATCCCTGTCCCCCTTTTTCCTTCCTCCTCTCGATCCATTAGATGAAGCGCTTCTTATACCAGCAAGGAAGCAGCAGAGGCCGTCTCGATAGCATCCGCCATCTATTTTATTTCTTCTTATTCTTATTTTTCAATTTGGTGGCTGGGGAAAGGTCAGGATTAGTTATCGACGTGGCTGTGTCTAAGCCAGAGACAGGGAACCACAGCCGGCTGCCTGGGGTCCCCTAAAGCCATTTTCCTTAGTCCCAGCAGTAGCCTAATCTGTGTGTAGATGTGTGGGCACCAGTATGTGCACGTGTGCGTACACTGCTCATGTGTGGCTGTGTTTTCACTAAAGGGAGGGTAAACACTTGTTTGTTATAGGCTTTGGGTGTGTGTTTGTGCGTGGGTGCATGTGTAGATATTTTGCTCTACGTTGTGTTTCTTGGAGGAGAAATCCCCACATCCTGTGCTATGTATATGTATGCCCTCACAGAGTTGTTATTTGCATGCATTTGCAAAGAAAGTGAGGGGAAAACCGGCAGGCAACTCACATGGCAACTTAGCATTCCAAATGCATTTCCATTCAAGTGCTTTTCGAACGCTGTTGTGTACAATTTCAATCAGTCTGCCAACTCACTCACTGGCTCTAGTCGGTGCTTCCTTAAGTGTCAGAGTCTAGTCCAGCAAACTGATTGCTTTCCACCTTTTCTGTAGCATCCTACTTTTCTTCTTTTTACCACCGCCCATCCATTCCCAAACCAGCGGTGATCCCAACAGTGAGAGGCTGCTGTCTAACAGCTCCAGACCTGTGAAATGATGATAGAGGAGCACAAGCCCCTTACCCATCAGTCTTTATCTGCCCTCCCCCTTTCCTTCACCGCCACCACCACCTCCTCCGCAGCCTCCCAGTATGTGAGGACAGAGCTTTGGTTGTGGTCAGCATGACGGTGACGGATGTTCTCGGGCAGACGGGGCTGGAGACCCCCCCTAAAGTCATCTCAGCGCTGGCCTCCACCTGCTGGCCAGGTCCCTCAGCAAGGCCTCTACAGGTTAGAGGTCAGAGAGTGATGGAATGAACTGTTATTCAGACTTAAAGAGGAAAAGAGAGCGTTAAAGGAAGAAAAGTTTACTAAATCCTCCTTCTGCGCTCTTAAGGGGTTTTGTTCCCCTCTTCTCTGGCAGAGTTAAGCTGCGATTTGTTTCATGTCACCAATTTATTTTGAGTGGTGCATTGCATTATTTAGATGATGCTTATCCCACCCTCCAAATCATTATCTTGTCCAGACTGGCAGAGAATTGCGTCCCTATCTCTGATGCTCATCAAGGCGTCTCATTTATTAACCAAAAGGAATTCTGAGCGGAGGAAGATATGCAAGGATGATTAGACGCTCAAAAATGTGATGCTATCTGTCAGCAATTGGTTTTCCTTAATCTCTCTGTAGCCGCTAGATCTTTAAAAGACATTAGCCACATACTGTAAGAAATAAATCAAACA